>NC_138202.1:66073616-66673616 GCF_964194415.1 Vipera berus | reverse complement strand
CTTTTCTTTTTAATGTAAAAGATCCTCGTGATCAGATTCTGACATGGCGGTCCATTCCCAGCCTTTGAATGACTCCTGTTCCAATAGCTCAGATCTCTTATTCACTGGTCTGGATCTCCTCTTTGAGCTGAAGCCGCTTTTCATTCCTCTCTATGCTCTCTTAGTGACAGTGGCCTGCACAGGGAATCTTCTCCTCCTTTGTCTCATCAGCTTCACCAAAAAGCTGCGCAACACCACAGATTTCCTGATTGGGAACTTGGCAGCTGCCGATCTGATTATGTGCATTTTCTGTGTTCCACTGACCGCCGTGTATGCCTTTGAAAGCCGAGGCTGGCTTTTTGGAATGTTCATGTGCTACTTTGTCACCCTGATGCAAGGGACCACGGTGTCTGTGTCTGTCCTGTCACTTACAGCCATTGCCGTTGATCGATATATTGTAATTGTGCACCCCATTCGCCAAAGGGTGAGATGCAAGTCCTGTATCTATATTGTGGCTGCTATTTGGCTCTTATCTCTTGTGGTTTCTCTACCGACCTATTTACATACCCATTACCTAGATCTCAACAGTATTGGCCATGACATGATTATCTGTGAAGAAATCTGGTTGCACCGGAAGACAGAGAGACAGCTGTACTCTTGCATGATGCTCCTCTTCTCTTACATGCTTCCACTTTCTGCTGTGTTGTTCTCTTCTTGTGCCATTTCTTATCATCTCCAGAAGAGAAAGATCCCGGGAGCCGTATGTCAGAACCAAGAAAAGTGGACTACAAAGAAAGAAAAGACCTTCCAGATCCTGCTGATTTCGATCCTGTGTTTTGGTCTTTGCTGGCTCCCCCTCCAGGTGGTTAATTTGATTAGAGATATGGATGAAGAATTTGCTATCCTAGACAAGCGATATGTGAATGTCATCCAAGTTTCATGTCATGTGGCTGCCATGAGTTCAGCCTGTTTCAATCCTTTCATTTATGCTTCCCTCCATGAGAAATTACGACTCCATATTGGGAACTATTTTTATCAGAGAAAGAAGTCAAGCCTCACATCCCACAAGGCCTCACGACTAAATACCTGTTTTACTTTGGCAGACAATAATCCTGCGGGTATCTCAGAAGAAGTTGAGCTGCAAACAGAACACAAACACCGTTTCTTTGAACCAATACCAAGAAACATGTAACGTGGCTGCCTTCTCATTCCCATTCCAAGACTGGATCCCAGCTCATCCCATATAATCCTGTGATCATGACAAAAGGGATGAGAAAGGATGGACAGCAACAGTTTTCTTTCTTTATTTTTTTCCTGAGGAAGTCAAATGAGAAATAAGTAGTTCTACCTTCTATCTTCATTCAAAATGAGTGGATAGATTGCATACTTGTTGATTTATGTAGTGGAACAGGGTATATTTTGAACACCAAACGTAAGTGTTAGGTTAGAATTGTCTTGTATTCAGCTGCTTTGCTTTTTATTCTTTCTTGGAACTTTGGTTAAGATTAACCTTAACTTATGTTTTTTTTTCCTGATGCCTCTGTTCACCAAAGTTGAAAGTTAGATGTGGCTGCACATATTGTACTTTTACACAGTATATTTTTACATTTGATGGCAGTGATTAAAATTTATAAATCAAAACTCTTTTCAGGAATAAGTGATATACATGGGAATGATTAAGATTCAATTGTTGAATAAGGTAAATGCTTATGCCTATCAGATTTGGATGGCCTTGCTTGAAATGTTTTTGTTTTTGTTTCATTTGTAATTGCTTGGAAACAGTGATGTCATCAGGGCAACATTACTAGCCAAAGTTTAGGATTCTTAATCCTGGAGCCCCCTCCCCCTCACCAGAGATACATAAATAGAGCTACAATATTCTTCACCCTTATCATATTGTCTTGATCCCCCCTTTTTTTTTTAAAAAAAAAAGTAAACATAGAACATTGCACTGTAGATTTGCCTTAAAGTGTACCCAAACTCTTTAAAAAAAAAGAAAAGAGAAAAAAAAGTTCCTGTGGTATGTCCAGGTAAAGAGAAAGGGGCAGAAAGAACAATAAGCATGAGGCTGGTAAGAAGAAACACACAAAAAAAAATCAAGAGGAATGAAACGGGTGGGGTGGGAGTAATAGATAAATTGAGTAAATTCCCCTGAAGGCGTGGAATTCCCACAATTCTAAAGTGCTGGTGTAGAAAATCCTTTCTAAATATACTCACACAGTATTAGATATATCAGTGGCGGGATTCAGCCGGTTTGCACCACTATGGCAGAACCAGTAGCTAATTTTTTTTTTGCAGAATGGACTTCTGGAAGTGGCATCCACACAGAGAACCGGTTGTTCATATATTTGAATCCCACCACTGAGATATACCCAAAAACATCAAAATGAACATAACAGTAACTAATGGTAACATTTGACTTAAGAAATATAGTAAAACACAATAATATAATTTTAGGAAAACAAGAAATAATAATAATAATAATTAATAATAATAATAATAATAATGATGATGATGATGATAATAATAATGATGATGATGATGATGATGATAATAATAATAATAATAATAATAATAATAATAATAATAATAATAATAATAATAATAATAATAATAATAATAAAAGATGGAAGGGACCTTGGAAGTCATCTAGTCCAACGCCCTGCTCAGGCAGGAAACCCTATACCATTTCAGACAAATGGCTGTCCAGTCTCTTCTTAAAAAATTCCAGTGTTGGAGCATTCACCACTTCTGGAGGCAGGTTGTTCCACTGGTTAATTGTTGTAACTGTATGATGTGTATGTGTATAGGATCAGATTCAATGGTGGAATTCAAATATGTGAACAACCGGTTCTCTGTGTGGATTCCACTTCTGGAAGTCCATTCTGGGCCTGGGCAACAAAAAATAGCTAACGATTCTGCCGAAGTGGTGCGAACCGGCTGAATCCCACTACTGAGTCAGATTATTCATTACTCTGCTGATTGCTTTTGAATGGATCTGAAAAGATGCTAATGATAATTGAACTTATTTTACAGAATATGAAATCTACTTCATAAATGTAGTAACTTGAATTTTTCTCCAGTTTAATCATTGAATCCAACCATTTACAGAACTTCAGATTGACACATTCACAGCAGATGTCTTCATCTTTGTCCAGTCTCAAAAGTGTGATAATACTCCTGCTCAATTGTGTTGTTTTTTTCCTAAACATCTCTAGCTCCCTCAGTCACTTATAATATCAATGATCAGCCCCCTGATCATCTTCATTGTTCTAACTTGTATCTATTCTAGTTTGTTCTGGGGCCCAGAGCTGGACTCAGAACTCAAAGGAGGTTTGACTTATGAAGAAATTGTGGAACTGTATGATAGAAGATCCTTCAAGGTGACAGGGTTTAAGCAATAATCCTCTTTTCCTTTCAATGAAAGAATCCAAGATGAAACATTTTCAGTTACCCCAAGGAAATGTTAGTTGTTTCAAATTTGGAGGAATTTTCTGTGATCTAATTATTGGCTGGATGAGTAAAGACATTATCATTACAACCTACGTCAGTCAGTTGTGGGTCAAGCTTTTCCTAAAAACAATCTTACAGAAGATGTTTACAATTACAAGTTACAATCATTTGTTTAGTGAGGACTACTGTAATTTAAAAAGTATTGCCATCAACACTGTTCAGAAGTTCTGAAGTGGGCAACACCGCAGAATTCATAAAAAGAAAACAGCATCTTTTAATTTCAGACATGATATTGTCTGAATGTGTGTGTGACTAGACATACTGGATATTTGTAAGTAGAAATGCCTATGCCCCAAAATTATTTTTCACTCCGAATGGAGATTTATCTTGTCTTTACTAGGCTTTGCAAAATAAATTCTGTTGAAAAATTCATGATAGAAAATGGTTATTAGAGAGTTAGATTTTTCTGAGAGCTTATTGTAATGTAGTGGGTCCGACACAAGGAAGAGACGCCAGCCGGAGTACGTGTTCAGCTCTTTATTGGGGGGGGGGGTAGCGTACTACCAGAACAAGGGCTACCTGGCCTCCTTAAATACCCAGCCAGGTAGGTGACCAGTCAATGGGGTTGGCCCTAGGTTTCCCGCCAAAACTAGGTTTCCCGCCGAAACCGTCCAGGCCAACGCCCCCTGTTGGCTGTTGCTATGCAGATGACTTGGATACATAACACCCCTCCCCCCTTAGAGAAGAACCACATTACCACTGTATGCATGCACAACTATATACAATGTGCCGATACCCATTCAACTACTGAAAGGTCACTTGCACACATAGTCCGCTAAATAGGCAGGTGTTCTGTGGGGCCTGGTGGACTGTCTGGGTGTGGCTTGGCCCTGGACTTGGACAGCCGGCTCGTGAAGCCTCTGTGCTGGGTTGAGCAGAGCTGGTTGCAGGAGGCCCTCCTCCTCTGGTTCCGGTTCTGAGTTGTTTCCGGTTGGGCTGACCTCCCGTGGAATCCATAGATGCCCTGCCCCGTAGTTCCTTGCCCAGACCAGGTCCCCCACGTTGAGAACCCTGTGTGTTGGTGATGATGATGATGATGGTGGCCTATCCATCTCTGCTGCTACTCGGTCCGGGTGTAAACGGTCCAGCTTGGTGATGAGACGCCGTCCCCATCGAAGTTCTGCTGGGCTCTTTCTGGTAGCAACGCATGGTGTAGTGTGTTGGGCAAGTAGAAATTTCGCCAGTCTGTGATGCCAGTCCCCGCTGATGATGCGCCGGAGTGCGTCCTTGGTCGTCCTTACCATCCGTTCAGCTTGCCCGTTAGTCGATGGATGAAAGGGTGCGGAGGTGGCGTGCCTAATCCAATTCGCCTTCAAGAACGCCTGGAAATCAGTAGCGGTAAACTGAGGCACGTTATCAGACACAATTACGTCGGGGAGACCGTGTGTGGCAAAGAGGGCTCTGAGCACCTGGATTGTCCTTGCTGAGGTCATGTTGGGGACAGGGACTACCTCCAACCACTTGGAGTGGCTGTCCACTACCACTAAGAACAGTTAGCCCTGGAACGGCCCCGTATAGTCAATGTGAATGCGGGACCAGGGTGTGTGTGTGGCTTCCCACCTGTGCACTGGGGCGTGAGGCATCTCTGGCCTGGATCTCTGGCATGTATAACAGGCCTTGACCCATTCCTCAATGTCCTTGTCCAGCCCTGGCCACCAGAGGTAGCTTCTGGCCAGTGCCTTCATCCTGACCACCCCCGGATGTCCTTCGTGTAAGGATTCCAATACCCTGCCCCTGACTGCGGTGGGGATGATGACCCTGCTTCCCCAAAGGAGACAACCCTGGTGCGTGGAGAGCTCGTGTCGCCTGGTGAAATAGGCCTGGAAATCAGGCCCCGAAGACTTGTCCTGCCACCCCGTGCAAACCCATGAGAGTACCCTGCTCATGATGTTGTCAGCAGCTGTGCTGGTTGCAATGTCCTTGACATGTACTGGGCATTCTGATAGTTCCTGCAGGGCTAGGATTTGTGTTGCTGGTGCTGGGTCTGGCTCAGTGGTGTCTATGGGTAGGCTACTTAGGCCGTCTGCATGGCCCATCTCCTTCCCTGGCTTGTGCACCAGCTTGCAATTGTAAGCTGCAAGGAAGATGGACCACCGGAGCATTCTAGGGGACAGTATTTTGGGGGTCTGCTTGTCCATTGTGAATAGGCCTAGCAGGGGCTTGTGGTCTGTGTAGACAGTGAACTCCCTGCCATACAGATAATCGTGGAACTTCTTGATTCCGGCCACGATTGCCAGGGCTTCCCTGTCAATTTGGGCGTAGTTCCTCTCTGCTCCAGACAGCGTCCTGGAATAGTAGGCTATGGGGATTTGAGCCCCATTAGGCTCGAGGTGACTGAGTACTGCGCCCACGCCATAAGGGGATGCATCACATGCGACGCATATGGGCTTTGTCTCAATGAAGTGGGTTACTGTGGACTTATCCGACAGTAGTGTTTTTAAAGCCCTGAAGCTTTGGTCGTGGACGGAAGTCCAGACCCATGCTGCCTGCTTGTCCAGTAACCTGTGAAGTGGCTCTGCAATGGCTGCCTTGTGTGGAAGGAATGCATGATAGAAGTTAAGCAGCCCCAGGAATGCCTGTAGCTCTGCCTTGTTCTTGGGTGTGGGTGCCAGTTTGATTGCCCTCACCTTGGACTCTGTGGGGTGGATTCCCTTGGCATCTACCCTGAATCCCAGAAATTCTGTGGACTGGACCCTTATGCTGCACTTCTCCAATTTGAGCCCAGCAGTGCGCAGCCTGGTTAGTACCTTCTTCAGCCTACCTGTCAGTTCCTCCGTTGATGCTCCTGCAATCAGGACGTCATCAAAATAGGGACAAACCCCCGGGATGCCCCTGAGCGTCTTCTCCATGATCTCCTGGAAAATGCCAGGAGCTACGCTGATCCCAAACTGCAGCCTATTCATCCTGAACGCTCCCCTGTGAGTCACTATTGTCTGGGCATCAGCCGTTGCCCGGGTAACCGTGAGTTGCTGGTACGCCTTCGCAAGATCGAGACTTGCAAATATGGCACCGCCTTGGAGGGAAGCGAGAACGTGGCTGACCGTGGGGACCGGGTAAGCGTGTGGGTTTAGGGTGCGGTTCACCGAGCATTTGTAGTCGGCGCAGATCCTTACCGTTGGGTTTGAGTGGGGTGACTATCGGGGTCTCCCATTCCCCCCCTCTACGGGCTCTAAGATTCCCTGGGCCACCAGCTTATCCAGTTCGCACTCGATCTTGTGCTTGAGTGCGAAGGGAACTCGCCGCGGCCTGACCCTAACGGGGGAACGTTCGGGTTTAGTTTGAATGAGATGGGGGGCCCTGTGTACTTGCCCAGTGTCCCATCGAAGACGTCTGCGAACTCTTTGCAGATGGCCTCGATGGATTCTCCGTGGATCCGGTGGATCCCGGAGACGGTGATTCCCAGGGCCTCAAACCAGTCTAGGCCAACTAGGCTGGCTCTCCGGCCCTCTACCACTACTACCTCCAGGTGCTCTTCACGACTCTTAAACCCAACGGAAACGGTGGCCTCCCCCTTTACCTTGACCGGTGAGTTCTGAAAGTCAGTCAGGGCTAAATTTGAAGGCTGTAATTTAATCTGCTGCTTGCTCCGGCCATTAATGTAGTTAAGGGTCTCGTCCGAAATGATGGAGACCATGGATCCGGAGTCAAGCTCCATGCTGCAAGGAACGCCTTGCAAAAGGATTGTTAATCTAATTTTAGGTTTGAGCAGCCGGCGGCTACCCGTGTGGTGGATGGCCAGCCGGCTCTCAACATAGCCAATTCATGTTTTGGTTGGGCCCCCAGTACCTTTGAATGGTGATTCCTCCAGTTGCAGCTCGTGGATCTCCTCTCGGGGGCGGCGGCTACAACAGACTGTGGCTACGTGGCCTGTTTTCTTGCAGGCCCGACACGTGGCCGACCGGAACTTGCAGAGGCTGCGCACGTGGTTTCCACCACACCCTGCGCACTTCTGCGGGTTGGTAGCATTGCTAGGGGGGCTGGGCTTGTCTGGGCGTCCGCCTCGATGGTCGGGGGTTGACTTCCGTTGGAGGAGGTAGATGCTCTGTCCGCCCTCGTCTGAGGCGACCTGCTGGTGGACGCTGGCTGCCAGGCCACTGGGGTTGGCTTCCTGGATGGCCTGGATGGCCCCGCAGGCTGCCTCGTGGGCCAGGATGGTGTCCTGGCCTTCCTGGAGCGAAACCTCCTCCCTCTTGAACAGGCGTTCCTGCAGCCTCGTGTCCCGTAGGCCGCAAACCAGCCTGTCTCGTAGCCGCTCCTCCAAATTTGATAACTTGCAGGCGACGGTGGCTTCTCATAAGGCGGACTCGTCGGGCCGCTGGTTCCTCCTCTCGAACTGGGCTCAGGCAGCCAGCTTGGATCTGCGGGGCTGGAAATTGGCATTCAGCTTAGCTACGAGGTCCCGGTACGAGATGGTATCGATGACCTCTGGAGCGAACAGGTTTGCGGCGACCTCGAGGAGTGCTGGTCCGCCTAGGCAAAGCAGGGCTGCCGCTTTCGAGCCGTCTTCCGAGATTTGGTTAAATCTCATGTACAGCTCGACGTGCGACAGGTACCGGGCCCATTTCTCTGGGTGGCGGGTGTTGAACTCACGGGGTTGCCCAGCTCGTGCCATTGTCCCGTCGGTCGTTGCGGCATGTGGGTGGCCGGTGGTGGTGGCTGGTGGTCGCGTTGGGAGGAAGGGAAGATTCCTCCTTCCTTCAGCGTGCGGTGCGCTCCCCAAGTGACTTCAGCTCCTTGTCAGCAGCAAATCCCACCTTCGTCGCCACTGTAATGTAGTGTAGTGGGTCCGACGCAAGGAAGAGACGCCAGCCGGAGTACGTGTTCAGCTCTTTATTGGGGGGTTAGCATACTACCAGAACAAGGGCTACCTGGCCTCCTTAAATACCCAGCCAGGTAGGTGACCAGCCAATGGGTTTGGCCCTAGGTTTCCCACCGAAACTAGGTTTCCTGCCAAAATCATCCAGGCCAACGTCCCCTGGTGGCTGTTGCTATGCAGATGACTTGGATACATAACACTTATGGCTAAGACTTCGTTAACAGAACTGCTATATATAATGTTAAATGCAAAACTCTGTAGAATGGACACATGGCACTAGAGGCAGAGAAAATGGTGCCATCCTGTCGCCACCTGGATTTATGAAATTCAGATATGGTAGCCCTAACCTGTTATACTACGGTATGACAAGCTGCAATGGCTAGATTCATGCAAAACACTAAGCAAGCAAACCATATTTGTGTGTGATGTACCAGTCCATCTACACTATGTTTCAGGAAGCCCTCTTATAAAATGATACATCCTCATAAAAGAGAATGCTGAGTTCACATATTATACTAAGCCAAAATATAATCTGTTTGCTTTGGATTAAGGACAATGTGTCGTCCAAGCTATAACTGTTTGTAAATAATTTGTGTGAATTCAGCCACTTGGAACTTTCTTCATAAATCATGGCTTAACAGGTGATAACTGAAAAAGAGAAGAGAAGAGAAAGAGAAGGAGAAAGGTGGTAAAAAAGAAGGATCTTAGTGTTCTAATTCTGCCATTACAGAATTATTTTTCATGATTTCCAAAGAACAAGGCCTAGATTTATTTTTCAAAAATTAAAATTGGTAATATATGAATTTCACAGGGAGCACAAATTGTTAGCACAGATTTTAGTACTTAGCATTTTCATGTACAAGTAGCAGAGATTTTAATGCTTAATAAAAGAATAGCTGCACAACATAATTTTCACATGGTTAAATATTACTTGTAAAGGACTTAATAGGAAGATAATGAATACTATTGCTTATTTGCTGGTCTGAAAACCTCATTAGAAATTTATGACCGTAAATTGTTAATTAAATAAACTATCAGCATACTACAAAAGAATATGGCTATTAATTTGATTAAAAGGTCTGTGCCCCTTTATAACAGCCAACTAAGACAGCTAATTTCTATATATTTAAATGTAAATTGCCAATGAGATGCATGATCAGATTTTTCATTTAGTAAAATTAGTCTGAAAAATAGTAGTACTAATTAGTCTAAAAAGTGTGATAAGTGAAAGACAACAATGTTGTGTGGGGATATCTCAGTGCAAAATATGCTCCCATATGCTATGCCTTGATTTTGCCAACTAAACCTTTCTGGGAAAATCATTTTTCAAATTAGGAATCAGTTGATTGCTTACCATTGATTTGGGCTGACTCAGCTAGAATGCTATTTTACTTCTGTAAACCATAATTATTTCTGGTTTTCTAATCACAAGGAAAGCAGTAGAAAGATAGATCAGAGATGGCTCAGCTCAGCTTAGCTGGTCCTTAACAGTTATAATTGGGACCAGCAATTCTGATGTTAAGCAATGCAGTTGTTAAGTGAGACACCACTTTGTGATTTTACTGATGGCTTCTTTATTGACTCTGCTTGCCAGAAGCTTGGCTGTGAATTGTGCAAATGGTGATCACAGGACTGCATGGCCCTGCATTGTTTATTTATTTATTAAATTTGTTTGCTGCCCATCTCACTGCAAGATAACTTTGTAAACACCTGCTATATGTAAAGCACCTGAATCTTGATTGACTCTACAACAGCCATAAATATGAGGACAAGTCATAACGTTACTTTTCCAGTGCCATTGTAACTTGAAATGGTCACTAAACAGGGCAGCAAGTATTACCTGTATCTGCATCTCAGGCTCCTGAGAATCAGTCATGTTTGGGAATCAACAACTTTCTTCTTTTAATGTAGATCCAGCTCAGACCTATCAGATTTCATCTATCTGTAAGCCAAGAACAAGAATGCATGGCCTAATACTAAATAACTATGTTCATAATTTAAGCTGTTCTTGTCTTATGCTTGTGATGGCTTGACTATAAACTGGCTTAAGAAAATCATGGGCTTTTTGGGTTGTTTGGGAGTGAGGCTAAACTCCTACTTGGAGAAATGGTGTCAGTGCAATGGTAGAATTGTATTAGTTTTAAAAAGCATAAACAATAACATTGTTATACTGCAGTTATTAAGACAGAGCACAATTAATATTTGGCATAGTGCATTACTTTTGGCATCCATCAGGCTTCCCGCATCATCTGATTTTAATTTTTTAAAAGCTTAATTTTAAGAAAGAAAAAGCTGGCATGTTGCAAAGCAAATATAAAAAAACCACTATTTACAACTTTATTAATTTTGTGATTAAAACAGACACATTTGCTGTAATCACCAATGAGATAACATGCATATAGGATGAAATAATTGTGGCTTTTGTGTGTAGGAGAGGGCCCAAATTATAAGTTTATATAAGAGCAAATTATCCATGGGTTCTATAATTAACAGATTACATGCCATCAAGTCTTGTTGACTCTTAGCAATCACACAGATTTTTTTCATGTCCTGTAATAAGCAGAGTTATTAATAGTATGTGCATTTGAACAATTGCATAAATTGCACTATTTCTGTTTCCTTTCCAAACATTGTAAGCATCACTATAGGAACAGATTTAGATAATATATTATAGTGATGTACAGTGACAATTTGATGGGTCTTTAACAAACTTCAGTGCCCATCTTCAATGCCTGTTATCAGGGGATGATGGGAATAATAATTCATCATAACTGAAGGATGCCTGTTTGGGAAGCACTAAACTGAATTTCAGGTAAGGGAAACCCAAGGTAACTGCAAAAAATGGCTGATAGCAGTTGGCAATTTTAATGAGTGCCAACATGATTTCACTGGATGCTGGATCTCCATTCAGATGAAAACTTCCAGTTGCTGTGTGCATGTTTGTGTATGAAAATTATAGTCTGCATAAAGTAACTTCATTTTGAATAATTAAAAACTAAGCCTTGACAGCCAAAATGAAGCTGGTAATTTCTCAGTATAAAATTAATATATATTTTTTCTCTCCACTGAAGGCTATCATTAGGCTGCTTTTTTCTGTCAGTGCATGAGGGAAATGTTCGGCAGCAATGTCCCATTCAGCATCTTTAGGCTATGTCAGTGGTGGTGAACCTATGGCATATGTGCCACAGGTGGCACGCAGAGTTCTCTCTGCGGGCACCCGCGCCATCGCCCCAGTCCTAGGCCTTCAGCTGGGTTTTATAAAACCTTTTCGCTTTAGGCCTCTGCTGCCGTGTGAGGAAAAATGGTTCAATCAATCAATCAATTTCAACGTTTTGCAGGAAAAAAAAGATCTCGCAAATTTGGAATTGATAGAACTTTTTAGTCCCACCCAGTCTGCCGTTACGACTGTAGCCACACCCACCCAATTGGCCACATCCACCCAATGGGCCACACCCACCCAATGAGCCACACCCACCCAGTGGGCCACCCCCTCACCCACGCCGGCACCCGACGATACATAAAGTGGGTTTGGGGTTGCAGTTTGGGCACTCGGTCTATAAAAGGTTCGCCATCACTGGGCTATGTGCTAAAGGTAGGTTTGGGAGCATAGGTGATGCTGGATGCAACTGCAGAGCACAATTGATACTCTCCAGGACTATATCAGGTCCCATAATTCCCAGATAGTGTTAAATCTCCACCATTACTATCAAGAACAACACTTTCTACATGACTGGCAGATCCAGGTTCAAAAGATGAATGGTCAAATCCACCAGAAGCCCTTAGATGTAGCAGAAATTGATAAGAACCCAGCGGAATGTGCTATTAAAGACAAAGTAAGGACAACAGGTAGTCAGGCATCAGGAACAAGCCATGCCTGTTGCTTTTCCTTTTATTGTACTGCTTTGTTTTAAGCCAGAGATAACCCTTTGCTTCTGCAAGTGCTGCTCTTTTTTTAAGGACAGAACAATTACTGCTGCACATTGACAAGGTATAAAAAGAAACAATCTTGGCTGAGAACGTTGCTTTCTTTCAGCTGAAATCACAGCCTGTGTCACTGTGGGCTTTATTAATTTTTTTGTTTTAATGACATAGAGTAATAGTTGGAGGGGACCTTGAAGGTCTTCTAGTCCAACCCCTTGCTCAAGCAGGAGACCCTTTACCCAGTGGTGGGATTCAAATATGTGAACAACTGGTTCTCTGTGTGGATGCCGCTTCCGGAAGTCCATTCTGGGCCTGGGTAACAAAAAATTAGCTACCGGTTCTGCTGAACTGGTGCGAACTGGCAGAATCCCACCGCTGCCTTTACCATTTCCAGACAAATGGCTGTCCAATCTCTTCTTAGAAGCCTCCAGGGAGGGACCACCCACAACTTCTGAAGGCGATCTGTTCTGCTGGTTAATTATTATTATTATTATTATTATTATTATTATTATTATTATTATTATTATTATTATTATTATTATTATTATTATTATTTGGATTTATATACCGCCCCTCTCCCAAGGGACTCGGGGCGGTGTACAGGGCAATTAAACACTATAAACAACACATAATATACAAAAATTAAAATGAAATTAAACCAATAGCCCCAAACAATAAAACACATTCTAAAATTTAAAATTTTTAACATTTAAGATCTAAAATCCCAGTCCCTCAGTCCAGGCTGGCAAGTTCAAATAGCCAAGTCTTCAGGTCGTGGCGGAAGGAGCGAAGGTCGGGAGCCATCCGGAGCTCAACAGGGAGCTGATTTCAGAGGGCAGGGGCGCCCACAGAGAATGCTCTCCCCCTGGGGGCCGCCAGTTGACATTCCCTGACTGACGGCACCCTGAGGAGGCCCTCTCTGTGGGAAAGCACAGGACGATGGGAAGTTAACGCCGGCAAAAGGTACTCCCGTAAATAACCCGGACCCATGCCATTTAGGGCTTTATAGGTCATCACCAGCACCTTGAATCTCACCCGGAAGACAACTGGAAGCCAATGCAGCTCGCGGAGCAGAGGTGTTACATGGGAGTATCGGGAGACCCCATCACAACTCGCGTGGCCACATTCTGCACCAGCTGGTGCCTCCGAGTGGTATTCAAGGGCAGCCCCATATAGAAAGCGTTGCAGTAGTCTATCCGAGAGGTCACGAGCGCATGAGTGACTCTGCGTAGGGCATCTCAGTCTAGGTAGGGCCGCAACTGGTGCACCAGGCGAACCTGGGCAAAAGCCCCCCTGGTCACAGCTCCTATATGATCTTCAAAACTGAGCTGTGAATCAAGGAGGACACCCAAGTTGCGAGCCCTATCTACGGGGGGTAACACCTCACCCCCTATAGATAAAGATGGAATAGAATGGGCCACCCGAGATGCCGGTATGCACAGCCACTCGGTCTTGTTGGGATTTAGACGAAGCCTGTTCCTCCCCATCCAGACCCTCACCGCCTCCAGGCAATGGGACATCACGGAGAGGGCATCACTGGGTTGATCTAGGGTGGAAATAAAAAGCTGGGTATCATCAGCGTACTGATGATACCCCACCCCAAAACCACGAATGATCTCACCCAGCGGCTTCATATAGATGTTGAACAGGAGGGGCGAGAGGACCGACCCCTGAGGGACTCCACAAACGAGAGGCCTCAAGGCCGACCTCTGTCCCCCTGCCAACACCGACTGCGAATGACCCAGGAGGTAGGAGGAGAACCACTGTAAAACAGTGCCACCCACTCCCAACCCCCTGAGGCGCCGCAGTAAGATACCATGGTCGATGGTATCAAAAGCCTCTGAGAGGTCTAATAGGACTAGGACAGAGGAGCAACCCCTGTCCCGAGCCTGCCAGAGATCATTCACCAGTGTGACCAATGCCGTCTCCGTGCTGTACCCGGGCCTAAAGCCCGATTGGTAGGGGTCCAGATAATCCGCTTCCTCCAGGAACAGAGGAAGCTGATGAGCCACCACACTCTCAACAACCTTCGCTAAAAAGCAAAGGTTGGAGACCGGACGATAGTTGTTCAAAATGGCCGGGTCCAGGGCAGGCTTCTTGAGGAGGGGCCTCACCACCGCCTCCTTCAAGGCGGCGGGGAAGCTACCCTCTCTCAAAGAAACAGTTATTACTGCCTGGAGCCAGCCTCGTTTCCCCTCCTGAGCTGCATAAACCAGCCAGGAGGGGCACGGGTCCAATAAACAAGTGGTGGAACTCAGCTTCCCCATGATCCTGTCCACTTCTTCCGGAGTCACAGGATCGAATTCTTCCCAAGTAATGTTCCCAAGACTGCTCGATTCCCCATCATCAGACTCTGCCCAGTCGGAGTCCAAACTGGCCCGAATCTGAGCAATTTTATCCCCCAGATATTGACTAAATTCCTCGGCACGACCCTGCAGGGGCTCCTCCCTCACCTCCTGATTCAGGAGGGAGCGAGTCACCCCAAACAGGGCGGCCGGGCGATTATCTGTGGACGCGATGATGGCAGCGAAGTAATTAGACTTCGATCAGACTCAGACTGGCTGGACCTCCAACAGCTCTCTAGGCTCCGTCTCCAACGCTTCATCTCCCAGAGCTCCACGGAGAACCATGGTGCCCGCCGGGATCTGCGTCGGGTCAGGGGCCGCATGGGAACAATGCGGTCGAGTGCCTCCGTGGCTGCCCTTTCCCAGGCTTCCACTAAGGCATCGACTGAGCTGTGAGCGAAGATGGCAGGCACAGATCCAAGCGCCTCCGGGAACCATTCAGGGTCCATTAGGCGCCTGGGATGGAACCACCTGGTCGGTCCCATAACCCCATGACTGGGGAGGGAGAAGCGGAAGGCCAGCCACAGGAGGTGATGATCGGTTCATGACAGGGGTGTAATAGCTGGAGCTCCCCCTCCCAGATCATCAAGCCACCGTCCAGATAGAAAAATAAGGTCGAGTGTGTGACCCCCCTCATGAGTCGGGCCCTGAATTACCTGGGTCAGGTCCATGGCCGTCATGGAGGTCATAAACTCCCAAGCCAACCCCGACAAACCTCCCAGGGATGGCAGGTTACAGTCCCCCAGAACCATAAGTCTGGGGAACTCAACCGCCAACCCTGAGAGGGTGTCGAGGAGCTTGTGCAGGGCTGCTGCTACACAAGTAGGTGAAAGATACGCCAGCAACAAGCCCAACTGAGCCCCATGGCCAAATCTCAGGAAGAGCCTCCCGCGGACACAAGGACTCCCTTACAACCACCGCAACACCCCCACCCCTTCCCTGAGCCCGAGGCTGGTGAAGCACATGGAAACCTGGTAGGCAAAGTTCAGTCAGAGGGACACCTCCCTCTGGGCCCAACCAGGTCTCAGTAATGCAAGCCAGATCGGCATGCTCCTCCTCAACCAACTCTCGGATAAGGGGAGCCTTATTAACTACCGATCTGGCATTAAGGTACACCAGCCTGAGCTCAGGGGCCTGCTCATCCCCGCTCCCGGGAATATGGGGTAAATCCGGGGGGTTGGAGCGCACCACCTCTTGAAGATAGTGGGGGCGTGCTCCCGAATGTTGATGCGACCCCCCGTACAAGCCCGATCCAACCGCGACCTGTCACAAGCCTGGACTGAAACTCGGTTGGTGGAAGCCCCCCAGATTCCAACCCAAACCGCAATCCAACCCTCCCCCTTAACCCCTTAAAATTTTTAGCTAAAAAACGGATCAGGGGTCTCTTCCTAAAAATAAACCGGAGACCCCAATCCATACCTAGCCATACCTAATTGCTCTCACCAGGGCTTTTTTTCTCATAGAACGCTCAGAACGGAGTTCCGGCACCTTTTTTAGATGGAACCTTGTAGGGTAGGCAAGGTGGGTTGTATGACGTGTGAGTTCTGGCACCTTTTTCTTTTACAAAAAAAGCACTGGCTCTCACTGTTAGGAAATTTCTCCTTAGTTCTAGGTTGCTTCTCTCTTTCATTAGGTTCCATCCGTTGCTTCTTGTCCTGCCTTCAGGTGCTCTGGAGAATAGCTTGACTCCCTCTTATTTGGGGCAGCCCCTGAGATGTTGGAGCACTGCTGTCATGTCCCCCCTAGTCCTTCTTTTCATTAAACTAGACATACCCAATTCTGCAACAGTTCTTTTTATGTTTTAGCCCAAAGATCCCCAACCTTTTGGGCATCAGGGACCAGTTACGTGGAGAGAGACTTTTCCGCAGGCCTGGGGTGGCGTGGTTTTGTGTGCTGCCTGCATTCTGTGGATGGGGCTTTCCTTGTTTGTGTGGACTGGTTGCTGGCATGCTGCGGCCCGGTACTGGTCCACAAACCGGGGGTTGGGGACCCCTGTTTTAGCCTCCAATCCCTAACCATCTTTGTTGCTCTTCTCTGCACTCTTTCCAAAGTCTCAACATCTTTTTTATAACACGGTGAGCAAAACTGGATGCAGTCAATGGCACTAAAGCCATCTGGAGTCCCATGCTTGGCAGCAGCTTCGCTTGATACACATACTTATTTCTGTTCTCACAGCAGGTTGGATGATGAATTAGTCCAAGGAGAAAAGTAAATGGTATGATGCGGAAGATCCATCCTAGAGATGAAGCTGTGAAGACTCCAAGTAGGCTTCTACAGATATGTGAGCATAAATGGCAATTCAATTGTAACCTATCAGCAAAAACCTGTCCCATAGCCAGTCACAATGGATGACACCCCTGATAGCCTTGGCTGATTTTGAAAAAAGCTTAGCAAGATCAGATCTTGATGCTATTTGGAAGAGGATCCACCAGGAATCTTCAGATCTTAGACCAGTTTGGGAAGTTATAAAAACATACCCCAAAGAAGACAAGGGTTAACCATTTCCATATTGTCCCAAGTGATGTTATTTGAATTTATAATAAGTGGTCCTTAGACAAGTAAGAGAAATAAAAAGTGGGATGGAGAGGACCAATATGCTGAGACATATCCTTCTGTAGTGCATGGAGATTATTCTTCCTCCTGTTTGGCTCCCCACTTTACTGGGAGGAGGACCGGGATCATCAAGCATCTGGTGAGAATGTTGCTCCTTCATCTTTCTGAATCAGCTGTCTTTTCCACCATATTTCACTTAAGGTAAGCAAAGAGATGTTTCTGGGCTAGGGAGAAAAAAAACACTGACGTCAACTATGAGCCAGACAGAACGGGCTAAATAAACACTTCTGATTATTCATCTACAAGAACAAGTTGTTTATCTTTTTATCCTCAGCAAAAATTGCACATCATAATGAAAGGAAATGGTCAGAGTTTTTATCCATTATTTCTGAAAAGGTGTATGTTGTCAAAGGCTACCACAGACTAAATTTTTTTAGGCATTTACTGGATGATGTCAGCAGAACCCAAATCAAGCCATGAGGAGGGCTATTTAATTTATTATTTAGGGATGGGATGGCTGAAGGAGTTTTCAGCTCATTTGAGGGAGGTTTTTTTTTTTAAAAAAATTCCCTCTCCCTCCTGCTATAATAAGACAGCCAAACCCATTATATTATGTGTAATTTAGGACAAATTGTGCACTCTAATCATTACTTGCTGCTTAGGGGAACTCATTTTGTATTGTCATTTTCTTTTCTTCCTTTCTTGCAATTTTAAGATAGCCTTTGTTATGTACTGGGCTTTTAAAGGGAATGCCATGTGAGTCGCTGGAGCAGCTAACGGCTCTCCAGCAACCCAGACTACAAATCTCCTGTGCTGCAATTGGCTATCTCCAGGCGGCAATGGTTGATTCAAACCTATTGGCTGCTGCCTAGGGGCTAGACTATATATTGCCCTAACCCTAACCCTAACCCCCCTCCCCCTCCCCTCTCCCTCCCTCCCTACCCCTCTCCCCCTCCCCCCCCGACTTCCCAGAGCTAACCCTAACCCTTTAACCCTAACCCTAACCCTAACCCTATATATTGCGGCTAGTTGCAGCCATTTCCCCAGTACAGTTTCTGCATGAATAAAACTATGAGTTACACTGTACTCCGTTCCGCGTCTTCATTCCTGCACCAAAGAACCCGCTATTTAACAGTGGCGACAAAGGTGGGATCCTGCTTCACTGGATAAAGAGCTGAGGTCTACGAGGGAAAGGCAGCACACGCAGGAGGGAAGAGGCATTTCCCCCCCCTCTCAAAGTCGGCTAGCAAGCTACGCTAGTGACCTCGTGCTCAGTAGACTCATTCCCTGAGCCTGAAGCAGGAACTGGAAGAACGCAGGAACCAGCAAGAGAGAATGCCGAAGGTTGGCAAACTGTGAGAATTCAACATGAAACACCCGGAGGAATGGCCATCATATTTATCGCAAGTAGAAAACTACCTCAGATCCAATCAGATCGCAGAAGAAGGATTGAAGGCCACAATGCTACTCTGCATGTGCGGCCCAGCAACCTTTGATTTAGCCAAGAACCTTTTTGCGCTGGCACCAATCGAAGCGGTCTCCTATGCAGATCTCAAAAAGAAGCTAACTGGGCACTTCCAGCCCAAGATGTCTTAAATGGCTTGGCGGTTCAAGTTCGACCAAAGAGTGCAGCAGCCGGATGAATCAGCTTCAGAGTTCATAGCGGGCCTGAGGCAGGCTGCATGCCTTTGCAAATTTTCAAATTTAGAAGAGCGTCTACGAGATCAGCTCATCTGCGGCCTACGGGACAGAACGCTTCAGCAGAGACTATTTGCTAGGCCAAATTTAACGTTTTCTGAAGCACAAGATGAGGTGATGGCCGACGAAGCTGCTGGGGGCACCGTGCAAATGGTACAGCCCGCCAAATCGACAAAGTTCGAAGAAACGGTCCACCTTGAGGACGCCTAATGCACCGAAGAATCTTCTGAGGAAGAAGAACCTGAAATCAACCAACTCCAAAAGCAACCCAACATGCAACACCGCAACAGCCAGCAGCAAGAGGACAGTTAAAAGTCAGTTCTCTTACCGAGATGTAAGGGTGCGGCGGCAACCATTTTCATGCCAATTGCAGATTTCTTTCAGCCATGTGTAGAGCTTGCGGAAGGACAGGCCACATCACGGTGGTTTGCAAAGCCTGCCAGAGAGACTGGCCACCCAAACACCAGTCAGAAGAACAGACTAGGAGAGGTACTGGGGCCCAGGGTCCAGTTAGTGTGGGATTTTTCAGAAGCCGTAGAAGCGTATGCCACACCGGGGCTCGATGCCCACTCAAACCCAAACTTAAGCTCATGGTAGAGCTACAAGGAGTTCCATGTAAGATGGAATTGGACTCTGGCTCTGCAGTCTCAATTATTTCTCAAGACACTTTTAACTTTGTGTGTAGGCGTAGTAACAATTGGGCCAAACTAAAACCCTCTGATATAATCCTAACGGACTTTCAAAATGCTCAGGTTAAAGTTAAGGAAGAAGCCACCTTGACTGTAAAATTTAAGGGGTTTTATGGGCACCTGGATGTAATAGTAATAGGGGGCCAGAGAACGAGTCTTATTGGACTTGATTGGTTTGATGCCTTAGGTATTCAGATTACTGGCATAAACCGGACACAAACTGCAGACCTTGCGTCAGTGTGCGAGGAATACGCGGATGTTTTTTTTAATTGAAAAGTTTTAACATACATATTCTCTTTAACAGTCCCCCCTCCCCCTCCCCTCTCCCTCCCTCCCTACCCCTCTCCCCCTCCCCCCCCGACTTCCCAGAGCTAAGTACAAGGTATTATCCTATATGAGCCAGAGAGTGATAGATTTTAGAGTTTATGGTTGTTAGCATATGAATACGCGGATGTTTTTGATTCAACACTTGGAACATACACAGGCCCGCCTATCTCTTTTAAGCTAGATCCCAACGTAGTTCCAATCAGGGTTAAGCCTCATAGGGTCCCCTTTGCCTTTAAACATAAAATTGATTCAGAAATTGATAAGCTTGTAGAACAGGGCATGTTACAGCCTGTTGATGGCGGGGAGTGGGAAACTCCTATAGTCACTCCACTTAAAGCCAACGGGGCTGTTTTACAGAGGCTTCGAGAAGCAGGCCTCAAATTAAAAAAGAACAAATGTAGTATTGGGGTTTCTTCAACAGAATTCCTGGGTTTCCGAATTGTTGATAACAGCATTCACCCCACTGATTCTAAAGTGAAGGCCATTAAAATGGCTCCTAGGCCCAAATCAAAAGGAGAGCTACAAGCATTCTTGGGTCTCCTAAACTTCTATCACACATTTCTACCTCATAAGGCAGCAATAGCAGAGCCCCTCCACAGGCTTCTTGATAAGAAAGCTCCATGGAAATGGACTAACTTACATGAAAAAAGTTTCCAGGAATTAAAAGCATTATTGTCAGAAAAGTCCACTGTAACTCACTACAAAGAGTCTAAACCTGTATTTCTTGCATATGATGCATATCCCTATGGGGTGGGGGCAGTTTTAAGTCACATAGGAAAAAATGGGAAACAGGTTCCTATAGCATTTTACTCAAGGACATTTTCTTCTGCTGAGCGCAACTATACTCAGATTGACAAAGAGGCCCTGGCCATCGTTGCTGGAATAAAAAGATTCCATGATTATTTATATGGCAGGGATTTCACGGTCTACACTGACTACAAACCTCTGTTGGGACTTTTCACAACAGACAAACAAACCCCCCACATACTATCTCCAAGAATGTTGAGATGGTCTATTTTCTTATCTGCATACAATTTTAAATTAATTCACAAACCGGGCAAGGAAATGGGCCATGCTGATGGCCTCAGCAGACTACCACTGCCACTAATGGATCCTGATCTGGCTCCAGCTGCTAGAATATTGTCCATAGAGGACATACCTGAGTTTCCCCTCCATGCAGGGCACATTGCTCCTGAAACTGCCACAGATAAAATACTTAGTAGAGTGTTGTCATGGGTATACATGGGCTGGTTGGATAAAAGCCCAGGCTCAGAATTTCAAAGCTATTTTGTCAGGAGGCATGAGTTATCTGCTCATAAAGGGTGCATATTATGGGGAAACAGAGTCATAATTCCCACTTCCCTAAGAGACAGGGTTTTACAATCATTACATGAAGGCCATCTAGGCATTGTCAGAATGAAAGCTTTAGCTAGAGGCTACCTCTGGTGGCCTGGCCTTGATAAGGACATTGAGGCTCAAGTCCATGGTTGTTATACATGCCAGCAATCTAGGCCTGAAATGCCACAGGCTCCAGTTCACAGGTTGGAGGAAACGCACACTCCCTGGTCTAGGGTTCACATAGACTACGCTGGACCTTTTCAGGGACAGCTCTTCCTTATAGTAGTGGATAGCCACTCCAAATGGCTGGAAGTAATTTCAGTTCCTAACATGACTACTGCTAGGACCAACCAGGTTCTGAGAAAACACTTTGCCACACATGGGTTGCCAGATGTCTTAGTTTCAGACAATGGGGCCCAATTCACTCCTGCTGAATTTCAGGCCTTCCTTAAAGCTAATCTCATCAGACATGCAACGTCTGCACTGTTTCATCCATCTTCTAATGGTCAAGCTGAATGCATGGTGAGGACAATGAAGGACTCACTCAAGTGCATTGTCACAGGTGACTGGCATCACAGATTGGCAGATTTTTTACTCTGCCAGCATTCTACGCCCTGCACTGCCACAGGCAAAAGTCCTGCAGAACTATGTTGGGGGGCGGCGTTTGATCACTAAACTGGACAGGTTGCATCCAGATAGAGTGGCAGCAGAAGCCTCTCGACCAAAACCCCTGAGGGGGCTGCACATGGGCGTTTGGGTTTGGGCCAGGAACTATGGTCATGGGAATCTGTGGGTTCCTGGTCAAATTACCAAGGCATCCGGACCCCTATTCACTCTCAAGGAGCTTTTCAAGGCCATTCACAAGATGGAGGTTTTTTGTTGTTGTTGTTTTTTAAAGTCAAGATGTGGCTCTGATTGCATGCTTGCCCCGGTGGCTCATCCTGGACAGAATGAATCAAAACAGACCTTATTTTGGCAGCTAAAAGTAGAATCAGTGGCAGACGACATGTCTAAAAATAATGCAGTCAACAACCTGCATTTAGCTGCTAACATCTTGCTTTTCTCTTAAAAGCATTTAAGGGCAGGTATTCTGTGTGGAACAGAGAAAATTTGCTTTCCTAGGATTCATTTTTAATGCCAAGATAAAGAAATATTTCTGACCAACATGACAAATCCTTCAGAAATTTAAAACAGATTTACTGCTCTATGAGCTAAGCCTTTACCTCTCAGAACCCAGCCTTTTCAAGGAGGATGACAAAGGAAAGTTTGTGGAAGTTTTGCCTGCCCTTGTATACTGCCATCGTGAGCAAGTAATATGAAGAAAGAGAGAATGGTAACCTGCTGCAAGCACAATACAAAACATTTCTTGTTTTTTAGAATGTTCCCTGGACTAGGGCCCTTAGCACTAACTATATGGCTAGTTCACTCTCTTCCCCTCTAATTGAATTCAGGAACTGCTTAAGTGTGAATACTTCATGGAAGCATTGACTTAGAAGGATCTGAATCCGGAGAGATTGTCAGGTTTGCTTGAAGATAATGCTGAAGACAAGAAGGTGTCTTAAATACAGCAATGAAATCTAGAATAAGTGGTTTGCCCAAGGTTGTATAAAAATCCCCCCCGATTCATTCATTCATTCATTCATTCATTCATTCATTCATTCATTCATTCATTCATTCGACTCTATGTCAAAGATCCAAGGTTTGGTTCCATTTTGTGATAGTAGAGGTTGCCTAAGACTGAGCATTTTCCACGACAATGACAAAGCTCTGGATCTGATACTTGGGGAAGTTCCAATCTGTCCCTTGCCTCTATTCTCTGGGTGGCATCTAGTAAAAGTAATTCTTAATTTCAAAGAGCAATTAGGATCCCTTGAGTTGTTGATGTAAGAGTTTGGTGTTCTGCCAGCAAGTCTGAATCTGCTGTTTTTTATTGCTGCTTCTGCTTTTATTCTTCTCTAATTAATATTTTTTATATAGTATATCTTCTGCCCTAAGGTACTTCAGCAGGAGATAGCAAGGAATCATTTGGGAAGATCACTGTCCTTAGCAAAACAAATATCGCAAATATTTAAAATATTTTGCAAATATAGAAAAAACAGATACCCTTTGATGTGCAAAGGAAAACAAAACCAGCTTGAGCTGGTCAGTTACTCACAAGGTCTAGCTCTTTAGAACTGTGCTTCTATAAGCAAAAAGCAGCATTATTGCAAATTTATTTTTTCCTCCTTTTTTTTTTATTGAAAAGTTTTAAAATACAGTTTTCCTTTAAAAAAACCCCCTTCCCCCGCCCTGCTCCCCCCCTACCTCCCCCCAACCTCCCTTTTTTCCTCCTTTTATGTAAAAAGAGACTCATTATTACATAATACAACTCAAATTACTCACTATTTGAAGGTATTTATAACACTGCCACCCACAGTTTCTCTAGGATGTTTCCAGACTGACAAGCCACAAAGGCATCTGCAGAAATAATTGGGGGGGGAGTTAAGGCTATGAAATATTTGTTTTGTTTTGTTTTCTAAATTTCTATAATGCCATATTATCAAAAATAGATCTGGAACAATTCCTGGTTAAAACAACAAGGACACACAATTTAAAAACAACAGTAAGGTAAATTATGGCTTTGATTTCAGATACCCACAGAACCACCTCCCCCAGCAGGATTTTGCCCACCCCTGCATTTCCATAGGACAACAACAAGAAGCTCTCCATCCTATATGAAGTAAAAGAAGTGGGGACCGGGCGGGGCCTTCTCTGGCTAGCTCTACACTCTGGAAACCTTGCCTTTCCAAGTCCCAAGTCTCACAGCCTTTGCGAAACCTCTTAAAAACTGTCTATGCCACAGAGATTGTGAGGCCTAATTTAAGGCAGAGTGGGAGCAGTTGTTGGCATTAAATCATATTTGCATACATTTTGTCTTTCAAAGGCATTTTCCTCATACCCATTTTGGAATTGAAATCCACCTTTGCTTGGGTTGCAGGTATCAAATAAATATGTCTGTTTTGCACTAGGAGGGAGTAAGTGCTTGGCCTATGATACCAACTGATTACCCAAGAACACCGTCAAGGTAGGGAAAGCTTGCAGAAAATGTCTTCTGGGGTTCTTTTCAACATTTTGCCAGGAGTGGCTGCAGGAAGCATCTGAATGTTCTTGTATGTAAAAAAGTACAGAGGTAACTTAGTACTCATCATTAATTGATTCCACCAGGTGTGATGAGTATCAAAAACGATGAGTACCAAACAAATTGTTTCCATAAGGAATAATGCAGTTAGACAGAAGGCAGCTGATATGGACAAATTCTAGTTTGTGAGTTGAGTACCAAAGAAATGATGAGTACTGGGACAAAATTTTTGCGTCAAAATGCATTGAGTACCAAATTTGATGAGTTTCAAAGCAGTTGAGTACCAAGGTACCACTGTAATATGTATTTCTCTGTTTGCCTCTTATACTATATCTTTGTGTGTTTAAGCTCAAACACATAGCAAGCTGCCTATGCCCCTGTTTGGGTCCCAAGATCAGGAGGGAAGAGTGACTGGGTGACAAGCACATCTGTAAAAGTTACAATGTATGGTAAATATAAATACATTGAAATAATCAACAATCAAATACATAATTATATGAGGAGAAATTGTATTAATGATAAAACACTTAAGAGAACCAAATAAAATAATACCCATTAATGTAATTGCATAACAACATAAAAACCTAACCTAACCTAACCTAACCTAACCTAACCTAACCTAACCTAACCTAACTACCAATATAAGTTATTCTAAGTAAAACAAATTAAAGATAACCATAACAAACTATTCTAGGTAGGAAATTCCATGTGGCCAAAATAGCACTTGAGAAAGGGGCCCTCCTGCCCTCAAATTTGTTTATTAGAAGTAAAAGTAGATTTATTAAGAAATATGTAGAAGAAAGTCTCACCTCTGCCTAAATTACAGGTTAAAGAGAGGGAACTAGATGTTCCATTTAGCCGACATTGGCCCATCTTCCTGTTTATAGAGAAGAAACAGGATATTGAGAGAGGTTCAAATCATCAATATCTAGACAATCCCGTCTCTATGGTCTATAACCAGCTCATCAGAGATTTAAATCCAGGACAAGTTTCCTTAGGTTGATGGAAGATTTTGAAGAATTTGAAAGCAGAGTGGACCTATGGAAAACTACAAAGTGGACTTATGGAAAACTACAAAGAACCATCATTGGATGGACCCAATGGAGGAGCTGGTACCTGAGTTTGGTGGAAGCTGGTAATATGGAAATCTTTGTATAGACTATGCACAAGTACAAGAAGATTCAGAGATACTGTTAACAAATGGGGCTATTAGGTGGGTTCTGCTCTTTGCAATTGTGGTGACATGCAGACAACAATACATATGTATACCTGCGCTTTGTGTCTTAATCAGTGTATACTTGAGGATTTCATGGCAGCATGACAGAATGCAATTAATGATGCTATTTTCTGGGCAAGTTTTCTTTAACTTGTACATATTTTAATCTTGTATTTTACATTTTAAATTTTATGTTGTACAGTATGCCTCATTTTATTTGTGATGCTTCTGACATGAATAAACAAACAAACTAGATGGTCCTGAACTGTAATTCACAGGTCCTCTTCCCATTAGCCAAGCTGGAGCTGATGAGAGAGACTTGGCTACTCATGTTTGGCATACATACACCATCTGGTTATTTCATTGGCTTCTCTCATATGACACATCAAACCTTTTTATTTCAATCCTGCATTGTAAGTAAGGAATTTCACCTAGGAAATATTTGTTAAGTCTCAGGTCGTAAGCAATGGATGTCCACCATAGCTTTTTAATGTGCGGGCAAACTATCAGTACAGTTTAAACAAGGATGAAATGCAATTTTCAGAGATAAGGCATGTTCAAGTATCCTAGTGTAATATAGAACTGTTTAAGGAAGAAGCAAGGTATAAACTAATGAACAGTTCCCAGAGAAGTAGATTTTTACTTCTTTCAGGTCTATGAAATATATAATTGGGTGGCATGTTGATAAAATTACTTTAATGGGTACTTTAATGTATTGTGGGGATTTTTAATCCTAATAGCTGAGTGCCATAATAGCTATTGTTCAATGGAACATATAAGCTTGGATGCATACCTTCTTATCAAATGCACTGAGGAACATCTGAACACCCTATTTTACAGTTGATTTTACTCTTCTTTTGGTCTTGCACACACAGCAGATTTTTCAGATGCAGATTTTTCAGATTTTCTTTAAGCAGCAGATGCATCAGGAGCCTTCTGAATTCTTTGTTGGTGATTGCCAATTCCATGGAAACAAGAAATATTGTTTTTAGCAATGCCTGGTATTCATGTCTAATGTGGTTGGTAAGGTTAATAGAGATTTAGCTTCCAGAGACTTTTCTTTCCTGTTATTTAGTATCCCTCCAGGCTGTGACTTGGATACCATAATACAAGGAGTCCAAAGGCCAAATGTCTTCTCCCAACAATAGAGGATGCAGCCCAGGTGACTGTGTGAGAGAGCAAGATAGAATAAAGAATGTGTATGTGAGGCAACCTGCAGTCTGAACCACAGACTGTATTATCTGCTTTGGTTTCAGAGGCAGTGTTCTGTCCTCACTATAATTTACCCTGTGTGTGTCATGGTTCCAATAGACAAGACCAAATAAATCAGAACTTTGAGGCTAGAGGTTTCTTCAAAGAACATGTTTATTGGTTACATAGTATTGGCACAGTCAAAAGTGAAACCAAGTCTGAAATTCCCTCCAAAGAGTTACGCTATTACAAAGTTAAACTTTCCACCCCAGTGCTATGCAATCAGCTACGTTTCCCAACAGAATAGTTTGGTGGGCTTTCTACCCAACGGCTCCCCTTCCCAATCTAAGCGGCAGAAATGACCTTGGTTCCCAGGGACATTGAATTGTTTAGACTAGCAGAAATCCTCTGCACCCCCTCCCATCTTTGTGGCAACCTAGAACGAGCAAGATGGCTGCAGTCAGGTTTGTTGTAGAGTTGACAGTGTGTAGTTCGACATGCAGCTAGACTCTCCTATCCTTTAATAAGCCAGACCATAAATGTAAATCTTGATACTTTATTAAAGAACAGGATAAAGTGAAACAGTGATGTTATGTATAGATTTTGTCTTCAGAAGAACATACATCACAGATTAAGCTGGATTCTTCTAGAATGTTTCTGTTATCTCAGAATGTTACAAAATGGCATCTGGCTTCTCAGGATGCATGTCCCCCCCCAGAATGAAACAACAGCAATAAAAATACACAATTATATGATGGAGGCATGAAAGGCAGGATTTCTGTCTGGTGGAATGGCAGAAATTATATTACTACTATACTATATAACTACTAAGGGACGCGGTGACTCAGTGGGTTAGGACGCTGAGCTTGTCGATCAGAAGTTCGACAGCTTGGCGGGTCGAATCCCGAATGCCATGTAGCAGAGTGAGCACCTGTTACTCGTCCCAGCTTCTGCCAACCTAGCAGTTCGAAAGCATGTAAAAAATGCAAGTAGAAAAATAGGGACCACTATGGTGGGAAGGTAACAGCGTTCCGTGCGCCTTTTGCGTCTAGTCATGCCGGCCACATGACCACGGAGATGTCCTCGGACAAGCGCTGGCTCTTCGGCTTTGAAACGGAGATGAGCACCGGCCCCTAGAGTCAGAAACGACTAGCACATATGTATCGGGGAACCTTTACCTTTACTATATAACTACTAGTTATATATCAAGGGCCTTATGTTAACTTATTTTGTGTGTTTGTTGGGGGCAGGGAGTTCATAAGATTCAGAAGCAGGAAGGCAAATGAGAAATTGTCATCAGCCCATCAATTTCTGATTTGCTAAGTTTCTGGATTATTATTTTTTGAACAACTCAGAAAAAACCAATGATTGGGGAGTAAGTCATGCTAAAAAAAGAAAGGGCAGGAGCAGTGCTTTTTCAAGTAAAGATTTTTATCCACTCATGTTTTATTTTGAATTCACTTCAGAATAATGCAAATCCTCCCCCCCACCCCCTGCTGCAGGCAGGACAACCTTTGAGCATAATAATGTATTGATCAAATGCAAGAAGTATCATATTGTCCGGAATTGTTGTTGTTGTTGTTGTTGTTGTTGTTGTTGCTGCTGCTATTGTTGCTGTTGCTGTTGTTGTTATGTATTGAGCTCAATGGTAATACCATGTGGGTTGTTGGAGCAGCTAACGGCTCTCCAGCAACCCAGACTACAAATCTCCAGTGCTGCTATTGGCTGTCCCTAGGCGGCAATGGTTGCTTCAAACTTATTGGCTGCCACCTAGGGGCTAGACTATATATTGCGGCTAGTTACAGCCCAGTTTCAGTTCAGATGCTGCAAGCAATAAACCATGAGCTTTCCTGAACTCACTTGTCTTGTATTCATTCCTGCACCAAAGGACCCGCTACACAACAACAACTTGTGTTGTTGTTGTTGTTGTTATTGTTGTTGTTGTTTATTATTATTATTATTATTATTATTATTATTATTATTATTATTATTATTATTATTATTATTTTCAGGTAGAAGCTGGTATTAGTAACCTCATGTTGCTATAGAAACCAAAAGGATGGGAAGGGGAGGAACAGGCAAATAGATGTGATAGGTCTGTTCGAATACTAATGCTGTGCTAGAGAGTTGCCCTTTCCCTGCATAAACCTTGGCATTCTCTCTTTAGTTGGAATGCCCACACTTTTAAGGGAAAAAGGAAGATCCCCAAGCTAAGCGGCATAGCTTAAGCTGCTACAACAGTGTTTCTCAACCATGGCAGATTGAGGAGGTGTGGACTTCAACTCCCAGAGTAATGGATGTCGCATAGGGATGGCTATGAGAGGTCATAAACAGCACTGTTTGAAGTTAAAGTCTTCCCCTGTTAGGAATATTGATACTATTGTCAAGGAAATGAGCTGGAGAGAATACTTTTTTCATTCTGTTTTTTTTTTTATAAAGATTACTCTATCATTTCTCTTTTTTCCTCAGGTCCTTACACTCTGTTCTTTCCTGTTTTGACAGCTTCAGAAATTGCCCATTATTCCTCTCTTCCATGACCTAGATTAGGTGTCAGGATAGTTATTTTGGCTGGTGCATGCTTTGAAAATTATTCAGAAGCAGTCCTTGGACCTTGTGGCAAGTCCTAGTGGAACACCTTCTGCTATTCATTAAAGCAGAGTTAGTCTGAAATAAAGCTGATGCCATTTTACAAAACATTCACATTAATGTGATTCTCAAACCCCCACCCCCCATATTTTAATACATATTAAACGTTCAGTGTTTTATCTTCAGCCTGATTTTGAGAACCTTAGCGCCAACACATCCAACTATTTCTTTTTGACTTTGTTTCATAAATTGCTATCAGAATATGCTGCAATTCTGACTGCAACTGTCTTCCTAATTCCCCTCTGGAAAAAGACAGGGCTTGGGATCATCCAGAAGGCTCCTTACAGATGCCCCCTGCGACACTGGGTAGTGGTCTCCAGTAGATTTTAGAGCAGAAACAGCTTTTTCCAAGCCATGATCAAAGTCTTGCATAAGGATACTGGAAGCGCCCACCTCCCCTCTTAATCACTTTTATTGGAATTGGCTTGTAAATTGCTTTTTGGACATTAAGAAGCTTCAGGAGGTCAAGTTATATGTACCTTTATTCAGGGCTTTTTTTCTCATAGAACGCTCAGAACGGAGTTCCGGCACCTTTTTTGGATGGAACCTTGTAGGGTAGGCAAAGCGGGTTGTGTGACATGTGTGAGTTCCGGCACCTTTTTCTTTTACAAAAAAAGCACTGACGTATCCTTATCTTCTTATGACTATAACTTTGTTGCAGTTATAGACAGAAGGACCTTTGTGCAACTGCAGATTGTGTGTCAGATATGCCCTTTCCTAGACCAACAATCCTTGTCACAGTCATCCACACCCTAGTCTCCACCTTTCTTGACTACTGCACTGCATTCTACATGGGGCTGTCCTTGAAAAGTATCTTGAAGCTTCAGTTGGTTCAAAATGCAGTAACCCACGTGGTTCTCTGCAAATCTAGATTTGTACACATGCCATCTCCTTTGCAGGAGCTGCACTGACTACTGATTTTCTTCCAGGTCCAATTCAAGATGCTGGTTGTCACTTTTAAAGTCCTACATGGCCTGGAATCAGATTATTTGAAGGACAATATTTTCCCAATTATATCTGTGAGGAGGCAGGGTGTGTTATAGATCCATCCTCTTAAGGAGGTCCATCTGGTGGGACCAAGAAGATGATGATCTTTGTGGCGGCTCCCTCCCTGTGTAACACACATTTCTATGATGTTAATATGGATTAATATGGAGCTCATCAAGTTGCTGGTTTATTTATTTATTTATAATTTGGATTTATATACCGCCCCTCTCCCAAGGGACTCGGGGCGGTGTGCAGGGCAATTAAACACTATAAACAACACATAATATACAAAAATTAAAATGAAATTAAACCAATAGCCCAAAACAATAAAACACATTCTAAAATTTAAAATTTTTAACATTTAAGATCTAAAATCCCAGACCCTCAGTCCAGGCCGGCAAGTTCAAATAGCCAAGTCTTCAGGTCGTGGCGGAAGGAGCGAAGGTCGGGAGCCATCCGGAGCTCAACAGGGAGCTGATTCCAGAGGGCAGGCGCGCCCACAGAGAATGCTCTCCCCCTGGGGGCCGCCAGTCGACATTCCCTGACTGACGGCACCCTGAGGAGGCCCTCTCTGTGGGAGCGCACAGGACGATGGGAAGTTAACGCCGGCAAAAGGTACTCCCGTAAATAACCCGGACCCATGCCATTTAGGGCTTTATAGGTCATCACCAGCACCTTGAATCTCACCCGGAAGACAACTGGAAGCCAATGCAGCTCGCGGAGCAGAGGTGTTACATGGGAGTATCGAGAGACCCCCATCACAACTCGCGCGGCCGCGTTCTGCACCAGCTGGAGCCTCCGAGTGGTATTCAAGGGCAGCCCCATGTAGAGAGCGTTGCAGTAGTCTATCCGAGAGGTCACGAGCGCATGAGTGACTCTGTGTAGGGCATCTCGGTCCAAGTAGGGCCACAACTGGCGCACCAGGCGAACCTGGGCAAAAGCCCCCCTGGTCACAGCTCCTATATGATCTTCAAAACTGAGCTGTGAATCAAGGAGGACACCCAAGTTGCGAGCCCTATCTACGGGGGGTAACACCTCACCCCCTATAGATAAAGATGGAATAGAATGGGCAACCCGAGATGCGGGTATGCACAGCCACTCGGTCTTATCGGGATTTAGACGAAGCCTGTTCCTCCCCATCCAGACCCTCACTGCCTCCAGGCAACGGGACATCACCAAGAGGGCATCACTGGGATGATCTGGGGTGGAAATAAAAAGCTGGGTATCATCAGCGTACTGATGATACCCCACCCCAAAACCACGAATGATCTCACCCAGCGGCTTCATGTAGATGTTGAACAGGAGAGGCGAGAGGACCGACCCCTGAGGGACTCCACAAACGAGAGGCCTCGAGGCTGACCTCTGTCCCCCTGCCAACACCGACTGCGAATGACCCAGGAGGTAGGAGGAGAACCACTGTAAAACAGTGCCACCCACTCCCAACCCCCTGAGGCGCCGCAGTAAGATACCATGGTCGATGGTATCAAAAGCCTCTGAGAGGTCTAATAGGACTAGGACAGAGGAGCAACCCCTGTCCCGAGCCCGCCAGAGATCATTCACCAGTGCGACCAATGCCGTCTCCGTGCTGTATCCGGGCCTAAAGCCCGATTGGTAGGGGTCCAGATAATCCGCTTCCTCCAGGAACAGAGGAAGCTGATGAGCCACCACACTCTCAACAACCTTCGCTAAAAAGCAAAGGTTGGAGACCGGACGATAGTTGTTCAAAATGGCCGGGTCCAGGGCAGGCTTCTTGAGGAGGGGCCTCACCACCACCTCCTTCAAGGCGGCGGGGAAGCTACCCTCTCTCAAAGAAGCAGTTATTACTGCCTGGAGCCAGCCTCGTGTCCCCTCCTGAGCTGCATGAACCAGCCAGGAGGGGCACGGGTCCAATAAACAAGTGGTGGAACTCAGCTTCCCCATGATCCTGTCCACTTCTTCCGGAGTCACAGGATCGAATTCTTCCCAAGTAATGTTCCCAAGACCGATCGATTCCCCATTGTCAGACTCTGCCTAGTCGGAGTCCAAGCTGGCCCGAATCTGAGCAATTTTATCCCCCAGATATTGACTAAATTCCTCAGCACGACCCTGCAGGGGCTCCTCCCTCACCTCCTGATTCAGGAGGGAGAGAGTCACCCCAACCAGGGCGGCCGGGCGATTATCTGTGGACGCGATTAGGGCAGCGAAGTAATTAGACTTCGCTGCCTCCATCACTGTGAGATAAGACCTCGTGAAGGTTCTTAATCGCAATTGATCAGACTCAGACCGGCTGGACCTCCAACAGCTCTCTAGGCTCTGTCTCCGACGCTTCATCTCCCGGAGCTCCACGGAGAACCATGGTGCCCGCCGGGATCTGCGCCAGGTCAGGGGCCGCATGGGAACAACGCGGTCGAGTGCCTCCATGGCCGCCCTTTCCCAGGCTTCCACTAAGGCATCGACCGAGCTGTGAGCGAAGATGGCAGGCACAGATCCAAGCGCCTCCTGGAACCGTTCAGGGTCCATTAGGCGCCTGGGATGGAACCACCTGGTTGGTCCCGTAACCCCGCGACAGGGGGGGTGAAGCGGAAGGCCAGCCGCAGGAGGTGATGATCAGTCCATGACAGGGGTGTAATAGCTGGAGCTCCCCCTCCCAGATCATCAAGCCACCGTCCAGATAGAAAAATAAGGTCGAGTGTGTGACCCCCCTCATGAGTCGGGCCCTGAATTACCTGGGTCAGGTCCATGGCCGTCATGGAGGTCATAAACTCCCAAGCCAACCCCGACGAACCTCCCAGGGATGGCAGGTTAAAGTCCCCCAGAACCATAAGTCTGGGGTACTCAACCGCCAACCCTGAGAGGGTGTCGAGGAGCTTGGGCAGGGCTGCTGCTACACAGGTAGGTGAAAGATACGCCAGCAACAAGCCCAACTGAGCCACAGGGCCAAATCTCAGGAGGAGCGACTCACACCCGAATATCTGAGTAACAGTAGCCTCCCGCGGACACAAGGTCTCCCTTACAACCACCGCAACACCCCCACCCCTTCCCAGTGATTGTTGTCACTGTCGGTGGGTGGGTGGTTTGGTGTTTATTGGCTTTTGCACTGGGGTTTTATTTCTGTAAACCACCTGGAGTTAATATGAGTGAGTTGGGTGGCCATATTTTCTAAATTTTCAAAATAAATAAATAATAAAATAAAATACATGAAAAATTAAGACACAGGGGTTGTGTATCAGGTGAAGTCAGCCTTGGTGGGTCATATACATACCAGCTCAGATGTTTATGCCTAAAAACTGATAGGCCAATCATCTGTCACAAATTTTTGGTTATCCACTTGGCTGTTAGATTATAAGTGCCAGCTACAAGAACAATTTCTAGCTGCACCAGTGATTATATTGAATGATTTACACCCATAACGTGTTTTTTCTCATCTTGTTCCTTGCTTTTGGATAATAACTTCTAATGAAATTTTTTTGAAGTTTCTATGGTAACAGATTTTTGTTATGCTAGCCATCTCATTCAAACAATTATTTGAATGAGAACAGAGAACTTATTTTCATAGCTCAATTCCTCATCTCATATAATAAACAGAACAGTGAATACATAACATCCTTTCTTAACCTGATCCTCTACATTAGAGTTTCTCAACCTTAGCAACTTTAAAAGATGTGGACTTCAGCTCCCAGAATTCCCCAGCCAGCATGCTTATAATGGTTACATTTTTATTTCACCAAATAATTCTAGCAATGCTGTCAACGCAAGTCAAGAAAATACAAATAGACTTTTAAAACTATTTCGTTGTATGCCAAGTAGGATGTTTAGTTTTGTGTAATAACATATGACCAATCTGGAGAATGTGAAAGTTAGTGCCAAATATTAGCATTTCTGAAGGAAACCTGAATTTTGAAACAGGAATGAAAGGTGAAACACTGCTGCCTGTCAAAGTGTTTTTAAATTCTATTGTATTTATATACTTGTTTTGAAATAATCAGTCTTGTGTAATGGTCAATTCTGATATTCAGAAGCTCCTCAGATTTTCTTTCTCCATTTGTATTGAGACTTGGTGAAGATACTGTCTATGTTACTTCCTGTCAGTATTATGGCATCCATATTGTTCTTTGAGGAAGATGGGCAGTCTAGAAATGTGAAATAAATAAATAATTATTCATGGAGTACCAAAAATATGCATTAAGGCACCCTCCAATACTCCCCCCCCGAAAACACCTATATTTTTCTCTGACTATGGATATTGTAGACCAGGGGTGTCAAACTCGCAATGTCACATGACATTTTGTGACGTATCGTGACTTTTTTTGCCATTGCTGGCAATGGGGTGGGTGCGGTTTCACTATGATGCATCTGGCCCTTGGGCCAGCAGTTTGACACCCCTGTTGTAGACAATCAGTTCCTGGACAATGCTCAGTGTTTTCAAGACTGTGGAGCTGTTCTTGAATTCAACTTAGTCACACAAATTAGTAATTCTGTTTGAAGCTGCTGGTGTGGCCATCTGGAGCTGTCGTGTCTGATGTCTAGTATGCATGTGACACTTAATTCTATCTTTTTCACCTGAAAAAGGCTGGGACTTGACAGTTTCCCAGAGGCTGTGAGGATGGTTCCAACACACCAGAGTTGAATTTAAATAGAGATAGATGTTGAAGAGGTGCTTTCAGGACTGGGTGCTTTGAAGTTATCCTGCTTTGGATAAAGCACCACTCTTTTTAAAGGAATAGGTGATATGGAAATTCTGCTCGATAGTAATCTGTTGCCAGATACATATACAGCTTCAGCAGGGAGGGAAGCACATGCCAAGTTTTGGCTGGTGCATTAGCTATCACACATCTGGATGGCACATCTTGATGCCTTTACTTATCTTAATAATCACTCAGATTTCTGCAACCCATGTGGACCCATCCTTCCTAATAGGCCAGAACACAATTACCAATTGTTAAGTAAGGTGGCTAAATGGGATTATGTCAAATCAGTCATTGAAAGGAGCACATGGGCTACTTATGAAGGGAATTATGAAATCCAATTTAAAATGTTGACCTTAGTTAAGTTTAGTTTTAAATAATAATCGTTTTAATTTTTGGTATTTATTATGTTTAAGCACTTTGGTTTCATTTAATTTTTTTAAAAATATCAGAATCAGAAATAATGTGTGTTAATCCCTTTCATGCTTCACAGAATTCCATTAAATTCCATGTCAGGGGTAAACAATATGGTGTCCATGGATACCTTTCTTGTTGCCTGCCAGACTCCCTTTTCCTAATATATGAATCATTATGGTTTTTAGATTAGAAAAATTAATGGGACACAGGCAGATTGCAAAGCACAGCACTAGACTCTAACATTCAAATGTTAAATTTTAATTAGCTTCTAGGTTTAAATGAAGGGTATAGGTTGGAGTTGCAACCCACCGAGAAAAAAATGACGAAGGAAAGCTGAGATAGCAAGGAATATTCTGGATGATGATTCATTTTGCTATTTGATAAATGCAAGAGCACCTACTCAGTAAAAAGTCAGCAGAGGTCAACTGAATGTTAGGAAACAACCTTTCCTATATGGTAGTTAAAGCATTTTGGGAATCAGACGAATTACCCCAAAAGGTGGTAGCTTCCTCCTCATTGAATGCATTCAAGCAGAGACTGAGCAGCCATCTGGCTGGGATGTTTTCATGTGTGGTTTGCACTGAGCAGAGAGCTGTATTCAGGGCTCTGAATGGCCCCTTTTTGAATTTGTGATGGGTATTTGGTGACTGTCCTCTTGAAGGCATCCCTTTGTGAGAGCTTTCATGGCATGTTTTCAGAGAATCAAAGGTGTTCCTTGGCATGAAAAGGTGTTTCCCTAGCCCAGAGTATTCTTATGATTTAAAATTCCCCTTTATTTTGTATGCAAAAAGCTTCATACAATATGGGGGCAGCTAATCTGTGATGTTTCCTTGCTACCATTGATGACAAAGCGATAGCAAAGGCAGCTAGCCTGCTATGCCAGTTCTGCTCTGTGGCTACCAACTACCCAATAACTACTGGGCAGCCCAGAGAGATTGTTAACATATGGAAGAAATAATCCTGTTCTCTGCTGTAGAGGAAAAACACCAACGTTGTTACTGCAGTGACAGCTGTTGGCCTGAAAGGCCAGACCTTTGAAGAATGGCTCTTTCTCTTGGAGTTTCACAGTGAGTAGCTTGAAGAATCAATACGCCTCCTGTGGATTACAGGGGCCCTGCCCTCATTATCACCACACAAAATGGCTTTTACTGGGAGTTGAAAGATGCCCAGAGCACTCTTATTTTCTCTGTGAGATACTTTGGAGGCCAGTTTGTGCTTGTGTTTCCAAGAACAAACAATAATCCAAGCAAACAGGAGCAAAATAAGCAAGACCCGACTTCTTCAGTTGGGCTGGTCCTTCTGAAAGACAGGCTGCTGCATTTCAGATCAGGCCACAAACAAAAGTGCTTTGTATAATAAGCAGGCGAGACAGCGAGTTAACAGTTCAACTTTTTATTTAGAACCAGGCGAAGAAACAAGGGAACACGACATCTATTTATACTGACAGCTGCCGGCGGATTGACCAATCAGGGGTGAGTCCGTTCCCGCGCCGTCGTCTCCGCCAATCGGGGTCGTCCGGTTTTGACAGCTCGGAGCTGTCATCGGTAGCGCGTGTTGAGCTGTCAATTGCTGGCGCTTGCGCGGTTTCGCCCGGCAGCTTTTGACAGCTGTCAAAAGCTGCCGCGGTTTTACCTCAGCCCTGTAACTTTTGTTTAACTCAATCTGTAATTACAATACAATTAGTAAATACACAACAAAAAGAGTCCTCAAAGAGGCCCATTAAAATGAAGTATTCCTCTGGTACATAAGGAGATTCATTCATTGTCAAGTGAGATACATGCCCAGTTCTTTTCCATATGTGGAAATGACTGAAAGGTTCACAGATTGAAAGGAGGAAGAATAATGGTTCATGACGAAGCGCTTCCAATTTTGGTAATTGAAATAAAATTTAAGAAGCTATAAAATGTCTTCAGTGTTATCAGGTGTATTCCAAATCTGAGTGGGTGTGATGGGATGAATTGTCTTTCACCAAGGCAAAACAAAAATCCAGGAAACTAATGAAAGCTAATCATAGAATTCTGGAATTGGAAATCACCACAAAAATAATCTAATTCAGTGCTTCTCAACTTTGGTTGGTTGGAGAATTCTGGAAGTTGAAGGCAACACATCTTAAAGTTACCAAGGTTGAGAAACAGTGATCTAATCCAACCCTTTGCAATATGCAGAAAAGCCAGTTAAACCATTCTAAGAGGTGATTATAGTATCCAATATCTTTTTTTAAAAAAATCCAGAAACAGAAAACCCACAATATCTGAGGAACGATCTCACCCCCATGGAATTGGCCCACCGCACCCACACTGGCAGAAGGGACATACTGCAGGCCCCATCAGTCAAGAATTCTGGTTGGCGGGAACCAGGAAAAGAGCCTTTTCTGCCATAATTCCTGCCCTCTGGAACATTGTGCCTCCAAGGGGAGAGCTGCACCCCCAATTTTGGCTTTCCAAAAGGGCCCAAAGATCAGGCTCTGGCAACTAGCCTGAGGCCCCAATGGTGTCATTTCAGTGGTAGTTACTGGGCTAAGATCAGACCCTACCTTCTTCCTGTGTACATCTTTTTTTTTTAATCCCATTTATATCTCGCCCTTCTCCGAAGACTCAGGGCGGCTTACAATCTAAGAAGCCCAAATCAATGTGCTTAGCAATAGCCTTCATTCTATGTATACGCCTGCTTATTAGCCCCCCCCAAAGCGGCATTATTACAAAGTCAGCTTATTGCCCCCAACAATCTGGGTCCTCATTTTACCTACCTGGGAAGGATGGAAGGCTGAGTCAACCTTGAGCATGGTGGGACTCGAACCTGTACTAATTGCAGGCAGCTGGTGTTACTTAGGGAGGCATTAGCTCACTGCTCCACCAAGGCTCCTTGCTCCCTTCCCTCCCATCTTTGTTAATTTTAACTCAATTTTAGTGCCATTGTTTATTGTTTTAAATGTTTCATCCTGTGGTTTTTAATTGATTGTAAGCCACTTAGAGTTGACTCTAGATGAGATGGGTGCACATAAGCTAAATAAATAAATAATAAACAAACAAACAAATAGTTAAAATCTGCAAGTAGAATGTTCCACTGCTGTACATATCTTATCATGGTGTCTCTCTGTGCGTATATGTATGTGCTTGCTCATAGTCTAATGAAGTTCAAATGTAAATGCAATTTATTTCTGATCTTTGTTTCTTTGTTTATGAATACATTCCCTGTCTTTTATGAATACATTAACTGTCTTTCCTATGGCACCTTTTTGTGTTCCTGAAAACTAATATGTTGTCTCATCCTCAACCTACCCGTGCTTCCTTTTTTCTAGACTGAACATTCCAAGTTACTTCATCCTGTCCTGATAAGGCAAGTCCTCCTATCTCTGTATTATCTTTGCCACCCTCCTCTAAAGCTGCTTCAATTTCTCAGTGTGCAGAATAAAAAGGAATAGGGACCTCGTGTATCTTTGATACCATTCTTTTAATATTTGTGATAGCTGTTCTAGTAGTTGCCTTACACCGTTTGCTCATTTCAGTTTATTATCAATGACAACCCTCCAGGATTTCTACAATGTAGTGTTTCAAAACCATGAATCGGCAGAACCGGTAGCTAATTTTTTGTTGCCCAGGCTCAGAAGGGACTTCCAGAAGCGGCATCCACACAGAGAACTGGTTGTTCACATATTTGAATCCCACCACTGCATGAATCCGTCATTAAGGCCTTACCTTTTTTTCTCCTTATCTTTCCTTCTGGTGAAAGGACATCTTGTTTCACTCAGCCTAATCTTCCAACCCATTTAGGTTAAATTGCACGCTTGTTCTGCCACACCTGCAATTTGGTAATAATAATTGATGGGATCCCTTATCAAATACAAATGTTCAATGATATCGGCCTCAAGATAGACCTCTATGGGATTCCACTTTTTACTTTTCTCCAATTTGATATCTCATATATGGTATCTTTATGGATTGGTCAAGTCATGCCTTAGCTATGAAAGCTGACTGGGTGATTTTTGGGCCAGGGCTGTTGCTGTGGGGAAAATAGGAGGAAAGTGTCCTGGATATGTTTGTTGCTTGAGTTATTTGTAAAAATAATGAAGGTGGGAAACAAAAAATAAATAATAAAAAGACTTATCTGATTTGACAAAACAGCAATCCATGGAGTCAGGCATTCACTTATCTTCCCAGTATTGCAGAACAGTTCATATGACAGATGGTTCATAATAATCTTTGATTCCTTGATAAACTTCAAATACTTGAGGCATAGCCAAAGAGAACATGTAGCATTGTTGATACATTATACCCATGAATGTTTGTTGTCGGAAAAAAATATATGCAACTTATATATAGATATTTCCTCAGTTTGGTTCCTTCCAGATACAGTATATTGGAATTTAGAAGTTAGCGCTACAAAATCTCTAGTAAGTTCCAGGTTGGAAAAGTGTGCTATACTTTAAGAAAAGACTCCCCAAAATTTTGGGATGCTGGGAATGATTTAGACTCTTTTCAAAGACTGGATAATTCCATTTTTCTTACAGATGAAGAACAAGGTTTACTTGTCTTCTAGAATTAATACGAGGTAAGGAAATCATTCAGTGGGATATTGTTGTATTTGTAGATTCAATATCCCTAATTTTCAGTTTTAAGTGCTGTACATACTAGGAAAAGGTAAAGGTTCCCCCGCACATGCGTGCTAGTCGTTTCCGACTCTAGGGGACAGTGCTCATCTCCGTTTCAAAGCCGAAGAGCCAGCGCTTGTCCGAGGACGTCTCCGTGGTCATGTGGCCGGCATGACTAGACGCCAAAGGCGCACGGAACGCTGTTACCTTCCCACCGCAGTGGTCCCTATTTTTCTAGTTGCATTTTTACGTGCTTTTGAACTGCTAGGTTGGCAGAAGCTGGGACAAGTAACAGGGGCTCACTCTGTTACGCGGCACTCGGGATTCGACCCGCCAAACTGCCGACCTTCTGATCGACAAGCTCAGCGTCCTAACCCACTGAGCCACTAATTAGACTCAGTTTTATGTTTATTCCAGAATTCAGAATTATTTCAGAATTAGAAAAGCAAAATCTCTATGAAATAATGTGGCAGGTAAAAACCAAAGCTTATTATGTTTTATAGCAGCAGCACTTAGACTAGTTTTGAATTACCTTGTTTCTTGTACGTTAATTGATTTTTAAAAACATTTTGCCTGATTAAGAGTTCTGGAGAAATTGCATGGTGTTTTGGGCTACTTTGGCTGGTCCTAGTATTATTATGGGCTTTGCTAATTAATAAAGTATAGATCATATAGTAAACATTTCACTCGAATGTTCAATTGGGTCATATCTCCCAGAATAATGCATATTTTAGTGAACATTCTTTCTTAAAGATCAATTTAGTATATCTTTTCCTCTGAGCTTCACTATGTACATACAAGTGTGTGTTGCTAAAAAAAGAGTTCACATTCTGATCCTTCCTTGGCATTTAATAATTGCACTGATGTATCATTAGACATTTCTCCCCCACAAAGAAGGTCCTCATTAAGACATTGTATCTCACTGCCACAATAAAACGGTCAGTATATAATTTAAAAATAGAGAGTAACAGAGAGCAAGAATAGAGAGAGCAGGACTATTTGAGCGAATTGTTCAGCACTCCGTTTCTTCCATATTGAAAAACCTTCTAGCTCACATGCTTCTTAATTGCTTATGTTTCCTTCATCTCTCCATTCCTGGAGTAATCTTAATATAACATAATTAATATAATTTCCCTGTTCTTCAGTCATCTTTTTATGATTGTTTTTTTACAGCAGGAAATCCAAGCTGAAAAGTTGAAATTTATCTGGTCTAAGGTAAAGATAAAGGTTCCCCCGCACATGCATGCTAGTCGTTTCCGACTCTAGGGGTCGGTGCTCATCTCCGTTTCAAAGCCGAAGAGCCAGCGTTTGTCCGAGGACGTCTCTGTGGTCATGTGGCCGGCATGACTAGACGCCAAAGGCGCACGGAACGCTGTTACCTTCCCACCGTAGTGGTCCCTGTTTTCTACTTGCATTTTTACGTGCTTTTAAACTGCTAAGTTGGCAGAAGCTGGGACGAGTAACAGGCGCTCACTCTGTTACGCGGCACTCAGGATTCAACCCTCCAAACTGCCGACCTTCTGATCGACAAGCTCAGCGTCCTAACCCACTGAGCCAAAAACTGCATTTGAAGGTGAAGAAAATGACCTTGGATGGAGATAGGCAGAAGCTGTTGGCTCGACTGAAGGGGATGAAACATTTTTTGAATCCAGAACATTTGGAAACAGCTGACACAGATTCCTAACTAATTTGCTGAACTCAAGAAGGAGAGACAGTACGGCACAATCTCACTTGCAAGGTTGTGTGGTTATAGCCAATCTGAGTGAAAATAATTTTAGCCTTCCTGTGGAGTTGACTTCATGGACTCATTCATCGTGGAGCTGACAGAAATACTTTAGATGCTAAACCATGTTGCTCTTCGTGACATCAAGGATCTTTCCAAACCATCTATTTATGGCACGAGAGTGGGGAAACAATGACAGAGAGCCACTAAAAAAATTATCAAACATTTTTTAAATAAACAACAAAACCTATTGCTACTAAATGTTAATGGCCTTTGGAATTGCAATGTTCTCTAATACGTTTTTAGTAGTGTTAACATGGATGGCTCTTAACTAACCAAATCCAAACAAAAAAGCAAGCAAATGAAGTTCTCACACAACCCCTCCAAAGCACTCAGTTTCGGATTCCTTTTTCTTCGATACTACAGTAGTGTTTAGTTTGCTCAGAAAGGACAGAGACAACACTTTCTTTGTTTTAATAAACTTTGTAGTGCCTGTGCTGTCAGAGGTTTGTAGTATTATCATGTTGTACCTCCCTGGGGCAGTGTGTTTGATGTCTTGCCAAGGACAGAGCTGTTATCTATTGCCTTGGCCAGCAGCCTACTATTCGAGCGAACTATTGCATTACATTCCGTGGTGGTGCAGTGGTTAGAATGCAGTACTGCAGGCTACTTCTGCTGACTGCCGGCTCCCAGCAGTTTGGCAGTTCGATTCTCACAGTTTCAAGGTTGAATTATCTTTCCATCCTTCCGAGGTTGGTAAAATGAGGACCCAGATTGTTGGAGGCAATATGCTGACTCTGTAAACTGCTTAGAGAAGGCTGCAAAGCACTGTGAAGTGGTATAAAAGTCTTAAGTGCAATTGCTATTGCTATTCTCTGTTGCACATTTTCATTTGTGGAACGTTTATGGAGATTCTTAGAAATCCAGGCAATAGTTATCCCAAAGATGCTTTTTCATGAGGCAACTGGACTTTCTTGTTTCGCTTCTCATCCAAGAAGCTTCCTCAGCTCTTGGATGAGTCAGAGCTGAAGAAGCTTCTTGGATGAGAAGGGAAATGTCTTCAAAGAAAAACAAGAAAGTCCAGTTGCCTCGTGAAAAAGCATCTTTGGGACTTCATTTGTGCAGACACCATTGGATTTAAAAATGCGAACAATGGTTGGCCTGCTAAGATTTTAGCATGGGAAAAGTGCAGGTTTTTGGATCTTGTGAATGTAGTGCATGGCGCATTTGCTGCAAACGTACATTTCAACTTGTTGATTCAAGACCTGTTTGTCACAGTGTTTCAATCTATCACGTTAGCACACCTAGTGTAAAGGTTGCTTTTCTGAGGAAATTTGCATGCGTCATTCATGATGAATGTCCCAAAGGTGCTTTTTTTCAAAAGGTAACTGGACTTTCTTCTTGTTTTTTCTTTGAAAACATTTCGCTTCTTATCCAAGAAGCTTTTTTTAGTTCTTGGATGAGAAGTGAAATATTTTCAAAGAAAAAAGAACCAAGAAAGTCTGTTTGCCTTTTGGAAAAAGCACCTTTGGGATAACCATGATTGAGATATGATTGATAGTCATGAATGTTTTGTTTCATTAAATATTGATCTTTACATATACTATAGGATATCAATGCTGGCAGCCAGACTGATAAGATTTTTTTTTGTTTTTTCTTTTCCTTAATTTTGTCGTTTCATCAGGGAAGAGATGACTAAATTTTCCTTGTTTGTGTTTGGCAATCAGAAAAGAAGAAAAAAACCTAAATATAACATGGTAAATGTGCAGTACAGATTAATCTTTAAAGACAGAGAGAGAGGATTTATATTCTACACTCTGCAAGGTTAAGTTATAGCACCAAGAATATAGCTTTTGAACAGGTATATTTAAAACATTCATAAAGCAAATCTTCAGTAAACTGATTGGAATTTATAAATCTTTCTGAGTAAAACAATTAATAAGGTAATTACTTTGAAATTTTGTATTTGTAAGAGATCAAAAACATGCAGCTAGCAGTTTAATAAATTTTCTCTCTGTTTTCTCATCTACTCCCACTATTCTCCCTTGCCTCACCCCACCAAGGCAGATGAGTCTTTCTTTTCAAGGAAGACCAGGGCTAAGGCTGATATATAAGCTGCAGAAATCTGGGTGACCACTAGAGAGTAACAGAGTTAGGATTTTCTGTATTCTTTTGTTGTTGTTGCTGCAGTGTAATGCTGAATATTTAAAAGAAACACCTGGATCAGTCTGTTCTATTGAACCATAGAACCATCTTGCAATGGAATGTTAGGGATAGATGTTTTGTTTTGAGCTTACAAAAACAAAAAAAAAACACAAAAAACCAACTCACAGCATTTTTTTTCTTTTCTTTTAACGCCACATCCCTTTTTTTTTCCCCCAGGAGCTCAGAGCAAAGGATTTCTCTTCTCCCAATCATAGCCCATCACCTCACTCATTGCATGACCCTGGCAATGATCAGTGGATTTCTCAAGACAGAAATGAAGATCCATCCGACAGGTTTCAAGCTGGGCCCAGTCTTTCTTTGTTCTGCCCTTTCCAGAATTAAGGGAGACGAGGTGTTCCCCAAAGTATGTGAGAGGCATCGAATTGGAGGAGGGTGTCATTTATTTCATGCAAAGCCAAGCGTTTTATTTGTGTTCCCGCTGGCTCACCATCCATGAATAGCTGGTGACATTCTATTCAGTAAGAAACTAATTGCAGCAGAAATATTTCTGCCCATCAGTTGGGGCATCATTTATCCTGAGTGCAATTTTAAGGGATTTTGTTGTTGTTGCTTGTGTTGAATTCTCACACCTCTGATTAGACACGCAACAGGTCTGTCCAATCTGAGCTGTAATGGTAGCATGCCCCCTCTAGAAATTCTGGGGTGTGGACTGCAGAACCATCCCCCTTCTCTTGCAAAGTTGATAGTTTACACTGCAGCTTTAAAATGGACAGATGAAGGGTGTTCGTAAATGTTTCTTACATTATATAACATTTACCTTCTCTACACTGAATTAATTAAATGAAAAATACATTTAGTTTTGGACCTAGTTCCGGCTCCCTTCTTCGATATTCAGATCTTAGCTCCACCATTCAAAGCCAAAGTGGTGCAGTGGTGGGATTTAGCCAGTTTGTAGCACTTCGGCAGAAACGGCAGCTAATTTTTTGTTGCCCAGGCCCAGAATGGATTTCCGGAAGCAGCATCCACACAGAGAACCGGTTGTTTGCATATTTGAATCCCACCACTGGGCTCATGCCTTTAAAATTATGCACAGCATGTCAAGCAATGATTGCTCAATTCATTGGCTCCTTAAGCGGGTAAGACTGAGATGCTTCTCCAAATTGCTATTCGGCCACCAGATGGCACATTTTTACCATTTAATTGCCTGTCTCTTAAAATCCCCTTGCTTTAACTGTCCTGGATAACAGAATTAAATGTAGAAATGCAGATGTATTTTTGCACTAGCAAGTGGGGAAAAGTTGCATTTGTAGCACACTACAATGAAATGATGCTCTAACGCAGGCATGTCAAACTGCCTGTGTTCCAGCATTATTGCTTGGGCTGGATGCATCATACTAAAACCGCGCCCACCCCATTGCCGGCAATGGGGGGAAAGTTGTGCTACGTTGCGTGATGTCGCGAGTTTGACATGCCTGCTCTAACGTATCATTTTGGCTCCTGATAAGGGTTATTTTTCTTAAAGTGAGAAGACAAGGCTAAGGAAAAGAACTTCCTCCTTGTTCCCTGGATGGGAAGCATCTTTTCAGTAATTATTTTACCCACACATTGGTTATAATGCAAAGATGGATCAATGGGAAAATATGGGGTTAAAAGGACCGAAATCTTTCATTGTGTTATGATCCCAAAGAAAATTTTTATAAAATGATGTCTTGTTGCTTCATTATGCCAGAGAAATTATCTAGAAATGTATGTTGGAAATGCGAACAAGATGAAAGGACATTTTATCCTGCTTGGTGGACATGTACAAAAGCTAAAGAAAATTGGATTCAAATATATACTTTGATAAAGAGGACTTTAAAGATCAATGCTCAATTGAAATTGTATTTTCTGCTTTTTAGGATTAATGAATAAACGCAAAAAAACCCATAGAAAATTATTTCACTGTATGATCATTGCAGCGAAATGACTACATACAGAGAAACGGAAACATTAGCCATTATAAAGGAATGTTTGGTGAAGTTGGTAGACTTTACTGAACTTGATACATTGACTTTGATTAGAGAGGAGACATTTTCTATATTTATTGGTATCTCTTAGGGATTTTTTGTGTAAAAACGAAAAAAAAATGAGTTTGTGATCCATGGTTTTGATGATTAGACATGATAAGAGAGGTTAAAATATATTTGTACCTAAAACTGTTGTGAAGAATATCAGAAGCCAGAAGAGCTTGACAATTATTATGTGTTTTCACTCCAAGGACCAGAGAGAAGACGGTAGAGATGTGCTGACAGCAAGCAGAGTCCCCCTCCTAATAAAATGAGGACCCAGATTGTTGGGGGCAATAAGCTGACTTTGTAATAATGCCGCTTGGGGGGGGGGCAAAAGCCCTAATAAGCAGGCATATACATAGAATGAAGGCTACTGCTAAGCACATTGATTTGTGATTTAGATTGTAAGCCGCCCTGAGTCTTCGGAGAAGGGTGGGATATAAATGGGATTAAAAACAAAAAATATGAAATATTGTGTGATGAAAATGTGCGTGGTAGATTTCACCCAGCTTTGAAGAATAAATGTATTTTATATAGCGTTATTTTGTGAGCCACTTCAAGTATATGGCAGGATTGCCCATTTAATTAATAAAATAAATGCAATATCTTTTCCTATTACTGTGCAGTCTCACTGATACATACAGCACCTGTAATAAAAACTAGACAACGGCTTTAGTTTTCTAAGTCAATACAATTTCTCAAATTTATTTTTAAGAATTACTTCTAATATATCTTTTTCACAGAAGGAGAGTATAGGGAATGTTCTCATTCCATCTGTAAACACTGAAATACAGATCTGGGAAACAAGGGGAGAGACACAAAAAGTGCATTTTACAAAATTATCAACTAAAATATATTTTACATGTATTACATTTCAATTTAAATTCTACTGACTGCATTTTCAGTTTCAAAAATATTTCCATATCTAATAGATTAAAAAAGCATGAAATATTTTCATTGAAGATAAGACATTTCAAATCATTTACATGCTGTCCGCGAACAGCATAAAACGACTACACAAATCTTTAAAACAATATTCTTGGCCTGAAGTAGATTCTGACAATTATCAGAAGCAGGGAAGGTTTTGGGGTTTCTGTTCTCCAGAAAAGGGGCTCCGACCCTATTTCAGAATTGGGTAGGTAACTATTTTTTTTTATTATTATTTTGTTTCTTTTTAGACAACTCTTGCTTTCCTGCCTGGAGAAGCCAGGGAAAGGAGGGGGAGGAAGTAGCAACAGAAATCAGGACATTATGAAGTTGCTCTGTTTCTGAAGCTAAACTTCATCTTCTTTCATGAGGGCAGGAAGACCACCCTGAATCTGGGTCTCAAGTCACCATGCTGAGAATTCCAGCCACACCAGGAATTCTAAAAAAAATAAATCTTTTTTTTTTGGGGGGGGGGGAAGAAGCTCTCTGGCACTAGAGTTTTTCTCCCATTTCTAGTTAAGAAAAAGAAAGAAAGAAAAAGAATCCCAAATCTGATTCTGCATAGATCACATCTATGCAAATCATCACCTGATCTCTGCTATCCACCATGGTCGGACTTTTTCATGCACTCTCCAACCCATATCATCCAAGGACTGTCCCTTTTATCTCTGCCTTTCCCTCGACTTGGCAAATGGAAGAACAGGCCATGGCTGCAGAGCATATAATACTGTCCCCAATGCTTACCCATCAAACAGTTCCCTCTCCACGGTCGCTTTTCCCCTGCATGAAGGAAAGTTGTACAGAATCTTCGGTTCCATATCTGTGCCGTCACAAGATATGCTTTGGAGCCCTAGTTAACGAAGAGCCCTTCTGTGTGCCCAAGCGGCCGTTTGGATAAAGGAAGCCACTACTACTCTTGACACTAGCAAGCTTGGAAAATTCACGCGCAGCCTTAGGGTGGAAGATTCCTCCTCCAAGCAGGAATATACCCATTCCTGCAGGAATACAATCATCCCCTGATCTCTGCTATCCACCATGGTCAGACTTTTTCATAGTTGTCCCCCATCATCTCCCCTCTTTGGTATGTAGAGCACTGGTGGCCAAACTCTTTGCTTCCAGCCTGAGGGTCAGAAGACAGTGCTAACTCTACTTGAAAAAAATAACAATATTAAAGCCGTAGAATGCTTCAATAATAACTGAACACTTAATTAAATCTCCCTCACCCCTTACAAAAGGAAAAAAAGAAAAAGAAAAAAGAAACTACATAGGTCCCTAATTCAGGTGAGCAACTCTGGCTGTCAGCAGGTACATGGACTGATACAGTGTTGATTCTCCTTTTGGATTAGTGCAATCTACAAATGGAATCCCAGCTGGGTGTTAACTGATTGGGTGGACTCTTCCTATGCTGTCCTTTGGTTTGCTTTAGAATTAACTGAAACAGTTTTGTGTTAAAGTTAAACTAAAGTATTCTAAGAGCTATACACGTAAGGCAAGAGGCAGAAATATCTGTGAGAATCAAGTAGCAGTTTCTCAAAATGCAAACCTCTCATTGGCCAGTTCCTTTTGGAAGCCAGAGTCTCGCCATCATGGGCATGTTCATATGTCAGTGTTAAGATATTCTGGGTTTGGGTGGGAGAGAGGAGAGGTAGACAGGCAAAAAGCAGACTCAGTTGGGTTACGATGCCTGTTTCAAAGACTGACACTCAAGCACTATGCAATCATTTCTTAACTCTGGCTTCTAGCCCTCCCAAGTTAAATGAGTGTGCAAATCCAGGTTTTATGAGGACTGTATAGGAGAGCAACGAAAATGGGATATGGAAAGGAAAAAATATAAATTACCTCTGCCCAAAAAAGGCAGGCCTCTCTAAGTTTGTGGAGAGAAGAGATCAGTGTTGTAGCAGCTGTTATTTATGTCTCACTCTGAGAACTTTTCAAGTGCCACATTATCACCCTCACCATTGCTGTGCCCAATAAGCATGATCTTTAAGGCTGGGCCTGTTTCCTGATATCCTGATTTTTTTATGACATTTATTTGGAAATAGGTCCTATCGATGTCAATGTAAGTTAATGCTAAGCAATTGGCTTAGAGCTTCAACCTTAGAAGGATACGCAGCTTTTCACAATCGTGTGAGGTGATCTATTACACCCTTTCAACTTTCTGCTTTGAAGCAACCAATTTGACTGGGCAATCACCCAATACAAAATACTTGAGTGTGGTCCTTCTCAAGTAGTATGTATGCAGAATATGAGAAGGATTTTCTCATATTAATGAGAAATTTTCTCATATTAATGGTTCCAAAACCAAGGTCTCATCTCCATTTTCAGTATTATACTAAACAAAAGGATGTATATCCTTCTTTTTGGAAGGACATGGCATGAGGAACCTTTTTATAGTTCGACTCACTTCTACACTGAAGTTTTCCTTCAGTATGTTCTACTCATCCCCAACAAGATTGGCTCTAGATTCATTTTACTGGCTTTTATCCACTTTTATCCTCCCTTCCCCCCTCCCTCCAGTATATGAAGCTCATTGTACAGATATATAGATATAGATTTACAGAAGCAAGCACCTATATCTATATACAGACACACATTTCTTTATAGATATATATTTCCACTTATGCTTTTTATATGAAGTGCTGTGCTTTAACAGGAAATCTGCTCCCAGATGTATAGGACTGAGTGCTTCGGGGTTGTTATGCAGTGCCTGTGGGCAGCACTCCACCGAAGGAGGCCCCTACATGGACAAAGAGCTTAGCCTGCCTAATGGCCTGCTATCGTTGCTCACAAACCCCACAGTGGTGTTACTGTGGATTCTTCAAGATGCGTCCATGCCTGAAATCATAGACGTGACGGCAGAGAAAAACCAATTCTGGATCAGTGTCCTCTGGCACCTTGCGATGGGCAGGAGTGGAATACTCTTCAGAAGGAGGAACCATCACCGTTTTCTTGCCTGGAATCCCTTCCACACGACGCTTTGCCAAGGCACAAAATCTGCAAGACAGCCAGGTAGTGGATGTTAGTGCATTCTTGGTTACTCTGACATCAGTAGTTGGCCATAATTCATTCACTCAGGGATTTATCAAATTTTATTTTTATTTATTTATTTAGTTTTCTCCAATGAGAAGACCCTGTTTTCTACTCTAGCCATTATGGTTGCCTAGTGGCGAGCTGGAAGCTGTGCTGTCTCTCACACCTGCGTGCACATAGCGAAAAATTCTCTCCCTGGCCCAAGCCAAAGACTGCTGAGTCCCAAGCAAGCTATATGATGAAAAAGGGAGCCACGAGTCTTTCACTTAGTGACACAGCTTCAAATCACTTGAAGCTTCAGCAATCTTTTCCTGTTTGCCCATCAACCAGCTGATTTGACAGGCTACTGGGAGCCATGGTGGGCCACCCAGAAGGCTTCGGAGGGCTATATATGGTTTACAAGCTATTGTACAATAGCAATAGCAACAGCAATAGCACTTAGACTTATATACTTCTCCATAGTGCTTTACAACACTCTCTGGGCAATTTACAATGATAGCATATTGCTCCAACAATCGGGGTCCTCATTTTATTGACCTTGGAAGGATGGAAGGCTGAGTCAACCTTGAGCCAGTCAGGACTGAACTCCTGGCAGTGGGCACTCAGCCTGCAATACTGCATTCTAACCACTGCACCACTACTGTGCCACAATCTTGCATTATGATAAAAAGCAAAGAAAACCAATCTCCCACAGTAGATTATATTGCTCTTTTTCTTGTAGATTGTAGCTGTACGTTCCAGATCTACAAAAGTTGGCTTAGGATGTATTGGCAAAACATTTGAGAAAATAAGTGGGGGAAAAAATAATAGCATAGTCCCATTGTTCCTTCCCATGCATCCTTACTCCAAGATCAAAAGCACAAACATGTTTATTAAGACATCTGGATTTGGTACATATTATTCATTCATTCATTTATCTCACAGTTCTTGTGTACTGTCAAATGACAATGGATGTTGCATAGCAAGTACATAATACAAAATATCAAAACTCATAAAAATACAGCAAAATCAATACTCATCCAGCTGAAAGGCCAAATAATTGGACTGAAGGGTCAACTGGGTTTCCATATGTTTTTTACTGCTCTGTTCTCAGTGGGAATAGGCAATCTGATGCCTTCAATATATGCTGGATTACCAAACCTACAATCCTTGCTAAGGTTGGTGCAAAACATAGAGCAATACTTTTAGACATCTATGTGTGCATATGCTAGTTGGCACGTACAAAAATTGACTGGAAAAAAAATGCCAAGGTGATCTCATTAGGACATCTGTGAAAATGCCACAAAAGCTTGATTGTAACGTGTCAGTCAGTCTGTCTACTGGAACTATCTGTGATGCCTCACAAACCACAACGAGAGAGAGAGAGAGAGAGAGAGAGAGAGAGAGAGAGAGAGAGAGAGAGAGAGAGAGAGAGAGAGAGAGAGAGAGAGGGAGGGAGGGAGGGAGGGAGAGAGAGACAACCCTTCCAATAACAAACAAGCCGTCTTGTGGAACTCTCCTGATGGAGCACAGAGACCCTAAAAGAAGCTTGGCAAGAGCGCCACCTACCTGCAGTACTCTGCAAAGGTCAGAACGTAGCACTTCTCCTCTATACAGGCCACACTGTTCTCGTCCTGGTGTCGGGAGGCAAAGATCTCATTCTGCAAGAAAGTGCACAAGGGGATCAGAACCCGGCATGGACATTTTTCCATCGCATGTTTTTATCTGTGGTGTGTTAAAAGTATATATCTTTATTTTTGCATGCTCTTTAGGTTACACCTTTAAGCTCAGTTCTGCCAAGAAGTAGGTCAATTGTATTAGGAGACCCAACATGTGATGATTTAGACATTAATGCTTGCATTTTCAAGTCATACATATATAAAGCAGAGTGTGGATTTTTCGTTCACCTTCTGGAGTGTAATCTTCTGAACCCATCTACTAAGTGAGGCAAACTTTTCATTGCCCAGATGCACATTTTAATCAAATAATATATTTATTCTCTGAAGGCCCCAGGGATTGAGCTACTAGTGTGGGAACTAATGTTTTATTAACAGGGGTAGTTTAAAAGCAAAAAAGATATGCCAAGGTATATCAGTAGAAGGCAATATTAGTCTCTGTTTTTTAAATGAGATACTGCACTAAGTCTCCAGTTAGTTGACTTCTATGTTATAACACAGCAATAATGAACATAGTTGTTTGTTTAGTAAATGTATATCCTGCTTTTACTTCAGGTGGCATCTATAGCATTCCTTCTTCTAAATTTTCTTCTCACAACAACTGAGGTAAATTGGTCTGAGAAATAACAATTGGCCCAAATCTACCCAGTGAACTTTCATATCCAGGGTAGATTTGAATCCTGAACCTGGATCCCTCTAGTCCTATCCCAGCACTTTATAGCACATCAGGCTTTTTGAAGTTTAAGTGCATACATTTATTTAGTGACTAATAATTTCCACCTCACCTAGGTTCCTTGGATGCAGGGAAAAGGAGGTGGATGCCTGTACTTATTCTCATTGATTTATGAGATACTTTACAACAACCTATCAATGCATTAAGTTATAAAATCATTATACCAGGTATTTCATCTGTGCATAAAAAACCAGCACTTTAAACAGCATTTCTTTGAGGGAGCCAAAAAGAAATTTAATTGAAATTGATTACATATTAGTATTTATACTTTATATGGAATGTCGAATATCTAGCTAAAATGGAAGTCTGCCAGTTCAGAAATATGCATAGATATTTCACAGCCCTCAAATGCCTATTCATTTGCTTAAATACTAGTAATTTGACCAAAATAAGACTTTATTTTCAAGTAGCTCTTATGTTTTAATTTCTGGGAATCAACCTGACAATACTTCAAATTAATTATTGCCTTTTTTTTCTCACTCCCTGAAAGCTCAATTTTAACCTAAAAGGCGATGGCACTCATATTTTCACTGGGTTAGTCTAGAAATTTTAGATCTGAGGGCATCAAAGGTGGTTGGATCATCCTGTCAGAAGGCCACCGTAGTTGGAAATACATTTAATATCAGGGATAGCTAGTTGGGGAGAAGGGAAGAGGTGAGAGCACATGTTTTTTGTTGCTACTGAAAAAAAAGCAGTTTTCCTACACCCGAAGTCTTAAAAAAAGGAAAAGAACATTTAGAAGTACCATAACCTCTGCATTTATTGTGCTATAAAACTCTAATCTGGAAAAGTAGCATTGTAACAATATACTGTAGGTCTTAGCAGAGGGGGGGGGGGAGAAATCCAGCCTTTAAAGATAACCTTGCAGTTTTAAAAGCAAACACTTCCATAGCTTTCAGTGTCTTAAAGTGAAGGCAAGCCAACTTTACAATAGGAGCAAGAACTATTCTGTAACAAATTCACAGAGATAAAAGGACACTTTCAGTGTAATTTAGGATTGTTTATAAAATTATGAATGTTTGGGGTGAGGTAATGGAAAGTCTTTAAATGCCTTGCCACTCAAATTACTTGTCAACCTATTCCAGAGAGCAGCTATGTTAGTTTGGTACAGCAGAAACACCCAAAGCAATAAATCTGTTAGTCCTTAATGTAGACTTTGCTACTTTTTCCAGCTTATGAAACAGCAGAAATATTCCCATGTCTAGAAAGAAGTGGCCCAACTGTAAAATAAACATTAAGCATTTGTAAAATGATCCTCCTTTTCTTTGCAAATAAGTGGTTGAAGAAGGATTAGAAACATCAGAACCATACAGAACCATCAAGCAGCCTTTCTTGACTCGTTTTAATGTCCAGGACTTCCATTCCTGATCATCATGGCCAAACACTCACCTGATGCATGCTAGAATTACGGCCTCCCTGAGTGTGCTCTGGTCTATAGTACCATAGGAGGCTCATCATCAATTCCCCTAGAAAGGAATAAAGTGTTTTTTTAAAAAAAAATAATAATACTCCAACACACCAGCATGAAGTCAGAATATAAAGACAGTCTGCTTACCTCTAATACTGGTCATTAGTGCATTCAAATATACTATGGGCAATGCACCCATGCATAGCCAACACTAGAAGCTGGTGAGAGCTGCAGGGGATGTTTTTAATGGGAAATTCTCACCTAGGTTTCCTCAGACTGAAGAATAAAACAGGTAAAATGTAGTCTACTTGAGCAAGGGTGGTGTGCGGGTTGTATAAGCAAACTATTATTCTCATAGTTCCTTGTGCAACACACATTTGAGTAAGTGAACTGAAGGGTAGGTCATTGCCCACAATGAAGTTCCAATTCTGATATCGAGATAATAATGTTTAATGAAGGTCGCATGGTCCACAACGTCTTGCTGGTTTTATATGAAATTTAACAGCCCAAGCTCTTTGCGTGAAAAAAAGGTTCAAAATGTTTGCCCAGCCTCCCACCTCTACTGAGGGAATAGCTCTTGGAGCTGCAAGTAGGAAGGTGAGGGTTACATGCAGTTTTTGGATTTCTATGATGTAGAAAGCTACAATTAGGTTGTGTTCTTGCAAAACGCAGACAATGAGAGAATAAGAAAGGTTCCGGAATGGGACTTAGTGGACCATTGGTTAGCCAGGAGGCAAAGGCTGTAGAAGAAGAGTTGGTGGACCATGGGATGGCAAAGAGGCTTTGCAGAGTTATAACTGTCATCTATTTGGCAAATCATTTGCACCGACACTGAGAAACTCTTCATAGGCAACTCACATCATAGAAGCAGTTGAGAGGAAGGGTGAAAGGAAGCAGCACAACCAGCATAATTGGCCAAAGTGTGAGTGATGTCCAGGAAGCAAAGGGATTGCTCCTCAGGCATGGACAGCAAAAGAAATTAGCTTGGAGAGAAAGACTGATGTGAGCTTTGTGATTTTTTTTAAATGAAATTGTTAAATCAGAAATAGAACTGATCCACACTCAAGGAACAGGGAGTGCAAGCTGAAGTAACTGATACAGCTTTAAAGTTAAGAAGCTATAGAACTGTTGTTTGAATTTTGCAATCAAACAGGAAAAAACAAGAGGCAAATGATGAAGTGGTGATTTAACAGGGTAAGAGGCAATGAGATCATTGATAAAAGAAGAGAACACTAAGCAAGAAACGATCACTTCTATATGGTAGGCAAAATGGCTGCTAAATACATATGTATAAAACATAAGGAAAGTTTTGCTGACCTCACCCCCAAAAAAGTAGAATTTAAATATACACTGTGATGAACACTGAAATATTCCAATGGCAGAAATACAAGTAGAAAAAGTGTTTATTAGTATAAACACTGTTTGGTCAAGTTGCGTGACACAGTCCTTACTTTCAAAGAGAACTGTAAAAAAACACACGCTCCTGTCTGAAGGGTTGTTGGGTCAGGCTGTTAATTCCCTTCCTTGTCATGTGTTGGGAGAATCATTTGTGGATTAAACACCAATATCCTAGATTAGTTGCAACATGAATGAGGGGTGAGTTCTGCATTTTCGTTGATTTGCAAAAACAGCTGGTACACCTGATTCCAAAACCACAGGACTGTACATACTCAAAGAATACCAAAAATTCTAGATGATTAACAGGTGGCACCCATATTCATTAATTTGGAAGCTTTCACAGTGGGTAATTCAGCTGTGAAGGGCATGTCAGTTGTGAATCTTCTGAGAAGATTCAACCCTACACGAGAATGAAGTGTAAGCTGCACATGGGTGACAGAGTCAGCTTTTCAGTTGATGACTGTGGGAGTTATAACTGAGAACAGTTGAGTACAGAAAGCTTTGTGCACTGAATCCTGAAATAGAAACTGCCATAATCCACTAGTCGCGGCATTTATTGAGCCAGCTGGGAAAAACTCACAGCATTTTTCCAGAGTAGTCTGGCTAGTGTGAATCTAGAATTGCGCCTATGAAGGGAAACGATGCAGCAAAATGCAAATAAGGCATCTCAAAGAACTGAGAGATGGAGAAGATGAAGAGTTCTGTGGATCTGTTTTGAAAGATGGATTAAAAAAGAGCAGCAGTTGTCTACGACAGATATAGTTAGATAATGAGAAGACAGAGATAAGTAATCATGGTGCATCTTAGGAACTAAAGAAAAGAACACCTATTGAAAGATATTGCCTGCGTTGTAACTTTTGTAATGTGAGAAGAGGCATGTTGTAATCCAATTAATACAATTTTAGTGAAGACAGGAGGTTTTGAAGAATCATCAGACAGATCTTTCTAATCACAAAGTGAAGCGTTTCAGTTTCTTAAATCCATCTCTTTTTACCATCTCTAAAGAAACCATTGAAGTAAAAGCTTTGAAGACTAGAATACACGTGGCTGACTTTACTGCAAACTTCTGGAAGGTCTCAAGAACCTTAATGTGAAGAATAAGGGTGAATGACAAACAAATCCTACAGGAGATTGTGCTGCATACTCAGATTATAATAAGAACCCAGGAATCTGATGTAACAGCCTCCCCTTCAATACACTGGATTTAGTAAGCCTGTGATTTGAGAAGCATCTTACAATAATAGAATTTGGTATCAAATGCTAAAAGAGAAGATAGTATTAATACCCTTCAATTTTCTGCAGGTTGTCAAGGTACTTTGATTTTAAGAAAATAAATGCTATTGAGTCAGGAGAAGAATGAAAGAGTGAAATATGTGGTCTGATTAAGTGGAAGAAGTGTCAAAGTGATAATTTTCAGAATTTGACTGAACATATGCAGGCAAAGTTTGAAGGTGGTGTCCAATGGTGGTGTCCAATGGAGCAGAGTGGTAGAATTCACACTGAAATTTGGTCTCTAAATGATGCCACTGGTCAACCTTCGCTCATTTTGCCGGGACCTGAAAACATGGCTCTTCGATCTGTTTGGTCCAGACTGTGGGGTTGTTAATTTAACTGGGTTTTAGATTTACTCTTGGGGCTTGAATTTAATTTGTTTTAATTGTTTTTAATTTTTTGTATTCATGGTTTTAACTGCCCTGTAAACCGCTCTGAGTCCTACGGGAATAGGGCGGTATACAAATCCAATAAAATAAATAAATAAATAAATATTACATGGAAGGATAACAATGCCAGGAAGAAAAATGGAGAAACGGGATCTATATCTATATCAAAATCCTTCATCAGATGAGTATATTAGGAAGAGTTGCATTCCTGGGAAATCTTAGTGAGATCAGGATGATCTGGACTGAAAAGAACACGATTTCTTGGCAACTTGTCTGGACTATTGAATCTCTGTGTTATTCAGGTTCTATCAAAGCTGGAGGCAAGGAGAGGGCTATGGCAAATGAATCCTCTCAAGTGATGCAGTTGAATGAGGCCCAAGAGGACACATAATCATATAGACCAGGGGTAGGCAACCTTGGCTCTTTTATGACTCGTGGACTTCAACTTCCAGAATTCCTGGCTCAGGAATTCTGGGAGTTGAAGTCCACAAGTCATAAAAGAGCCAAGGTTGCCTACCCCTGATATAGACCATCAGTATCAAAGAGCAATTTTGTGCTGAAGACTTTTTTTAACCAGGAAAATCATTGGACAAATGACTGGAATGAGAAATTCAGTAACTTGCTTGAAACAGTAAAAAATGTATGAGATCAGCACACAGGTTGAGTCTGGACCTGTATAAGTGGTTGGCACTGAAGATCACATTGGAGCTATTGATTCTGAAGTGACTGGCATAGTTTCCAATGTTATTATCTCTGAAGCCCAAACAGATATGAGAATGACCTTTGCATGTAAACAGAGCCCGACACTTGAGCAAATGGTGTTTTTTCAAGCTTATTTAACAATGAAGACAGATTTCTATGACATGAACCTATCTTAGTCTTAGCAGACCAAAAAAAAAATGATTGTTGGTAGGGAACAATTTGCTAGCATAGTTTTTGAAGTGTGACTTTGCTCCACATCTGCAGAGGACTCCTTCAAAGCTTTGCCTCAGTGAAAGATGCAGGGAAGCAAGCAAAAATAATAAAACAACCTCTGAATCATTAAGCACATTTTTGAGAAGGGAAGAATCCAGATGATGCTGTAGCATCAAGAAGCAATGGAGAACATTCTCAGATGTGGACTGGATGTCAAGTTTCCAAAGAAACCATCTGCAGTTCTAGCAATTTCCACCACCGACTCTCTGAAGACTCATCACCCATATGTGTGATGCACAAAGAAGAGAGATCATGCCACCTCAATCCATAGAAATGTCAGCCTGCTTTGCAACTGAAAGAGATGTTAATGTGAAGTGAGTGGCCCATGCCAACCTTCTAATTTTCTTTTTGCCCCTAGCTTTACTAGGCATGTTTGCATTTTTAAAATATGTGAACCAATTCAAATTCAGCAACACAAACTGCACGTTAACAGTATACTACTCCCTTCCCCCATATCCTTAGTTATGGAGACATGTCCTTTATAGTCTAACTGGCTTCAGTGAAAGCATTTTAAAAATGGCCTATCTACTCTCAACAATAATACAATTCATGGAGATCCCTAACTTACTAAACCAATGGTGAAGGAACAACCTATGTCCCCAAAATATTTTTATTTCTTATTTCCAATTCTCTGGCAGCATGGCCTTTATTTAGTACGACCGTATGACAATCAAATAAACAGAAATCAAGTTATCTTCCATTTCTCAGATGACCATAGACAATGTTAGCCTAATTAGATATTCAAGACATTCTGGCTGTGGAAATTTGTGGGAGTTGCTGTTTCTGATCTTAACTTGGTAAAATCAGTGCAATGGTTTCCAGGGTGTATATGGCCAATTATTAGAACCAATGTCTAAAGATTCTTAGGAAATAAATTAAGTTGAAAAGCTTCAAAAAGATTCCACTTTGGGATATTTTTTTTTGGGGGGGGGAGGATGGTGACATATGGGTGACTACTGACCAATTAAATCTAATTACCTGCTGCAAGAGACATAGGCACTTTTGCCCATACAAAATCTAATTCAGGGACAGTGGCTGATTACTCTTGCCTTCCTTTCAGAGCACAAGCCTCCAAATGCCTTTAATTTTAGTAGTAAGGCACCTTCTTGCCAACTGAAAAAAAAGAGCTGCACTGATTTTGCCAAGCTGACATCAGAAACAGCAACTCCCACAAAATATTTCCACAGCCGGAATGTCTTGAAACTCTAATTAGGCTAACATTCTCCACAGTCTGTCATCTGGGAAACGGAAGATAACTTGATTTCTCTTTGCTTGATTGCCCTTACAGTAGTACTAAACAAAGCCATGCTGCCATAGAAATGGAAATAAGAAATAAAAATAATTTGGGGATATAGGCTGTTTCCTTCCCATTGGGCTAATGATTAGGGATCACCATCAATTGTATTGTCCCAATTCAAAAGGCAACTGGACTTCGTCTTTTTCTTGAAGACATTTCGCTTCTCATCCAACAAGCTTCTTCAGTTCAGTTCAGTTCTTGGATGAGAAGCGAAATGTCTTCAAGGAAAAAACAAACTCCAGTTGCCTTTTGAAAAAACACCTTGGGACAATCATGACCTGGATAACTGAGAATGTCTAGAGACATCAATTGTATTATTAAAGGGATGATGCAAATGAAAGAAAGCTCCACAAGTTGCCAACTGGACTTCCAGGTTAAACTTCCTACCTTGTATCTTCCTGACCTGACCCAAGCTTACAAATATTACCATCATGGATACAAAAGGAATCATTTATATGCCTTTTACATTCTAGGCATTTCTGTCACACTGGGCCTTTGGTAGACACAGGGAACGAAATGCAGGATGGTCAGACACCCCCCCGTGCCCACTCCCAACTCCAGAAATCTTTTGTAAACAAATACATCATTACACAGCTAATATCCATCATATAATTGGCCATCTCACCTTGATAGCCTGTACAAGAGAGAGCCCATTTTTGTGCTCAATACCTGTTTTGGGGTCTTCCCATAGGGCAGATATCTTAGCCACATAAGGCATCGATTTCTTCCGTGGCCCCGATTTCAGAAGGACTGTATCCCGAACCCGAATGATTTCTCCATCTCTTTCCACGGCCTGGTAGCTCTTACGAACAGCTGGTTCTGGCTCATTCTACAAATATTGACAAGAGAGAGCGCCAAGAAAAGGAGTGAGTCTGCAAAAACAATACTAAGAAACAGACACCAGCATCCTCCACTAATCCACCTACGCCAAGTAGACAGCTTCCTGCCAAAAAAAGGGTGTCTTTATTGCTAAAGAGCCCGTGGAGAAGACGGATCATACAAAACAGCAGGATGCTTCTCTCTTCTCAGCGGGCTAATTTCAGAAGCAAAACATGGTCCTCAAATGAAAGGTAATGATTACTAAAGCTGGGAAGAAGAAATATTCAAGTCACTTTACTTAGTTTAGATTCATTTTAAGGATAAAGGCCGGACAAAAGGGGAGATTCTTCATGCTTGGCTCTGTGGGAGACTGCAGGGCTAATACCCCCCCATTAATGCATTTTAACCTGTCTGGTGTAGAAATCATTATTGTGTGTCCACTGATATTGAATTCCTCCTAGCTGCAGAGTTAAATGATTGAAGGACAATGGCCACTACACTTTTAAATCCTTATTTGCAGGTTCCCAAGAAGTGCATTGAAACATTTGTTTTGCCATGTGAGAATTGTTGCCAGATATTTGTCCTGCTAGAGTCAGTATGGTGTAGTGGTTAAGGTACGAGGCTAGAAACGGGGAGATGGTGAGTTCTAGTTCCACCTTGGGCACCAAGCCAGCCTGGTGACCCTGGGCAAGTCACTTTCTCTCAGCCTTAGGAAGCAAGCTAAAACACTTCTGAAAAACCTTGCCAAAAAAATGCAGGGACTGGTCCAGGCAGTCTCCAAGAATTGAACAGGACTGAACAGAAGGAGAAGTATAAATAATTGGTCCGCTGTATATACTATTAAGGGATGCGGTGGCTCAGTGGATTAGGATGCTGAGCTTTGTCGATCAGAAGGTCGGCAGTTTGGCGGGTCGAATCCCGAGCGCCGCGTAACAGAGTGAGCGCCTGTTACTCGTCCCAGCTTCTGCCAACCTAGCAGTTCAAAAGCACGTGAAAATGCAAGTAGAAAAATAGGGACCACTCCGGTGGGAAGGTAACAGCGCTCCGTGCGCCTTTGGCGTCTAGTCATGCCGGCCACATGACCACGGAGACGTCCTCGGACAAGCGCTGGCTCTTCGGCTTTGAAACGGAGATGAGCACCGGCCCCTATAGTCGGAAACGACTAGCACGCATATGCGGGGGAACCTTATATACTATTACCAAACATCTATGTTTGGACATATGTGGAAATTCCCACATAATGAATTTTTTTATGCTATTGTATTTCTTTGGTCACACACAGAGTAAAGATCTATACAAAATGTGTGTTATACTTAGAAGTTTCAAAATGGAAAAGTTGATACCAACTCTAGCTACATAGTATGTACTTAAATGCACACTTTTACATAGATTTATCCATAGATAACAGTTCTCCCTCTCTCACTGCTATTGTACATTTCTAATATGTTCCATGTGTTACCAGAAAAAGTATGCTACACCATATTTCCTGTGCTTTTAGAATTCCTCTGAAAATAGGTTTTTAGAATGTTTACAATGGTGTGGTCACAAAATAAAATGGAATTGCCAAAAGAAATCTGTGAGAAATAAGTTACCAATCCTGGTATTCAAAGTAATGAGATCTGGAGTAAAAATGATGCTCAAAGGAAGAATCAAATTCTGGGAGAGGTTTATTCTCAAACTGGAGAAAATAACCCTGTGAAAACTTTTGTCTTAAGATTTATGTCAATGACACTTCCTCAAAATCACTCCCACACAGTTTCCGGACAGGCACTGGTATGAAATACTGATGTGAGATGCACTCCCCACCACTTCCACTGATGTTCCAGCGACCAATGCCATTTCTGTCCCATGATCAAGTATGAATCCTGATGGAAAAATTTCATCTAGGAATCTCTTGTTGCTAATTTCCCACCACATGTTTGAAGAAGGAAAGAGATTAGAAACTAGGCAAGAATTCTCCTAATGGGAGACAGTAGAGTAGTTTTATTGTCACTTTAAATGTACACTAATTGGCATACACTAAATTGAAATTTCATTGCATACAGCTCTCAAAGGGTCACCACTACCACCCTTTTTAAAGGCAGGTGGCATTATGCCTGCCCCAAGATGATCTCTAGGAGTTAGTTACTTACATCTTCCCATGCCACAAAAAAAGCCGGAAAGGACATGCAGGAGGCAGATTTAGTATTAGAGAGGATTCAATCTACTTCCTTGGGCGCCACAAGATCAAATGTATTCTAAGTAGCAACACCAAGCAATGCCTCACCCTCTGAAATGGACTCTCCCCATCCAGCATCCACACTAGAGCCGGTAGAGGTTACTTTATCTACAAGGAAACTCTCTAATTTAGGCAGTGTGTCTGCAGGGAGTTTGTTCTACCCATCCTTTCCTTAAAAAGTTTTGGTCGCCCTGAACATAGTTGCTAGACAGAATCAATGGACACAATAACTGCAGAGAAGAAACTTGCTGTTTGCATCACCACAGAGGGTTCTCAAAACATGAGCTCTTACCAAAGTTTGGTTATGGTTTCTGGTTTTTGGCCACAAACATTTTTTCCAGTCACTTCATTTCCCTCAACTCTTCAGAAAACCAAGAAACTGCCTGGAACAGTGACTGGAGAATAGGAATAGGAATAGGAATAGGAATAGGAATAGGAATAGGAATAGAATAGAATAGAATAGAATAGAATAGAATAGAATAACAGAGATGGAAGGGACCTTGGAGGTCTTCTAGTCCAACCCTCTGCTTAGGCAGGAAACCTAACCTTGTTTCTTGTCCTGCCTTCAGGTGCTTTGGAGAATTGCTTGTCTCCCTCTTCTTTGTGGCAGCCCCTGAGATATTGGAACGCTGCTATCATGGTCACCCCACGCTCTTCTCTTCATTAAACTAGACATACCCAATTCCAGCAACCGTTCCTTATATGTTTTAGCCTCCAGTCCTCTAATCATCTTTGTTGCTCTTCTCTGCACTCTTCCTAGAGTGTCAACATCTTTTTTACATTGTAGTGACCAAAACAAGCTTCATGGGAGTAGCCTCATTTATTACCCTGGCTAGATCTGTGCTTTATCTACTACTATGTCATGAATGGGTATAGTCTTATTCTGCACAGACTTAGCATTTACTGACAGAAGTTGGATACCGAGGCATATCTACAGGAATATAATTTGTAAAACGTGGCCATGAGTGCCAAATGCAAATATAAATGAGAGAATCTGAACTGGAAAAAAAATTGCAAGGGCTGAATTTCAGAAGAAAGAAGCATAAATAGAAAGCGTGTTGAATACAACGTAGTCTTCCACCTACATCCAAACCAACAAATGGACCTCGGAGTTCTGTCTTTCCCAGCACCATTGTGGTCATGTGATTAAGATTTGGTCACTTGGCAACCAATCTGCACCCACAATCAGTTGCAGTACCTCATGATCCTGTGTTTACCTTCCTTGCTGCCTCTCAAGAAGGGCAATGTGGATGGGTAGCAGGAAAGATTGCTAGTCGCTGGAATGTATCTCCCCCACCCATGCACACTTCCCCCTGCCCCACAACATTGACATTTGTTTATTTGTTTGTTTGTTTGTTTGTTTGTTTGTCGCCCATCTTGTATCAACACATCTCTGGATGTCTTACAATATTAAAACATTAAAATCCTGACAGATAAATATTTCTGAAACAATAAAAATGGAAATCGCAATCAAAATAAAATTAAAAGATGGGGAGGGAGGGAACAGGATTGCCTCTTAATCTATTAACCACCAGGTTAATAGATTAACCAGGTCTTCAGGCTCTTGCAGAAGGTCAGAAGGGTGAGAACTGATTTCACCTCAGGAGTTAAGATGTGCCAAAGGACAGGAGCCACCACAGAGGAGACCCTTTTTCTGGACCCTGCTAGCTGGAATTCCTTGACTAATGGGGTCCGTAAGTTGCCTCCTCTGCCAGCACAGGTGTGGAGACCAGTCCCAGAGGGGTGTAATGTTTATGCTGACCATAACTGCCTAATGACCATGGGAATTGGTTAATGATTGCAATCAGGACTGCAGGGATTGCGGTTGCTAAACTGCGGTCACATTTTACAATTGCGTTGCTTAACAATGGAAATTTCACTCCCAATTGCTCTCTTTAAGTCAAGGAATACCTCTAAGTGATTTTATAGAACACGTTGTTCTAAAGAGCAGGGGTCCACAACCCCCGGTCCATGGACTGGCACTGGGCTGAGGCATACCATAAACTAGGTCCCACAAACAAGCAAAGCCCCATCCACTGGATGCAGGCAGCACATGAAACCACGCTCCTTCCGCTCTGTGGAAAAATCTCTCTCCACGAAACCGGTACCTGGTGCTCAAAAGGTTTATAATAAATATAAATAATCTATAAATTTCCAGTTTAACTTAAGTTTTTTTAAAAATCTACCATATTTCTGATTTTTTTGAAAAAAAAAAGGTCATTTAAATATCTTCTAGGGAAGTTCTTCCAATATATTTCTCAAAGAAAGTATACTGCAAAAATAATCAGAGCAAGAATCTCAATTCAAAGGCAAGCTACGACTAGCCTTTTTTGCCTTGCTATCTTTGCTGAGAAACTGCTACAAGGCATTCTGCTCCTGTCCCAAATAGCTAAGATTTGGATTGCAATGATTGCAGTAAAGGCAAGATTTTTTTCTTCCTACACCGAAAGGTAATAAAACATTCTGTCACAAACAATCCTGATGCAACTTAAGTTGTTTTGCTTCTTTACTGTACGCTGCTTCATTTTTTAAAAAATATTCATTCTTAGTTCTACCTGCTAACCAGAAAAGTTATTTGCAGAATGCTTACCACAACGTAGACAGCCTTCTCAGATGCCGCTCCAATGGGTATCCAACCGTTTGTGGCTCTCCTCCGGTTGATGCGTTGCTGCTTTGGATGCAGGTGACTTCCGACCGTTTTGCTGTCGGATACGTGCAAGCAGCTAGTGGTGTTCCGGAGGCCAGATTTAGAGCCGCTGGGTGGTTTGGAGCTCTGCGGGCATTCACGGGCCATAGTCTGGGGCTCGGAGTTTGGTGTCTGTAGGTGAGGAACAGGTTCTGCAGCTGGTGGCACACTGGGTACCGGACATCCTGAGAGAGGATGGGCAGGTGAAACGGGATGTCCTGCCACTGGGATTGTGAGGCTCAGCTGGTCCAGGGACTTGCAGCTATCTACAAGACAAACAAGAGGTGAACAACTAGTACAAGGTTTTGCTTTTCAGATCAAGATTTAACCTTTCACCATTTCTGGAATAATTCCCAAGAGGAAGATTGAAAAGGCACCATTTAATAACAACCATATTATAGCCAGAACTCAAGTCTCACATTTGAGAATTACTAGGACAGACAGCAAAGTGATCTACCGGCCATATGAATATGTGGTATTTTTGTCAGTCTGCTTCCATCATAATTAACTTAGCATTCTTAGTATACAAAATGTATGACATCTATATCTATACTAAATTATCAAATCTTATTTTCAGTCTTGAGAATCAAGGCATCATTTTCCTTGAATATCTCCGCCACAAAATAAAAACCTGCAGTTCTAGTGCTACACCTGATCAATAGGAAAAAGAAAAAAAATGCAGAAGCTGTTTCATTTAAACTTCCTATGTATTACATGAATCAAAATGATCTGGTGCTCACCTTTTTAATACCTATATAGTTTCTACCCATGTTTCATGAGTCCCTGAGGGAGTTTTTAGCGTAAAGTTTGGAATTAGGAGCAAATAAATTTGTTTGAAAACATCTTCAGATTTTCAATCATTCATAAAATCCATATGTTTTTGATATACAAGTCACTAGAGATGCGTAAAAAGTTCTGTACTCAAATTATTTTGAAATACTTGCTCTTAAATTCCAAGCATCAAAGCAAGGTGTTTCAAAACACCTCCAAAAGGGTTAAAATACCTTGTTTCAAAAGCAAAATCAATGATTTTTGACTTGAAAGAACTGTTTTGAATTCAAAATGGAATGTTTCAAATGGATATATTTTACACACCACTATAAACCATGCCACCCATTCCTGCCATACTAGCAAAATGGATGGACCACATTTCTGTTTAATCAACAGTGGGATAAGTCTTTAATTTTTTCTCCTGACAATATGCATGAATGCAAGAATAATTATCAAATAGTTTCAGTATCTCAAGAAAAATTAGAACAGGGGAATGAAGGAACTGGGAATCAAAACACTTCAATACAGCTGTGCAGAAATCAGGATTTAAATGGGGAAAAGGTGAATGGCTTATTTTACCTGCTTATAATAACAAAACCTCTTTTCCTGGGCTCATGCAACTCAGGAAGAGACAAATTATCTTAAGGAAATGCCAACGGGTGAGACGTGCATCTCCAGTAGAACAATTAACTAGTGGAACAACCTGCCTCCAGAAGTTGTGACTACTCAAACACTGGAAGTTTTTAAGAAGAGACTGGACAGCCATTTGTCTGAAATGGTATAGGGCAGGGGTGTCAAACTCAATTTCATTGAGGGCTGCATCAACATTGTGGTTGCCCTCAAGGGGCCGGGTGGGTATGGCCAGGGTGGGCGTGGCCTACTGGGTGGGCGTGGCTAGAGTGTGTATGGCCTACTGGGTGGCATGGCCAGCTCTACATCGTTCACATCAAGCGTGCCTATGGGGGCCTGGGCAGGAGTGGGACAGATCTGAGGGTCTCTGGCAAAAGGAGGGTCTCTGGGCCAGGGCCAAGGCAGTGGGGGCTGTTCCCTGTTTCCAGGATGGCTTCGTGGGCCACATGGAACCACTTCACGGGCCGGATCTGGCCCCCGGTCCTTGTGTTTGACATGTCTGGTATAGGGTATCCTGCCTGAGCAGGAGGTTGGAAGGTCCCTTACAACTCTGTTATTCTATTCCATTCCATTCCATTCCATTTCATTCCATTCCATTCCATGTGTGTTCCAGGTCACTTTTTTCTTTCAAATCTAGATCACTGCACAGCTCTATGTGTAAGTAGTTGTTGATGCAGTGCTAATGAAGGATATCTTTACATAAACAGTTAAAGTAAAACATGCTTGGCATTGGTCATGATTTTCAGGAACACAGAACAAGCGGCCTGAAGTCTGCAAACTTCATCAAGTACGTTTAGAAAAAGAGCCATGCATTTTAATGTAAAGATTCTGAATGGCAAGAATCAGTATAGATAGAAAGTGGCTTACACCTGACCAATTGAAGCATCCTTCACCCTGAAGAGTGAAACATTTTCGCATGAGCAGAGGTATTACTACCCATAAAAATCAATAATGCCTCATGTAACCTCAGAAAGCAAGGAAGTTCACTGACATGCAAGCTGTGACAAAACCAAGTCTCTGCTGAAATACAGGCAACTATTTTTTTTTAAAAAGAATATTGCCATTGATTTTGATCTAAAGAACATAGCATGACTGAGATGTTTTATTGAGAGGAAAAGCCATGAAGCTATAATACTCTATCCATATGGGGAGCAGCATTAAATAATAATAATAATAATAATAATAATAATAATAATAATAATAATAATAATAATAATAATAATAATAATAATAATAATAATAATAATAATAATAATAATACTGCTAGCAAAATTGCACAATTAAGGACAGCTAATAAATATGACAAAAACAATTAATGATCCAAATGTGAGAGATGCAAAGACCATCCTGGACTTATGAACTCCCTGGACTGAGCAGGTCCACCCTTGTTATGTTAAAAACTGCAATTCTCAAAGCATACATAATCTCCAACAGGGAATGGCCTAGAGAGAACTGAGAGATACTATTTCTTTCTGAAAAGGGATGTTTCATGTATCTCAAATAAGGATGAAGGGAAAATAGATTCAGTCTATATTTTTTTAGATGAACCTACCCAATTTGCACTTCTCAAAACTTTTAAGTGAATTTGAATTTGTCTGCAGAGCAAAACTCACTGTGAAAAAAACAAAACCAAACCAGAATAACAAAATAACAGAGTTAGAAGGAGATCTTTCTAGTCCAACTTCCTGCTCAAGCAGGGAAACCCTAAACGCTTGTAAAAAGTAGGAGATGATACAGGTAGCCCTCCTATTATGGCCACCGTTGAGCCCAACAACAATGGAATTTTCCCAGCTACTATTTCATTTCATTTCATTTTACTTCTTTCATTTCATGTTACTATTTACTTTACTTTAACATTATTTTATGCTGTCCATCTTTCCTACAAGGCAACTCTTTACTAGTCACAGAAAGCTTGGAGGCAGAGCCCAAATCGCTCAACTACCACTTGAACCTTTTGTATTCAAAGAATGACACAATTCTTCATTTAGCAAGTTCATCTTTTTTCTAAGGAAAGCACTCACTGATTAGGCTGCAAACATGCTTCCGCATTATTCAGAACATGAAACACGATCTCAAATCTGAATACTTAGCTTTAGCCAACTCTGAAACTCAGAGAAGCACGGCTTAATCTGTGGAGCTAACACTCTTTTAATTATACCAATGAATTATATAGCCATTAACTCTTCAGTGCAAGACAGGATTTGGGGAAATCCATAATTCCTCAGGTTAAAAAAAAAGGTGTTTAGTCACACAGTCTTTATCCATGTGCTTCTTTTTGAATGGCAGTATCCTTTTTGCAAAATGAGGAAGTCATAATACCCATTTTTCTCACGGTCCTAGTTTAAATATTGTTTGATCTACCTAAAATCCTCCAGCAGTTTTAATTGAATTAGTTATCCCTTCCCGCAATCTTAAAATTACCCTCACAGCACGGTTGCACACTGCCAGAAAATGATGTCCATAGAGGCACCTGACATTTTGAGGAGAAGAAATTATACCTCTTTTATCAACTAATTGTCTAAATAACCATTATTAGAATTCTATAGTCCTGTAGCTTTTATACTAGAGATACCGGTATGGAATTTTCAAACACAGCAAATAAGAGAAGTGTTTTAAATAGTTTGAATTAGAATTCTATACACAAGCAACAAAAGAAGTCAAATACACTTCACTGGAACCCACTTACGCAAACACCAGAAGGGTTCTTTTTGAATCAGATTACACATTAAATTAATTATATATTAACAGAGTGAGCACGTTACTCGTCCCAGCTTCTGCCAACCTGGCAGTTCGAAAGCACGTAAAAATGCAAGTAGAAAAATAGGGACCACTACGGTGGGAAGGTAACAGCGTTCCGTGCGCCTTTGGCATCTAGTCATGCCGGCCACATGACCACGGAGACGTCTTCTGACAAGCGCTGGCTCTTCGGCTTTGAAACGGAGATGAGCACCGGCCCCTAGAGTTGGAAACGACTAGCACGCATGTGCGGGGGAACCTTTACCTTTACCACATATTAAATTGGCTCTACAGAAGCCAGTCTATTGTTCACTATGGCACAGTAGGCTCTTCTCTAACTCCTTCCTAAGCCCTTCTACTTAAATGTCTTTACTCTGCAAATGGGTAGCATCTTTTCAGACACTTTTGAGCTGAGGCACGGTTGAATTTAACTTTAAAATTAGTTAAATGCATAAGTACAATTACTCAGCATGCATTTGTTAACTCTCTCCCCTTAAAACCTACAATTTGGCAATAGCTTTTGAATGGACTATATAGGAATTTTCATAGTTTATTCTGAGACTGATAAAGATTTAGTAAATGGTTACTCAAACCACCAACTCTCAAGTTTTTCTGTTATCAGCGAGAAGATCTGCCTCCCCCATGAGATCACAGGAAGGCTGTACACAATAAACTAAAAAAAGGTGACTAGCCTAATAAATTGAGGATAATTAGATTCTAAATGGGAAACAGTTCAATTGCTGAAATGTAATTCTATCCCTTTCACCTCAGTAATTTTTGGTAAAGAGTCCTCTAGGACAGGCCCCCCTAACCCCTGGTCCTCCACCAGTGTGCAGCAGGTAGTCAGTACACACCTGCCATCAGTGAAAGTGATTCTGAAGACTCCATATAAAGTTCAGCTGTTCTAATAGGATTTTTCTGTTATTTACTCAGTTGCCTCTTACCGCAAACAGTCGTGCTTAGCAAAGAGCTTACAAAGCATCAAAGACTGGAAGCTATCAGTCAGGAAAGGGTACAAAACAATTTCCAAGGTATTGGATACACCATGGAACACAGAGAAGACAGTCATCAACAAGCAGAGAAAATATAGCACAGTAGTAACATTACTACTGGTAAGAGCTGGATATCCCTCCAAAATTGATGAAAAAGCATGAAGAAAATTGGTCTGATAGGCTGTCAAAACGCCTACAGAAACACTGAAGGACAGCTGCATGGATTTCTAGCAAGTACTGGTTGTGGACTATATGTGACAACAATTTCCTGTATTCTTCATATGTCTGGACCGTGGGGCAGAATGGCAGGACGGAAGCCCTTTCTTACAAAGAAAAACATCCAAGCCTGGCTACATTTTGCAAAAACGGACATCAAATCTAACGAGATACGAGGGAAAACGTGTTATGCTCTGATGAGACTAAGGTGAAGCCTGGTTTGGCGGTGCATTTCTTCAGTGGAAACTAGACTTTTGTCAAGGTGGAGGAAATTATGAACAACTCCAAATATCAGTCAATTTTTGGAACAAAATTTTTCTAAACTGAAGACGATGAAGAGGAATTTCATCTTTTAACAGAACAACAACCCAAAGCATACCTCCAAATCAACAAGAATGGTTTCATCAGAAGATCAAAGTTTTGGAATGGACCAGCCAGACGCCCGGACCTTAATCAGTGGGGTGACCTGAAGGGAGCTGTGCACAGGAGACGTCCTCACAACCTGACAGATCTAGAGCGTTTTTGCAAGGAAGAGTCGGCAAAGATTCCCAAGGCAAAGATTGTGCCATGTTGAGAGGCTCCAATCTCAAAAGACTGAACGCTGTTATAAAATCAAAAAGTGCTTCAATAAAGTATTACTTTAAGGGTTTGCACACTTATGCAACCATGTTATTGTAAATTTTTATTGTTCTTTTTCGACCCCCTTAAAGATTTCAGTTTGTTTTCTAATTGAATTGTATAGCTTATATGTCATAGGTCAGGGGTAGGCAATCTTGGCTCTTTTATGACTCGTGGACCAACTCCCAGAATTCCTGAGCCAGCTATGCATAGGAATTCTAGGAGTTGACGTCCACGAGTCATAAAAGAGCCAAGGTTGCCTACCCCTGTCATAGGTGGAAAAAAATTCTGAAGTGATTTATCTTGCTCTAATTTTGTTTACATCTCAAAAACCTGGCATTTTAACAGGGGTGTGTAGACTTTTTATATCCACTGTATAAAGAGTGAATAGAAATCAATGATGTATAAAGTAATAATTAAAACAGCGTTTAAGATTTTATAAATATTGGGGGAAATGGTATTATTAGTTGTTATGTATGGCTTCTATAGTGATTCAATGGTCAGCAATTCAGTGATCCACCTGGCAGACTTTGATAGTTATTTTTTTGCTCTCTGCGGCATGTAGTACAATCATAGACAATCTGCTTTGCATAGGAAAGGACACTAGTTCAGCATTTCCACTTAGAATTGACAGACTCCTATCTGAACCTCTGGAGACCCACTACCAGTCAGTTAGTCCATAGCTAGATAGATTAATAGCTTGGCTCACGATAACTTATTTTTCTTAATTTAAAGCTGGGAGTATAAATGATTATGATTCTTCCAAGCAACTGAAAAACAAGGGCCTATTCAGGGGTGTCAAACTCAATTTCATTGAGGGCCGCATCAGCATTGCGGTTGCCCTTAGGGGGCCGGGTGGGTATGGCCAGGGTGGGCGTGGCCTACTGGGTGGGCGTGGCTAGAGTGTGTATGGCCTACTGGGTGGGCGTGGCCAGCTCTACATCATTCGCATCAAGGGTGCCTATGGGACCTGGTCAGGAGTGGGACAGATCTGAGGGTCTCTGGCAGAAGGAGGGTCTCTGGGCCAGGGCCAAGGCAGTGGGGGCCGTTCCCTCACTGTTTCCAGGATGGTTTCGCGGGCCACATGAAACCACTTCGCGGGCCGGATCCGGCCCCCGGGCCTTGTGTTTGACATGTCTGGCTTATCTTATAGAGAATATGATTTTATTCATCATGACCAGTCTTGTATTTGGTTGAAATTTACTTTCTTGGTGGGGAAGGATGACACGGCAGGGAAGTTAGATTATTTTTATTTTTAAAGGGATTTTTATATGATATGAGAGAAAACAATTCTAATGTAGTTTGGGAGGGTTATTAACTTTTTTTTAAAAAAAGAAAATCTTTTTTTTCGGGGGATGGGGGAGTAAAATAGGAAGCATCTCAATGCTGAAAGTATTATATGCAGAAGCCTTTGAAAGTTGTAGCTAACTTGTATTCAAATTTAGGAGGGAAGATGTTTTTGTGTCAGTCCTGATGACTGCCTAGATGAGTTCCTGCAAGGTTTTGGAGTTGGTTTTTTTTTGCAAGAGTATTGGAAATGATTTGCCACTGTTGTCTTTGTAGGGCTGAGTGTCACCTAGCTGACTTCATACCTAAAGCAGGACTAGAGTTCAATTACCCAGCTTCTAGTATGGTCCCTTAACCATGACATGAAACTGGAACTTGTATTTATTATAAATAAATGTCTTCAGATGTATAAAATTAGTACTGAATAAGAAGTGGAAGGAATTATTTCAGAAATTTACAAGAATATAAAAGGACATTCTGTAAAAGGTGTGTGTAAAAGGAATTTCATTGCTCAACCAACAGCAATTCCAGCTGAAGGCAGAGCAGGCCTGCTGAGAAGACCACAGTACAAGGAGCCAAGAGGAACAAATGGATCCCACAGCACTGGAGCCCTTCATCTGATACTGAAGATAAAGCCTTCCTCGTGTTGAACTCAAATTTCAGTGACTACATGGAGACATGCATGCTGATTTTATGCTAACGTGTGGAGCTGGTTTGCTTTTGTCTTCTTAAACTTCAAACTTAAACTAATGTACTGAGATTAGAGACTGGTGGCCTTTTATCCAAGAACTAGCAGGAACAGAACCTGGTTAGTTTTGTCAGGATCCACCAAGATATGGCCATCTCCTCTGGTTATCAATATACAACATTGGATTCTGCTCTAAAGAGCTCAGAGAGCATTTGTTCTGTGTCCTGAGGTTGCCTCACTACAGCTCTCAGAGATCTCTCAAAATCTGCTTTTAAACTGAAGGGACCTAAGTATCCAGTATTTAGTGCTCTCGATGCAATCTGAAGAATGATATAATCCCTACATTTGAAGAAGCATCTACTAACTTGCTCCAACCTCATCGTCTGCTGGACTTCAACTTCAGTGACCATGTGAATTCTGAAACTTGAAGCATAAGCTCCCAGGAGGACAGCAATTTGGCAACAGCTGGGTTAGGCTCTTTAAGCAATTCTTAGATCCCAGCCAATCTGTCAGTCAGATTTGAAAATGATTACTTGCCTAGCAAACTGTGAATAGGAGCACACAGAAAGAGAAGCATTTAAAGAAGTTTTCTTCTTTTTCACTTACATTTAAGTATGTGTGGGTAGCTGGGCTAGTAACATCTGTGTATTTATTTTTAAGGCTTCTTCATCACTCTTTCCCTGTTTTTTCTCTTTTGTAAACAAGTAATTTGCTTTTTAGAACAAGAAAAAAGAGAATATGGGCTACTATGCTCACATGCATGATCTTAAGTCATAATTTGTATAATAAAAAATCCAGGTCCTTGGGAAGGATTTGATAGGTGGACAAAAAAATCCAATCCAGTCTAAACATCTGGTTGACTGTATGACCAACCATAATAACAGAACCAGCATCACTATTGAACCATTTTCATTCTCAAATCAGCCATCCTCTCTTCTACCGTCTGCTCAGACAGAACAAAATCCTCAACTGGAAAATAAAAAGAACTGAAATGAAGAATAATTAAGCATCTAGGACAGCACAAAGTGACAGAATAAGGTTGAAACTAGTTACAAAAAAATAGCTAGCACAACTATTGAAAGATGGCAATGCTGTAATATCAAATATAAGCATCAGCTCACTGCAAAAAACAAACCAATTGATGTATAGCAGAACTGCAGAATTGTCTACACCGCTGTGTTCTGAAGCAACTGAAGTTTCCAAATATTATTCAAGGGTAGCCCATTTAGGGAGTATTACAGTGATCCAAAGAAAAGATGAGTAACTGAGGCATGAGTAACTGAGCGCAGGCCTCATCATCTAGAAAAGCACACAACTGGTGTGCAACACCAGAAATGGTGAAGAAAAGAGCAAGAAAAATCAAGAATTGGTCAGCACCAGGTGAAGATGAACTGCATGGTTTTGGATTGAAACATTTAACTGGTTTGCCACCCGCTCATCACCAAACAACATATTGCAATGAGGTAAATTGAAGATTGGTTAATATCTGACCAAACCTTTCTGATAATGAAAAATCAAACGGAGGGCCAGCACCAGGCAACTGCAGGCCAATTATCTGCTTACCGATAATTTTCAAATTGCTAACTAGTACGGCAGCTAATGCAGTCCAGCAGCACCTACCGTAATTGAAAACAAGCTCTTTCTATCTGAGCAGAAAGGAAACTGCCTGAACAGCCAAGGGACAAAAGTTCAGCTCCTAATTGACAAGATGATTTTGGGAAACCGCAAGAGAAGGAAGATCAACTTGAACGTAGCTGGGATTGGAGACATCAGAAGCTTTGTGAAAAGATCCAATGGCAGAATGGAAGAAACAGTTGCTGGTAAATGTTAATAGACTGGGAAAGATTAATATTAAGAGAAGAATCTTTCAAGGGGACTCACTATCATCACCACTGATAGTCTCTGCATTGATTCCTCTGTCAATAATACTGAACAAGTCAGGTCACCACACATCAAAAACATCTGCTAGGCTATCCCACCTCCTTTACATGGACAATCTGAAACTGCATGGAAAAACACCATCTAAAATGGTGCTCAGCAACTGCTGCCCAAATATACAGCCAAGATAATGTAATGGAATTTGAACTAGGCAAATGTGCCACCCTTACCATTAACAAGGAAAAAATAGTGACAACTGAAGGATTCAAGATGATCTATGGAAATAACATCAAGAGTCTGGGTGAAGATCCCTACAAATATTTGCGCATCCTTCAGGCTGACATCATCAAGCACACTGAAGTCAAAAAAGTCAGGAATACATCAGAAGAGTGAATAAGATCTTAAAAGTTCAAGCTCAGTGGCAGAAATACCACAAGGCGATTAACACCGGGCAATTCCAGTCATTTGAAAAAACTGGAAGGGTGGACTGGATTTAAGCTGAACTTAAAGCCCGGATATGAAGACAGGAAAAATAATTACAATGAATCATTCCTGTCATACACGCAGAGATGTTGACAGACTTATTTATCAAGAAGCATTGTTGCACGTATACCAAACAGTGGAAGAAGAAAAAAGGGCATCAGAAGAATATCTGACAAACAGTGAAGAAGATGCACTTCCAGCTCTACTATTCTGTATGGTTGGATTGATCCTGGGGTCATGTGATCACCATTTGCAATTTCCCAGCCAGCTTCCAACAAGCAAACTTTATAAGGGAAGCTGGCTGAATCGGTTAACGAATCTGGCTTCCCTTATAAACTTATCAAGTGCGATTGGGATTCATTTCACTGGCAGAAAAGATTGTGAAATTGGATGTGACTCATTTAACAACTGCCTTGTTTAACAATGGAAACTCTGGTCCCAACTGTGGTTGTAAATCGAGATTACCTGTATATTAAAGCAATCTGACTCTGCAGAGCTGTGCACAGAAAGGGAACAACAATGTTCTTTCCACACTACTTTAAAGTGACTGACAGCATGTAGTTTGTGCAGGCAGCTGAACCATGACATGAGATATGTAGAAATAAAAGACTTTTTTTAGTGGAGTTAAGGGAGTTGAATGAGTGTTGAAAGGAAAACTAAGCAGGCATGTTTAAACTGATCGTGTCTAAGGCTGATAGGCAGCAAGTGTTTCTTCTAAAGGTCTACACCGTGGGTGCTACTGTTGTAGAATGAGATATTTATATTTGGAGAACAATTTAGCTCAGGGAGAGAAAACATGTGAGCTATACATGGCCCGCAAATCTCAGAATCCCCAGTATTATGTTGCAGAAATCTGGGGCAAGTCACCCAAAATCGGTGGTGCAATTTTTGATAAGAAATACAAACACACAAAAAAATTGTGCTAAGCCTACAGAGAGGCTTAAGTACATTTAAAGAATTAGACCCTCCCACCAATTAAAAAAAAACAAACAAACTGGAATATGAAGGGAATAGTCAATAGTGCTAGCTCCAGCAACAAAAAGATTGCTTCTCTGGATTTAAATCAACTGATTTGTTTGTGTGTAGCAGTCTTCACACACATGGTGCTCTCCAGATTTGAGAATTCCCAGGAAATATCTGCAATTAAAGGCTCCCTTACTGAGGACGATAGAAAAGACTGAAAAATTCCACATTCTTTCTAGTATCCACATATTCCATTCCTCCACAGCAGCCTTCTCAATCTGTTTACCTTGCAGGATGTTAGGACTGTAATTCCCCAAATTGCTAGCCACTCTCACCCTAGCTGCGGAGTACCTGGTTGGGGAAAACAACAGTACACTACTCATCCAACAAGTATCTCTATCCATATTATATTACGTGTAACATGAATCAGTCGTGTCATGCTCACAGCTTCAGTCAGAAACAGGGAAGAACAGAAACCTCAAGCAGTACTATTTCCTCTGTGTTATCCTACTTCTTGCATCCCTCTGCAACATCTGCCTTTTTTTTTAACGCCTTTGATGCTTGCTTAAGGAAACCACATACAGGCCAAACACTAGGTTTGGATTACAACTTGAACAAGACATTCCATTAACTGAGCTGGTTTATATTTTAGACTACTCAAGTTACAACTGAATTTATCCAAACATGAAGCGGAATCTCTGTATTAGCAGTTGGCAAGTTTTGCCAGGATTTTAGTTGATGGGGTAAATATAAAGCATCAAATGGAGACATGTTTGTAAGAAACGTCCCATGTGCAAAACCTGATGCAACGCAGAAGAGGACTGACCCCAAGATCTCTGAAAGGAGCGACTGGGCTGTTACAAGCAATAGCAATAGCACTTAGACTTATATATCACTTCACGGTGCTTTACAGCACTCTCTGAGCAGTTTACAAAATGTCAGCATGCTGCCCCCAACGATCTGGGTCCTCATTTTATCAACCTCAGAAGGATGGAAGGCTGAATCAACCCTGAGCCAGTGAGATTCGAACTACCAACTGCTGGCAATCAGCTATCAGCAGAATTAGCCTGCAACACTGCATTCTAACCACTGCGCCACCATAGCTCAAGAAGATGCAACTGACATCTCCTTTTATCATGAGATTTCATGGGGGAGCTCTTTTGATTCCAACCTCTAACTTTGCCTGTGAATAAAAATGCCTAACCCACATGGACTTCCTACTTCAGGTGCAGAGATGCTGAAGGACAGCACAGTATCCCAGCATCCAATCATCCAGGCAATGCAAGTATATCACCTATTGGCAACAAGGAAATAACTTTGTTCAAAGACTTAACTGCCCGTAAATATTAGCATTTTTAGCAAAAGGAAATGTTTACAGACTTACCTGCTGCAAAAGGCATCTTATATGGGTAGCCATTCCGCCCTGTATACACACTACCAACTCTGCTTTCTGGTACATGCATAACTCCACAAAGGCTGAAGCTGTTAATGGCTGGTCCCTCTCCACAACAATATGGAGAGCTACACCAATGAAATGGCTGAAACGAAGGGTCAGATGGTAAGGAACCAGGAGATACCAAAAGTCCCTCACAACCCGTTGCCTGCGACAACTCATCCTTCGGGTATATCGACCGATGAGTGTAGCTATTATATCCACTTTGGCCATAATAAACATAAAATCCATTCAATGGCGTCAAGTCAGATGATTCAAAGAGACAGTCACAATCTGGATGATTGCCTGGAACAGGCAAAGGATGGAACTGAGGTACTGGGAAGGAAGGCTGATGAAATTCCTGCTTGGGGGTAGGAGATTTCTCTCCAGGTCTTCCATATTCAGGCTTCATGGAAGCTTGCCCACCCATTAGCAAAGGCAGTCTGTGGAAGAAACCCTCTGTGCCTTCAGAAGAGTTAGGTGATGGTGTGTAACTGACAGACTCCGTTTTCCCATAGATACTAGGAGAATCCTGATGAGCTACTTTTCCAAATGCACCCTCAGAGACACCTTGCCAGTTACGTTGACCCTCTATTTTGACAGAGGATATTTCCTTTTTGGATTTAACACAATTTTTTCCATTGGCTTTGGCCCACTTGAGTTTTGATTTGGAACTGTGTCCTTCCATCTTGCTTTCTCCAGTTGATTTACTTCTGGGCTTTAATGGTTGGTCTTTCTCGTGAGTCAGTTTCAGAAAAGCTGCAGCATTGAGACTGGCCAATCTCTTTGGGGCAGGATGGTAGGAAATTCCTTTGTCTTCCCGTGTTTTCCCTTCAAAGCCACTGCCCAGGGACTGGTTATAAGGAGCACACTTCTGACTTGGTTTAGTTTGGTTCTTTCCCTTCACTGTTTTAGTGCCTCGTTTTTCTGTCAAGGGCCATGAGCCCTGAGCTTTGCAACATACGCTATTAGTGCAACAAATCCCACTAATCTGGGGGGAATCTTTTCGAAAGCGCCTGCCAGATAATAAGTTGTCATCCCGTTCAAAGAGCAGGTTATTCACCGCCTCAGCATTCAAGGAAGCTAGTCTCCGTTTTCTGGGCTCCGAGAGGCAGACATTATGCTCTTCCTCCTCAGTCCCAAGGCATGATAGCTGGCATTTGCCTACAGAAGAGTCTCGTTTCTCTGCTCCTGCTACCTGAACTTGTTCTGGAAGGCAGGAAGGTCTGAAGTCATCTACACAACTGGCAAGACCTCTTTTCATCACCCTTGGAGTCTCCTCTGACAGTGATCCAGCTACATCCTCTAGCCTTGTGAGTAGCACGGAGCAGGTTTTTTTGTCCACAGAGGAGCTGAGGCGTTTCCTTAAGGGATATGTCTTTCGGAATTCTTGCAAATTCCTGCTTTTAGTCGTATTGGCAAGTCTAGTCTGGATTTTCTGCCCTTCAGTACCATTTCCTTGCTTGCTGCCCTCCACCTCAGTCCTATCCATTCTCTCACCGTCAATCGGTGACAAAGCTTGGCCAGCAGAACCAGCTGAGTATTTCAGAAGCAAGAGCTGTTTCTTCCGGGCATGCGTCATAGGATCAATGTCCACCCCTGAGAACATAAAGGAAAATGCCTTAATATCAGCGGTAGATAAATGCTTCCTCACACAATGCACCGATACTTAGAACATATGTGCTCTATACAAAATATGGATCTTTGGGGGCAAGGGATAGGATTAGGATTTAGGATTTTCAGCTATCCTAAAAACATGTCTTTGTTTCAAACCAGAACTTGACAGTTACATTTGGCTAAAGACCAAACACTTAAACCTTCATTCCTTACTTAGAAGCATGCTACTCTACACTAGTAACTACTCTTACACTAATTCCAACAAATACTGATTTATCTCACCATCTCCTGTAGGGATGATTCTGATCAGGATTATTTAGTTCCAGGATTTCTCTTGCATAACCAGGAAGCCCCATTTTTGTGGGGAAAGGACACACCCCACCATTTTGAACCCAGCATAAAACTAACCCCGAAGCCTTCCTTCTTTATTTAGAAGCATCCTACTCTTTTGTTAATTTCAATCAATATCGATCCATCTCACCATCATCTGTAGGGATGATTTCCATCAGGGATTATCCACTTGTAGAATTTCTCTCACATAACTAGGGAAGCCCATTTTTTAAAAGGAGAAGTATCTACTTTAGCACTTTTATCTGGTACTGGAAAAGTGTTATCTTTGAATATTTGTGTTTTAAATAAAATCCTGTTAAAAAGCTCTAAAATGTGTTTGCAATATATCTGATTTTCATCTGCATAGAATGCATTCAAAAGAAAGAGAAAACTCATTACCAGGACTGGAGAAAATATGACAAGCGTCTCTGAGATTCCTGCATACAGAAGAATACATCCCGGCCAGGGTGAAAAACTGATCTGTAGAGGATGCTATCTCTTGGCCAAGAGAGAATGGCCATACAGAGTTATGAGGGCAGGCTTAGAAACCAGGATGAACAACACTCAGAAATGCTGATTTTCCTTCACACTGCTTTTGGATCACATATTAGTAATACACTTATGTGGGACCAGCATATAGGATTTTTAAGAACATGCTAGCAAGAAAAAGAAAACATCCTCCCACACGCAGATGGAACTGATTGGTCAGGTTATCAGAAATTCATCAGGCAATTACAATTTTACAGCTTTAGGTGTAAGAGTTAGAATTTATTCTAGCTGCATTTACTTTTCCCTGCAGACTATATAATTTCAGTTAATATGGATACATCCAGAATAGTGTAGTCTGGCATCTAAAAACATATTTTTTTCAAAAAAGGTAAAGCAGCTATCCCCTACTTCTCTATCAACAAGATTTATTTATTATTTATTTATTTTTGGGACTTATATGCCGCCCTATCTCCCGAAGGACTCAGGGCTGCTAACAACAATAAAAACAACAATACAAAAGTTAAAAAAATAAAAAAATAAACAGCCCCAATAAATAAGTTAAACTAAACAATTAAAAATTAAAAAACATTTTAAAAAACCCTGTCGTCAGTCCAGGTCAACCTGATGAAAAAGGAAAGTTTTAAGGCCGCAGCGAAAGGACCGGAGATCTGGGGCCATCCGGATAGCATAATTTTAAATTTCTGCTTATCTACATCTGATTCCCTCAATCCCAATTCCAAAATACCACTTAGGTATTGTTATGGCTCTGCTTCTACAAACTAAAAATGCTGCTCATTCATAAAAAAAAATGAGCTGAAAGATAGAATGGACCCCTCTATTGCATCAAGAAAAATGTCCAAATTTTTATTTTTCCTTTCACTGGAAGCATGTAGGGCAGGGGTCCCCAACCTTGGCAACTTTAAGATCTGTGGACTTCAACTCCCAGAATTCCCCAGCCAGCATCTGACTCCCTCAATCCCAATTCCAAAATAACACTCAGCTATTGTTATGGCTCTGCTTCTACAAACTAAAAATGCTGCTCATTCATAAAAAAATCATCCTTCTAGATATTTTGAAGATCCATTGCAGTTTTCTATCTATGTTTAAAGAATTGTTATTATTTCAGTGTTGGAATTACTATTATTTCAGGACAATGTAATGTGACTTCATTTCCAAATTAATTTGGTTTCAACTTTTTTCCATCTATTTCATACCCAGCCCAGAAAATTCCACATTTGTTTCCTCCCCATCTCTGATTTTTCACAGTGCAAATAAACTTGTGGGAGAAGAGAAAGGCTTTGTTTTGTAGACACAACATAGCTATGCAATCACGTATTATTGAACAATGATAAATGAGGGCACCCTCCACTTCAATTCCATCTAGACCTGCTAAAAATAAATACTGATGCTCTGCTTATTTTCTTGTTTCTATTTTTTCTCCACTTTTGCAGTTATAAAATATCAGTAAGGCAGTAAAAATGCATGGCCCGTGAGCGGGTGGATCATACCCATTTAGGCCCTTGGCAAAATTCTGTGAATTAGGCAGCAAGAAAGTAATATAAGCTTCATCCAGGAACATTCCAGAATATACCAGTACAATATCTTTGCCAGATTGGAGGAGCACATATAGATAGATCTGCCTGTTTTTAAATGTTAAAGTATATGGAAAGGTCTTAGTCCTTACTCCCACCACTTATAACAGGGGGGGAAAATGCAGAAACTACAAGTCCTTTTTGCTCCTTGGGTGAGCAGCTAACCCCGCTTTCATTTTTTTCAGAAACAGAAACGAAGAGGTCTCAAACGGCATCTAAAGTGGTCAACTGAAAGATAGAGTGGACCCCTCTATTGCATCAAGGAAAATGTCCAAATTTTTATTTTTCCTTTCACTGGAAGCATGTAGGGCAGGGGTCCCCAACCTTGGCAACTTTAAGATCTGTGGACTTCAACTCCCAGAATTCCCCAGCCAGCATGGCTCGCTGGGGAATTCTGGGAGTTGAAGTCCACAGGACTTAGGTTACCAAGGTTGGGGGACCAAGTGTCAGCATTTATTATCCAAAATATGTTTTTAAGCCCTGTAAAAAAAAGCCTCTGTGTAGGAGGAAATAATCCAAACTGTGGCCAAGAGAATCAATACTGTATTTACGGTGCCCTGAGGGAGTAAACCACAACCAAGAAACGTTATCTGTTCCTTCCCTTCCGCAGGAGTACTAGAAGAACCTCTAAGACTAGCCAAGCAACAAGATCACTACCTATATTTACCTGTGAAAGGACTGGGCTGCCCCTCCCCCCCAGCCTCTGTCAGTGATATGATAATGATTTTCAGGAGGACCAACATGTTGTATAAAGAACAAAGACAATTACTTTTGTTAATTTTATTTGGCTAATGTTAACACATCACCCATTTTTAGTGCCTTTTGATTCAGGCTTTTAAATCTAACTGCAATAAATGAAGCTGTTGAGGGAATTAGAATATTTATGCAGTTTATAGGTTAGCAACCTTTACAATGGATCCCCACTTATATATCCCTATTTATAACCTGAATCCAGGGTTATAACACCTGTACATTCTCTCTCTCTCTCTCTCTCTCTCTCTCTCTCTCTCTCTCACACACACACACACACACACACACACACACACACACAGGGGGGATAGACAGTTATTTTGGGCAATCGGTCAACCGGTATGTCCTGTTGCAGTGTTCTCATGGTCCAATGGCTGTGATTTACAGCAGTTTTGCTGCTTTCTGCTTTGCTCTTTTTGGCCAGTTTTTGGCAAACATATCCATAGGAATATGACAGTCACTTAATGGCTGCTACAAAAAAGTCATACAATTGGATCCAGTCATGTGGGTGCCTTGACATACAACCATCATGACTTACGATGTAAATTCTAGGCTCCAATACGGTCATACTACCTCTATTTGACAAAGCAGGTACAGCTACTCTCTCATTTATGTTCTTCTACCAAATCAAACAATCAGACACATTAAATACAGCTACTCCCTTTTAAGACACAATTTGGTTTTTGGAGAAGCTCTATGTATTGCGTCCAAGATTCTGGGAGCTGCATATAGTTCTGAACTTCAGACTGAGTGCCTTCGTTTTAGAAAGGATCAAAGTTCATATTGGGGACCTCTAATCACAGCAGAATCTAAGAACAACCAATGCAGCACTGCAGGGGTCTTCCAACCTGGCCCTTTTATGATTTGTGGACTTCAATGGCAGCTGGTTGAGGAATTCTGGGAGTTGAAGTCCACAAGTCATAAAAGGGCCAAATGCCCCTGCCTTACTGAAATATATCACAACAGGTCTGAAGTTTCATTTTCACTCTTAGTCTAGAGCTCTCTTTGAATTCCTCTCTCCACTTAATTAAAATTTTCTTTTGAAAATTAAGTTATGGAAGTAGTGTCAAACATGGATACCCTTACTCCCAAGGACTGTTCCTATAACTATTTTAAGTGCACAAAATACTGAGTAAGCAGCACTTTTCCCTCACTTTCCAAACACTGCTGTGAAAAAGGGCCATGTCTTAATCAGGCACTGCTTAAATATGCAAAAGACAGAGCTGCTCAGCTCTTTTTAAAAAGTAAATAAAAAAAATCGCTGGAGTAACTGCTGGTAAACCTTTTCAGTCAAACCAAAACTGCAAGATTATCCGAAGTAAGCAGTAGCTCCCGCCAACACTTCAAATGCCAGTCCCCGTTGAAAACTATAGCTGCAAACATACGGATACCTTGAATCTCTGTGGATGTATGCCCCATCCTGGCAATTATATTGCTGTCAAGCAATCCCTCTCCACAGTAAATTACAGGACATGCTATACTGTTATCAAAACCAATAATTGCCTTAGCTGGAATGTTTGATTTCCAGACTATGAGGCACTGAAAAAATGAGCCAGCAGTTACAGGCACAACATGCAGAGAAGCCTCCGGCGATAGGCTTGCATTTTCCCTCATGACATTTTTTAATTGCATGCACTGAAATTCGGCGGAGTATTACTTTGCTTGCAAGTCTTAATTTTTGACCGTGTAAGCAACACTATGAATTGTGCAGTAGGAGCATGCCATAGAGAAGAACAATAGGATATGTTCAGTGACACAATGAAATAATTATTCCAACTAGAAGAAAATTGTCCCAGAGGTTTAACACTACGGTATTCAACTACAATTGTATTGAAGCACCTGAGGTACATCTATGAACATAACTAGATTTTTATGAGGCTGAATAAGCACAAAAAATTGGTTTTGGGGGGGAGAAATCCTGGCTTAATTGTGGAGCACACCTGTTACGAAAGCAATGCTCAGAAGAAACTACATTTTTCAGTGTTAATATAACCTGTGATATAAATGAATTAAAGGAAAATATTGGACTAATTTACATTAGAAGATGTTTCATAATTAGCTCATTATTTTACTAATTGGGTTCTTCTTTTAAATTTCTAGAAATTAGACCCTTGTTCCAAATGAAACTTCTGATGACTTCCATGGAAAATGGTAATGCTCTCAATCACTTTAACTGACACTTTTCAAATATTTAAACTCTTCTCAAATCAAGAACAATCAACCTTCTCCTTCACCGCCTCCTCCCCTCCCAGAAAACACCCAGAAGAAGTGAAGAGTTTATCAGTGCTAGCAATCTTGTCACATCAAGACACACAAACAACCTCAACTGCAAAACCACTTTCTCTGAAACATAGAAAAAAAATTCAGAAGATAGGTAGGGTAAGACAATATTCTTCTTTCCACATACCGCCCTCCATCTAAGAACCAATCTCCCCCATCTATTGGTGGACTGTGGGAATCATACATGGGCATGCTTGCCTCTGTGTGCCCCAAAACAATCATGCTCCCAGGAAACATCTTGGGAGTAGTTTGGGGAGAGCGATATCCAGGGGAAGTCAGTATTGGCAGTGATCTTTTATTTAAACATATATATTTATTTCTTATGAAATGCTACAGTAATGAATATTCAAATTGTCCTATTGTTTTGGATGGACTGGATTTTCTGCTCCAGCTAAAAGAATACATGAAGCTAACATGCTTAAAATTTTAGCAGGGACATGGGATTTGGGGTAGTAGCGGGGAATTGTCCATATGCACTCTGACTCATAGACAGCTTTCTATTTTTCCCCCCAGAGTTATTAAGTTTCATTTTTCAATATTACAGCCAAATTATCTCAATTAAAATTAAATTAAAATATTCTTGCTTGTGCTGTAAATGAAATTTTAAAATATTCTCCTTCTTCCTCAACCCTTTTAAAGCTCTTTATTGTGGTAAAAACTGAATTTATTTCATTATTCGATGCAGACATCTGTAGTTTCAGTTTCTGTACACTTTCTATTTTGGGAATACTACAAAATGGCACCTAAATGCAACTTATAATTTCTAAAGATCACACTTAGATTGTGAGAAAGAAATCAGTTTACCATGATGTGATAGCATTGATGAGAAACAACAATTTCCTTGGTAAAGGCATTTTAAATTATCCCAAAAGGAAAGATCTAGTAGCTGATTCAACATTGTTCAGACTCTATGATACCATACTGTATTTATTTTAAAATAAATTGTCATATGTCTACCGGCTGTATTTCAATATCCTGTTTGTTAGCCCAGCAGGTTGACAGCACCTAACCAAACTTGGCAGATCTCAAAAAGCTACCATAGGTAAAGGAATGAGAAAGCAAAGAAGGATCCCTCAATATTTCCTTTCCAATGCTCTATGCAACACTGGGACAGAGTTAAGAGTTACTGTGTTGATTTGGCACCCTAAGTCAAGAGCAGCCCTACAGTATTTTGTGAAAAAATTTAATTACACAAGAAATTAAGGGCAGCCACGATACTGTAAATCAGACTGCCACTATTTGAGGAAGAAAAAGACCTTTGTGACAAAAAGCAAGCTTGAAATTACTTCTTCTCACTACCACAGAAGTTTCTCTTGATGTGCTACTACATTCTTTAAAATTGAGCAGCAGCGAAGTTGCCTCAGGGGAACTGGGGAGCCTTCCAATTTTTCCTGTGCCTCTGGATACCTCAGTGCTTTTCTCGCAATGGCTAAGGGAAGCCGGATACATCTCTTTCATCTTTACAACCCGCAAAAATGCCTTCTCAATACATTACTGTATTCTTCTTACTCAGGTGGTCATTGGAAACTGCATCTTTCCCAGAACACGAATTTTACCCAACTTTACTTTTTGCTAGATTTACCTAACTCCTCATAGTATGGATGCTGTATTCCATAGTTAAATGAATGGAAGATAGCAAGGTTAGAGAATGGAGAGATGAGGATGTGGAAGATGGATACCTATTTTGCTTGGAGCTTCTAACCAAAAGGAAAAAAAATCTGCTCAGAAATTTTCACTGAAATTGTCAAATTGACTGTGTTCCACTGGAACTAAACTTGAAAAAGCTACAGTTTTTTGGCTCTGAACTTCAAAAAATTTGTTGAAATATATGCATTTTATTTTAAGCTTGTAATAGTCCAAATAGCCTGTAGTCTACATAGTTTTCTATGATTGAAACAGTTGAAATAATAGTATTAAAAGCAGCCAAGTTCTGTTCCAAAGCCAGAAAAAATGAGTGTTTAGGATACATCACCCTCCATTCCTTTTGTGTAGTACGTTAGATATTTCAGGGTCTTGCCCTACAATCTTATGAAATCTTGGTGTTTTAGCCTCAGAAATCTCAGAAAATTTGGCATACCTGTTCAAAATTCCTCGTGATATTTCAGGTAAGAACAATGAAATCTTGTAACATTTATGATCTTATATATATGCAAGAGGCCTATATAAATATATAAAATTTAGATTGTAATTGTGAATATCTTTCTTTTTAAAATTAAATAAAACTATCACCCTACACGTATGTTAACTGGCTCAGAAATCTTACCCACTGATTGCTTATCAATCATTCCTTCTCACTAGCTGGAATGAAATATCAAATTAAGAGGTATAAAAATCAGTGCTGCATGTTCAGTTCTCCGCAATTTTTTAATTTATGATTTGCTTGAAGGAATGTTTATCAAATTTGCACGTAATACAAAATTGGGTGGCAAACCTAATATGCTAGATGGCAGAAATAAAATTCAAAATTATTCTGATTGACAAGAGAGCTGAGTATAACATAAGGATATTTAAAAGAGACAACTCCAAAATTCTTAGTTTAGGAAACTGAAATTTCATATGCAAGTAGATTAAGGGCTGTCATATAACCCACAATCCTTCTAATTCTATAGGAAGAATGGCTCAAAGGATGGGTACCGTGACTGAATAATGCTATCTAGCCTTAGTTCTACTCACTTCACAAAACTGCTCCATCGCTATCATATCCTTCCCAAAAGATCCACCCAGAGGCTGCCACTGGAGCAGGTAATTCTGCAAGTACCTTGGTGCTGAGCCAGACAAGTCTTTATAAGTAAAAAAACAAGTTCAATCAACTAGCTACTTATGGGAACTAATAATTTCAATTTATATTTTTGTTGGTCTGACCCCCATCTTGAATATTGTGCCCAGTTCTAAGCATCATTCTTATAAGAATGAATATAAAATGAAATTAATTCAGAAAAGAACAAGAATGTTATTGGAGACTAGAAAATCAGTTCTATCTCGAGGCCCTATGGAAAACCATTACAGAATAACAGAGTAGGAAGGGACCTTGGAGGTCTTCTAGTCCAAACCCCTGCTCAAGCAGGAAATCCTATACCCGTGGTGGCGAACCTATGGCACAAGTGCCACTGGTGGCACGCAGAGCCCTCTCTGTGGGCACGTGTGCCGTCGCCCCAGTCCTAGGCCTTCAGCTGGGTTTTATAAAACCTTTTCGCTTTAGACCTCCGCTGCCGTGTGCAAAAAAAAAAAGGTTCAATCAATCATTTTCAACTTCTCATAGGAAAAAAAAAGAACTTGCAAAGTTGGAATTGATTGATTGAACTTTTTAGTCCCACCCAGTCTGCCGTTACCACCGCAGCCACGCCGACCCAATGGGCCACGCCTACCTGACATATGACAATACATAAGTGTGTTTTGGGTTGCAGTTTGGGCACTTGGTCTCTAAACGGTTCGCCATCACTGCCCTATACCGTTTCAGACAAATGGCTGTTCAATCTCTTCTTAAAAGCTTCCAGTATACCCACAGCTTCTGGAGGCAAGTCGTTCTGCTGATTATTTATTTATTTATTTATTTATTTGTTTGTTTGTTTGTTTGTTTATTTATTTATTTATTTATTTATTTATTTATTTATTTATTTATAGGACTTATATGCCGCCTTATCTCCCGAAGGACTCAGGGCGGCTAACAACAATAAAAACAACAATACAAAAGTTTAAAAAAGATTAATTGTTCTGTCAGGAAAATTCTCCTTAGTTCTAGGTTGGTTCTCTCCTTGATCAGTTTCCATCTATTGCTTCTTGTCAGGTGCTTTGAAAAATAGGTTGACCCCCTCTTCTTTGTGGCAGCCCCTTAGATATTGGAGCACTGCTATAGTATCACCCCTAGTCCTTATTTTAATTAAACTAGACATACCCAATTCCTGCAACCGTTATTCATAGGTTTTAGCCTCCAGTCCCCTAATCACCTTTGCCATTTTTCTCTGCACTCTTTTTAGAGTCTCAACCTCTTTTTTACATCGTGGTGACCAAACTGTACTGTACATGTATGGATGGTTTGACTTGCTGACGTTAAGGCCAGTTCCAAATGTATGATTCTAAATATTGACTATTTTCTGACTATTTCTACCCACCTGGTGGATTTGACAATATCAGCATGTTCTAGATCTCATCAATGGTGCAGTGCCCTCTTATGAGACCCCAAGCTTCTTCTGAAGTTTTCATGGCCCCAACTCTGTTGTCATTTAGGAAAGCTATGAAGGTAAGACTTTTTCAACAGTCCCTGGGGTAGGATATTGTTTGACTCCACTTGCTGTCTCTCTGATAGTAGTTTATTTTTTTCCTGACAGTTGAGTTTTTGCTGCTGCTGCTGATTTGTTTTTAATCTGTTTCTTTATATTATTATAGGTCCTGTGGAATTGCTTCAGTCATTGAAGTGGACAACACATCTCAATAAATAATAAAAATTCTGAAGAGGAGAGAAAGCTTCTTCATTTTACCAAGGGGTTCTGTTGCCTCACTGAATCTGTCCTTAATTCAGGAATTCATTCTGATCTAGAAATAGCAGCAAAATCAGAAGCTCAGCAGTTGCTGGGAACAAGAATAAGACCCCAAAAGCCTGCAGAAAGGTTAGAACCTCATCAATTATGCTGCACAACCGCTAATTAGATTTCATTAATTAGATTAAAAGAAGTTGCTGAGAAAAAGTATTAAAATGCACACATGCCAAATGGATTACTATGTTCTCATTCAGCTATTCACTGCAAATTGACCAATCCAGTGCTTTGATAGGGAAACATTCTAACGTGCAAAACAAAGTAAGCATGGGGCACCTTACATATGATTTAGGTATCTGATATTTAAATCAATAAATTAATAAAATCAAGAATCACCAGAAGAATCTTCTTTGATCACCATCCCTCCCTCAGTATGCTACTCCTTCTTTTCTCTCCTTCTGACTGCAACCCCATTTATGCTTTTTAAATAATTATCTGTGAACCTTTTCATTTCATTAAATTCATTGAATTTAGTCACCAGTTGTCCTTAATCCCAATGTATTTGAAAGCTTTATCAGACATCTTGGACCAAGTATAATCCAATAATTATTCTTTAATTCTGTTTTTGCTTTACGATGGATCCAAACAGAAGGATAAAGAAAGAGTACTCCTTCCTATTTTTCTCCATATCCAATGCCACTATGTAGTAGGTTGAATTTAGACTAGAGAGAGTGTAGTAGGTTGAATTTAGACTAGAGAGAGTGACTTGCCTAAAATCAACCAATGAGTTTCTATGCTTGAGAATACATGAGAGCCTGGGTTTTTCCAGCTCTAGCCCAACATGCACTGGGTCTCATTAAATCATCTAAATTTTACTCATTCTGTTATTTTCAATTAATCATATGAAATGTTATGTGGAAATTATTCCTTGCCCACATCAGAAAATGTATTTATAATTAGGAATAAAATTTCTAATATGAACATTAAAAAAATAGCTCATAAAAATACATCATACAAATCTTAGGCAAAAGGAGTTGTAAGTCCACCCATTTGGACAGGTCAAGGTTGGGAAAACTGTACAGTACTCAATTCTCCTCTAAGCAGTACAAGTAAAGGCTGCAATTCTTTTATAGTTGATCTTCAACTCAAAGTAACACACAGTAAGTGTCCCTGAATCTAGTCATTTTTAGGTAAAGGAACTATGCAAAACATCTCTGGTTTGTACCACAGTTATAAAATCTGCAGCATCTTCTGTAAATCCTCTATAACAATGCATTCTTTTTGATTTAGAACTTGATGAGCTCTGAGAAATAACAGTAACAGTTCCTTGCTGTTGCATTTCTTACAGTAAGGTGGAACCTATGTGAATATTACACGTGTTAATAACATATTAGTGATTGGTGTTTCTGGCAGGTGCTATGAAAAAATGAGACAGTCTGAAGAAGAATAGTAGCTGTAATAAGAGAGGTAGCTCTTGATTTGCGACAATCAGAACAAGAATTTGATGGTTGCGACTAGAAGCACTGACAGGACTGAACATGATTTTATGACCATTTTTACAGCAGTTGTTAAGCAAATCAAGTGATCATAATTGTGAACCAATTCTCCCAAATGAGCATTTTTTGCTGGAAACCGGCAAAAATCATTACAAATTGTGGCCACGATTGCAGGACACTGCAACAACTTGTAAATGTGAGCCAATTGCCAAGGGCCCAAAATTTGGCAATGTGCCCATGGGGGAGGAAAGAGTGACAATTTTCAGCAGCCAGAAGTGCTTTGCAGGCAGCAAAACACCTTTTCCAAGGTCATTGTAACTCAACAGTCATTAAATGACTGGTCGTAAGTCAAGGGCTACCTGTACATCTCATGGCACAGGCTAGTGGCCCTTGGCTTGGAACTTTTAGTGTCTGACTTAAGACTGCAGGAAATAAGGCCATAAAAAACTTACTTTAGATATGTTCAAAACTCTATTGCTCATTTTTGTACAAGCACAAAGTAACAGAAAAGCAAAGCCAGATGTGTGAAAGCATTTACATTTGCTATCAAGGTATAGTCTTAATTAGCAATCATAGTAATATATAAAGTGAAGAATAAGGGCCAAACTACCAATATTACAGTACTAAGAAATGCAAAAATCAGGGCAGTGTATGACCATGATTAATCTAAATTAGTATTAGTAACACAGGTAGTCCTCAGCTTATGATCACATTTGAGTCCAAAATTTCCATCACTAAGCAAGACAGTTGTTAAATTGTTTGCCCATTGCCAGTGTAACTTCGAACGACCATTAAAATAATGATTTTATGTCCTATACCTATACTTCTTTTGAAAACTTTAGAATTGATTTCGTGGCCTCTTCAAGTCCTAATGCAATTCAACCTCTTTAGCATATTCTATTTTCTGACACTGGCAGGGAATAATTTCCAGATGACATTTCAGATGATTAATTGAAAATAACAGAATGAGTAACAAAATAGAAGAAACATCTCAGGGATCGTCATGTTGGTTGTGAATTGCAAATGTTAAATTCTGCACTGGAGATATCCCAGTTTGGGAAAGATTGGTTTAGATTCCCAGACTTTTATTTTTTAATTCTTCCAGGTAAATTTGCCTTTCCAGAGTAGGCAAAATCATGTAAATAAGGAGTGATGTCAGTTTTAATTTCTGGATTCTCAATTTTTGTAATATGTTAATTATACTTCCACTGTGCTATTGAACAGAGCCTTTTCTTTCAGAACAAAATTACCTTACATTAATGAACTTTTGAAAGTTGTTAAAGAGAGAGTTCTTCCAGGTGCTATCATGATGACTGCATGTCAGCTTCTTCTGTTTTAAATTGAATTTATACTGAATTTATTGTTATCACAGAGGCTTTTATTATTTACATATACTACAGATGTTTTAATTGCAGGTAGTCCTCGACACAGACTGTTTGCTTAAGAACAGTTCAAAATTACAACTGGCTCAGAAAAAGTCACTTACAACTACTCAGGCTGAATAAATGTATTTGTCTAAGGAAAGTAACCCTTAGGTACTTGCAAAGAAAATCATCCTTAAGATTGCCCCTCCCCCCAAAAAATTAGGTGTCACCTCCTACCATGTCAGTCTAATTTGCCAACCCCCAGCTGAAACCAAACCCAAAGATCTATTTTATAAATGTGTATCTCTGACACTTGCTTATGTGTATACTGTGTAACCTGTGTGCAAACTGGCCAGAAATGACAAGTCTCTGGACAAAAAGCAAAGCAAAACAACTAATTCAATAACTACTGATTACGCTGTCTCTAAAAGGAAGCATCCCATTGATAAAATTAATTGCTTCTCCTTTCTACATGTATATACTCAAACCATTCTCTTTCACATGGATACACAGAATGCACATATATTTTCTCCCTCTTTCCTTCCAGCATAGAAAGCATAAAAGAAGAAAACACTGGATAATAATGAGGTGAACAAAAGGGGAAGTAAAGTGAAATAAGGGAATAAAACTGGCTGGAGAAAAGGGATCCTGACATAAAGGGGAGCCAGAGAGGGGGGGGGAAGGGCATTTCTTCTGCGTCTTTGAGACTGAGGCATCTAAACAATATATATGGAGTTCATGACTTTCTACCTATAAATTCTGCGTAAATTTTTCTAGAGTTCTCACTCATTGCAGTTGCACCTTCCTTTCTAAACTCTGTTGCCTTTTAAATAAAAGTAAAGGTAAAGGTTCCCCCGCACATGCGTGCTAGTCGTTTCCAATTCTAGGGGCCGGTGCTCATCTCCGTTTCAAAGCCGAAGAGCCAGCGCTTGTCCAAGGACGTCTCCGTGGTCATGTGGCCGGCATGACTAGACGCCAAAGGCGCACGGAACGCTGTTACCTTCCCACCGGAGTGGTCCCTATTTTACTACTTGCATTTTTACGTGCTTTCGAACTGCTAGGTTGGCAGAAGCTGGGACGAGTAACAGGCGCTCAACTCTGTTACGTGGCACTCGGGATTCGACCCGCCAAACTGCCGACCTTCTGATCTACAAGCTCAGCGTCCTAACCCACTGAGCCACCACGTCCCTTGCCTTTTAAATAAGGCCCACCTCTATTCTATGAACAATAGCTAGCCCACTGCTAAGGCAATTAGGGGTAGAAATGCCCGCCTTTCTTTGGGGAAAATACAGGGATGGTTCAAAATGATCTGTTTTGCTAAAGGAGATTTTTAACAAGACATCCAGAAAAAGAAAGAGGCTTTGCAGGGAACTGGTTTAGTAGCCTACTTAATTACAAGACATTGTCGATGGGGGGGGGATGCTTTGGATCCTTATGGCAGCAGAACGGAAGGAATAATGTGAATATAGCGAGTCAAAGCCTTTGAGTAGCATGGCTTTGTAAACCACCTCTTCCTGACTTAGTCAGAAATAAGTATCTCAGCCAAACGTAGTATGAAGAATGCTCCTACATGGAATTCAACAGGGGACCTTGTCACAAAACAAACCCAAAGCAATCCTTGGCTACACTCCCTGGTTAACTCAGGCAATATGTTTTAACTGTAAACAAACCACAGAAGTACAGCTTGCAATCCACACGGTCCAGAGGGAGGAACTGACAACTAGGAAAAATGGCAAGCAATTCTTCTGCAGAGTCCTGGAACTTTGCTGGCTGTCAAATGATATCTTTGCACCAGCTTGAGAAAAGAAATGTGACATTCTTCTCTATACTGAAACTATCATTAATTCAAAGGATTCAATTTAATTTTGTTTTCACTTATGGACAGAGTAACAAGAAGAACTTAGAAGCTGATTTTAATTCAGTCTCCACAGCCAAACAGGTAAAATTTCATCATTTCATTTCAGAATAGGCAGATATTTCCCCATAAAATTTACAGGTGAAACTCGAAAAATTAGAATATTGTGCAAAAGTTCATTTATTTCAGTAATGCAACTTAAAAGGGGAAACTAATATATGAGATAGACTCATTACATGCAAAGCAAGATAGTTCAAGCCGTGATTTGTCATAATTGTGATGATTATGGCGTATAGCTCATGAAAACCCCAAATTCACAATCTCAGAAAATTAGACTATTACATGCAATCAATAAAACAAGGAGTGTACATAGAACAATATCGGACCTCTGAAAAGTATAAGCATGCATATGTACTCAGTACTTGGTTTGGGCCCCTTTCGCAGCAATTACTGCCTCAATGCAGCGTGGCATGGAAGCTATCAGCCTGTGGCACTGCTGAGGTGTTATGGAAGACCAGGATGCTTCAATAGCAGCCTTCAGCTCTTCTGCATTGTTCGGTCTCATGTCTCTCATCTTTCTCTTGGCAATGCCCCATAGATTCTCTATGGGGTTCAGGTCAGGCGAGTTTGCTGGCCAATCAAGCACAGTAATCCCACGGTCATTGAACCAGGTTTTGGTGCTTTTGGCAGTGTGGGCAGGTGCCAAGTCCTGCTGGAAAATGAAGTCAGCATCCCCATAAAGCTCGTCTGCGGAAGATAACATGAAGTGCTCCAAAATCTCCTGGTAGACGGCTGCATTGACCCTGGACTTAATGAAGCACAGTGGACCAACACCAGCAGATGACATGGCTCCCCAAATCAACACAGACTGTGGAAACTTCACACTGGACTTCAAGCATCTTGCAGTGTGTGCCTCTCCATTCTTCCTCCAGACTCTGGGTCCTCGGTTTCCAAATGAGATACAAAAGTTGCTCTCATCAGAAAAGAGGACTTTCGACCACTGAGCAACAGACCAGGTCTGTTTTTCTTTAGCCCAGGTAAGACGCTTCTGACGTTGTTTGTTGTTCAGGAGCGGCTTGACAAGAGGAATACGACATTTGAAGCCCATGTCCAGGATCCGTCTGTGTGTGGTGGCTCTTGATGCACTGACTCCAGCCTCAGTCCACTCCTTGTGAAAGTCCCCAACACTTTTGAATGGCCTTTTCCTGACAATCCTCTCCAGGCTGCGGTCATCCCTGCTGCTTGTGCACCTTTTTCTTCCACACTTTTCCCTTCCACATAACTTTCTATTAATGTGCTTTGATACAGCACTTTGGGAACATCCAACTTCTTTTGCAATTACCTTTTGAGGCTTTCCCTCCTTATGGAGGGTGTCAATGATGGTTTTCTGCACAATTGTCAGGTCAGCAGTCTTCCCCATGATTGTGATTCCTACTGAACCAGACTGAGAGACCATTTAAAGGCTCAGGAACCCTTTTGCAGGTGTTATGGCTTAATTAGCTGATTAGAGTGGGACACTTTGAGCCTAGAATATTACACATATTTTGCACATATTGCACATATTTTCACAATATTCTAATTTTCTGAGATTGTGGATTTGGGATTTTCATGAGTTGTAAACCATAATCATCACAATTATGACAAATCACGGCTTGAACTATCTTGCTTTGCATGTAATGAGTCTATCTCATATATTAGTTTCCCCTTTTAAGTTGCATTACTGAAATAAATGAACTTTTGCAAATTTTTCGAGTTTCACCTGTACACCTAACAGTTCAAATAAAGGAGCACTCTTCTGGATTTCACAGCTGCTCAAGAGAGGGGATAGTACCCATTTCATTAGCAATGATCCAAGTTACATGGGAAAACCATGTCAGCTGTGCAAAATTTCTTACATGCCACAGGAATAAGAAAAGTTCGAATAGGGCATGTTTATTATCTGAGAGGTTCAGCTGTCATGACAAAATCTCCAGTGTGTGCTGTAGAAAAGGAACACCAGTGGATAATACAGGGGGTGAGTAATCTATGGCCCCTTTCAATTCTACCCTTCAAATTTTACTTTCTTATTGAATGGAAAAGATAAATACGGAAACCTGTAATCTAACACTAAATGGACATTATACAATTTTAAAAGTTTAAGAGACCATGAGCCAAAATCCAGAAAATGTAGTGTGGGAAATTTCTAATGCACAATGTTCCATGGAACATTTTCTGCTTCCGAAGCATATTGATAATAATCAATAGGTGCAACTCCAAATTTAGTAATTTCAAAGCAATCATTGGAAAAGGTATATATTATTGATATCAGATGGAAGTTAAAAATTGGAAAATATGCAGTAATGACAAAATTAATATCACACAAACACACACACGTTTAAACTTAAGCAAGAATCTAAGCTTGTAAGCCGCCCTGAGTCTTCGGAGAAGGGCGGGATATAAATGGAATTAAAATAAATAAATAAATAAATAAATAAAGAATAAAGAATCACTTCTGCATATATTATGCAACAAGGCAAATTTAACCATTTAGAATATGCTTTTAAGGGGGGAGGAGTACTAACCAAAGAACTGAAATCATAAAGACATGAAAAATTTAAATGTTTATAAATATTGTACAGTATATCAGTCAGTCATGGAGAAAATCTATGTGGTTGCTAGGAATCAAAAACAACTTGATGGCATATAATCAATCAATCTCAGTTGGAGTACAAGAGGGAAGTTAGAAACTAAATATTTATCTGTAATGTTTTCAGCAGGTTTTCTTCTTTTTTAATAATTAGTGTTTCCAGGTGTTTATTAATATGGAGTATATAAGATAAATATGTATCCCCTTGACAGAGACATTTTCAAATGCAAATTACTCTATGCCATTTATTTATTACATTTGTATCTTGCTGCAATCAATTTGACTCTCAGCAACTTACATGATAGGAATTATTTTAATTGCACAGGAAATTGCTCCAAACCAAGTTTCATCTGCACTTAAGAAATCTGGAACACAAATCAGTTTGGTACACTTGACAAAGGGCAATTGCGGGTTATGGCTTTCTCCTGTACAGATCTGGCAAAACTGTGTTTGTGTCTTTATAATTTGTGATATGACCTAAACATGATATGTAAAGAATCAGAGCTATTCTACATTTCAAAATTAAATTCTGTTCAAAATAAATGCATTACAATGTAGAATAAGAGCATTATTCTTTGGAAGGCCTGAAATATGACCCTAATAGATATGGAGATCTTAAAATAATAAAGGTGGAAATGCACATTGTGGTATTGTATATAGATTTATAAATATATCTTTCTGATCTACAGTTAGGGAGGAAGCCAAATATTGGATACTGGATTATTCAAGAACAGCGCCATATAATTTAGAAGCAGACTGTCGTATTAGAACTTCTCTCTATATAAAAAATGCACATTATTTTTCCATGCAACTATGTCGCCAAATTTAAGATGCATGGATTTTAACTCCTAGACTTCTTTAGGAGTTTCGTACAGTCACTACTGACAAGTGTTGAAGTCCACAATCTAGAAATTGCCACTGTTGAGATCCAGTATTCTAAACGTTATCACCTAAATAGAACACCTGCATAGAAATCCTGTAGAACACTGGCAGTATGGAAGGCAAAGATGTGAAGATGTCACCAAAGTGGAATTTTTCAGTCCCCTGATTCTCCTGTGCAGATCTAGAATATTAAGTACAATAGATATGCTACATTTATTGGAGGGTCATTGTACCTACAGGTAGTCCTTGACTTACAACCATTTGTTTAGTGACTGTTTGAAATTACAGTAACACTGCAAAAAATTACTTATGACTGGATATTACACTTGCACTTTAACTTACACTGTTATGACATCCCATGATCACATGAGCAAAACTCAGGCACTTGGCAAATTTCATATATTTATGAAAGTTGCACTGTCCCAGGATTATGCGATCATCATTTATGACCTCCCCAACAAGCAAAGTCAATGGAGGAAGCACAAGATTTGCTTAATGACTATGTGTTTCACTTAACAAATAAAGTGATTTGCTTAACGACTCTGGTTAAAAAGGTAATAGTGGGGCACAACTCACTTAACAACTGCCTTGCTTAACAACAGAAATTTTGGGCTCAATTATGGTCATAAGAAAAGGATTACATGTACTGTACTTTCTGCAAAGATTGTGTTAGTTGTTATTCACAATATTTGTTATGTCACTTTAGGAAGCTGACTAAATATAATTAAGGAAGGACTGAGAGGCTGGATGGGGTCTGTGGGCTGTGCTCCCCTACATTAAATTAAGGAGGAAATTCAGGCAGTGAATGAGCCTTCAAAGATGTTCGGTTATCACAATTTACATTTACGCAGTTCACTTATTAAAGAATTTGCAATCTTCAGCTATCAAACAATGGCATTTCTCTCTTGAATATTAACACTTGAAAGTTCTACTATACAATACTTACTAAATTAGGCAAATTGGCAGGCCAAGATCCAGCATAAAAAATTGTCAATAGTGAAAAAAATATTTCTACATTAACTTAACTTATTCTACTGAAGGCCTACACGTTAAATGTTTTCAAGTTGACTTTAGTACCTGGAGACCTAACAAAAGATGTCCAGGTAGTTTTCTTGGCAAAAATACAAAAGTGATTTTCCATTTCCCCATAGGATTCCCCCCCCCCACTCCCTAGAAAAAGCCATCTTGGTGTCCTTGCATCCAAAGACTAAGCAGGTCCTATATGGCTTAGCTTTTTCAGACCTGCCCAAATTGGCCAGGTGCTACCACCCAGTCCACAGATCAAGTTCAGCAAGGTATTACTCTGAAGGAAGTACAAGACTGAAAGACTGAAACCATACATGAAGCTTTCTCCTTGCTTCTGACAGTCCAGATAACTCATTTTCAAAAAACATTTAAAACACATTAAATTGAACCAGGAAGGTTCAGTTTAATGGTTTATTTCAAGCCCTTGGTTTCAAGCACACCTAAGCCACATTCCCTAAAAAGGTTTACAACAATGGAACTGATTCAAGTTCTGTCACATTCTTGAGGCACAGCAATTATTAGTAATGCCTCAAACACCTAGCCATATTTTCATCACAGCAGCACAGCTGTGGTAAACCACTGGTGAGACCAGCTTTTACTGGTTATGCTTATGCCACTAAGCACTACAGCAATTATTTCCATGACCAAAAGGCTCTTTCATTCTGCACTGACACATCTAATCAAGCACCAGCCTTGAATAGTGTCATGAAGGCATTAGAGGTCTGCTGAAACAATAATAATTAAAATTAATGCTGGAGATGAGGTGCTAGCATAGAGGATTGTATAGAACCTTAAGGCTTTATTATACAGGCTCACACTCTGCCTGTAACAGAGGGAACAGGAAAGGTCTCGTTAGATATCGATGCTTCCAAACGTTGATGAAAAATAGAAATGCAGAAAGTTATAGAGTACCCTGCTTTGGTTGCGGTGCAGACTTAACAGCAGATCAACTACAGCATTTTCCAAATTTAGATTTCCTCTGCTACTGTTACTTGGCAAGAATGATAACCAACTTTGTGACCCAAGAGGCACATTATCTCTCAATATCCCTATGGACAGCTTCTTGTGTTACAATTTGTTGGAACAGAATCTAATACCAACTCCTCTTTAGCAATGTGCTACTAATCTATGTTCTCTAAAAACCATCGTCACCCAAAACAGCTCATAGACTTTTCTGACAGCCTTCATCGCCATAAACAGGTAATAATGTATACCTAAACAGGTATAAAACAATCTGCTTCCTGTTTCTGAATGAATGAACCTTTATTGTCAAAGTACAACCATGTATACATTGAGATTGGCTGAGCCTCCCTTTGTGCCCACACCCCCAATTTACAGTGACACAAACCCTCCATCTTGTTACACCCTGTGAGCTAATTGCACAACGCACCGGCCTCGCAAGTCAATTCTGCATAAAGTTTATAAAATTATTTCCCATTCAAAAGCCTGACAGCCCATGGATAAAAGCTGTTCTTCAGCCTGTTGGTACGGCTGGCTATACTCTTATATCTCCTAACCAATGGTAGGAGAGTAAAGAGATACCGTCCAGGGTGTGAGTCATCCCTGAGAATTTTTCTCACTCTTCCAAGGCAGCGAGTCCTGGGGATGTCATCCAGTGGTGTCAGGGGACAGCCCACAATATCTTGTGCTGTGCTCACCACCCTTTGTAATACTTTCCTATCCGCGGCTGTCAGACCAGCATACCAAACCACAATACCATAGGAGAGGACGCTCTCTATAGTAGACCGGTAAAAGAGGGTCATTAGCCGTTGTTCTACCCTGTTCTTCTGCAAGACCCTGAGAAAGTGAAGCCTCTGTTGGGCCTTTCTAGCCACCTGGGTTGTATTAACTTTCCAGGTCAGATCTTCGCAGAGGTAGACTCCCAGAAATTTAAAGGAGGAAACTCTCTCCACAGTCCTCCCCGATGTAAAGTGGGGCAGGATCCTCCTTTTTCCTCTGGAAGTCTAGCACCATCTCTTTCGTCTTGCCGATGTTCAGGTGCAAGTTGTTGTTACAACACCATATGGATAGTTTTTGTACCTCCGCCCTGTATGCTGTCTCATCCCCACCTGTAATAAGACCCACCACAGTAGTATCATCAGAGAACTTAATTATCGCAGTAGATGGGTCAGATGATACACAGTCATATGTGTACAAAGAGTACAGGTAGCGGCTAAGCACGCAGCCCTGTGGTGAGCCGGTGCAAAGCTTCAGGACAAAGCAGACCCGACCCTCACTGTTTGTAACCGGTCTCTAAGAAAGTCTTGAATCCAATCGCAGATAGAGGGGGAAAATTTCGAGTCAGTCAGCTTCTCGATGAGAGTGCTCAGCAAAATGGTGTTGAAAGCCGAGCTATAATCAACAAAAAGCATCCTGACATAGCTTCCAGGTTTCTCAAAATGACTTGCTACAGAGTGTAAAGCAGCAGCTATGGCATCGTCTGTCGACCTGTTCCCCCTGTAGGCAAATTGATGTTTATCGAAATCCAGTGGGAGGCATGTCCTGAGACGTTGGAGAACCAGTCTTTCGAAGCATTTCATGACTACAGACGTTAATGCAACAGGTCTGTAGTCATTCAGGCACTCAACTGCAGTTTTCTTGGGGACTGGGACAATGGTAGCTGTTTTCAAGCACGATGGTATACATGCCGTTTGCAAGGAGATGTTAAAAATCCTTGTCAGGACCCCTGCTAATTGGTCGGCACAGTTCTTAACCACTATCCCCAGCACCCCATCTGGGCCTGTGGCTTTGCTGGGATTCACAGCCTTCAATAGAGTTCTCACTTGGTCTTCAGATAGGGTGAGTTGCTGAAAATCAGAAGGCCGGCCAGCAGAGGCTACGGGATTTGGTCTTTTTACCTTGTAGCGAAGGAAAAAGATATTCAGTTCCTCAGCCAACGAGGCATCATACTGCTGGTCCTCGTACTGCTCTTGTAGTTGGTTAAGTGCTGCAGTTCCTGCCACACTTGCCTCGGATTGTTGTCTGCTAAGTGGTTCCCCACCTTGTGTTTATATTGCTGTTTCGCCATCCTAATGCCTCTTCTAAGATTTGCCCTGGCCTTTCTGTATGTGTCCCTGTCCCCTGCCTTACAAGGCAGAATCCCGGGCTCTCAGGAGTGTTCGTATCTCTGCAGTCATCCAGGGTTTGCAGTTCCCGTAAACTCTAATGCACTTTTCTGTTGTTACACTATTAGTGCATGTTCTAATATAAGACAGTACGGCATCTGTGTATGCATTCAGGTCTTGGTCTTCGAATACCCTCCAGTCAGTGGTTTCAAAGCCTTCTTTATGTTTACTGCTTGACAGATATAGTATTTAGTTCATATTTCTACTTCTGTATGTCTCTGTACAAAGTAGTAGATTGAAATCTAGCCATCTGTGCCCATAGATATTTCGATTTATCTTTTAAATGATTTCTTCTTTTATTTTTAATCTTTTTGCATCATGCGTAAGCAATATCCAAGGCTGAATTATTTCTTATGCACACAAGCACTTGATGTTTGTGAATTCAGAGAACCACAAAGCTCACTACCCTCATTCTTTATCAATGTGAGTAGGAACTTTAATGATAAAGAATTTGTACTGCTTGCCAGAAACTTCATTATCTTGTCCATGTGCCAATTGTCTTCCCTTGTGTGTCTCATATCACTATCAAGCAATCCTTATGTCTCTTAATTATTGCCCGGTTCTATTCTATGAATCTAGGTATCACAATATCCCATTAATGCTTAAAATATGCTATGGCCAACCTAAAACGTATTTGAGATTATATAATTTGACCATATTAGTCGGTCACCATAACAAGGAACTGAAACTAGACAACCAGCGAAATGTTTCAAACCAACAAGAGGTCCAGTTGCCATGATTCAATTTCCAGACAACTCTAACTGGATGGCTGAGAATCTTCATGTTTCATCTTATAGTTCTCAGATTTCAGGAAGTGAAAGGAGGAAACAATATTTTTCAATATATACCATGCCTATGCAATACCTTGCGGACACAAGGAAATTTTGTGGCACCCATTGATAGAAGCAGAAAATGCAAACTGACCTTGAATAAATTTAGATATCCCTAGGCCAGATACATATCAACAACCTAAGATATGCAGATGATACCATTCTAATGGCAGAAAGTGAAGAGGAACTGAAGAGCCTCTTGTTGCTAGTAAAGAAGGAGAATGCAAAAGTTGGGTTGAAACTTAACATTAAGAAAACCAAGATCATGGCATCCGGCCCTCTCAATTCCTGGCAAATAGATGGGGAAGAAATGGAGGTAGTGACAGATTTTATTTTCCTGGGTTCCAAGATCACTGCAGATGGGGACTGCAGCTAAGAAATTAAAAGACGCTTGCTCCTTTGGAGGAAAGCCATGGCAAATCTAGACAGCACACTAAAAAGCAGAGACATCACCCTGCCAACAAAAGTGCGTACAGTCAAGGCCATGGTCTGAGGAATTCTGGGAGCTGAAGTCCACAAGTCTTAAAGTTGTCAAGGTTCCAGACCCCTGCACTAAACTAACAATATGTTCCTAAGTACCTTAGTATGCAATGTATCTGGCCTAGGGAAATCTAAATTTATTCAAGGTCAGTTTGTATTTTCTGCTTCTATCAAGCTCAAGTTGGAATCCTGCTTTGACTGCCCACAAATTTTCAGTGTTAAAGAAAACTGAACCAACATAGTTCATTTTCCTTCATTAATCTGTTATCAAGTTGCTGTCTTCATTCAGTAGCTAATCAAGTTTCCCCCCCCCCCTTTTATTTTGAACATATTTGGAAAAGTCTATTTTGTTGTTCTTTGCCTCCTCAGTCAGCCTCAGTTCATTGTGTTTTAGCCTTTCTGACATCATCTCAGGCTATTTTTGTGTGTGCCTATTTGATTACGTGTCCCTCTTTCCGTCTCCTTTATGTGACTACCTCCCCTCCCCAGAACCTCACTGAACTTTGTGTGCAGCTTTATTGGATTTTTTTGTCATTTCCCATTTTCTTTTCTTTTTGGAACTGTTTGCAGTTATGCTTTTAACATAGTTTATACTTTTTGGGAACTTTAGTCAACATTGGGCTCTTTTCCCCATGTATTTATCATTGTTCTGAGTTTATTAAAATGTAATTCCCTGAAGTCCAGGTAATGAATTGAGTCCAAGTTCAAAAACAAGAACTTCAATATTAGATGGGTATTTTTCTCCCAAAGTCCCTGCTCCTTCCACTTTCTCTAATAAGTCTTTTCTATGGGATCAACTTTCTTTTACTCTCTTATAAAAAAAAAAACTCTCAGCAAAAAAGGTCAGGATTTTTTTTTAGGATCACCCGTGGCAGTTTGTCTCCCAGCAAATCCACTGCATTAGTAGAAGACACTAAAAGGTAAAGTTTCCCCCGCACATGCGTGCTAGTCGTTTCCAACTCTAGGGGCTGGTGCTCATCTCCGTTTCAAAGCCGAAGAGCCAGCGCTTGTCCGAGGACGTCTCCATGGTCATGTGGCCGGCATGACTAGATGCCAAAGGCGCACGGAACGCTGTTACCTTCCCACCATAGTGGACCCTATTTTTCTACTTGCATTTTTACGTGCTTTCAAACTGCTAGGTTGGCAGAAGCTGGGACGAGTAACAGGCGCTCACTCTGTTACGCGGCACTCAGGATTCGACCCGCCAAACTGCTGACCTTCTGATCGACAAGCTCAGCGTCCTAACCCACTGAGCCACCACGTCCCTTAGAAGACACTAGGGATGTACAAATAATCCCAAAACTGCTGTTTGATGCTAAGGTAGATTTTCAACACGTTAGTAAAACATTGGTATGGGATAGTTTCTGCTGAGAATGTCATGGAAATCAAGCCTTCAGGAGGATATGGTGGCTTGCCCGTGCCTGTAGTATAGGAGTCTCAAATCTAAATGCCACACATAGCTGTCCAAGTAATTTTCTATAACCAGCAAAAATACTTTTTGAAGCCAGGGAGCAAGACTCTGCAATGCAATGTCCTCCAAAAAAGAAACAGTCTGAGAGCATACCTCTGAGCCTGAGTCAGCAGGTCCCCTGGTAAAAGCAAGGCTTTGTTAACTGGGCTATACAGTCACTGCCTTGAAGCTATCTTTGCAGAACACAGTTATTCCCAGGAACACCCCCACCCCCCACCAATCTGCTCTTGCACTTCCCCAAGGCAGGTACTTCTTCTCAGGTAGCGCTAAACTCTCCAAATGGGGCAGCTAGCTTGGCTGGGTAGGACAGGCTGAGAAACTTGGGCTGCCTGAAGAAAGGACAAATGGGAGAATGGAGGAAAAAGACTGGATCCAGCCAACCCATTGTAAGGATTTGTCTGCTGGGCAAAAACTTGGAAAACAAAGCAAATAAGTAAGCTAGGAAGTTCTCTCCGCTAGATGAAAGAAGGACGAAATAAGAGAAAGGAATGAGGAAAAAAAACTAAAGGAAAGAATGAAGAACAAAATACAGGACTTGGGCAGCTTTTGATAGGGTAGGTTCCTAGATTCTATTATCCTGGATGATGATCTTGAGAAAAAAATGAGCCAGTCATTAATGAATACCAACACTGGTGTTTCATGTAATGAAAATGTGGCCAAAGTAAAATAACTGTTTCATGGGTCTTTTTTTTTCAAAGTACGGTATCTTTGCTTTATAGTAAAGGTAGTTTTATTTAATCAATTTTTGTTTAATGGATATATTACATTGCTCACAATGTTCTTCATTTAGTACAGATTTGATATCAGTTCTGTCAAAATTTGGGATTTGGCCCTTGGGGTGATGAAGCAGTCCTCAAAAGGCATTCATGATGAGGATATTCTGGTAGCTACCAAGAAGAGTACTGATTTCATAGCTTCTTCTCTTCAGTTTAGCCTAGATGTTTTCAACAATTAAATTTTAATTTTAATTTTAATTGGGGGCTTTTACTTTTTCAGGGACTGTTGTAATTTTTTTAATCGTTTTTAACTTTTGTATTTCTTCTTTTAATTACCCTGTAAACCGCCCTGAGTCCTTCGGGAAAGGGCGGTATACAAATCTAATTAAATAAAATAAATAAATAAATAAACAGGAGCATCTATCTTTTTTCAGTATTATGCTGCTTCCGTTTAGAATACTTAGCAACTACATCAGCCAAAATGCCATGGCATCATGAAATACACCGATTACTCTATGTATTTATTTGTAAAATCTACTGGTGGCCCATGTTACCACAGGGTAAACAAATAGGCCATCATAGAAAGTGTTTCTGCAAATGAAAGTTTTCAAAAGATGAGCATACAGTGAAATTGCTTCTCAATAATACAGACCTTTAAACCACTACTGTCTTAAATTAACAAGTTTTTACCAGACAGAAAACAGCTTTGATCAGAATAGCAGAATAAACAGATTACTGATCACTTTTAAATATACTTTTATGTGGGTAAAGGTATACAGACATACGTACACAGCAGTGAGACAATATGACATAAGCATCAAACAAATACAGTCTGTTATTTTCTCTTACACCAGAATTCCTGCTATTTACTTCTAGGAGCTCTTCTTTGTCACCTCCCCACCACCTTTTATTTGTGTACAGTAACTTTGATGCTTTCAAATAAAATGCTTACGCCATGCTTCAGTAGAAGACAGGATTGGCATTTTAAAGCAGTGTGTCACCAACACCTACTGGAATTAGAAATGATTCTTTAGAATCTTGGCTGAGAATTATAAGGCAGGAAAGACTTTACATTTCTGAGTGCCGTGTCTGGGTGTAATTTAATACATGATTGTTAAACATATTGAGGAAATTTGATTTCAATACAAATTGGGATGTGCATGGCTTTGTAAGATAAATAGAAATGGCTCTATTCAATTCTCTAAAACACTACAGCTTTAGAAACTTTAAAAATTACCCATGTGCTATCTAAGAAGACAGCATGTATCATTATGGAAGGGCATTTTGACCTCTGAGGGCCACAAGTGCTATTAGGTGGCAACGTGAGGTGAAACAAATTTGGGGGAGTTTTTAGAAGTCAAAAGGGGTGCACTGACTTACCAAGGTTTAATGCATCCCCTTTAACTTTATATGTCCTGAACACGGGGGGGGGGGGCTTTCTCATATGCATATACAATTTGAGGTTAGACCAAAGCTACGTTTATACAACCAATTTGTTATTTTTAATTGCTTGGGGGGGATTTTCATCTACTAATATACTTTTTTGCCAAATAACCTATCTTGACATAATTTGTAATACTTCTAGGCTTGGCATTAGGTGGAAGCTTATATAAATATTGGATCCATACTTAATTTATCAATTAATCTTTTTCAATCTTTTACATGAGCATGTAATTAGGAATTAAGTTTAATAAGAAGTTCTCCCTAAAGGGAAATAATCAACATCCCATAGTTTTTCTAGTTTCGAACATGAAATTTGACCAAAAAAACCATTGTTTGTATTCTTTGTTCAACAGATGCATTTATTGCTTCCTCCTAATCATAGGCCTACACATTTTAGCTGACATTGCTTGCTTTATATTTTGGATGCCAGAATAATAACCTTCCAATGAAATATCTTTTATGGTTAATAGGAAACAAGCCCTACTGCACTCCGTACATATTATTTTGCAAGGTATACATTGGACTATGACCTTAATTCCAAACTTCATGCTGCAAGTCTGCTGCAGGTGAGTGACAACCTCCAACTTTGGTCTCAGAACCAGGACAAGATGATTAGAAGTTCAGCTCTTGTTAAAGTACACTGACGCTTTTGGCAGTGCATTGCCTAGATAACCAGTAGCATGTTTCCTCTTTGGAGTTAAAAGAGAAAGGATGGAGCTGGCTTTGGCATTTTGCAATTCAGACAAATTCAGGCTGATGCATTCTTTTTAACTTGGAGCTGAAAAGATCTTCCCTGTTTCTCTGAGGCTAAGCTAAGCCTTCTGAAGCACAATGTAACTGCAAGTTGCTTACGGGTCTCCTCTCTGCCCCCAAGTGAGCCTTTATCAAACAAAGCAGCAATAGTATTTCCGTTTGCCATCAGTATGTCTTAAATGTATTATAAAAATGTTTTAAATAACTTGAAACACATACTGTATATTGACAAACGCTTCAAGATATTATTTTTCTGGATCTCAGTCGTGAATCAACCATACTTAACATTTTTCTTTCTCTATGACCAGATCTACTGTCAACATTCTTTTGACCAACCAGTTTCCAAATCTTATACTGCTAGGGCTCAGAAACATTTAATTTGGTGTTCTACAACAAAACAACCTACACCCATAGCTATGTGATGGACAAAAACCTTTTGTACAAATCTGACATTATCACATTTTCAAAAAGTAAATTACTTTTTCCAAAGAGTGCAGTATTTGATCCAGTTAAACAATCTACCCATTTATAAGAGGTTATCATCAATCAATAGTATAACTAATTTATGCAGAAATTATCCAAGCAACCAAAAATTATTTTAAAAAACAAAATAAGGCAGCCACAGCATTTCAGAGCAAAGGACCTAACAACACAGGGATATCCTGCTCTGACTAAAAACTTGTGCACGTTAAAAAATGTTAACTGGAAAACTTATCCTTTTTTCTATTTCGTTTAATATAATATACTTGAATTATAGTTATACACATGTCTATGTTGTGAGTTTCAATTAGCTCAACAGATCAGCTGAAACTGGAATTTGTTCCCATGGTAGCTTTGCTGCAACTTTTCTTTATCTGGATCTTTACAGGAAAGTGGTGGGAAGTTGGGGAATGACAAATGCACCATGCAGAAGTTAATCCAAATTGGCCATCTCAGTGTGCTCCACTTGATGAACAAAACTGATGAAGCTTATTGTTTTTCATTAACCCATATTAGCTATGTATAATGTGCAAGATCGACTGATAACCTACAGTGCATGTCCAGTGTAGGCTAACCAGTTATTTTGCTTATTTGTTTTGCTTCTAATTATTGCTAGGGGTAGGAAATCAGTATTTAAATACATCTCACTCATACCTGAAGAATGTATATTCTTAATCATTCGTTATAATATAAATTTAAACTGATATATAAGCAGCATCAAATAATGAACACTAAAGAATAATAAGGCTGCAAGGGGCTAGGTTTAGCAGCTAAGAGTTTTATTCAAGGCTATCTCCCCCATTTATTAATTTACATCAACAACTCATATAAAACAGTTTATATCTTGATATCATCCACAAGGACAATACAAGCCTAAAATCATCTGCCCTGTTCAAAAACTTTATCAGCAGCACTAGCCAGTTAACAGTAGCCTAAAATATCTTAGATAAAATCATCTATTTATGAAATCCAGCCAAAATCAGAACTTTTTTGTGGCTCACAAAATAAGAATATAGAATAAAAGATAAAAGAGTGTAACAAATAAAACCCAAACCACAGTACATAGCATCAGATCCCCAAGAGGTTGCCAGAAAAGCTCTGCCTACAGCTTTTTTTTTTTTTTAGAAAACAGACAACTGATGGGCCAGCCCCATCACTGAAAGAGACTTTTGGACTTTGCTCTGCTAATCTGTAGAAAATAATGGATCAGCCCTCTGTTTTTCCTGGCATGACTGAAATGGTAACCAAGCCATAAAGGGCTTTTTAAGTAAAAACCAGCACCAACTGTTTTTTGGTGGTAGGTTGCAGCCCCAAATTAGAAGCAGCCCCATGTACAGCATGTTGCAGTAGTCTAGTTGGGTGGTGATGGAAGGTGTGAGCCACTGAAGTCAGGTCTTCTGAAGTAAAAGTGCACCAGATGCTTCATCTAAAGCTGGACAAAGGCCTCCCAGGACGTGGCCTCAACCTGCTGATCCAGCAGGACCCATGAGTCTAGGTGGCTTCCCAAGTCATGGACCTACTCCTTCAAAGCCAGTGCAACCCCATCTACAGACAAAACAGGGATGTATAAAGAAACCCTGGTGTACCTAAGTAACTCTGCTGTAGAACAATATGAATCTGCTTTCTCCAATGCACAGCTTTCAGCTACCAGGACATGATATGGTGGCAGGTCCAAGTGCAAGGGAGGTGTTCACAATCTCCTGGACCACAGACCTATTACCTCCCCAGCAGCCCAAAAGAGTCAAAGGGACTGCAGCCCTCAGGGGTTGCAGATATCCTAAAGAGAACCTTAACAATTTCCTTGGAAGGAGCAGGCCACAAAGAAACCCAAGTAACCAAAAAAGATGGTGCCTAGTCACCAAAGAATCCAGACAACAGTGAATTTGAGCAACTTCACCCAGTGAAGTCTACTGGAGTTAGGCAGCCAAAAATGTAAATAAATAAATGTCAAGCAAATTGGTCACAGCGGACAGATGGTAAATCAACAGGATGACTCTTACCTCTGGAAAAGGGCCATCAGATAACAACCAGCCAATGCAATAAGTGAGGAGCAAATAATGATACAGAGTAAGCTTAAACCTGGGCACTTACCCAATTTATTGCAAGGAATAAAATGTATCTTCCTATTCAGATTACATACAATCCATCTATAATTTAGGAAAGGCATGGGATGAAATAAATAATATGGGTATGCAAGGTGTTCTTTGAAATAATAAAACAGCTGCATTCCTATAAGCTTGTGCTACTACTTCAAAGCATGTCCCGATTGTGCATGCACACATCTATGCAAACAATCTACGTTCCACTGGGACTGCCAATGAAACAATCATATATATACAGGTGGAAATGGACAACTTTCAAGGAATCATATAAATCTTGCATAGGACTTTGGTATTATTTTGGACCAAAGACTTTGGTACATTTATGAAGCATTTTTTAAAATGTTTTGCTCAAATCTAGTAAATAAGGAAAACATTTACAATTTTAGTGCTACAGCTCAGAACAGATTTTCTACAAAGATTTGGTATATATAACAAAGACTAGGAAAGATACTGTTGGAAACCTTGTTGAGCAGCTGTCACTCAACATGGAAAGAACTAGACCAGACAGATTAAGAAGTCTGCCTCAGTGTACGGCAGCATCTTCTGTTCCTAAATGGCCAGCCTTTAAGATATATTGTAGAGAGCTGAAAATTTAGTAATAGGTTTCCTGTAGCAAAGTAGTTCTCTTTAAAAATTAGCTTGATTTAATTAGTATGGACCTAGTTTACGTTAAAAGCTAAACCATAATGTATTTGGATCAGTCTGTTGTGCAAATTCACCCATTATGGGTTAGCACTATGTGCAATCTAGTCCACTAGAACTTGGTCAACCATTCATAGTTAAATAAATTCTGGCATAGCATTGTGTAGGAATATAGCCAGTACAGCTGCTGCATAAGCTAAAGGGCAATGGGGCTTTACAGCCAATAACCTACAAACACAAGCTATAAAGACACATTAAATGGAGATATTTTTGCCAAGAAAATATGAGGAGAAAGGAAAAGGGAAATTTATAATAGAAATAAGTGTCAGAAATGTCCATCTTAGATGAAGAAAATATAGGGATCACATCCCTTTTAGTATCTAGAACTTTTAACAGTGTGTTTTAGGCCAAGGAATCAAACTTGAATTTATGTCATAAGTTAATTCAATTATATTTTAAAATAGAGTACAGAAAAATCTGCTTAAAATTTTTATTTAGCTGTCTCAGTAGTCAAATTCATCAGGCATAATGTTTGTCTCAATGAAGGCCTCTTAAAAAGTGCCAAAATAAATAATATTCAGACCTTGCTCAGAGAGATTAATGCATCTCTTCAATCAGAATGCTGGGCAACAAGGCTTTATCTATATTTAAGTAAATCTATTCAACAAGCCAGTAAATTTTGGTAAACATATGAGCTTTCTCTTTGCTTTACAAGGCTACTGCCAGGTACTTAACTAGATCAAAGAAGCCAGAGGAAATAACTGACCAATGCTGATGGATAATTTGGGGGAAGGGGAGAGGAAGAGGAGGCCAATTCCTCCAGACCTTGCAGTAACTCATCTATGACAAATTATCAAATTATTTTGAAAAAAGGAACATGTTTTTGTTAGAAATCAGCCTGAGAAAAATTAGTATGCTAAGAAAGTCTCTGAATGTGGCACAAATGTGCCACTTCAACTCTCTTCAATTTATCATAACATATTGATATCAATTGAGCAGCTGAAATTCTAGTCCAAATCTCCAGTCATTAACTCATTAGTGGATTTATTTATTTGAAATATTCTTATAACAACTTTCAAGGCAGAATTTCCTTAAGGCAATTTCCAAGGTTAGGGGGGGGGGGAAATACATGATTCAAGGTGCTAAAAGAACCTTTTCAAAAAGCAATATTACCTTCAAAACACACAAATCCCTATGGAACCCAGAGATTTTCTTGACTAACCATGCAGGGCCGTTACAAAGAAAGCAAAATAAGTTCTCATGCAGCACTTTATTTATTCACTCCAAATTGTTCCTAATATTCATTGGACAACACTGTTTCACATCTCACCAATTGCTAGAAAGGGCCTTAAATTCCCACTTTTCATTTTCCCCATTTGCTGGGGAAACTAATTCTGTTCTGCTGTGGGAGAAAATAATAGATAATGGTGAAGACTTGCTCTCCTCAGGACACCATACCGTCCTGCATTGAAGGCTTCTTTCAGTATGGATGCATTGCATTTTTATTTAAAATATAACCACCAAATGCTGTTAAAAAAAGAAAAAAGCTCAAAACCTTTGAGTTCAGCTGATCTTCTGGAGACTACGATACATGGCAGTTGTACTGCTAGCCATACAGAAGACAATTACCATTGTCTTCTTATAGAATTTGTTTAACTTCCTAAGTAATATAAAGTCTAATTCCTGGTGGTCTTTTCCAAGTACTTATTTGGGGAGATGATGCGGACAAGAAGTTAACACCTAAAAACTGTTATCCGTAACACAACATCCTTTGAACCTTGCTTATGAATCTTATTCATGATTTACATCCTTGATGACCATGAATACCTGCGCATAGCAAAAGATCTATGGATCAAGATGGAATTAGACATAAGTAAATTATCTGCAGATTATCAAATCAGGGAAAATATATACAAATTATATATGTTAAAAAAGACAGACTTAAACACTAGTAAATTAATTCTTCATCAAAACTGGCATATGAGTTAAGCTGCTGCATAGCTTCCTACATAAATTAAGATACTTTACTTCATCTCAATTTAGTGTAGTAATAACAATCATGTACAGCACTGTTTGTCTGCTTGATGAAATCATTATATTCATTATGAGAAACTCAGACATTACAAGAAACCGCCACTTGATAGCTACCTGAAGAACCCTATAATCTCACCAAAAGTTTCTCCAATATTCTTCATTCTGTAGATTTAAAGTTAATTTTCCCTCCATTTCCATCTTTTACTAGTCCTTTCTGCTGCTTCCGTCTATGTCTATGGTAGCACTTCTGCTAGGCTGTAAGCAAGTACAATCACCTAATGTAGAAACTATTGTACCTCTAATACTACCCCTCCTTTTCCGATTCCCAAGTCAAGTTCTAAGCACTAAAAGAAATTCCAAGAATCTTTTACAATATATGCACTCATTTTTAATACACAAAAACATAAACGTTTCCACAGTAGCTTCTGTAAGATCAGGTTACAAATAATACACAGTAGAAATACCCCCAAAATACATATTTTGTCCTACTAAGATGCAAGATATTGTCTGAAGTACCATAATTCTGTAAGGGCTCTCCAGAAATTATACTGGAATGTCATAGAAACATTTTTACATTGCATTGTTTACGATATTCAGGATTCTGCAATTCAATTTACAGAATTTATATGGCATCTTGGTATTACCCCGTAAGTAAAAACACCTGGAGAAATTAGGGATGGGCAATATGTAAGCTCAAGTTTCAGATACAAATTTATTATTAAACCTACACTCCAGATTTTGTCCAGGGTTCATGGGGTTTTTAATCCCGAATTAAATCCAGCCACTGGCCATCCAAGTCAAACCAAATGCTTACGCATTCTGCAGGATGTTTGCCTCTATCTAGCTCCTGTGGCTTGAATGCAGCCACGGCTGATCAATAAATCAAGGTTTATGATCCCGTGCAATAGTCCTATCCCAGCTCATCATGGCTAAATCCACAAGGCAAGAGGGATTCAAGCTATCCTCCAAAGCTCCTGAAGGCAGGACGAGAAGCAACGGATGGAAACGAATCAAGGAGAGAAGCAACCTGGAACTAAGGAGAAACTTCCTGACAGTCAGAACAATTCATCAATGCAATGGCACGCCTCCAGACATTGTGGATGCTCCAACACTAGAAGTTTTTAAGATGAGATTGGACAGCCATTTGTCCAGAATGCTATAGGGTCTCCTGCTTGAGCAGGGGGTTGGACTAGAAGACCTCTGAGGTCCCTTCCGACTCTGTTCTGTTAAGTTCTTCTTTCCTTAAGCAAACTTATTCAGATGTACCATAGTTCCAACAATAATAAAAAGAAACATTATTAAAAAGAATAAGGAAATGTCCTATGCCTTGGAAGTATTCAGGAAGCAAATGTAAATACTGTAGATAAATAAAAAGAAACAGTCAATTTCTTAATCTCATAAATTCTGCTGCCTGCTCCCTTTAACACCATCACCAAAGAGGAACTCATAGAAATAACTTCCTTGCTATAGAAATCAACAACCTGCTCCTGCCTTCCATGTGATCTACAGACAAGAGACATGGAAATCAGCAAGCAAATACAATGCCAATCTTTTTTTTACTGACTCTCAATATCATCCTTCCACAGTTAAGGCAAAATATAGCAGTGAGGGGGAAAAATTCTGTCCTATGAGGTTTTTTTTTTTCTCTTAGGCAAACAGCTTCAAGATTTTGTCAACTCAAGGCAAGCAGCTGAAACAGAAGGTTTGACATGCCACTTTACAGTTTCTGAAACGTCTTGTTTTAACCACAATTGACATACATGGATACCAAATATATTTTTATCTAGAGTTTTCCACATCCTTTCCTCCAAAAGTTAGTTAATCTCCAAACACAATTTCTTAAAATTGAAATTAAAATACCCCAAACATTTTCTATTATTCTAAATCCCTCAAGAAGCACTAGAAGAAATCCCCAAATATATTTCACATGTTTTACAGTAACTAAGCGTCCTTCACATCTTTGATATGAAACTGATTTGGTATCATATTTTGAAACTCATTATACATTTTATTTGCATATAACCAATTTCATTTCAAACTTTCTTTGATACCTGCATGTCATTTTTCAGAGACATGGTCCACATGAAGTGCAGTGTAACTTGCTCAGCTCCCCCAGCATTTCTTGTATTTTTTGGAAAACCTTGTTTATATTTCAACCTTTCCTGCCTGAACTATATATAGGAGACATATATATGAAAGGAAAGCATCCTTATTGCCATCAAATTAAAATGTAGCCATATTTTCCTATGGCATATTTCCAGCTGGCATGTTGAAAGGGAGGTTGACTAGTCCATATTTTTTGCTTGCTGCTGCAAGGATAAGGGTTGCCTTTTCCTTCAAAAGCAAACCACGACTTGAAATAATGCAGTGGCATTCAAAAAAGGATGAATATACATTTGTAAATAGTGATAAATCACCATTAGTGGAAAGAAAAAACACTTCAGAGTGAAAACTAAACAACTATTCCTATACATGTCTACTCACAAAGCACTCCTTCCGTGGTTAGTATGCTTAAATCTGCAACTAAAGCAGTTTAAAAGATGAGATTCTGGCTGATGTCATAAGCATGGTACAGTGGAGAATACTAAATAGGTTTTTACAAAAATCTTTCTTTAATCACTGGCAAAATCATTCTCTATATAAAAAATAAAAGTGTTTTCTGGCATCATTTTGGGTTTAGTATTGTTGTCATGACCCCCAAAACCTTCCTTCAATATTTTCACATGCTTATACTGCATTACTTTACTCCACAGATACATTTCTCTTAGAGCAGAGTCAAGTTGTTAACCATTTGCCTGTTTCTAGAGAAAAATACCTCAGAATTTGTATTTCTACAGCTCATCTCACATATGCATACAGAAATATACACACCCCTTTTAAAGAACAGTTTAAAGCTTCACCTTTGTTTCTGGAGCTAGCTCCAAGATCCTCTTATAACAAACCCTTAAATTAGGTGTCAAGACTGGTTTCTCTGCTTCCTATATACTGTTTTAAAGATATCTGTCTCCCTGCCTCAATTATCCCTTCCCTAAATCCCCTAGAATAAACCTGACCCGCCGAACTGGGAAAGCATCCGATCTGGCTATACTTTTCAAAGACAGGCGAGCCATCGAGAAAGGCAAACAGAAAAATAGCCGAGAAAGAAGCTCAAACCCTAATCGCTCAGCTTCCCACAGATTCGGTTCCTGCCTCGGCCCGGATTGTTTAAAAAATAAAAAAGGGCGCTTTCTTCCCCCCCCCCCCTCGGCGCTATTGTAAAAGTTAATGGGTTTGTTACATAACTTCAGACCCAAAGGTAATCCCAGGGAGAAGGGCAGAAGCCTTAATGTGATCCAAAGCAGACACCGGGGAATCGGAGTCAAGGCTCAGCCCACCTGCCACCCGGGGCCATTTCCTGGCTGCTCTCTGGCGGCCGCGGGTGATGGGAGGGGGAATGAGATGGGAGCAGGGCCCTTCAGATCAGGCGTAGGACTTCCCGACGGGCCACGGTGCCCTTCGGGAACGGGAGGGGGGGGGATCTTCAGCGCCAAGACCCCAATCCCCGGGGGGAGGAGAGGAAACCGAGAAGCAGCCAGTCCAACCGCTTACCCACCCACCACGACACGAGGAGAGGCGGACCGACACGAGGCGGAGCAGGGGACCGGGGCGCCCCCGAGCTGGAGGGCTCCACGCTTCAGACCTCGATTCTCCGTCCTCGGCGGCCCAGGGGCCAGCACCAACCGGATCCTGGCAGAAACTTCCCGGGGGCGGCCCGTTGAAGCCAGAGCGCCGGCTCGTAGGAGGGGGCGTCCCGCAAAAGCCGCGCCCCCTCCGCTTCCTTCCCCCCCCCGGCCACCCATCCACCCCTACCCCTACCCCGGCCGCGGCGGCACCTGTTCCCATTACCCGCCCGCACCCCGCAAGTTCCCCGTCTCGGCGCCCTCCCCTCCCCGCCCCACCACGCGAGCGTTCAAGGCTGGCGGCGGGCGGAGCCCCATCGCGCTGCCGGCCGGTGCGGACTGACTGACGGGCTGGCTAAGTCCCTGGCTCACTCACCGGGGCGCTGGCGGGTTGCTCCGTCGTCGTCGTCGTGGCTTCCACCGCCACTGCCGTTTGACTTCGTGGGGCCCACCCCCGGGGAAGGCGAAGGCCCCAGCCGGGCTAGGATCTGGCGGCTGGAACGCCCCGGGGCGCCCGAGTCCCGGGCTCCACGCTGCTGCGTCAGCAACAGCAGCAGCAGCAGCAGCAGCAGGAGCAGCAGGAGCAGCAGCAACAGCAGCGCCGCTGCCGCCTCCTCCTCCTCCGCGTCGCCGCCCGGCTACAAGATGGGGACAGGAGGCGCGCCCCCTTCTGGGGCCCGCGCGGGCAAGGCCGGAGGGGGCGGTGGCGGCTGCTCGGCCGCGGGAAAAACGCTCCTGCCCTGCGCCGCTGTGCCCTCACCTCCTCCGCTCAGTCGTCCTCGCCGCCGCCTCCGACGCCGCCGCCGCTGCTGTGCTCTAACTCCCCCGAAAGCGGCAGCGGCAGCATCGAGCCCCAGCTCCGCTCCGTCCTCCCTTCCTGCTTCCTCGTCGGCAGCCAATCATGGCGCTCTCCTCGGCTGTCCGCTCTGCGGCGCCCGCCAATCAAACGGCATCTGGCCCGCCCCCGCTAACCAATCTCCGCACCAGCCACCAGGTCCCAGAACAGGCAGTCGGCTCCCTGCGGACACGGACGCGGCCGCCCAGCGCGGGGGGAGGGGCGTCCCCACGCGAGTGGCGGCGGCAGCAGCGGTAGTCGCAGCTGCAGCCGCCTCTGCGCCGGCCCCGCCCCCTCCCCTCGCCTAACCTGTCTTCCCGCAGCCCCGCTGAGCGCCCCCCAGTCAGTCCCCATCTGCTTCTCCCGCCCTCCCTTGGACCTGAGTGGAGAGCCGCTGCCTTTGGCCCGTCTTCGAAATTGAAGCTCTTGCGCCGTCTCTTTCTCTCCCACTCCCGCCCCCAAGCTCCAACCCCGCGTTCGGCATCTGATCCCGCGAAGTTTTTTCCGCTCGGTTTTTAAGCAGCTCCTTCTGGCCTTCCCGCCTTCGGTCCTCTATGGCAGGGGTCTTCAAACTTGGCCCTTTTATGACTTGTGGACTTCAACTCCCAGAATTTCTGGGAGTTGAAGTCCACAAGTCATAAAAGGGCCAAGTTTGAAGACCCCTGCTCTATGGCCTTCCTCGCTGTTATCGTCCTTCCATTGCCCGAAGGGTTTAGGGCACAGGTTTGCAACCCGTGGCTCCGGAGCCGCATGCGGCTTTTTCAGCCGTCTCCTGTGGCTCCTAGTCCTCTGCCATGTGTAGTCCAAAAATAAAAATAAAAGTGGGACTAAAAAAGTTCAACCAATCAGTTCAAATATGCAGGGTAGGTGCATATCTCGCCTTGGCTCCACTCTTCAGTCAAACCCTGTTTTGCGCATGTGCACACATTTTTTGCGGCTCCCAGTTTTTCCTTTTGTGAGGGAACTGGTTCTGAGTGGCTCTTTCACTGTTTCAGGTTGCTGACCCTTGGTTTAGGGGTTTCCCCCGTGTTAGTTCCCATTCTTCAGTGACAGTTCGTTTTCCTTGCCGTGTCCACTACCTCAGGTCGCCGGCTCCAGTTCCCATCGCCTTCCAACGATCGGTGCCCATGGTTGCGAATCTTTGGGATGGCTAGCTAGCTAGTAGCTAGCTTGCACCCTTGCTACGGGTGGAAATGTCGGCACCTACTCAACCTGCCTTTCACGTTTTGAGAATGTAGCCACTTCTCTTACTCACTTTCCAGGCCAGAACCATTTAGCCGTCATCTCCTTCATCTCTTGGTCTTGTTTGGAGGGGTGGGGGAGACAACTATCCTTCCAGGCAGCTCTTCTTTCTTGGGCCTTTCTTTGACGATTTTAGCCCTTCTCTGGAACTACCGTGCATCTTTTAATTTGCTGCTACTTGACGTTGCAAGGTTAAGTCTTATTGTAAAATGTGAAGCGTTATTCCTGATCGTTTCACAAATCCTGGGTTTCAGATCCACCCCTTCAAGAGGGCATGACTTCCATGTGACAAAATGTTTCTTCTTGCATTTTACTGGCCATGTACTGTTTTCTTCTGTCCATGTTTTTTTCTTGTTCTTCCAATTTCTGGTGATGGGGCACCAGAATTATGTGTTCATGGCTGCATGATTCAATTTGGGGCATCATGGTTCCTTGTAATGGCATACTGTGGGCTACAGTAAATGGTTTGCAAATCATATTTCATTCAGGTCAATTTGCAACACACCATTCTCATAAATTCTTGCAAACCCTCTAGTATACCTCAATCCTAATATATATTAGGTCAGATGATTCATCTGATTGAAATAGTAATTAAAGAGATGCAACAAATGTGTATAACCATTTCAAATCAAGCTGCAAATGTGATGTTGCAAATCTGTATTGTGGTATGACTCTTAGCCTCCATGCACTCAGCCTATGTAGTTTTAATTGTTTTGCTATAAATAGTTTGAAGTTCTCATGCCCAATGGGGTGATATGATGAATAGCAAAGTAGATATGATATTCCTTCTGGGAATAGTTAGAAAAATAACAGACACAACACACAGTAAAGTTTATCCCCACTGCCTGGTGTTCTCCAGCTGTGTCAGGTACATCTTTGCTCCGTGCCTGCCAAAACCAACACTAGCAAAGAAGTTGGGAATTGCAGTAAAAAAAATTCTGTAACTATTTTTCTGTGAACAGTCACAAACCGTTGTTGCCCATTATATCTCAGTGTCCTGTAAAAGACTTAAGTTGGTCTGGTATTCATAGGAAAGTCTCTTATCTGTGAGACCTGCTCTTTATCTTTCTTGATGGGGGAGTGCCAATGTAGGTATCAATACCTGTGTCTATGGAGATTCCCAGTCATCCAGGTCATGGTTGACCCAAAGGTGCTTTTTCAAAAGGCAACTGGCCTTTGTTTTTCCTCAAAGACATTTTGCTTCTTATCCAAGAAGTGAATTGAAGAAGCAAAATATCTTCAAGGAAAAACAAAGTCCAGTTGCCTTTTGAAAAAACATCTTTGGGATATCACTAATTGTGCCAGCACACAAAGAAACCCTACTGCAAAAAATATACTTGCGGTACCACGTGGGTAGCTGGAGCAGCTAACGGCTCTCCAGCAACCCAGACTACAAGTCTACAGTGCTGCTATTGGCTGTCCCTAGGCGGTAATGGTTGCTTCAAACCTATTGGCTGCCACCTAGGGGCTAGACTATAAATTGCGGCTAGTTACAGCCCAATTCTCAGTTCAGATTCTGCAAGCAATATGAATGAATGAACCTTTATTGTCATAGTACAACCATGTATACATTGAGATTGGCTGAGCCTCCCTTTGTGCCCCCACGCCCCAACTCACAGTGACAACAAACCCTCCATCTTATTACACCATGTGAACTAATTGCACAACACACCGGCCTTGCAAGTCAATTATGCATAAAGTTTATAAAAATTATTTCCTGTTCAAAAGCCTAACAGCCCATGGATAAAAGCTGTTTTTCAGCCTGTTGGTGCGGCTGGCTATACTCCTATATCTCCTACCTGATGGTAGGAGAGTAAAGAGATACCGTCCAGGGTGTGAGTCATCCCTGAGAATTTTCCTCACTCTTCCAAGGCAGCGAGCCCTGGAGATGTCATCCAGTGATGTCAGGGGACAGCCCACAATGTCTTGTGCTGTGCTCACCACCCTCTGTAATACTTTCCTATCCGCGGCTGTCAGACCAGCATACCAAACCACAATACCATACGAGAGGACGCTCTCTATAGTAGACCGGTAAAAGAGGGTCATTAGCCGTTGTTCTACCCTGTTCCGCAAGACCCTGAGAAAGTGAAGTCTCTGTTGGGCCTTTCTGGCCACCTGGGTTGTATTAACTTTCCAGGTCAGATCTTTGCAGAGGTAGACTCCCAGAAATTTAAAGGAGGAAACTCTCTACACAGTCCTCCCCGATGTAAAGTGGGGCAGGTTCCTCCTTTTTCCTCCGGACGTCTAGCACCATCTCTTTTGTCTTGCCGATGTTCAGGTGCAAGTTGTTGTTACAACACCGTATGGATAGTTTTTGTACCTCCCCCCTGTATGCTGTCTCATCCCCACCTGTAATAAGACCCACCATGGTCGTATCATCTGCGAACTTAATTATTGCAGTGGATGGGTCAGATGATACACAGTCATATGTGTACAAAGAATACAGGTAGGGGCTAAGCACACAGCCCTGTGGCGAGCCAGTGCAAAGCTTCAGGGGGGTGGACAAAGCAGACCTGACCCTCACTATTTGTAACCGGTCCTTAAGAAAGTCTTGAATCCAATCGCAGATGGCGGGGGAGAATTTCAAGTCAGTCAGCTTCTCAATGAGAATGCTCGGCAAAATGGTGTTGAAAGCTGAGCTATAATCAACAAAAAGCATCCTGACATAGCTTCCAGGTTTCTCAAGATGACTTGCTACAGAGTGTAAAGCTGTAGCTATGGCATCGTCTATCGACCTGTTCCCCATATAGGCAAATTGATGTTTATCAAAATTCAGTGGGAGGCATGTCCTGAGATGTTGGAGAACCCATCTTTCCAGAAGATGATAGAGGACAGGAATGGAGGAACATTGTCTATGGGGTCGCAATGGATCAGACATGACTTCGCAACTAACAACAACAAAATATATAACATAAAGTATATTATTTATGTTAAACTATTTATTTATAACCAGACCCAGTTCAGAGGTACCCTGGTTATGAATCATAGGTTTGTCAAAAACAGATCATGCCAGACAAATCTTATTACATTCTTTGACCAAGTGACAAAATTAGTGGTCCAGAGGAATGCTGTAGATAAATTTCCTTGGACTTCAGTAAGGCATTTGATAAAGTAGATCACAACCTACTACTTGATAAGATAGAAAAATGTGGGTTAGATAGCATCACCACCAGATGGATTCATAGCTGGCTGACAGGCCGTACTCAGCATGTGGTCCTCAATGGAACTGCATTTACATGGAAGGAAGTGTGTAGTGCGGTGCCCCAGGGCTTTGTTCTGGGCCCAGTGCTCTTCAACATCTTCATCGACGATTTGGTTGAAGGGATAGATGGGGAACTCATCAAATTTGCAGACGACACCAAGCTGGCAGGAATAGCCAATACTCCAGAAGATAGGCTTAAAATACAGGAGGATCTGGACAGACTCAAATACTGGGCGCTATCTAACAAAATGAAATTCAATGGTGAAAAAAGTAAGGCTCTACATTTAGGCAGGAAAAATCAAATGCACAGGTATAGTATAGGTGCTATCTTGCTCAATAGTAGTAACTGTGAGAGGGATCTCGGAGTCCTAGTAGACAATCACTTCAATATGAGCCAGCAGTGTGCGGCAGCTGCCAAAAAAGCCAACACAGCGCTAGGCTGCATTAACAGAGGGATAGAATCAAGATCACATGAAGTACTAATACCACTTTACAATGCCTTGTAAGGCCACACCTGGAATACTGCATCTAGTTTTGGTCACCACGATGTAAAAAAGATGTCGAGACTCTAGAAAGGGTACAGAGAAGGGCAAATAAGATGATTGGGGGACTGGAGGCTAAAACATATAGGGAACGGTTGCTGGAATTGGGTATGTGTAGTTTAATGAAGAGAAGGGTGAGGGGTGACATGATAGCAGTGTTCCAATATCTCAGGGGCTGCCAAAAGAAGAGGGAGTCAAGCTATTCTCCAAAGCACCTGAAAGCAGGACAAGAAGCAACGGATGGAAACTAGTCAAGGAGAGAAGCAACCTAGAACTAAGGAGAAACTTCCTGACAGTTAGAACAATTAACCAGTGGAACAACCTGCCTCCAGAAGTGGTGAATGCTTCAACACTGGAAGTTTTTAAGAGGAGACTGGACAGCCATTTGCCTGAAATGGTATAGGGTTTCCTGCCTGAGCAGGGGGTTGGACTAGATGTCCTCCAAGGTCCCTTCCAACAACAACTTCTTCTTCTTCTTCTTCTTCTTCTTCTTCTTCTTCTTCTTCTTCTTCTTCTTCTTCTTCTTCTTCTTCTTCTTCTTCTTCTTCTTCTTCTTCTTCTTCCTATTATTATTATTATTATTATTATTATTATTATTATTATTATTATTATTATTATTATTATTATTACTATGTTTACATTTAACTATGAGTAGTATGTAAGTTTTCCACCTTGAGTTGCTTAAAAAATGGGATAAAAATCAAAAACATAATGGTTACAAATCATAATACTTAATAATTTGAGGAGGAATTAAGATGACCATGTGTGCACATCTTCTCACTGACTATTCCTAAAAACCTATCATGTTTTTATTTAGTTTTTCTCTCTATCTCTCTTTCTAGGATGTTGATCTTGTAGAAGAAGGTTAGTAGCTCTTATTCCATTATGTATTTTATTATGTTTATTTTAAAAAAATTTATTGACTTTTATCAACTTCCACTGATCAATATTTAATCTAACTGGCTATTTTAAACATTTTACATATTTTTAGCTAAGCCTCAAAAGAAGTGGTAGACAACAACCAAAAAGAATACCAACAAGATGAAGATTTAAAGGAAAAAAAAAATCTAAGAAAGAAAGGAAGAGCCCTGAGTGGCAGATGATCTCCAGAGAGTCAAGCAACTTTTAGGATAGTGGCTTTGTTGTAGCCTAAAGCTTTGATAAGTGAGCTACAATCTTTAAACTGTCTGTCAATTATATTATGCTGGATTGGGAAAGTGAAGAACTGCTTTAGCTAGAGGATGGGCTGGAAATAGAGATGGAAGGGGCTGTCACAGTCAATATAACCTGCTGAGCCACAGAGCTGAATTTGCTGGCTAAACATTGCTTATTAATTGCTCAAACAATTATTTTCATTTCTGATCAAAATAACCTCTGGTTCACATATAAGCAAAAGATATTATCACAATGTGAAAATCCAGCCAGATAGAAATAATTCAGAAGTACTAAATATTCAAAACGGCTACGAATCAATTGATTTTTTAAAAAGTTGCTTCTAAAGAGATACTTTCAGTTGGCCAACAGGTTATCAGGTTGCCACTGACAGAACGGCATTGGCTCCTATGCTCTGAAGTTAGAGAAAATCAAACATTAACATAAAAAAATTGAACGCATACAAGTCAATGTGCCATTACAAAGTAATGTAAATGGAAAATTGTTATGTTTATTTCTGAAACATTTTGAATGCTTTATCATCTTCTGATTGAAAGTGGAAAACCAAAGTACCTGTTTTGTTGAGTTTGTGATATAAAAAAAGCTTGGGGACTGGCTTTAGTTAGAAATTTTCATTTGAAAATTCTACAGGCCAAATCTAGTTAAACCTGATCATTACGATTCTTTAAAGTATTTTATTCCCTAATACCTTTTATTCCCTTATTTTTTAAAAAAGACTGTTTTCCATAGAATGTGGAAATGGCATTTCTCCTCAAGATTTCATGCATGTCAATTAGTATTTATTATTTGGTTTTGGTTTGGTTTTTCTCAGCTGTGTATTATTCCTGTTCCTCCTTTTAGTTTTGTTTCTTCATTTAATACATTAAAAATATTATATAGAAGTAGATTTATTAATTTTGTAAAACATTAAATACAGTAGTGAAATAGAATGAATCATCTGGAAAATAAATTCATTGTTATATTACTTAGAAAGTAATTTGTTGTTGTTGTTAGCTGCGAAGTCGTGTCCGACCCATCGCGACCCTATGGACAACATTCCTCCAGGCCTTCCTGTCTTCTACCATCTTCTGGAGTCCATTTAAGCTCACGCCTACTGCTTCAGTGACTCCATCCAGCCACCTCGTTCTCTGTCGTCCCCTTCTTCTATTGCCCTCGATCTTTCCCAGCATTAGGCTCTTCTCCAGTGAGTCCTTCCTTCTCATTAGGTGGCCAAAGTATTTGAGTTTTAGCTTCAGGATCTGGCCTTCTAAAGAGCAGTCAGGATTGATCTCCTCTAGGACTGACCGGTTTGATCGCCTTGCAGTCCAAGGGACTCGCAGGAGTCTTCTCCAGCACCATAGTTCAAAGGCCTCAATTCTTTGGCGCTCAGCCTTTCTTATGGTCCAACTTTCACTGCCATACATTGCAACTGGGAAGACCATAGCCTTGACTATACGCACTTTTGTTGACAGGGTGATGTCTCTGCTTTTTAGTGTGCTGTCTAGATTTGCCATGGCTTTCCTCCCCAGGAGCAAGCGTCTTTTAATTTCTTGGCTACAGTCCCCATCTGCAGTGATCTTGGAGCCCAGGAAAACAAAATCTGTCACTACCTCCATTTCTTCCCCATCTATTTGCCAGGAATTGAGAGGGCCAGATGCCATGATCTTGGTTTTCTTAATGTTAAGTTTCAACCCAAGTTTTGCACTCTCCTTCTTCACCCGCAACAAGAGGCTCTTTAGTTCTTCTTCACTTTCTGCCATTAGAGTGGTATCATCTGCGTATCTTAGGTTGTTGATATTTCTTCCGGCAATCTTAATTCCAACTTTTGATTCATCTAGCCCTGCCTTTCTCATGATGTGCTCTGCATATAAGTTAAATAGGCAGGGCGACAGTATACAGCCTTGCCGGACTCCTTTCCCAATTTTGAACCAATCAGTGGTTCCGTGTCCAGTTCTCACTGTTGCTTCTTGACCCGCATATAGGTTTCTCAAGAGACAAATAAGATGGTCTGGTACTCCCATCTCTTTAAGAACTTGTCACAGTTTGTTATGATCCACACAATCAAAGGCTTTAGCATAGTCAATGAAGCAGAAGTAGATGTTTTTCTGGAACTCCCTAGCTTTCTCCATGATCCAGCGTATGTTGGCAATTTGATCTCTAGTTCCTCTGCCTCTTCGAAATCCTGCCTGTACTTCTGGTAGTTCTCGATCCACATACTGCTGAAGTCTAGCTTGTAGGATTTTAAGCATGACTTTACTAGCATGAGAAATGAGTGCAATGGTGCGATAGTTTGAACATTCTTTGGCACTGCCTTTCTTTGGAATTGGAATGTAAACTGATCTTTTCCAATCCTGTGGCCACTGTTGAGTTTTCCAAATTAGCTGGCAAATTGAGTGTAGCACTTTTACTGCACTGTCTTTTAAGATTTTGAATAGCTCAGCTGGAATACTGTCACCTCCACTAGCTTTGTTGTTGCTCAGCTTTTCTAAGGCCCACTTCACCTCACATTCTAGGATGTCTGGCTCGAGGTCAGTGACCACCTCATTGTGATTATCTGGGACGTTAAGCTCATTCTTGTATAGTTCTTCTGTGTAATTTTGCCACCTCTTCTTAATCTCTTCTGCCTCTGTTAGGTCCCTGCCATTTTGGTCCTTTATCATGCCCATTTTTGCATGAAACGTTCCCTTCATCTCTCCAATTTTCTTGAAAAGATCTCTGGTCCTCCCTATTCTATTGTTTTCTTCTATTTCTTTGCACTGTTCATTTAAGAAGGCATTCTTATCTCTTCTAGCTATTCTCTGGAATTCTGCATTCAATTGGGCATATCTATGTTTTTCTCCCTTGCCTTTCGCTTCCCTCCTTTCCTCAGCTATTTGCAAAGCTTCCTCAGACAGCCATTTTGCTTTCTTGCATTTCTTTTTCTTTGGGATGGTTTTGGTTGCTACCTGTTGTACAATGTCGCGAACCTCTGTCCATAGTTCTTCAGGCACTCTGTCTATCAGATCTAATTCCTTAAATCTATTTGTCACCTCTACTGTATATTCAACAGGGATATGATTTAATTCATACCTGAGTGGCCTAGTGCTTTTCCCTACTTTCTTCAGTTTAAGCCTAAACTTTGCAAGGAGAAGCTCATGGTCTGAGCCACAGTCAGCTCCTGGTCTTGTTTTTACCGACTGTATAGAGCTTCTCCATCTTTGGCTGCAGAGCATATAGTCAATCTGATTTCTGTGTTGACCGTCTGGTGATGTCCATGTGTAGAGCCGTCTCTTGGGTTGTTGGAAAAGAGTGTTTGCTATGACCATCGTATTCTCTTGACAAAATTCTATCAGCCTGTGCCCTGCTTCATTTTGTACTCCAAGGCCAAACTTGCCTGTTATTCCAGTTATCTTTTGGCTTCCTACTTTAGCATTCCAATCCCCCATGATGATAAGGACATCATTTTTTGGTGTTACTTCTATAAGGTGCTGTAGGGCTTCATAGAACCGGTCAATTTCATCCTCTTCAGCACCGGTGGTTGGGGCATAGACTTGGACTACTGTGATATTGAATGGTTTGCCTTGGATTCGAACTGAGATCATTCTGTCATTTTGAGGATTGTATCCCAGTATTGATTTTCCTACTCTTTTATTGACTATGAAGGCTACTCCATTTCTTCTGAGGGATTCTTGCCCGCAGTAGTATACCTGATGGTCATCTGAATTAAATTCACCCATTTCTGTCCATTTTAGTTCGCTGATACCTAAGATGTCGATGTTCAGTCTTGTCATCTCTTGTTTGACCACGTCCAGCTTGCCTTGATTCATGGATCTTACATTCCATGTTCCTATGGAGAAAAAATCTTTACAGCATCGGACTTTCCTTTCACCACCAGACACATCCACAGCTGAGCGTCCTTTCGGCTTTGGCCCAGTCGCTTCATTCTTTCTGGCGCTACTAGTACTAGCCCTCTGCTCTTCCCCAGTAGCATATTGGACGCCTTCCGACCTGAGGGGCTCATCTTCCAGCGTCATATCGTTTTGCCTTTTGGTACTGTCCATAGGGTTTTCATGGCAAAGATACTGGAGTGGGTTGCCATTTCCTTCTCCAGTGGATCACGTTTTGTCAGAACTCTCAGCTATGATCTGTCCATCTTGGGTGGCCCTGCACGGCATAGCTCATAGCTTCATTGAATTACGCAAGCCCCTTCGCCACGACAAGGCAGTAATCCATGAAGGGGTAGAAAGTAATAAAGGAGTACAAATCAAATAAATAAATAATGGTTATATTACTGCATCAACCTACATCTTGGGCTCATACATGTGATTGGCACATCCTCTATTTAAAGTGCTATATATACTCTAGACAATAAAGATGATTATGGGACTGGAGATGTGGATGTTTGATGGTTTTTCAGATATCGTCGCAGGATAGAAGCTGTTCCTATTAAGGCCGCCTTTTGCAATTGACTGATGGTGAATTTGTCAATGCCAATGGTGTCCAAGTAGTGCTCCAGTAGTTTTGGGATTGGCAAAATCCAAGGCACCTATTACTATTGGTATTACCCTTGCTTGCCTTTGCCACAATTGTTCTATTTCTAGTTGTAGGTCTTTGTATTTTGTTATATTCTCCAGTTTTTTCTCTTCTATTCTGCTGTCTCCAGGCAGCAGGTAATTGGGAAGCAGGTAATTGGCCCTTTTGCTGGATCTTTCATTATCAGATAGGTTTTCCCACTTGTTAGCCACTTTTCAGTTTCTCCTCCTTGTAGTATGTTGTTGAACTGCTTGGCAATGAGTAGGTATAGAACAGTTAGATGTTTTAACCAAAAACCCTGCAATTTATCTTCACCTGGTGCTGACCAATTCTTGATCTTCCTTGCTCTTTTCTCTACCATTTCTGCTGTTATTACTAGTTCTTTCATTTCAACTTCTGCTTTATTTGCATCCACCTCTTTTAACCAAGCTGTGTCCTTGTTGTATTTCTTTGGGTTATCCCATATCTGCGTCCAGAACTGCACTGTTTCTTCCTTGTCAGCTACTGACTGATTCGTTGCAGTTTCTCCATTGATGGATTGGTAGAAACTTTTCTGATTGGATTGAAATTGGAGGTTCTGCCTATAATTTGTATAATTCGTATCTGCTGATCTTCCTGGCTGTAGCTGTTATTTGCTGCTTTATTATTTCCAGTGCTTCTTTGATCTTCCTTGTTTCTAAGTGGTATTTCTTGATTAGGTATTCTTTGGTCTTCTTGTTCTTCAGCTTCTTTTCTTTCGTCTGTTCTAGCTTGCTTGCATCTGATCTTTACTTGCTGATCTTATTTTCCAGTCTAACCTTCCATTTTTATGGTGTACTGTTTGGTGTTTTTTTTCTTCTTCGTTGATTTTGCATCCCAGGTATTCAGTTAAAACTGCAGCTGTGCTATACATTAGTTGGTTTGTTTCTTGCAATGAATTGGTACCAATGCTTGATACTTCAGTATTTGAATCTTTTAATGCTTGTGCTAGCTTTTTCTTTGGAACAAGGTTTAATGCAGGCAGCCTTATTCTGTTGTTTTTTGTGCTGTTCTAGATACTCAGTTATTCTTTGTTTCAATTCTTTTATTTCTTTAGTTAGAGGGTTTTGTTCTTCCTGAAGAAGAGATGCCTGGTTTCCAAATGAAAACAGTTGCATACCTCTGCTGAATTCCTCTACTGCCAGCTCCCCCTGGTTTGCCTCTACATTTTTTTTTGCCCTGGGTAAACCTTTGCAGTTTGTCTAATTCTGTTTCTGTGAATACTTTATTTTGTATTATAAATCGACATTGATCTGCTAGTCTCTGTTCTGTGTTATTTCTGATTCTGGATGTTGTTCTTTCCAGAACTGGTGCATTCGTTTCAGATATCCTCTTCTTGTTGGATCTGTAATAACCAGTGCTTTTTTTGTAAAAGAAAAAGGTGCCGGAACTCACACATGTCATACAACCCGCCTTGCCTACCCTACAAGGTTCCATCCAAAAAAGGTGCCGGAACTCTGTTCTGAGCGTTCTATGAGGAAAAAAAGCCCTGGTAATAACAGATTATTATTTCTTTGTTTTCAATCATTGTGTATTTGGGACAGGTAAGCACCTTTTCTTCCAGTAGTTCTGCAGCTGGTTGCTCAGCCAACATTCCTGAGTCCTGTAGCCCATTTTTCGCCAGATATCCAGGAACTCCAACATCTAGCACGGACCTTGTTAACCCAGGCAACATCCGAGCCAGTATGGCTTTCTGAAATTTACATTTCACCATATTTTTTATGGGAGAGACACTCTTTGTCTGACTCCTCTGATGAGACCTGTCCAGTATGGTTGAACCTCTAGCATAGCTCTCATCTTTCTCAGAGTACACAAGCCCCACAACCACATCAATCCTCCCTGGGGGACGGTGATGATTATTATTATTGTATTCTCTGAAGGAGAGAGACAAGAACTATTTATAATAAAGGATAACTAAATATATTTTGAAATGCTGGGCTATATAAAACTGAAAATGCTGGTGTAAATGATTTTCAGTGTTAATGACACCATGCCATCAGGAAAGTTCTGCATTTCAGCTTATAGAAGGCAGACAATGCTTTTTCTTGCCATGGTCTGTTTTAATTATCACGTGCAGAATAAGCCGTGATAGTTGTGCTTGCATTCTGCAAAAGTTGTAAATCATACCTACAGATCAGAAATGGTTGGTCAACACATGTTAAGTCAAAACTAAACAAAATGCATTATGGTGAAGCATAACACATGAACTCAGATTTAAAAGCATACTAAGCCATATGCTTTTAATGATCAGTTGGGTGCTTAGTATAATTTGTGAATCTAGCCATTAAGATTTAATCAATATACTGCAATTGACAAATAATGTCTTGGTGTGAATTTTGAGCCAGAATACAACTAGAAATAGAGCTGGAAGGGACCTTGGAGGTCTTCTAGTCCAGCCCCCTGCTCAAGCAGGAGAATCTATACAGTACAATCTCAGACAAGTGACTATCTAGCCTCTTCTTAAAAATCTCCAGTGATGGAGCACTCACAATTTCTGAAGACAAGCTGTTCCACTGGTTGATTGTCCTCACTGTCAGGAAGTTTTTCCTTAATTCCAGGTTGCTTCTCTCTTTGATCATTTTCCAACCATTGTTTCTTGTCTTGCCCTCTGGTGCTTTGGAGAATAGTTTAATAATAATAATAATTTGTATACCGCCCTTCTCCCGAAGGACTCAGAGCGGTGAACAAGGCAATAAATACTAAAATACAAAGATACAAAAATTAAGAAAAGATTAAACATAATGCCCTATGCAATACAACAATAGATTACAATACATTAAAAACAATAATAAAACCCAAACCCATCAGACCAGGCCAGCTTGTTCAAACAAATAGGTCTTTAGATCACGTCGGAAGGAGCGGAGGTCGGGAGCCATCCGGACCTCAACCGGTAAACGGTTCCACAAATCCGGCGCACCCACAGAGAAGGCCCTCCCCCTGGGGGTCACCAGTCGGCATTCTCTGACCGGTGGCACCCTGAGGAGGCCCTCTCTGTGGGAGCGCACTGGGCAGAGGGAAGTTGATGCCGGCCGCAGGTGCTCCCTAAGGTACTCCGGACCCATGCCACGTAGGCCTTCTTCTTTGTGGCAGCCCCTCAAATACTTGAATATTGCTATCATGTCGCCCCTGTTTCTTCTTTTCTTTAGACTAGCCAAACCCAAGTCATTCTTAATATGTTTTAGTCTCCAGGCCTTTGATAGTCTTAGTTGCTCTTCTCTGATTTTTTTTCCAAACTTTCAACATCTTTTTTTGTGATATGGTGACCAAAATTGGTTGCAGTATTCCAGGTGTGCTCTCACTAGGGTTTTATAAAGCGGCACTAATACTTTGTGTGATCCTGATTCTATGCCTTTGTTTATACAACCCAGAATTGTATTAGCTTTTTTGGCTGCTGCTGCACACTGCTGGCTCATAGTCAAATGATAGTCCACTAGGACTCCAAGATCCCTCTCACAGTTGTTGTTTTTGAGCCAGGTCTCACCTAATCTGTACTTAAACCTTTGATTTTTCCTGCCTAAATGTAAACGTTTGCTTTTCTCCACATCAAAACTCATTTTGTTGGATAGGACCCATTGTTCAAGTTTGTCGAGATCTTTTTGGATCTTGAGCTTGACTTCTGGGGTGTTGGCTATTCTTGCCAGTTTAGTGTCATCTGCAAATTTGATGAGTTCCCTTTCTATTCCCTCATCTAAGTCATTGATGAAGATATTGAAGAGTATTGGGCCTAAGACGGAGCCTTGTGGTACCCCACTGCTTACTTCTCTCCATGTAGATGTAGTACCATTGAGGACTACTTGCGGAGTATGGTTTGTCAGCCAGCTACAGATCCACCTGATGGTGTTGTTCTCTATCCCATCTTTTTCTAGCTTACTAAGCAGCAGGTTGTGGTCTACTTTGTCAAATGCCTTACTGAAGTCTAAGTATACTATGTCCACAGTGTTTCGCTGGTCTACTAATTTAGCCATTTTATCAAAGAATGAAATAAGATTGGTTTGGAATGATCTAGTGGTGGCTTATTATAAGCCGTGTTAATAGAGTGATTATATCAACTTGGCCATTTATGATTTATTCAAAGTTTGGTTAATTTTAGTCATGGAGTATGGAGCCTTCCCTCAAATTGGGTCCTGCTAGTTTTCTTTCCCAAAATAATGCCATTGTACCAACAGAGATCTGCAGGATAGCCTGAAAGCAAGTAACAAGGAATAAAAATAATCTCAATAAGTTGTTATGGAATCCCTTCCTACACATTCTTCGGAAAGATGTGAACAGTTTTGTCTTCCTAGAACTGGGCTATGTTTTCCTGGGGACTGGAAAGTAGACCTTCACAAGGAGGGGCTTAGCCAGATGAAACTGGAAAACAGTGAAAACTAGATTTTTGCCAGATGCCTCACCTCACTAAAAAAATCAAGCAGTGATCCATCTTCCTGTTGTCTAAATTGATATCTAGAGGCATTCCTCCTACATTTCACCTCTCTATAACTATTTATGATATCTGAATTTTACCACCAGCTTTGACAGTTTCTTAGTCAGCTTAGGAGAATGTGTACCGTAGTTACAGCTCTAGACCTGGAATGCAAAATCTACTGTGGTGCATGGATGAAACACAGCTTTTTTCTGCCCTAACAGATACTGTACTTGTAAGTGCTTGATTCTTAAAGCTTCCAGTTTATACAAGTCTTGGCCAGTCATACAGAATGCTGCTTTTTGTATACTGTATATAACCTTTATACATGGCCAGCGGTCTCCATGTATGCAAAACCATCACTGAAGTGGGAGAAGTGGCCGTAGGAAATTTGTGTGATAATTAACCATTGTGAAATGGCCTCTGCATTCAGAAATTCAACAGGCCTTTTTTTCCACTTATGGAGCTTTGGAAGTCCATTAAGAACCTGACAGTTTTGCTAATGAAGAGTTGATGAATTTGGGGTCCATCTGGCTCTTACCTCTTGCTGCCTTTTGTTTCATCTTCCTTATTACTGCACATTATTCTGTATCCTTGGTGTTGGGGAGTGGAGGCAGATATGTGCAGTCGTATCTCTATACTCATCCCAACCCAACCCTTTCTGATATCCTATACAATGGGGAAACCTCTACTGAATGATGGAGACCAAGTAGAATGCCTCTTATTTCTCTTATCCCACAAAGCTTCATACAATAAGGCACCTGTGTTAGATGTTTGCAGGTGCTGGACAAGATATTATTCTAACTAATGCAAATAAAGTGGAATTATTACCTTCCATGATTTGGAAATTATACTTCGATTGATGCAGCCTAAAATTGCATTTATCTTTTATGCACTCAGATCACACATTTGGCTCTTATTCAGTTTGCAATCAATGACTATTCCAAAATATTTCCCACAAGTAGGATTACCAAGCCAGATACCCATCATTCTACAGCTGAGCTCTTGATTTCCCCCCTCTCTATAGAGTGTTGCATTTATCTCAATTTCTTTCAGTCCATTTCTCCAACCTATCATGCTGGTTTTCAATTCTGAGTTAGTAGCTATTTGACCCAGTTTTGTATGATCTACAAATCTGATAAGCATTCCTTCCAGCTCTTCACCAAATAATTATGTAATATCAATATTGCAAAGTAAGGCACTCAGTGTATTCTGGACCTCTCTCCAGTTTGAGGGAATTCATTGAAAAAAACTCTTGTGATTTTTGAGCCAGCTGTATATCCACTTAATTGTCATGCCATCTAAATCACACTTGCTTGCTAATAGGCATGTCATGGCACACTTTGTCAAATGCTTTGATGCACTCAAATTATATTATGTCTACAATGTTCTCACAATTTATTAAAGCAGATACCCAGGCAAAAATAAGATAACATTAATTGATAAGATTTGTTCTTGACAAATCCATGCTGCCCTCTGCTAATTACTGTACTGCAATGAATTAAAGAGACACAGACTGATCTCTTTCTGATCTACTTTAGAATCTTTCCAGATATCCACATCAGAGTGGCCTGTACTTTGCTGGATTTTCCCCTCCTTCCACTTTAAACATCTGTTTCTTCCTTGTATGTGGTAGTTCACCAGTTTTTGATGGTTTCTCAGAGATAACATGGAAAGGTAGAGCCAGAATATCAGTTGTCTAGTACTTTAGGATACACTTGAATCTGCAGATTTAAACTTATTCAAAATAATTTTCAAGCTTCATTCCTTCTCCTTCACTCCATTTTTCACAATTACCTGGTGGAACATATTTCTATCAGAAAAATTGAATAAAATAGAAGTCATAAACTCTCCCTTTAGTTATCTATTAAGCCATTTGCTGTCTTCACTGAACAACAATATATAGGTTGTCTTCTCTTTTTTATTCCATAACTAAATAAGGTGTTGTTATTCTTAGCATCCTTCATTAATTTCAGCTTATTCTGAATTTTTGTTTATCTGACACTTATTCTAGAGTTTCAGGCTACCTTCCTTTTTGTTTATAATTTAGCCCTCTTTTTATTTCCTATGTATGCCCACTTTTTCCCAGATTTTAATAAAGCTTTTCATGCAACCACACAGGTTTCCTGAACTGTCTTTATTTTTCTGTCATTGAAATTGGTTGCAATTACTGTGTGTTTGTAGTATATAGTATGTATTTTCTTTCTTTAGGAACTCTAACTCCTCTTTTTGCTTTGACTATATTTATTTCAGTTTCTTAAAATCTGCTATTTTGAAGTCCAAGACATGCATTTGAGTTTACTTTCCCTTAAGATCAAGAATTCCAGCATTACATTTTCCCCTATAAAGTCACTGATATTTTCACTTTCATAATTATTTCATTGTGAAGATCCTCAAGTGTTTTCCATTCTTCTCTAACAGTGAAAAGTATCAGCATGACAAGTCAGAAATTTCCTGGAAGAATCCTGCTTTGGTTCTCTTCCAAAAGATACTTGGTGTCGTGTAGCTAATTCTTTGCAGGCAATAAGCGAGACGGAAGGTTGTAAACAGGAACATAGCTTTATTGAGGCAAACAGGAACAGAACTGAAACAGAGGCTGCTGCGCAGCTACTTATATGGTTGGCCACTAGGCGGCGGCCAATAGGTTTAAAGGAACCCATTCCCGCCCCAAATCATCCAATGATCTTCTTGGAGACAACAAGTCTGGCTTAATCAGTGACCGTTACACAGACACACCATTGAGCAACCTTAAGCAGCATTCAAACAGACACGTGAAAAAAGTTCAAGTAAAAATCCCAATACATTACACTTGGGTTAAAGTTTCCCATCATTACAACTTTGTGTCTTTTAAAAAGAATTGCAATTTCTCTTCTTAATAGATTGGCAACAATAAATAGCAATAACAGTACTGCTGTTATTTGTTCTTCTATGTATTTTAATCCAGATGTTCTCAGCAGCGTTGCCAGATTCATTCTCTGGAATTCCAAGCAGGAATGGAAACAGTTAATATATAGTCTTCCCTTTCTCTTGTGCTTCTTTTGAAAATGTCTTTCTTCCAGTCATATCTCTCAAATGTCTTTGTAGTATCTCTCTTCTATTTGTATTAAGTTGTGTTTTCTGTACAAGGAGCTCAAGCTCAGTTTGCTTATTTCTCATATTCTGAACATTAATAGCCTATAGAATGAAGATTCTGATCATTATGAGCCAATATTCTTTCTTATTTCTTTTTAGGTGGTTCATTTGAGCAATACTCCCACATTCTACAATGCACAAGTTTTTATCTCCTGTCCAGAACCACCGACCTTGACAGATGACTATGCCATGGCCCTTGACAGTAGAAAAATAAATTAGCCACCCCTGATTTATCTAAAGAACAGCTAATATTTGTGGGCTATGCTAAAGCCAAAATAAGAACACAATATATCAAAGACAAGAAGACAAGAATTAAAAACTGAAATTAGCTCTGTAACTGGTAATTCCGGAATGTTCATCATTAGCATGAACACCTGTGAACAATCTGAGCCCATTGACTCTTCCCGGCCTAAGGAACGAATTCTTCAGAGCTTGACATACAGGTTGTCCTTGACTTATGACCATAACTGAGCATGCAATTTCGGTCATAATTCATGGCAGTTATTAAGCTGGTCAGCAATGACTGTAGCCATTTTTACAACCTTTTCTGTGGCAGTCATAAAATTAATGCAGTGGTCATAGAGTGAACATAGTGGTCCTGAAATCCAGTTTGCCATGGGGCAGTTTTTGCCAGAAACCTGAAATAAATGCCACTTTCTGCGGACAATGTTGTAAATCACAGTAAACCATGTGACCACAGCAAATGGATATAAATGCAGGCTGGTTGCCAAGCACCCAAAATGGGACCTTGTGACGGGTTGCAGCCATCAGAACTTTGAATCCAGGTCATGACACTTTTCCAGAGTCCATTGTGAGTCCAAACAGTTGCTGAGTGATCGATTGTAAGTAGAGGATTACCAGGAATGTATAATCTTATACCCATGTTTATGGCAGATGTACTATTACACCTACAAATGAAAGACTATGGATAGTAATCAGCCTTCCTAATCAAACCTGCCATTCTTCAGCCAGATACAATTTTTCCAGTTCATCTTGTGCCAGCAAACCATGATCTAACTAGCTGAGACTATAGTCCAAGAAACTAAATCTTTTGCACCAACACCAACTTAATTCCAGCCTATTAACTAAGCTGCAATTGGTGGGGATAACAAAATAACGATTCTAGCCCCTTTCTGGAATGTTTCTCCTGGAATAATAAATCCTCATACATGTTGTCCTACTGAGAATTGTTTACATGGGAACAATATCTCTTAATTTGTCTAGAAAGAATCTTACAATTAGTGCATAAATTCTAAAAATAAATTGGATATATTATTAACACCTTTTAGTTGGGATTCATTAGGCTTAAGGCGATCAATACCAAAGCACAGATCGCAATGTTTTTGCAAATGGGATTTTCTTTCCAAACCGCTTTGCTTGAAAATTCCATTCCTATTTATATAGAGGCGACATTCAGTAAAAAAGTTTAGCTTGTTATGCTTAGTTTTTAAACATTTACTCTAATTTCCTGAAATATAAATTATTTTAATGGTTTGGGTTAAGTTCCAGTAAAGAAAAGAATACATGTGTTCAATGTTGATCTGGAGCTAAGAGATTTAATCTAATTTCATGAAATATAAATTATTTTAATGGTTTGGGTTAAGTAACAGTAAAGAAAAGAATACATGTGTTCAGTGTTGATCTGGAGCTAAGAGATTTCTAAGGTATCAGAACTGGGCATTGCAGTAGGAAGTAGTGCTGATGAAATCATGGGTATATTAAGCCCTCAGCTTCTACCTTGGTGAATATTATTAGACAACAGTAGAATGCCAAAAGGCACATTTTCTAACCATGTATGTCTACTGTATGTCTTAGACCCTGATTTTGTTTACATTATATGCCATACATAAACCAAGATGAGAAACAACTAGAGAACACCACATAAATGGTGAGCTCAGTGGCATTTAACTTATAATAGCATTATTGTCTTTGACATTTCTTGCAAGAGGAAAAGGTTCACTTTCACATATGGCTCATAGATAATACTCATTTCCTACAACTATCTTACTGATATGTCATTTTTATTCAAATATCTTTCACCTTGATTCTGTTCCACATTTAACAGTAAACCACCTACTGGTATGAACAAATGGATTGGTAAATGTTGCCATTAGCGTTTGCATTGGGGATGTTTCTGTCTCCTTCTTCCCAGCTATCAGGCTGGCTATTGCGAATATCTGGAATTTGCTATGGTTCCTTCACCCATCCCTTCTTTAGTCTCCATTCATACACAGTTCCCCCAACTCCATCCAGCCTCTGCGAGCCCCAAAATTGCTTACCTGATCTTTTTTTTAATATATTTTTTATTTTATTGAAATCATCCACAACTACATCATAACAATATATCGCAGTGCTTATTAAAATTCTTTTTAAAAAATACAAAACATAATAATAAGCATTCTAATGATTTAGACAAGTTGCTGTTACATTGCATAATCAATCCTTCCCATAACCATCCCTTTTTGTCAACCATTCATACCACGGTCTCCAAGATAAATAATAATCTGTATCCCCCTTATCTTTCAACAGCATGGTCAAACGGTCCGATTCCGCACAATCAATAAATTTCTTGATTAACAGATCCTCGGGAGGACTAACAGAATTCTTCCAATATTGAGCCCATAATATCCGTGCCACTGTTAACAAATGCGACATCAAATACCATGCAGATCTATTCAAATTGTCTGGTTTTAAGCCTAACAAAAACGTCTCATGAGTCAATTTAACAGAATGTCCTAAAATCTCATTCAACCATATATGAAGCCGATGCCAATAATTCCTCGCTTCGCCGCAGGTCCACCACTGGTGGTAATAGGTGTCCTCTCTTTCTCCACACTTCCAACACGCTGGGGACACACCCAAAAACATTTTACCCAATCTAGCTGGAGGGAGATGCCAACGAAACACCATCTTATAAATGTTCTCCTTATACGCAGTAGATTTCGTTAGCCTAACATTTTTCTCCCAAATGGACCGCCAATTATCACGGTCAATTTGGTAACCCAGATTCCTTTCCCAGGCGACCCTAAAGCTCTCTGTAAGCTCATTTAACCCATCCATATCCAATAGTAAGGAATAACATTTTGCCAGCAACTTCTCACTTTCCCGAAAAGAATCTTATCGAATCCTTGAGCTTCTCTAGTAATCCCTGGCACCACTCTCTCCTTCATAAACTGACTGCGAAGCTGCATATACGCCCACCAATCTACCTGGATACCCTGTTCCTGCAATTGCGATTTAGATTTTAATTCTCCATTTGAATGTAATAATTCTTTATAAATCACCCTTTTTTCTGGGTTAAACACATTAGGGTAGGTCAATGCTTCCATCGGCGACAGCCAATACGGTGTCCTCGTATAAAACTTCTTCCTAACTAACGACCAAGCCCCTAATAATATATTACACAAATAATGCCTAATAAAATATTTCGGTGGGCTTCCTGACTCCCGCCACAAATGAGCATGCCACCCTTGGGATAGATCATATCCCTCTAATGCTAACAACCGCCTATTTTGGAGATTCATCCACTCCCTTATCCAAACTAACAACGCCGCAACATAATAATACTTCCAATTAGGGAGCCCAAGTCCTCCCTCTGCCTTTGGTCCTTGCATTATCTTAGCTTTAACCCGAGGTTTTTTTATTTGCCTAAACAAATTTAGAAACAAGTCTTTCCAAGTTCTTAAAAAATGAATTGTCTAACTTCACAGGAGCTGTTTGAAAAAGAAAGAGAAATCTCGACAAAACCTGCATCTTTATTAATGCTATTCTACCAAATAGAGACAGGGACAATTTGTTCCACTTCTCCAAGTCCTTAGATATTTGTACCAATAATTTTTGATAGTTATTTTCTTTAATTGAGGAGCACCGTTCTGTGAGCCAGATTCCAAGATATTTTACCTTACGTTCCACCTGCAGCCCCAACTTGCCTTGCAACTCCAACCTTTGCGCTATCGTCATATTCTTTACCATAACTTTCATTTTTTTCTGTTGATCTGTAACCCTGCCACCTCTCCATACTCCTCCAACTTCTCCAAGAGATGCTTACCCAAATTTATAGGTTCTTCAAGAATAAACACTAAATCATCCGCGAACGCCTGGACTTTATATTCTTGTTCTTTTATCCTCAACCCTTTAACTTCTGGGTCTCCTGTCAAGGCTCTCAAAAATGGCTCCAAAGATAAAATAAATAACAAGGGAGACATAGGACAGCCTTGCCTCGTTCCTCTCACTATTTTCACCTCTTCCGATTCCTCTCCATTAATCAAAATTTTGGCAGTTTGCTCCTTATAAATTGCCTGGAATGCATTCAAAAACCTTGGACCAAAATCCATGTACTTCAATAACCAGTTTAGATACCTCCAATTCACCTTGTCAAATGCCTTTTGGGCATCAAGGAATACCAATGCTAACTGTTTATCAGGTTGGGCCTCATAATACTCCAGCACATCGATTATAATTCTCAAGTTATCCCTAATCTGCCTAGATCAGACATGTCAAACACAAGGCCCGGGGGCCGGATCCGGCCCGTAAAGTGGTTTCATGCGGCCCGCGAAGCCATCCTGGAAACAGTGAGGGAACGGCCCCCACTGCCTTGGCCCTGGCCCAGAGACCCTCCTTCTGCCAGAGACCCTCAGATCTGTCCCACTCCTGCCCAGGCCCCCATAGGCACCCTTGATGCGAACGATGTAGAGCTGGCCACGCCCACCCAGTAGGCCACATGCACTCTAGCCACGCCCACCCAGTAGGCCACGCCCACCCTGGCCATACCCATCTGGCCCCCTGAGGGCAACCGCAATGCTGATGCGGCCCTCAATGAAATTGAGTTTGACACCCCTGGCCTAGATGGTAAAAAGCCATTTTGGTCACTATGAATTTGTTGTTGTTGTTAGTTGCGAAGTCGTGTCCGACCCATCGCGACCCTATGGACAATGTTCCTCCAGGCCTTCCTGTCCTCTACCATCTTCTGGAGTCCATTTAAGCTCATGCCTACTACTTCAGTGACTCCATCCAGCCACCTCATTCTCTGTCGTCCCCTTCTTCTATTGCCCTCAATCTTTCCCAGCATTAGGCTCTTCTCCAGTGAGTCCTTCCTTCTCATTAGGTGGCCAAAGTATTTGAGTTTTAACTTCAGGATCTGGCCTTCTAAAGAGCAGTCAGGGTTGATCTCCTCTAGGACTGACTGGTTTGATCGCCTTGCAGTCCAAGGAACTCGCAGGAGTCTTCTCCAGCACCATAGTTCAAAGGCTTCAATTCTTTGGCGCTCAGCCTTTCTTATGGTCCAGCTTTCACTGCCATACATTGCAACTGGGAAGACCATAGCCTTGACTATACGCACTTTTGTTGACAGGGTGATGTCTCTGCTTTTTAGTGTGCTGTCTAGATTTGCCATGGCTTTCCTCCCAAGGAGCAAGCGTCTTTTAATTTCTTGGCTACAGTCCCCATCTGCAGTGATCTTGGAGCCCAGGAAAATAAAATCTGTCACTAACTCCATTTCTTCCCCATCTATTTGCCAGGAATTGAGAGGGCCAGATGCCATGATCTTGGTTTTCTTAATGTTTAGTTTCAACCCAAGTTTTGCACTCTCCTTCTTCACCCGCAACAAGAGGCTCTTTAGTTCTTCTTCACTTTCTGCCATTAGAGTGGTATCATCTGCATATCTTAGGTTGTTGATATTTCTTCCGGCAATCTTAATTCCAACTTTTGATTCATCTAGCCCTGCCTTTCTCATGATGTGCTCTGCATATAAGTTAAATAGGCAAGGTGACAGTATACAGCCTTGCCGGACTCCTTTCCAAATTTTGAACCAATCAGTGGTTCCGTGTCCAGTTCTCACTGTTGCTTCTTGGCCCGCATATAGATTTCTCAAGAGACAAATAAGATGGTCTGGTATTCCCATCTCTTTAAGGACTTGCCAGAGTTTGTTATGATCCACACAATCAAAGGCTTTAGCATAGTCAATGAAGCAGAAGTAGATGTTTTTCTGGAACTCTCTAGCTTTCTCCATGATCCAGCGTATGTTAGCAATTTGATCTCTAGTTCCTCTGCCTCTTCGAAATCCTGCCTGTACTTCTGGTAGTTCTCGATCCACATACTGCTGGAGTCTAGCTTGTAGAATTTTAAGCATAACTTTACTAGCAGGAGAAATGAGTGCAATGGTGCGATAGTTTGAACATTCTTTGGCACTGCCTTTCTTTGGAATTGGAATGTAAACTGATCTTTTCCAATCTTGTGGCCACTGTTGAGTTTTCCAAATTTGCTGGCAAATTGAGTGTAGCACTTTTACTGCATCGTCTTTTAAGATTTTGAATAGCTCAGCTGGAATATTGTCACCTCCACTAGCTTTGTTGTTGCTCAGCTTTTCTAAGGCCCACTTCACTTCACATTCTAGGATGTCTGGCTCGAGGTCAGTGACCACCTCATTGTGATTATCAGGGACGTTAAGCTCATTTTTGTATAGTTCTTCTGTGTAATTTTGCCACCTCTTCTTAATCTCTTCTGCCTCTGTTAGGTCCCTGCCATTTTGGCCCTTTATCATGCCCATTTTTGCATGAAACGTTCCTTTCATCTCTCCAATTTTCTTGAAAAGATCTCTGGTCCTCCCTATTCTATTGTTTTCTTCTATTTCTTTGCATTGTTCATTTAAGAAGGCATTCTTATCTCTTCTAGCTATTCTTTGGAATTCTGCATTTAATTGGGCATATCTTTCTTTTTCTCCCTTGCCTTTCGCTTCCCTCCTTTCCTCAGCTATTTGCAAAGCTTCCTCAGACAGCCATTTTGCTTTCTTGCATTTCTTTTTCTTTGGGATGGTTTTGGTTGCTACCTGTTGTACAATGTTGCGAACCTCTGTCCATAGTTCTTCAGGCACTCTGTCTATCAGATCTAATTCCTTAAATCTATTTGTCACCTCTACTGTATATTGAACAGGGATATGATTTAATTCATACCTGACTGGCCTAGCGCTTTTCCCTACTTTCTTTAATTTAAGCCTAAACTTTGCAACAAGAAGCTCATGGTCTGAGCCACAGTCAGCTCCTGGTCTTGTTTTTACTGACTGTATAGAGCTTCTCCATCTTTGGCTGCAGAGCATATAGTCAATCTGATTTCTGTGTTGACCGTCTGGTGATGTCCATGTGTAAAGCCGTCTCTTGGGTTGTTGGAAAAGAGTGTTTGCTATGACCATCGTATTCTCTTGACAAAATTCTATCAGCCTGTGCCCTGCTTCATTTTGTACTCCAAGGCCAAACTTGCCTGTTATTCCAGTTATCTTTTGGCTTCCTACTTTAGCATTCCAATCCCCCATGATGATAAGGACATCATTTTTGGGTGTTAGTTCTATAAGGTGCTGTAGGGCTTCATAGAACCGGTCAATTTCATCCTCTTCAGCACCGGTGGTTGGGGCATAGACTTGGACTACTGTGATATTGAATGGTTTGCCTTGGATTCGAACTGAGATCATTCTGTCATTTTGAGGATTGTATCCCAGTATTGCTTTTCCTATTTTTTTATTGACTATGAAGGCTACTCCATTTCTTCTGAGGGATTCTTGCCCGCAGTAGTATACCTGATGGTCATCTGAATTAAATTCACCCATTCCTGTCCATTTTAGTTCGCTGATACCTAAGATGTCGATGTTTAGTCTTGTCATCTCTTTTTTGACCACGTCCAGCTTTCCTTGATTCATGGATCTTACATTCCAGGTTCCTATGGAGAAAAAATCTTTACAGCATCGGACTTTCCTTTCACCACCAGACATATCCACAGCTGAGCGTCCTTTCGGCTTTGGCCCAGTCGCTTCATTCTTTCTGGCGCTACTAGTACTAGCCCTCTGCTCTTCCCCAGTAGCATATTGGACGCCTTCCGACCTGAGGGGCTCATCTTCCAGCGTCATATCGTTTTGCCTTTTGGTACTGTCCATAGGGTTTTCATGGCAAAGATACTGGAGTGGTTTGCCATTTCCTTCTCCAGTGGATCACGTTTTGTCAGAACTCTCTGCTATGACCTTTCCGTCTTGGGTGGCCCTGCACGGCATAGCTCATAGCTTCATTGAATTACGCAAGCCCCTTCGCCACGACAAGGCAGTAATCCATGAAGGGGTCACTATGAATAAAGCTACTCAAAAATCTTTTAAGTCTCCCAGCCATGATAGAAGCAAATATCTTATAATCTGTATTTAAAAGGGAGATAGGTCTATAATTCTTGATTTGTGAGTGATCAGTGCCTTCTTTAGCAATTAATGTGATATAGGCTTTGGACCAAGATTTGGGAACTACAGATTCCTCTAAAACTGCGTTAAACAGATCTTTCAAATATTTCACCAAAGTCTCTGAGAGCAATTTATAAATTTCGGCAGGCAAGCCATCTGTCCCTGGAGTCTTACCCGTCTTTTGACTCCTAATCACACTTTCTATCTCCCCCTCTGTTATCTCTTCATTTAAAAGCTCCCTCATGTCTTGTGGTTTAAATCCATTGGCCACCTGCACTGGTGGGAAGCCCAGGTTTGAATCGATTGGTTGTGATTCACCTGGGCAGGTATAAATAGACGCCAGGTATTCCCCTTGCTCAGCTTCGTTCTGTTCCTGAATAAACGCATCGTTACCCAGCTCTGTGTCCGTCTCTCTGTGAAGCACGCGACCTTTACAGAAGGAAAGAAGGGAGAGAGGAAGGTAAGAAGGAAGGAAGGAAGGAAGGAAGGAAGGAAGGAAGGAAGGAAGGAAGGAAGGATACAATATTATGTTATTATCTTCAGTGTCAGAGACAATATCATGCCTCCCTTTACATAATGACAGTGAGTGGACTTTATCCAAATTTTAAGGCTAATTTTAAATTTTTATTTTAAGGAGAGTTATAAAAGAATTTATTAAAAATGTTAACCCAAATAACCATTATTATGCCAACAAACCTTAGCTGCATAGTTCTGAATGTTCTTGGGGATGCTAAACTAGAATTGGCAGGTGTTAATTGTGATTTCCCAATCCCAGTGGATAGATTCACACAATAGGCCAAACTAAAATCTGTAAATTACTTTTGTGAGCCCAACCAGTCTGAAGTAAGGGGAATCTATCTTTATCAAGGCTTTTGTTGAAGGCCAGAATATATCATGATTGCTATATATCTACAAATTATTGGAAGAATAAAAACAGACCTCAACAATGAGGAAGGGCTTCTAAAAAAATCACAGAATTTAAAATGTTCTACAGAATCAAGACCATATGTTAGTGAAGCGATTTTATTATGCTTAAGATTGATGTTAGTCAGGGCTTTTTTTCTCATAGAACGCTCAGAACGGAGTTCCAGCACCTTTTTTGGATGGAACCTTGTAGGGTAGGCAAGGCGGGTTGTATGACATGTGTGAGTTCCGGCACCTTTTTCTTTTACAAAAAAAGCACTGATGTTAGTAATATTGATATTAGTAGTGATACTTTGTAATCATCTTTGTTTATGTGCAAGCAGTTTTGTAGGTGCTTTATATTGGGAAATTAGTTATATAAAAGCAAATGTTTCATGCTTTAGGTGCAGGGGATTGCTTACATGAAAAGAGCATGGTAAGGGGAGGGGGAAAAGGAGTTATGGTGGAGCCTGGGTTGTTGTGTATGAGTCATCATCTAGGAATTATTTTTCTGTACCTTTTGGTTCCTAGTACCAAGACCAGATCTCTTTGTTCTGAAGAGGTATAAAAGGTGGAAGACATCTTTCCTGGTTGTTACCTTCATCTCTCTACCAGCCACGAAGAGAGATGAGGCCACCCAACTCTATTTTGATCAAAATAAAAGTTGTTTGCTTGCTGAAACCTCGGCTCAGGAGTACCTTTTGGCTCTTTTAAATTCCTGAGTAATGCTGGGACAATTGTGAGGCTAAGTGTAAAACCTTACATTAGGATGTATATATAAACTGTTATTTAGATATTATTTATTATTTATTTTATTATATTATTTAGCTGCCCTCTCCAGAGGGAAAAAATATGGAACAAATCTGTAAAATTTACCCCAAATTGCAGCTTAAAAGAAAATTGGTATATAATGTTTTATGGATGCTATGCAATCCTGTCATTAATTGCCAAAATATACAATTTATATAGTAATAAATGCTGGAAATGCCACAAGCCAGGAGGAGAATTTTTACCATATGTGGCAGAAATGTAAAAAAAACTCAAAAGTACTGGAACAAAATACATTTTAAAAATCAAATTTGAAATGAAACCACTTTTTCTTATCTAGGTATTCCAGCGTAAAGTGTTGAAACACAAATCTCAGGAAAGCCGCTGTGAAACTCTGCGGAAAAGGTGGCATATACATCTAGCTCATAAAACAAAAGCATTGATCAGTTTTGCAAGTCTTGGTGTAATCAACGAGAAAGCTATTTCCCCAGTAGTCACACACAGTACCTTGCCTGGTAAAACTTTGCATAACCAAAGTAGTATTTATTTATTTCCTAGATTTATATCCCACTTCTTGGTCCTTTCTCCTATTTTTTCCCACAACAACAGTGAAGTGAGTTACGGTAAGTTGAAATAATAAATCTCATCACCTTTCCAAGAAGAAAAAACATTCAGGTTCATGAAAGAAACTGCTAATAACTCTAGCACAGCTCCGCACCTGAAGAGTTCCAGATATGTGTGGGGGCTAATAATTGCCAAAATGCCTATCCAGCACAACCAACCAATTTCCCCAGAAGGAAAATAAAGCATTTTCCAGAAATGACATAGCATCTTTATCTCCTTTTCCCCAATATACAATGACTTTGCCTTTTTTTTTAAAGGACAAACTCTGGCGGATAAGCTTCCATAGAGATGATTGCTTTTTCCACCAAACAGAAAGCAATTTCTACAAGCCTGCCTTTTTGACATTTCTAGTTCTTCCCATATAAAAAGGGCACATATTTTGTAACACCTGGAGAGACCTGTCCTGCACTTTTCACACTTGGCAACTTTTAGATTTATGGACTTCAGTACTGGCTGGGGAATTCTGGGAATCTATCTATCTATCTATCTATCTATCTATCTATCTATCTATCTATCTATCTAACATAATGCCTTGAGTGAATCAAAATATATTGCTTGCACTCATGTCAGAAGCACCAAGGTGCTTCTGGATTGGAAGGATTAGTGGGTGACATCACCATTGCCCAGGACATGTCCAGTTGGGGGCTCCTTTCATGTGTCCTGCAGGAGCTGGAAGGGGGGGTCAACCCCACTGCATGGGAGCACTCAGATCTCGAACATGGGCTTGCCAAACTCCATCCCAGTGTCCAACCACGTGAGCCACCATGCTCCTTACCAAAATATATATACCGTATAAAGGCAGGATACAAAATGTAATAATAATAAGGGCAGAATAACAAAGATATGTGTAATTCTGCAGTGTAATTCTGAGAAAGGGACAAAATTGGCCAAAGAAAACAATAGATTCATAAAGAACACTAAGTATGGGTTCCTTGGTGGGGTATCAATTTGAACCCCATAGACCAGTGATGGCGAACCTTTTAGACCGAGTGCCCAAACTGCAATCCAAAACCCACTTATGTACAGTCAGGTGCTGGGTGGGCGTGGCCCATTGGGTGGATGTGGCCCATTGGGTGGGCATGGCTGCAGTGGTAACAGCAAACTGGGTGGGACTAAAAAGTTCAATCAATCAATTCCAACTTTGTGAGATCTTTTTTTTTCCTGAGAAGTTGAAATTGATTGATTGAACCTTTTTTTTTGTACACGGCAGCGGAGGCCTAAAGTGAAAAGGTTTTATAAAACCCAGCTGAAGGCCTAGGACTGGGGCAATGGCGTGTGTGCCCAAGGACTCTGCGTGCCACCTGTGGCACCCGTGCCATAGGTTCGCCACCACAGCCATAGACAGTTCCCTTGCTAATGTCCTTCTCAGTTTTGACTGTTATATAAGGAACTATGTAAATGCTTGAATCTAGAGCAGGCATGTCAAACTGCCGGCCCATGGGCCAGATGTGTCACGCCGAAACCGCGCCCACCCCATTGCTGCCAATGGGGAAAAAATCACGATATGTCACGTGACGTCACGAGTTTGACATATCTGATCTAGAGGGTGACCTCCTGAACATATTAATGATTTGTTTTCTGAACTTTATTACACATGGTTATCCGTTACTACCTCTTGTGTTTCATGCAAGTGGAGTCTGAGGCAGTAGTTATGTTTGCATACCAGCTACAATAGTCCCTACACATGGACATCACCAAACAATCAACACAGAAATCAGATTGACTATGTGCTCTGTAGCCAAAGATGGAGAAGCTCTATACAGTCAGTAAAAACAAGACCAGGAGCTGACTGTGGCTCAGACCATGAACTTCTTGTTGCAAAGTTTAGGCTTAAACTGAAGAAAGTAGGGAAAAGCACTAGGCCAGTCAGGTATGAATTAAATCATATCCCTGTTGAATATACAGTAGAGGTGACAAATAGATTTAAGGAATTAGATCTGATAGACAGAGTGCCTGAAGAACTATGGACGGAGGTTCGCAACATTGTACAAGAGGTAGCAACTAAAACCATCCCAAAGAAAAAGAAATGCAAGAAAGCAAAATGGCTGTCTGAGGAAGCTTTGCAAATAGCTGAGGAAAGGAGGGAAGTGAAAGGCAAGGGAGAAAAAGAAAGATACGCCCAATTGAATGCAGAATTCCAGAGAATAGCTAGAAGAGATAAGAATGCCTTCTTAAATGAACAGTGCAAAGAAATAGAAGAAAACAATAGAATAGGGAGGACTAGAGATCTCTTCAAGAAAATTGGAGAGATGAAAGGAACGTTTTATGCAAAAATGGGCATGATAAAGGACCAAAATGGCAGGGACCTAACAGAGGCAGAAGAGATTAAGAAGAGGTGGCAAAATTACACAGAAGAACTATACAAGAACGAGCTTAACGTCCCTGATAACCACGATGAGGTGGTCACTGACTTCGAGCCAGACATCCTAGAATGTGAAGTGAAGTGGGCCTTAGAAAAGCTGAACAACAAAAAAGCTAGTGGAGGTGACAGTATTCCAGTTGAGCTATTCAAAATCTTAAAAGATGATGCAGTAAAAGTGCTACACTCAATTTGCCAGCAAATTTGGAAAACTCAACAGTGGCCACAGGATTGGAAAAGATCAGTTTACATTCCAATTCCAAAGAAAGGCAGTGCCAAAGAATGTTCAAACTATCACACCATTGCACTCATTTCACATGCTAGTAAAGTTATGCTTAAAATTCTACAAGCTAGACTCGAGAACTACCAGAAGTACAGGCAGGATTTCGAAGAGGCAGAGAAACTAGAGATCAAATTGCCAACATAGGCTGGATCATGGAGAAAGCTAGGGAGTTCCAGAAAAACATCTACTTCTGCTTCATTGACTATGCTAAAGCCTTTGATTGTATGCATCATAACAAACTGTGGCAAGTTCTTAAAGAGATGGGCGTACCAGACCATCTTATTTGTCTCTTGAGAAACCTATATGTGGGCCAAGAAGCAACAGTGAGAACTGGACACGGAACCACTGATTGGTTCAAAATTGGGAAAGGTGTCCGGCAAGGCTGTATACTGTCACCCTGCCTATTAAACGTATATGCAGAGCACATCATGAGAAAGGCAGGGCTAGATGAATCAAAAGTTGGAATTAAGATTGCCAGGAGAAATATCAACAACCTAAGATATGCAGATGATACCACACTAAAATTTTTCTTAAATGTTAAATATATCCCAAAATGTGTAAGGCCAGAGGACAAAGGGAAGAGAATTTGGGACCCAAGCCCCAAATTACATGCAAATGGAGTGGAGTGGGAATAGAAGGAAACCACTGTTCTGCCATATGCACAGTATATAACAGGATGGCACCAAGATAGGAAGTTCAACAGAAAACCATACATGGCCTTCAACCTGAAGTGGCTGAAGGACCACTCAGTGACAGCTGGCTCATTTAACAGGATTTATTTAGAGCAAGGCAAAAGGGTACAAACTGGCTCGGCTTTTATAGCCGGCACCCGGCCGGCTGGTCCAATCAGGGTTTAGTCTTTTCGCGCCGCGGTTCTCTCCTCCAATCGTCTCGGCCGCTTCTGACAGTTCTCTCTCCTCGTGGCTGGGCGGTTCCGCGTTGTTTTGACAGCCGCGAGCTGTTAACCGGTTTGCGCCTGCGCTCTGCCAGGGAATTTTGACAGCTGTCAAAATTCCCGCGTGTTCTTCTGTCAGACGGCTTACCTCATAACTTTAACTCGTTTTAACAATAGTAATAACTTATTTACATATAATACACAACCCACACATCAAAAATTCAAATTGGCCTTGGCTGTACTAGGGAGAACTCCAACATTTGGAAGAAACATGTGACAAAAAGGAGATGTAAAAAAATGGGAGATGTAAAACAATGCATATTATAAAGTTCTGAATCAGAATGAAAGGAGAAGACCCACCCAGTAGATCGTTGCAATGGTTAGTGGCTAGGCCTCGGGCCTGAATTAATATATGTGGTGTATATGATTCAATAGCCATTCAATAAATAAAAATACAATCTTCCAGTTGTCACTATACATGTCTGAAGAGAAAGTGCATTTTCTAATAATATCATGAGGTTCCTGGTTACAGACACCAGTGCTGATCTTTCTTCTAATTACCTGAAGTTCTCCAAATCTTAGTCAAGAGGTTTATAATAAACAAGTTAATTTAAGGACCAGCAATGTTACAAGATTATTTCTACTTAAGAATACTATGGTTACTACCATCTCCTACGTAGAGATTAACAAACATTAAAAGGAAATAAAGTTCCCATTCCATATGCAGTAATATTTTATAGAATGAGCAAGGAAGCCAACTTTTGACCACCTTGCTAATTTACTCAAAAGAGCAGCTATGGTGAGTTAGAGAAGGTAATTAATTTGCATTAAGCACGCTTGAGTATGAGCCCTAAATGTAATTAAGAACTCAGTAGAAGCCACTCATTTAGGCGTCTTGAGTGGACTCTAGGGAGAGAGTAATCCAGGCTTCTCAGCTGGCAAAGGCCATTGGCAGCTGTACAAAGTATTGCTTTTGGGGGAGAATGGCCTATTGTTCTAACATGGTTTAAATTATACAAATGAATATATGACTAGGTGTGTGTTATCAGACAGATAATCCATGCCAGTCACTTTTGCAATTGCCCCAAATACAAAGTGCTTGTTATGGATGATCCAGCTCTATCATATGTTATAATTTATCATATTAATTTATCAAATTATTAAGAAATCATATATTTTCTTTCACCAAACCTACCTTATAAACAAGTGAAAGAATTGAAAGAAATTATGGGGAAGAAAGCCCAGAAGAGAGCCCTATGTATGTTATCTTGAGCACCTGAAATGGAAGATGGATAGAAAACAAACAATTCTTCAATAATATGAGATGTCCCAGGATATGGACAGCTGGATAAAGCAACATTTCTTGAAATCTGGCCTTCTACATGCGTGGAGACTATAACTCCCAGCATGTTTCTGGAAATACTCCCAAAGCATCTGGAGGGTATTCATATAGGTAATAAGGGGTCAAGGAGGAGGGAAGTTATTTGTGTTTCTTTTTCTTTTTGCAATATATATATATTTCCAGGATATTCCAAATGCCAATAGATCAAATATTTCAGATTGTGATACAATTAAGAACTTGTTTCTTATAATTTTGAAAAAATAAAAAAGAGCAATGAGAACAATGACTATGTTGCTGAGGGACAAGGGGGGCGGATCTGCTTTTATTTGAACATAAATAGGCTGAATGTAAAAGTATTAGGCATGCAATTTTTATTTCTCAGGAAAGGCTTTGTGTCTTAGATCAGTTGCTCAACTTCTTTCAAGCAAGAAGAAAATCAGACCTTCTATGATGTGCAAACAGCTGACCAGAAAGAAGAAACTACTAGTTCAGCTGCATCTGAACTAGAAAAATACGAAACTTCCTTTAGTTCTTACACACACCCCTTTAACTCATGTCCATTTATTTGGACCTAAGGATGCTTCTCCATGATATCTTTGACATGCCTCTGTTTGACAACCTCATCATCTGTTTCTTAATTGAGCTTATTTATTTCTATGTCAGCTGTGGTTTCATCTCAAAACAAACTTTAACCCTTCTGAAAGATGAAAGTCTATGTGGGTATGTTGGTTCCTCATTAGAAGAAACTAGCATATTACCAGCATGCAACTCCTCTTATCCTGTCCTCCAGCCTCACAGATGTTCAGTTGACATGTCTTCCTAAAATGCTATTATTTGACATGAGTTCTCAAAAAGCAGAGAGATGGTGTCTTGATAGCTTTCCCTTCCCTAATTATTTAGAATTTGCACCAACATGAAACAAGTAATGTGTTTGGTAGCCTGATCCTGCCTTTCAAGTTTCTGATCACCTCAAAAGCACTGGTCTTTGCGTTTCAAAAATCAATTCAAACTGTTTGGGAAGAACTGGTAATAGAAGCAGTGCCTATGGAAGGACCTTTTTCTGACAGCATTGTAAGATAAATTATAAACGTCAAAGATATGCAATTTTCTTACACTTACTTAAAGTAGCTTTGTTTTTGGTAGCTCCTTGTAAACTGCTGAATCAAATTTGTTGAGGCTTATAATCAACGTTAAAACCAGACTCAGACAAACTGTAGTTTCTTAGTGTGATATGCGATTCCAACTGTAATTTTGGCAGTTTTCATTTTACTCTGTTATTTGATTTAGTTTTGCTAATTATATTATTATAATATTAGAAGGTTTTATCCTAGATGTTGTATGACAGGGGTCCCCAATCCTCTGTCTGTGGCCCCAATCCTCAATCCATACAAGTAGCAGGCGAGCATGTGAAACTCCATTTGCACAAGTGGCAGGCATGCATGTGAAACCATCCCCTCTACCCACCCACCCCACCACTGCAGTCACTCCCCAGAGCCAGAAGTGTTGGGGACCACTGTTGTATGAGAAAAACTTCACTGCTAAGTTGAAGTTAAAGTTAAAATATGTGCACTCACCAATTAAGAGCTACAAGGTGATGTTTTAAGAGCAAGTTTTATTACCAAATGACACACGTGAATGTATGGATGGGTGGAGAGGTCATTTAAAATGCAGAATGAAGGGTGAACAGAATGCCTCACCCCTGCCCAGTGTTTAACCTTTTGAGATGTTTAAATTTATTTTTCTCTAAGTAGTACAGGGAGGGATGGTGTAAGAGTCATTGCCCAAAAAAAGGAATACAGGTAGTCCTCGTCTTACAACCGTAATGCTTCGTGATGGTTGCAAAGCAGGTCACCCATCCTGTATTGTGGTTATTAAGTAGAGGTAGTAGTCATAAAGCAAATGTGGTCATAAAGTGGCTGTTGTGGTCATTAAATGAAGAATGGTTTGCTATGGGCCAGTTTTGCCAAAAATAGGAAGTAAATGCGAAACTGTTGCAAAACATGGTCACATGACTGTAGGACGCTGCAAACTGCCATAAATGCGGGCTAGTTGCTAAGCACCTGACATGCAGTCCCATGACTGTGTGGGCAGGGGTGGGGGGCAGCTGTCAGAAGTTTGGAACCGGTCAACATTCACAGGGAAGTGAACTTTAAATGGTTGCTAAGCGATCAGTCATAAGTCAGGGACTACCTGTAAGGTTAAAATGTGGTTTGGGATGAATGCTTTGCCAGAACAGAACAGAGTTTACCCAAGACACTCATATAAACACATGCAATGTTGGATTCATACATTGTTTTGAGCCAGTATGTGGCTTATATTTAGCTTTGTGATGGGGGAATTGCAGCCACAAGACTATTTCAACAGATGTTGAAATTTATTTTTCTCTAAGTAGTACAGGGAGGGATGGTGTAAGAGTCATTGCCCAAAAAAAGGAATACAGGTAGTCCTCATCTTACAACCGTAATGCTTCGTGATGGTTGCAAAGCAGGTCACCCATCCTGTATTGTGGTTATTAAGTAGAGGTAGTAGTCATAAAGCAAATGTGGTCAGCTCAGTCACACACTGAGAGCTGGATGTTTACAGTAGATCAGTAGATCCAAAATAGGTGATTTCCCAGGGAGCAAGATCTCGGAATCAGTGTGAGAAAAAGTAAAATGAAGTAGTCACTTAAAGTAGTCATTAAATAAAGTTCTTTATGAAATGGAAAGGAAATGTGTTATTTTTGACTTTTTCCTTCAGATTTATTTCAAGAACTGCCCAAGTTCAAATGTAATGGGGAAAATTACACTGTCTTCTACTCTCAATGGAATCTCACTTTTTTCAGAAAAAAATGAGCACATTCAGAGAGAGCTATTTCCTCTTTTATTGCACAGATCTACTTATAACTTTCTAGATTTACTGGATGTGGCAACTATATTTAATTGGGGCTTTTACAGCTTGTAAAAAGTAAATGACCTGCTTGTTTTCACCAGGAGTAACTTTTCTCATGCATCAATGAGTATAGTTGGTGAAGTAAATTCAGGTATTTTTTTGTCATTATGAACCACACTCTGAAATTCAACGTGAGATAAAGTTGATATTATACAATGCAACAAAATTTTTCTCTCTCACCTAAAAACCTATGTAAGATACATATTCTTCTGAAAAGCACATGATGCTTAATTCAGGTAGTCTCTAATTTAAAAATGAGTACTATTGTATCATATTGTATAAGTAGTATTGTCTAATGAACTTGAACCATTGTGTATTTAACCTGAAAAAGTGTATTTAACTTAAAATTTGCTGCAATAAGCTTTGTTCTTAACTATGGGTTGTCTTTAAACTTGGGCATTCTTAACCTGGAGACTTGCTCTATTTACTAAGGCTGAATTAACACAGTATGATAAGTTAAAGCTAACCTATCTTTTTGTTTGTCCAATGTATGAACTTAATAATTAGCTGTGATTGTATAGCATGATGTAGTATAAAACAATACTGTGAGAATCATGTTATTACTTATTTTCCCATTCAGTTCTAGCTCTTAAATCCTAAGTGGAATCAGAAAATCAGCCTGGAGATTCATAGATAGATTCAGAAATCTATGAAATAGTTTGCTGATTATTACATTATTATGCTTAGCTTTAGATATTTTCAGGTCTCATATTCAGAAATAAACCTCTGTTTGGTTATCAATGACAGTCACTCACAGATACAGAACTGTTATTATACACATTAGAAAACTACAACATTACATTTTAACATAGTCGCCATTCAAATTGAGGAACTTGTTATAACATCTTACAAGGTTTGAAATTACTTGGTAGTAGTCACTTGGCGCCAAATCTGGGCTGGGGGGGAATGATCAAAAACATCCCAACGGAACTGCTTCAAAAGTTCTTGGGTACGTCTAGTGGTGTGCAGGAGAGCATTATTGTGAACGAACACCACACTGGAAGTGGTGCCATAGAAAATCCTGCCAAATGTGAAGATGCCAAAGGAGTACTGCTAGTGAACTTCATGGAGTGTGGTTCAACCATCAATTCAGAAGTCTTCTGTGAAACGTTATGAAAACTCAGACGAGCCATCCATAACAAGCATCAGGGCATGCTGACTTCCAGTGTGGTGTTGGTTCACGATAATGCTCACCCGCACACTGCTAGATGCACCAGATCAACACCCCACCACCACCACCACCACCACCCCGCCTTAGCCCAGATTTGGCACTGAGAGACTACGAAGGAATTTCAAACCTTGTAAGACGTTATGACAAGTGCCTCAATTTGAATGGCGATTATGTCAAAAAGTAATGTAATGTTGTAGTGTGCATAATAATGTGTATAATAAAAGTTCTGTATCTGTGTCTGTCATTGATAACCAAATGGAAGTTTATTTCCGAATTGCCCTCGTATATGAAGTGCAAATTTGAATCTTATAGTGACTTAAGGAGCAGCTACAATGAATACTCAAGTCCTAAATGCCTATTGCTGAGTACTGCTTCATCCACACAACCACTTTGCTTCCTGAAGCTAGGAGGAACCCCAGTCCCCAAAAAGCCTGTACTCCTGCATTTGTGCCATTATTTACCTGGAACAGATCTAAGTTGTGTTGCTGTCATACAGCTTTAATACACAACAGTCTAAGGGCTGTGATTCTTTCAGCTGAAATTCCAAGGATGCATTGCATGAGAAGTGTCCTCTAACTGACTCACATGACACTTTTGTTATTCTACACATTGCAATTTTTGGGTTGATTGGTCAACTGTTTATCTTTTTGTAGATGCCCACAAAAAAATTAGCAGGACCTTTAGTCTGCCATCTAGTGGTTCTATGAATTTATAAAGTTGCTGGATAACCTTTTTAGAGCTGAAATTTGAGAAAGGGGTTTACAGTATCTGTGGGGTAGGTGATGGAGCTAAAAACTATTATTTATATATTGAGTTTCTAGGTCACACAATTCCAGAGAGATTCTAGGTAGCTTCACCAGATGTATAAAAAACATGTAAAAAAGAAGCAACTTCCAAAAGACAACATGATCTCCAACCACATCATTCCCAACTCTAAGGGGGCTGTCCCATACTCTATACCTAAAGTGGGGGGGAGAAGAAACAAGTTTTCTGGAATGGAACTTCTTAAGCTCTCTTCAGGTGTATTAGCTGTAGGTGGACAATTAAGTTGCAAGCTGTGGCATACACACATTCTGTAGAAACACTTAGCATGGCCTCTTTTTGTGCTATGGCAAGGACGCTTATATGGATTTGCCCATATATGTTTTTTAAAGGTATTGCCGGAAGAATAATTTGGGGTTCCAACTTGAGCCATGGCTGCATAAGAATAAATAAAAATCAGATCCAGACAGTTGTGATGAAAGAACAAATATTTATTCCTAAAAGCAAAACTATTTGCCTTTAGGGATGGCTGCAGAGATATGGGGCACAGCAACCCAATTAAATGAAGAAGCTGGCAGATGTTATCTCAGAACCATTGCACCATATCTTTCAAAAATTCTGGAGCACCGGGGAAGTACCTGATGATTGGAAAAGGGCTGATGTAGTTCCCATCTTCAAGAAAGAGGAACCAAAAACAGACTCAGGAAACTACAGACCAATCAGTCTAAAATCAATACTTGAGAAGATTCCAGAAAAGATAATAAAAAAACAGATCTGCGAACAACTAGAAGCAAACCAAGTTATAACTGGTAGCCAGCAAGGGTTTGTTAAAAACAGATCATGCCAAACCAATCTTATTTCATTCTTTGATAAAGTGACCAAATTAGTAGACCAGCAAAACGCTGTGGACATAGTATGCTTAGATTTCAGTAAGGCATTTGATAAGCAGACCACAACCTACTCCTTGGTAAGCTAGAAAAAGGTGGGATAGACAACACCATCAGGTGCATCTGTAGCTGGCTGGCAAACCATACTCAATGAGTAGTCCTCAATGGCACTACATCCACATGGAGAGAAGTAAGCAGTGGGGTACCACAAGGCTCCGTCTTAGGCCCAGTACTCTTCAATATCTTCATCAATGACTTAGATGAGGGAATAGAAAGGGAAATCATCAAATTTGCAGATGATACTAAACTGGCAGGAATAGCCAACACCCCAGAAGACAAGCTCAGGATTCAAAAAGATCTTGACAAACTTGAACAATGGGCCCTATCCAACAAAATGAGTTTTGATGTGGAGAAAAGCAAACTTTTACATTTAGGCAGGAAAAAAAAATCAAAACTATAAGTATAGATTAGGTGAGACATGGCTCAAAAACAGTAGCTGTGAGAGGGACCTTGCAGTCCTAGTGGACGATCATCTGACTATGAGCCATCAATGTGCAGCAGCAGCCAGAAAAGCTAATACAGTCCTGGGTTGTATAAACAGAGGCATAGAATCAAGATCACACAAAGTATTAGTACTGCTTTATAAAACCCTAGTGAGACCACACCTGGAATACTGCAACCAATTTTGATCACCATATCACAGAAAAGATGTTGAAAGTTTGGAAAAAGTTCAGAGAACAGCAACTAATATGATCCAAAGCCTGGAGACTAAAACATATGAAGAATGGCTGCAGGACTTGGGTTTGGCTAGTCTAAAGAAAAGAAGAAATGGGTGAGACATGATAGCAGTATTCCTGTATTTGAGGGACTGCCACAAAGAAGAGGGGGTCAAACTATTCTGCAAAGCACCAGAAGGCAGGACAAGAAACAATGGTTGGAAACAGTTCAAAGAGACAAGCAACCTAGAATTAAGGAGAAACTTCCTGAGGACAATTAACCAGTGGAACAGCTTGCCTTCAGAAATCGTGGGCGCTCCATCACTGGAGATCTTTAAGAAGAGGCCAAACAATCACTTGTCTGAGATGGTATAGGTTCTCCTGCTTGAGCAGGAGGATGGACTAGAAGACCTCCAAGGTCCCTTACAGCTCTATTCTTGGTGGAGCAGTGGGCTAATGCCTCCTTAAGTAACACCAGCTACCTGCAATTATTGCAGGTTCGCATCCCACCAGGCTCAAGGTTTGACTCAGCCTTCCATCCTTCCGAGGTAGGTAAAATGAGTACCAAGATTGTTGGGGGACAATAAGCTGACTTTGTAATAATGCCGCTTGGGGGGGGGCCCGAAAGCCCTAATAAGCAGGCATATACATTACATAGAATGAAGGCTATTGCTAAGCGCATTTGATTTGTGCTTAGATTGTAAGCCACCCTGAGTCTTTGGAGAAGGGCAGGATATAAATGGGATTAAAATAAAATAAATAAATAAATATTCTATTCTATTCTTAATAGGGGAGCTTGTCGAAGTGCCCACGTGCTGATTCTAGGGTGACACGTGTGTGTGTGTGTGTGTGTGTGTGTGTGTAGGTACGTTTATTCTTGTGAACATGCAGTTCCACTGGGAGACCTATTTTAATTAACTCTGTGTTTACAGACCTTATCCTTTGATATGTGGATTAGGTCTGGGTAACTTATTTGGGGGTTTGAGGAAATTTGCTAATTTTAGTTGATTAACTTAGTTTCAGTTTGACTGTCAATTATCTAGAGACTCTGAGTCTCAGTCCATTGTGAATTCTGTTAATGTTTTAAGAGAAGATGGAAACAATATAAGGAATAAAATATATTTTCATATAAAACTTCTCACAGTATCAAAAAGCAGCTCTGCCTTTATGATATGAAAATCAACTGTATCCACAATGAAATTTAAATAGGAGCATGATGGAGAGTCGCATATTCACACATTTTCTGGTATTTTTCCTCATACTAGAAGCTGCTTTCTCAAAACTGCCGGCCACTTTTCAACAGATGCATTGCCAGAACATGCGAAACTAGAAATACAGTTTGTGTGTCATTCAGATCAGAGGCTTTTGAACCTAACATTTCCCATCAGTTCATCTTTTATGAGCTTCTTATGACACTAGATTTGATAGGGAAGAATATTTTGAAATTAATATTTCCTTTTGCCTCAAAACACAGCATGAGGAGGCTAAAAAGGCTCCCAGGTAGGCTGTTGCCAACAACACTATTTTTCCCACACATTTGAAAATCTGTGCCATCTATTGTGACTCCCTCTTTTAACAAGCCATTACAAAATATATTTATTTATTCATGTCCTTATAACAGGCAAGTTTGGCCTTGGAGTACAGGCAATAGAAGAAGGGGACGACAGAGAATGAGGTGGCTGGATGGAGTCACTGAAGCAGTAGGCGTGAGCTTAAAAGGACTCCAGAAGATGGTAGAGGACAGGAAGGCCTGGAGGAACATTGTCCATGGGGTTGCCATGGGTCGGACACAACTTCGCAGCTAACAACAACAATTCATGTCCTTAGATAGTATATTGTTTAATTAAACAATAAGAATAAAGGAAGTTTCAGCCAATAGAAATGGATAGGATTACTAATTAAGAAGGTGGGCCTTGTATCACCAGACCAGTGGATGACCTCTATACCCATGGTTTGTATAAGATTAGCTTTGATATGCTGAATAAAGATATTCATGTAGATAGATAGGAAGGAAGGTGATTGATGGAGGGAAGCAACTCTGGCTTTTTCACTGAAGGATTTATAGGTGTAGTGTGTAGCAATTTTATCTCTCATCCATTCTTTGAAAACTGTAAATGGAAAAGTTTAAAGGTTTTACCAAATGAACATTAAGAAAACCAAGATCATGGCATCCGGCCCTCTCAATTCCTGGCAAATAGATGGGGAAGAAATGGAGGTAGTGACAGATTTTATTTTCCTGGGCTCCAAGATCACCGCAGATGGGGACTGTAGCCAAGAAATTAAAAGACGCTTTCTCCTCGGGAGGAAAGACATAGCAAATCTAGACAGCACACTAAAAAGCAGAGACATCACCCTGCCAACAAAAGTGCGTATAGTCAAGGCCATAGTGTTCCCAGTTGCAATGTATGGCTGTGAAAGTTGGACCATAAGAAAGGCTGAGCGCCAAAGAATTGAGGCCTTTGAACTATGGTGCTGGAGAAGACTCCTGCGAGTCCCTTGGACTGCAAGGAGTTCAAACCGGTCAGTCCTAGAGGAGATCAATCCTGACTGCTATTTAGAAGGCCAGATCCTGAAGTTAAAACTCAAATACTTTGGCCACCTAATGAGAAGGACGGACTCACTGGAGAAGAGCTTAATTCTGGGAAAGATTGAGGGCAAGAGAAGAATGGGACGACAGAGAATGAGGTGGCTGGATGGAGTCACTGAAGCAGTAGGCGTGAACTTAAATGGACTCCAGAAGATGGTAGAGGACAGGAAGGCCTGGAGGAATGTTGTCCATGGGGTCACGATGGGTCAGACATTACTTTGCAACTAACAACAAATGAAGTGGACAATCCCTATGTCCTGCCACACCATTCTTCTCTATAGATGCTCCCCACTTCCAATAATTTTCTTCAAGTATTTAAGTTGGGCTTGAGAATTTTAGGGGGAGTAAAGGATTTAAAATAATCAGACTGGCATTTATAGTACAAGAAAGGGATTAGTATTTCCCTTCCACCTCCATGCCCCTACCACTCCTTCATCAATATTACAAGGTAAAAATTAGGAAAGTACTCACTAGCCATTTATCATGAAATACTTCTTTATTGAATACATCTATATAAGTTCAAGGTGGTGTACGTGATGGTTTCTCTTAATTTTATCTCCACAGCTGCAATCCTTAAGACTGGTCCAGTGTCAACCAGGGAACTCTGTAAGGAGGGTACTTTAACCTAAGGCTCCTTGGTCCAGTGTCTGTTCTAACATCACGTATAAAAGGACCAGATTGCCTTTGCAAATGCCATTTTCTTTCCCAGTAACTTGCCCTACCTCTCTATTATAGATTGCTCTTAGCTTTGTGTAGGAATTTGTAAAATGAATGCTCCCTTTTCCTATAAAAGCCCAATTTCTCCTGCTTTTAAGTTTTGCCTAAACTTGGGTTGACCTTTGCCTCACTGCTTGCAGTGCACCCCTCAGCACCTCTGCTGCAAAAGGAGAAGGCATCCTGATCATGCCAAGCTCCTTCACTTGCTTTAGAAATGTCATCATGACTCACTTCTTTCATTTGCTGGTTGGCTTGCTCTTTTGTAATTGTGATTCAATTACATCTATCTGTCCAAGAAATGAATGTAAATCACCATTGGACTTTCTGCTATTTTAAACTAAGAGAGAAATCTTGTCCTTACTTCCTCATGAGTAAACTGTCTTTCCAAGCAGCTGAATATCTAGTACTTCAGGGGGATTTTTTGAACAGATTCACTCTTCCCCTTTTAACTTGATCGGCAAGGAAATCCCCTATCAGAGCTCCTGGCAGGATTGAGCCCTCCCACTGCCTCAAGTTGTTAATCCCTTGTGAGATAGGTATGGTTGAAGAGTGATTCTGGATTCTGTGAAATACAAAATATAATCACCAAGACATACCCTCTGTCTTACCTGCTTCTTAAATATCATACTCCTTCTCAAAGTGGGCTCTTCTAGTGCAATTCCAGTTAAGCTGCTTTAAACACTTCACAACTAATGTGGTTCTTAAGCATTTCAGGTTACCTTTGGCTCTCAAGCTCTAAAGTTAAAGGCATTTATAAAGATGACTGATTTTTGAAGGCGCTTTTGCACCCCACATAAAAAGTCATCGCTACTGACATCTGCAGGTTTTTTTTAGAAAAGAGTATCTGTTGGTCCTCAAACAAAAATGCTTCCTAGCACGTTTTCTTGAATTACCGGTACTTCACAATATTTTTGCAAATAAAAATTAAAGTTTTCTGAAAAATACTGTTCCACATTTGATTTTGCAGAACTTTCCATCATCTCAGCTGGAGAACTGTTGTCAGGGATGTAGGTGAAACAAAGTAAACAAATAAATGAACTTTACTGGTATATGTATCCAGACCTGAAAGAGCAATAATTTGAATCATACCTTCAGGCGACAGAAAGACTGCTTGGACAGATAAGAGTTGCATGGGGCAATTCAGAAATTACAATATGTATAATACTGCACTGGCTTGTAAACTTTCAAAGGTAACCAACTCTCAGTAATACAGAAGATGAAGGTTATTTCTTCAGCCATGAAGAGATTTTCTTGGTACACTCTGGCTAATAGCTTTCTTCTGTGTTTTTATTCAGTAAGAAAGGATTATAATTACAAATTACAAGTATACTACTTTTTTATCCTAATTAAACCAATAGACATGAATTTTTTGCTTAGCTTAATAAAAGGGTTTCGTAGATATTTTCTTTGATTAAACTGTATTGCATTTTGAGGGTTTTATTAAACTGCAATTATTATGGACACAATGGACAGAGTTCAAAAGACTAGCATTCATATCATACAGCCATGAAACTAGGAGGACGAACAAGTAAAATTCTGTCCTATGATAGAAATGCTGTTTTGTTTCTTAGCCAAATTCACTCAATGTTTCCATTCCAGAGGAACTGACTGGGGAAATCACCTTGCTGAGAGCAGTGGGTGAGGACAGCTTGTAACATAGTTGTAAAAGGTAGGTTTTTCAGTGCATGAACATAACAAAAAGTGAAAAGAAATTGCAGCACACAAAGCTTAAAATATGCATTCTGTTGAATTTGGCATTGGTAGACAAAGGAAATATATCCCTGCATCAGAAGCCCTCTATCCTTGGAAATGTCATTTTAGAAGTACCACTGCTTTGTTACCTTGTGGCTGAAGGAGAGATCTGTGACTTACTGTAAGAAATTCTTGGCTTGTCTCAGACTTTTGCTTCAACACAACAGTTTGGTTGCTAACTATAGGACCTTTTAGAAACTGAAATAAGCCTAGCTTTATAAAATAGAGGCACTGTAATCTGATTAACTTGTACATGTCTGATATCAATCATCCAGATGATGATGATGATGATGATGATGATGATGATGATGATGATGATGATAATAATAATAATAATAATAATAATAATAATAATAATAATAATAATAATAATAATAATAATAAAGTTGGAAGGGACCTTGGAGGTCATCTAGTCCAACCCCCTGCTCAGGCTTGAAATCCTATACCATTTCCGACAAATGGCTGTCCAGTCTCTTCTTAAAAACTTTCAGTATTGGAGCATTCACCACTTCTGGAGGCAGGTTGTTCCACTGGTTAATTGTTCTAACTGTCAGGAAGTTTCTCCTTAGTTCTAGGTTGCTTCTCTCCTTGGTTAGTTTCTATCCGTTGCTTCTTGTCCTGCTTTCAGGTGCTTTGGAGAATAGCTTGACTCCTCCTCTTTGTGATAAAGATAAAGATTCCAGGAAGGATTAGCTATTTGTTATATAGCTTCTTCTTGTGTCTCAGTCTAAACAGGGAGAGGATGGAGATCTTTTTTCCTATCTCATGAAAATCTTTGTTTTCATTGGAAAGTGAGAAAAGGGGAAAGTGAAAGAATTGTAACTAGGAGTAATAGTTAAAATGCAGTTTGGTGCCTGTCTGGCCAGTCCTCAACAAAATGGTTTAATATGTGTGGACCCTGCTTAGTGAGAATAGATTTTGGATTTTGCTCCTCCTTAGTATTCTTCCCAATAAAAAAGGTAAAGGTTCCCCCACACATGCATGCTAGTCGTTTCCGACTCTAGGGGCTGGTGCTCATCTCCGTTTCAAAGCCGAAGAGCCAGCCCTTGTCTGAGGACGTCTCCGTGGTCATGTGGCCGGCATGATTAGATGCCAAAGGTGCACGGAACGCTGTTACCTTCCCACCGTAGTGGTCCCTATTTTTCTACTTGCATTTTTACGTGCTTTCGAACTGCTAGGTTGCCAGAAGCTGGGACGAGTAACAGGTGCTCACTCTGTTACGCAGCACTCGGGATTCGACCCGCCAAACTGCCGACCATCTGGTCGACAAGCTCAGCGTCCTAACCCACTGAGCCACCGCGTCCCTTTATTCTTCCCAATAGTACTTTATAATAATTTTTGCATAGAAATCCATGGGAACCATTCACCTCTATAGGCAGGAAAGGAGGTGAAAATATTTGGCAGAAATGAAACTACTGTCCATTTCTTAAGTGGAATGTAACTGTCAAAATAAAGAATGCTTTGCAAACTACAAACTATTTTTGTGAGCGATAAGATCTGCTTATTTTAAGCATGTGTGAAATTAGCCAGTATTAAGTCAACATGTAGTATATCTGTGGAGCAGAAAATTGGTTAATGGAAAAGGACCCCTGCTGCATCGGACCAGCCCAACTTTCTATGTCACACAATGATTAATTGCATACATGTGAGAAGCTTGCAACTAGATTACTGTTGCTTCACAGAAGCCGATGTTTAAGACATGCTCCCTCCTTAAAACATGATATAAGAGGAATCAGGGATTCCTTCCATTACTCCCACAAAGAGCTATACTTAACATGAGACAGCATTAAGTGTATTTTTTCTACTGGGAGCAAAAGGGATTTTCAAAAGCAGTAGGAGTTATTGCTATAATGTTGTAGTATCCCAGCCTCCAGCAGCACTGATTCAAAAGAAAAGGCCATCAGGAGGGCATTAAGTTGAGGAAGATTGATCTTAGCCCCACTTTACCAGCATTCTTCCAATATCCTTAACAATAATTTTAAATAATAATAAAAAAGAATTACAGTATTATTTCAGGTCACTGAAGTCTCTTAAACACAGTATGTCTATTTCCTGTCATATATAAGAATACATATCCAGATGCTATTCACTGATCCATAAGCAAGAAAAGAGAATAATTAAATTTAATGGCTTTTTAAGTTGAAAGATCTCAAATTTTTGACTGAAATTAGAAATAACTTTACTACTTGCTTTTTGCTAGATATACAATTTCCCTAGTTAATAGATGACTTGCAGAAAAAGATATCTAATAACTTGTCAACTTTAGGTGATAAGTACAATGTCCAAAAGGCACTAGATATTAGCCAGAGAGAAAAGACAAGACCATAGCAGACAAAAAATTTCCAAATAGGTGTCAGTTCCTTTAAATGGTTTTGAAATGCAATTGTTAATTCTTTAACAATGAACTAAAGAATACTTTTTTTTGAAAGTGCTTTGTTCTTACTGGCCTAGTCCACCAAGTGCATATTTCTCAGAAAAATACCCATTTTAAGTATTTGAAGATAACACAAATAATATGCTATCTATTGTGTTCAGCTTCAGAACTGATAATTGTTTTCAGTTTACAGCATATAACCACTGTACCAAAATGGGAAGATATGAATTCAGAAATCCCCAAAATACAAGAGCCAGTTTTGTAATTATATTATGAAAGGTCAGTGTTTTCTTGAACTCATATCAATTTCAAGTTTTAGAAGCAGAGATCCTAAGATCTATATGGAAGTTTGTACTACTGGAATTGTTAATTACATATAAACAAATGGAAAACAAATGTATGCATGCTTGGTTCCAAACTGTTATGACACCTCGAAGTCATAACATTCCTGCCTAAATAACCCATGCTACCTTACCAAAGTAATACCCCAATCACCAATAAAAGGAGTTGTATAGGAATATAATATTCCTATTAGTCAAATGAATACAAATGCACTGCAGCAATCCGGAATACAAAAAAAGGAAACAAATCTATAGAAATACCTTCCAACAAAATGGATACCCACACATCTTTATCAAAAAACATTTGATAATTTAACACATTGCAGCATCCTAGAACTGAGAGCATCCTAGATCAAACTAAATTTACAAACACTGGGGAATTACTGGAAACTTGGCATTCAGACAAATTAGCTTTCAACATACATATAGAGATAAACCACACATACAGACCATACAAAAGAGACAATAAAAAAGCTAAGAAGGAAACAAAAAGACCAGAACACATCCTCTCCAGCAGCCTACACCCAAATAAGCAGGGATAAACACCAGACAACAATATCCTAATCAAGGAACTACCAAGGAGAAAACCATATTCTCATCAAACCTGCATACAAAAAGGGAGCAAACCCCACACTCGCAGTGATATTTTCAAGTCAGGCAATGAAACATCTTCAAGTAAATAACCAAACTCAGAGAGCACCAAGGTCTCCACAGTTCAACCTTGAGCTATATATTTTCTCTTTTATTATACTCCTGTTGGAGTTTTTCATAAAATTTCTCTCAATGTACATTTTTTTCTTAATAAAGCCTACATAGAACAAAAATGTAAGCGCTTAAGTTTATCTTATTCCAATCTCAAACAATAATTCACAGAAGCTACATCATGGCTTAGAACAAGGAATAAACCTACTGTAGGTAATACTTGGCCACATTATGACTCTGAATCCAGATCAAAGGGATATTATTATACCTGGACAGGTCTTTTGACCTCAGAAGGTGAAATAGACATATGTGTTTTCAGAGATTTGTACATGCTGCTAAGTGAAGTTGCAGTGCCCAAATATTTTTCCCACACTCTGTAAAAAGATAAAGGGATTAGCTGGAAATAGCTTTGATGGTTGTTTGGAACAAGTCTGACATCTTTTTTGAAAACCTTTCTCGCCTTAGTCTGTTGCACAACAGGCAGAAATTGTATAGCCTTATCCAGTATAGAGGCTTCATTATATACACACCCCCATCCATATTTCTCAAGTATGCAGATGTTAACAGGGCAAGACATTTGAACCAAATTCAAAATGTTTTTGCAGTCAAGACACACTGGTTTGGTTATGATGGTGTTAATAGAACATTGTTGCTCGAAGACCCAATTATACCGGTATTTCTGCAGTTACTGTATAACAATTTGGGATGCTAGGTTTTGGGGTTTGTTTGTTGTGTTTTATTTTAAATAAAGTTCCATGCTTTCTCATGAGATAACTCATTAAAACCCAATTAAATTTCCCCTATTTAATGAATTAAATTATTCTCATGCACACCTGTTCTTCAGTGCTTTTAGTTGTATTCAGGGCTTTTTTTTGTCATAGAACGCTCAGAACGGAGTTCCGGCACCTTTTTTTTTGATGGAACCTTGTAGGGTATGCAAGGTGGGTTGTATTTTTTTATTTTATTTTAATTCCATTTATATCCCGCCCTTCTCCGAAGACTCAGGGCGGCTTACAAGCTTAGCAGTAGCCTTCATTCTATGTATATGCCTGCTTATTAGGGCTTTTGCCCCCCCCCCCAAGCGGCATTATTACAAAGTCAGCTTAATTGCCCCCAACAATCTGGGTCCTCATGACATGTGTGAGTTCTGGCACCTTTTTCTTTTACAAAAAAAGCACTGGTTGTATTTGCCTAAAGATGTATAGTTCAATTTGCTTCCCTTCATCATTTTCACTTCAGTTTCAGTGACTGCCAACAAGCACAATCTTGTCTGAAAGAACAGATCAAAGTTATGTGTTTGCAAAACAAAACCAACAACAAAAAGTAAGAAGGTTGTTACAGACACCTGTCACAATCATCTGTATTCTTAAGTGAACTGTTTTAAATAATACATTGTGTGCCTCTTCTAAGTACAGCATATAAAAAGGAATTGCTGTTTGCATGAAGGTAAGTAAGACAAGACCACTCGGAAAACTACACGTTTTGAAGTGATGATCTCCTGGGTATACACATCTTGTGAGTTTTTACTAGGTAAGACAGCAAGTCTGTTCTCTTGGGTGAAACAACAAGCCTTTCACAGTGAAAAAAGGTCAGTCTACTCCCCAAAATTCAACCCAGCTTCCCTAAGGAACCATTTGGAAACAATCTGACTCTCACCAAAATCTCTTCTGTACAATTCATATATATAGCTGAAGCTATATAAGATGTTGAGCCTAAATTAGAGAAACCATGTTATTGTTTCATCCAGTATGCTAATTCAGGCATCTACCGGTATCCCAAGTCCAGTGCAAAATGCAGCTCTTCGCTTGAAATGTCGCAACCAGGGTAACTGACTGGCTGAGTTCACACAACACTGTAATCAAAGTAACTTTTCGGTAAGCATCTGAAATTGTCTACTGGGAGAGATGCGTTCGTTACCTAGACCGGTAGTATTTTTTCTGACACCAAGGAAAGCGTGGTTGTCTTCTCTTCCCTCACCCCTCCATGAAAAGATTTACAACAGTGTATTTGGGAGAGTATTTCAGTGTATTAAAATTATTTTACGTCGTTAATTTTCTTATAAACCGTCCTAATAACATCTTAGAAAGGCAACAATTGCATCTTTCTAATAATAGCGGGCAGGATTGGATTTGGCCAGAGGTAGCCATTTCCTCAGCCCGATTTTCACTGTTCGGTGCATTATCTTCGCGCCAGTGCTCACGTTCATAACCGCGCGCTATCCTTTTTAACCGAACCATGATTTCCTGAGTTAACCCAGTTGCTTCAATTTGCATTACACTCAAAAACAAACTGGTCGCGCTAGCCGGCCTCAAACAACCGACCGGGACCCAAACGAACCCAACTACCCAGCCGCAGGCGCGTTTATAGACCCGCCACCCGGGCTTAGGCGACGGGAAGCAAGGACGTTAAGTCGCAGCCCTCGGCTATTGGAGCAAGTTCCCGTTCCGTTTTCGAGAACAATCGAGACCCTCGGCTCGGGGAAGCGGCGGGAGGGCTCTTAACAGCAGCGTTGGAGTGAGCGCATCCGGAGGAGGCGGGCCACAACCGCCGCCCTCTCGGCCCTCCCCGAGGACGGGACTGTGGCAATCCAGGCGAGCTGTCAGACGTCACCCTAACAGGGCTTGGCCAACCTTGCAGCGACCCACCCGCGTAAACCTCCCTTGGAAGGCCTGGCGCTCGACGACGGCTCGTAAACAAGCTGCCCGCCAGCTCGGCCGAGAGCAGCGCGTGACCCTCGCATTCTCCCCCCCCCCCACACACACGCGCTTCGTGACTTCCTCGACCGGCTTCGCTGCAGTGGCTGGTTGGGCAACCCTCGGGTGACCACCCACTCCGGGGCCCCGTGCAGGGCTTAGAGTGCAAAATTTCCTATTACTGCCCCACCGCCCTCCTTTCAGGACTCCTGTTAATTGGCCGAGTGGGGAAGAGACAAATACGGCCGACCTGCTTCCCCCTCGTCTTAAGAGGCAAACTGCCCTGGAGCTTGAGCAACCGCCTAGCCGGGCCCGCAGGAATAGGATAGGATAGGATAGGATAGGATAGGATAGGATAGGATAGGATAGGATAGTTGGAAGAGACCTTAAAGGTCTTCTAGTCCAACCCCCTGCTCAGGCAGGAAACCCTATACCAGGGGTAGGCAACCTCGGCTCTTTTATGACTCATGGACTTCAACTCCCATAATTCCTGAGTCAGCATAGCTTACTCAGGAATTCTGGGAGTTGAAGTCCATGAGTCATAAAAGAGCCGAGGTTGCCTACCCCTGCCCTATACCATTTCAGACAAATGGCTGTCCAGTCTCTTCTTAAAAACTTCCAGTGTTGGAGCATTCACCGCTTCTGGAGGCAGGTTGTTCCACTGGTTAGTTGTTCTAACTGTCAGGAAATTTCTCCTTAGTTCTGGGTTGCTTCTCTCCTTGACTAGTTTCCATCCATTGCTTCTTGTCCTGCTTTCAGGTGCTTTGGAGAATAGCTTGACTCCCTCTTCTTTGTGGTAGCCCCTGAGATATTGGAACACTGCTATCATGTCACCCCTCGTCCTTCTCTTCGTTAAACTACACATACCCAATTCCAGCAACCCGAATTGCCCAAAACAATATAGTATAAGAAGACTTATTAGTGGTGTCCCAAAGGCACATTATATACGAAAATGTAAGGCAGTCAATCCAGCTTGACACCCTCTGGGTTTGTCAAACTTTAACATTACTCCCCCTCCCCAATCGCCAGATAAATTTGAAGATGGCTTGGAATCCAAGTACCATCCTTATAAGACTGGAGGAAGCTGCATCAACATAACTCAAAAGCAAAGCTTAATTTCTCTGCATTTATAAAGCACTAAAGTTCCATCCTGGAAAACATGACTTAACAGCCATTTGTTTAGTGACTGTCTGAAAATACAAGGGCACTGAGAAAAGTGACTTGACCGTTGCAGCATCCCTATGATCACGTGATCAACATTCGGATGCTTGGCAACTGGCATGTATTTATGATGGTTGCAGTATCTTAGGGTTCTGTGACTTTTCGCAACTTTCTGACAAGCAAAGAGAGTGGGAAAGCCAGATTCACTTGAAACCAAGTTACTAACTTGCAGTGATTCACTTAACAACTGTGGCAAGAAATGTCTTAAAATGGGGCAAAACCCGCACAATAATTATGTTGTTTAGTACTAGAAATTTGGTCGTAAGTCAAGGACTACTTGTACTGTAATTTTAGTTTGTGCCTTTTTAAGCATGTGAAGATTGCCCTTGGTTTGTAGCCATACAGTTAAGCAAAGATAGGTTTGGAGGCTTTGTGCGCTATGCTCACCTGGAACTTGGAAACTGGCTCTGGTGTATATCTTGCTTCTCTTAATAGGCTACTTTAGAGATATTACAGGGAAATCTTGCAGCACCTTTTCTGATTAATAAATTTTATTAAAAGGCATAAGCATAAGCTGCAACTTACAAAAGCTCATGCCTTTTAAAAACTATTTTAGTTGGAAAAGCTGCTACTAGTATCCTTTTTTTGTCACTGAAGAGTAATTTTGGCAGTTTAAAGTTTGATCTAAACATGGAAGAAGACCAAGACCAAAGACTAATTTGGCTGTCTGGGATAGCTGTCAGTTATAGAGAAGAAAAACTGCTCCTACATGCTTATATTCTTCTATGTATGGAACTACTGTAATGGTGGATCCTGGCCAGCCTTAAGCTTTGTTCAGGGGTTGGGACACTCATAGGGACATGAGCAACCCAGGGTGGGACTCTCCAATTCGTAAACCTTCCTTGAAGTATGCCACTGTGGAAGCTTCAGTACAGCTATAGCGCTCCCAAGTTTGAGAACCTCTGTGAGTTAAAAATTTTAGGGGGTTGTGTATTGCAGTGTTTGTGAATTCCAGCTTACCCTATTGTCTGAACCTAGTCATGAGCTAAGTATGGCTGATATATGTAGCATGATGTGTAAACTCAATGAATATGCTTGGCAAATTATAACTTAAGATTTATCATGCATGAATTCAGCTTACTGTAATTGATTAACTGTAGTTAAGCAGACCATCACTTGAAACATGACCACTGCCAATGTATTTTGTAAACCAGGGTTTATGGCATAGCTGTTAAAAAAAGATGCTATAAAAACTCACTTTAAATGTGTGAACCAGATGGCTTACTGGCTAAATGAGGATTTGAATTAAAACAAGTTGATATTTTTGCTGGCTAATTTCTTTTGTACTGAATTTTGGATATGGATTCACAGGGCAAAACCCTGTCCTTTTTATAAATATACTTCTCCCATCATCCTTTTATATCCTGCCCCAATCCTGACAGATTCTGCATAATATTGTTACTCAAAACATAAGATACGAAAGCCAAGTGAATAAAGTAACACATGACAAGGCACTAAGATGCAACTAAGAACTGAAAGTACACTTGAACAAGATGTTTTTTACTTGTTTATGAGATGGAAGCAAAAATAAATATAAATATAAAATACTGTATCTATGAAATACTGTATCTCCAAGGAGAAAGTATTTTAAAGGGTGGGCCCACCACTGAGAAGCCCATCACCTGATCCACACTCCATGAAATTCACAGAAGGGACCCTCAGCAGACCCTTATTAACTTGCTTGACTGAACAGGCAGATTATCTTCTGGCAAAACATTTCCTGATACTGTATATTCCAGTAATGAATTGTACAATGCTTTAAAAAGAATAATACTTGAATTACACCTAAAAGCATACTGTAAACCACTTAAAATTTGGGAGTTATATTGTGTTGGCTGGAACTCTTTCCAGTGCCAGGGATGTCAAATTGCCGGCCGGCAGGCCAGATGTGTAATCCGGAAGCCACGCCCACCCCATTGCCGGCAATGGCAAAACTGTAATGTATATAAACACGTATGTAGAAATGTTATTAACAAGTTATAACCGTTTAATACTGTGAGGTAAACACCGCTGACAGGAGAACACGCGGGAACTTTGACAGCTGTCAAAGTTCCCCGCCAGAGCGCAGGCGCAGCCATTTGACAGCTCGCGGCTGTCAAAACACAGAAGCCGACTCACCACGCGGAGAGAGGAGCTGTCAAGACGCGACGGCGGTGATTGGACCAAGTAGACGCGGCGCCAAAAGGAAGGAACCTGATTGGCCTACACTGACAGCAGCCGGCTATAAAAGCCGGACAAGTTGTACTGTTCTTTGCCTTGCTCTGAAATAAATCCTAGTTGGTTAACCTGTTGTCCAGAGTGGTCCTTCAGCCACTTCACTGGCGACGAAGGTGGGATCGCTCCGGAGCTGAAGTCACGGCCGTGGAAGGGAATTCCCGGCCAAAGAGCTGTCACTGGAAGTTTTAACTTCCGAACGGAGCGAGACCAGGACCGGACGACATGGCCAACTTCGGGCGTGTGAGGGAATTCGATACCCGCCATCCGGAGAGATGGCAGTCACACCTGGGACAGGTCGAGGGTTTCCTCCTTGTCAGTAAAATTACCGACGACAGAGCAAAGGCCGCCGCCCTCCTGTACATCAGTGGGCCCCTGGTATACGACGCCGCCGTCGGGCTGTTCAGCCCAGTGCCCATCACTGAAGTCTCCTACGCGGACCTGGTCGACCAGCTCAACAAACATTACATGCCAGCTCGCTCAGAGCTGTACTGGCGAGTGCAATTCGCCCAGAAGAAGCAACGACCGGACGAGCCCGCAAACGACTTCATCGCCAGGGTCAGGCATGCCGCTCGCAACTGCAGCTTCCCTGACCTGGAAGACCGCATCCGGGACCAAGTGGTAATAGGCTTAAGGGATGAACGCCTCCAGAAAAAACTTACATCGAAGCCCGACATGAGCCTAGCCGAACTTACCCGAGAAATAATGGCCTACGAATACAACCATAAGAAAAGACCGACCACATCAACACCGGAAAGTCAAGCAACCGTGTACCAAGAAAGCGCAACCTTTAGCGACGACGACGAGTCAGTAGACTTCACCGATGGAGAGGCCCTACAACGCAGGATGTATACAAGGATGTATACACCTATACAAGGATGGCACCCAAAGACCCATAGCCTTCTATTCCCGCACACTTTCAAAAGCTGAAAGAAACTACGCGCAGATTGATAGAGAAGCACTAGCAATAGTCGCAGGGGTAAAAAAGTTCCACGACTATCTCTATGGGAGACCCTTTACCATATTCACGGATCACAAGCCCCTGCTAGGAATATTCACCTGGGACAAAACAACCCCCCAAATTCTATCGCCAAGAATATTGCGCTGGTCCACCTTCTTGTCAGCATATTCATACAAATTAATACACAAACCAGGGAAAGAATTGGGACACGCAGACTGCCTCAGCAGACTGCCCATTCAAACCAACGACACAGACCCAGCTCCTGCAGGGCTCATACTGGCAATATCACAACTTCCAGAATGCCCCCTTTCCGCCAAAATCATAGCAAAAAATTCAGCCAAGGACAAAGTCCTGAGCAGGATTCTCAGGTGGACAACCACGGGATGGCCAGCCAAAAATCCACACCCACAATTCCAACCATTCTATAACAGACAAAATGAAATGTCATCACACTTGGGATGCCTTCTATGGGGGAACAGAGTAGTGATACCAGACAAAAACATAGCACAAACCCTAGACGCCCTCCACGAAGGACATCCAGGCATAGTTAAAATGAAAGCTCTAGCCAGGAGTTATGTATGGTGGCCAGGCATAGATAAGGATATAGAAAGACATGTGGGAGGATGCTACCCCTGCCAAGCAACGAGAAGCGAACCACCCCAGGCCCCAGTACATAGATGGGAAACAACAAAAAACCCATGGTCACGCATACACCTAGATTTTGCAGGACCAATCCAAGGGCAGAGTTTCCTAATAATAGTTGACAGCTACTCAAAATGGCTAGAAGTAATCCCCCTCAGGAAAACCACTTCAGGAGCCACTATACAAGCCCTTAGGAAGGTCTTCGCCACCCATGGCCTCCCAGACACCATAGTTTCAGACAATGGACCACAATTCACTTCTCGTGAATTTCAGATGTTCGCTACGAAGAACTGTATTAGGCTGGTCACTTCAGCACCGTTCCACCCATCGACGAACGGGATGGCTGAAATTATGGTGCGCTCAACTAAAGAAGCATTAAAAAAGTTTGTAAAAGGGAACTGGCAGCGGCGACTCAGCCAGTTCCTGATGGCACAACACACAACACCCTGCACGGCGACCGGCAAGACACCAGCAGAGCTAAGGTGGGGAAGGAGGCTGATAACGCGGCTCGACAGACTGCATCCCGACACTTATACATCAGAACCGGATCACCCCCCCCCCCACCCCGCACATTTAAACCTGGGCAAATGGTCTGGGCACGATCGTACACATCCAAAAACAAATGGGTCCAAGGGACAGTGTTACAACAAACAGGACCCATTTCCTACTTAATACATACGGCAACAGAAGGCAACTTACGACGGCACATAGACCAGCTCAGGCCAAGGCAACCACAACACCACCCAGACCTTCCCCTACCAGACAGCCAACCCCCACCCCCCCTGGACATAATACCTGCACCAGAACGGGAGGAAGGGGAACAAGGAAACATACCGCCTCGGGAACACGAAAACGCACCACCCCCAAGACGTTCTAACCGAAACAGAAGAGCACCAGCATACTTGCAGGACTATGAATGGGCCGGCTCCAACAACCAACAAGAGGGTGGAAACGATCCGGGGGAGGGGTAAGGGGTGTAATGTATATAAACACGTATGTAGAAATGTTATTAACAAGTTATAACCATTTAATACTGTGAGGTAAACACCGCTGACAGGAGAACACGTGGGAACTTTGACAGCTGTCAAAGTTCCCCGCCAGAGCGCAGGTGCAGCCATTTGACAGCTCGCGGCTGTCAAAACACAGAAGCCGACTCACCACGTGGAGAGAGGAGCTGTCAAGACGCGACGGCGGTGATTGGACCAACTAGACGCGGCGCCAAAAGGAAGGAACCTGATTGGCCTACACTGACAGCAGCCGGCTATAAAAGCCGGACAAGTTGTACTGTTCTTTGCCTTGCTCTGAAATAAATCCTAGTTGGTTAACCTGTCGTCCAGAGTGGTCCTTCAGCCACTTCAAAAACCGTCCCAATACGTTGTGCGACATCAAGTGACATCACGAGTTTGACATGTCTGAGTAACCTACCTGCCAAATTTGTATCACCTGTAGTTGCTGGGTTGCCTTCAAAAGCAGTGTCACTTAAAACATGTTCTAGTAATCCAACCACGAGTTGTGAGATATTATTGCCAGGGCACATTGGCCCAAGTAGGATTATAACTGGCATACCCCCAAAGGTAGGCAACCCCAGCTGCCCTCTGCTTTATCAGGAGCTGAGAGGCCAGGAGGACTCCTAAGAAATGAGGAGAACCTCTAGGAAGAGGACTGTGACCCAGCTGAGAGTAACAACAGGGAGTGGTGTTAATTGTGCTGCCTACCTCTTATTAACAAACAACACCTCTGTCTTGTAGGATTTAGTCCTTGGTCAACCTGAATTGATCCTTGACCTCTCTGAGTGATTTTGTTGTCAAATGTTCAATTTCAAACATTTCCCCATGATATAGTTATAAGGGGGTGTCTAGAATCCTTTGGTTATCTGTTCCACACCTACTTTGGATGGCTACTGTTGTCCATATGTCTAGGGTAGATGCTGCAGTAAGAATATAAATTGTATTGCTTGTGATGCTCGTGATGAGCTTCAAACAACTTGTAATAATTCAGCAGCTATTCAATAATAGATCAATTTTTCTTTTGTGAGTGGAGCATTACTACACTGGCTATGTAATAGAGAGCCGAGGCATAGTTTCTCATGATTTCTGGCTGAGCCACTCAATCAGAATTTGCAAGCTTGATTTTTGGGCAGTGACTTTGTTTCTCAGTTTCACTGTACAGTATGTGTTTTAAATGGAAGTGGACAATACAGGATCACTGTGAGGTGTGCCAGGTTTTTTATTGTGATCCAGCCATGTCCCACTGCAGCTAATGTCAATTTCCTGGTTTGTATCTTGATTGAACAAATGGAAGAACCTTGTATAATTTTTACTTATTATCTGTTCTAAATAGAAGATGCTCAGTTTTTTCTAAAGCTGCTGCAGGGCCCTTGGTAAATTGAATAAATTTCCTTGCCTATGTTGCTATGGTTAGATGATACAACTTGGAGCTTATTTTTTAGTTGTAAGTCATTCCATTTAAAATACTATTATCTGCATTTACTTCCACATTCAACATAGAACCAACTTAATATATATATGGATCATTTGTGTTTATTTGTAATCCTTGTCATATTGTATATTCCCCCACCACCATGAATTCTGTTGAATCTTATCTAGTGCCAATTTAGCTTGTTAGTTGACCAGATTCTTGTGTATATGTAGCAATAATAAGATCTTCAGTGCTTTGAACACAGCAAGTGTTTCTGGTTCTTTGCCTCTGATAGTTAACCATTGCATCTACTGATAGCATCACCATTGTAAATAGATCTTTAAAATCTTCATTATCTTAATCTTCCTGCTCATGTTTTGTCTATAATTTGTTGGAAGTTTCTTATATAGAAGCAGATGGTGGTTGTTTTTTTCATTATGGTGCTTCTTTGGGTCATTGTTCAACTGGAAAAATCATAAAATCATATCCCAAATTTTCTTTTTGTTACGAGGCATATCATATGTCCTGTGTTCTTCTTTAACCAGCATGTCTGCAAGCTTTAGTTCTACAGAGAAAGTATTTGGATGTAATTATCAAATATTGTGGATGGGTAAGGTGTAAATCAGAAACATACATAGCCTCTTATCATATGTTCCTGGCAGTTCATTGCAGCACCTTCCTAAAATTTTCGTAGTTTTCTGAGCTGAAAGAATAAGTCTTGCTCAAGGCTGCTACTGAAATTATTTAGGGTTTTCTAAAAAACTTTTTGTCATTTACAGGCTGCTTGAAAGAAGTCCTAAAACATTATTATTATCTTTATTAAGACCAATAAATATGGAATAAAAGTGCAAGCTTTTAAATTTTCCCAAATGCTTAATAGGGCAAGATATTTTGAGACACAAAGAAGAAATGAGAAAAAGGTGACAATTAAAACATGGATATTGATTTCTAAGATGATTGGCATGTCATCCCTGTCCTTTATTTTTTTTATAGAAAGATATATTTTATGCCTAAAAAACAGGGATTGTACCCTGTGCTTTGTATAATGTATACACTGAATTTGTATTTAAGGCCCAAAGCCTGAAGTTGATGTCATATATGGATATGTTGCAATATCATACAGGTATTTCTTTGAACTAGGAAAAGGTATATACTGAAGAGATATTTTGGATGGGAAAACCAGTGAGGATTAAAATAATTCTTAATCCTTTCTCTGTCAAACTTTTGCTTATTCCACATTGTTCATATTCCTTGTGCCTTCTAAAAATATTTTTTTCTTTCCACATTTAAATCATAATAGGAGAAATAATACTTGAATGGAGTTGTTGAGTTAGCTCATGAGCAATAATTGATAGGAAAAAGAGTAGCCCTTTCCACATTTATCAGCAAATATATCACCTGTTCCTCATTGCCATTGACTGTTTTAATCATGCTAAAATGTTGATGTTATCAAGTTAACTCACAAAATATTGTCTTTCCTGAGCACTGGATGGTTTTGCTACTAATTTTGTTTTACTTGTTTTATTGCATTTACATTACTAATAATGTTTTAGTAGTGAGATATACATTCGTAAAAAATAAAACAAGCTGGAATTGATGACCTGGCTTTTCATTCCAGCAGAATGGATTCTTATCAAATATGTATAAATGAGATATAAATTGAGGCTTTCATCAGTATTTTCTTCAAGGATCTGGGAAAGCCACTACAAAACATTTTCTGTTTGGTAATCTTTGAATATACTCCAGAGATTAAGTTTATTTTTGACATTTTTTATGAATTTCTTTGGGTGCTCTTTAATCTTACCAATCTTTCGGCATATTGTTATCTTGCTGAGGATAACTCATTATGCGAAATGCTTCATGTACATATTTCTTTTTCTGAGTTAATCCCCTTTTATTCTATGGGAGTAAATACAGAACAGAATGGCTTGCTGATCCATCCATGGATTGGGCTATAAGTTACATAAACAAAGTATGTTATACAGATACAATGTATAGACAAGTGTCACGGAAAATAGACTAACTTTGTTTTTAGTAACTTTTAATCTTTTGCTAACTCTGTTTTATTGTGTTTTATTGAGGTGGCAAAAGTTTGAAATGGCTTTCCACACAGAATGTTAGAAATGTATAGAAATAACTGATTTGTTATCTGACAGGAGAAAATAAATAAGAAATATAAACATTTTCAGACTTACATAGATCCCAGTGATGTGTCTTTGATTTGCAGTGGTCCAAGGCTCAAAAGAAAATGCTTGAGTCAAGCATAAGTTCGCATTCTGTTTTGTTTTTCAAAATAAACAGTATTTTCCCCCCATAAATGTTTTGTTGGTTTTCCTGTTAAAAACATAAATTAATTTTGAAAATCACATAACACACCACGTGTAACCTTTGTCAGTTATTGAAGTAACTGCAAGATAATACCAGTATGTACTAGGCAGCAAAGTTAGAAATAAAGGTGTTAATGTTCTTTTTTCCATATTGCAGTATATAAAACAAGAACTAAAATCAGCCTTTATTGATTAAATATTAACTGATAATGTACCCTTGCGAGTCTTCATCCAAACATTTTAAAGGGCTAAAGAGGCTCAGGAAAATTTCATTTTTTGTCTTTAACTGTTTCTGAAACTGATGGATTCTTCCTGTAGAGTTTTCACAGGACTTAAAGAGGATACCTACCATAGGTAATATTTTGCCTTTCAGTCTCTGAGGTTTTACTTATTTTTTAATCTCTCAGGAAAAACATTCTTGGCATTATCAAGATTAATGAGGTTCAGTGAAATAAAAATTTGGAATTGCTCTATATAGTTATGTGCATATGCTTGATTGATGGCAGCAAAATGCCATGATTTGAGATAAGATGACCTTTATTAGTGACTTTTCATATTTTCCCTTTCAAGCTCAGAGATCGGCAATTAATATTAATATGCAATTATAAGACTGGAATAAAAGCTATGTAGAAAGCCTTCCATTCAAAAAAAATGAACTCAACTCTGTAGAATAAATACAGGTGAAACTCAAAAAATTAGAATATCGTGCAAAAGTTCATTTATTTCAGTAATGCAACTTAAAAGGGGAAACTAATATATGAGATAGACTCATTACATGCAAAGCAAGATAGTTCAAGCCATGATTTGTCATAATTGTGATGATTATGGTTTACAACTCATGAAAACCCCAAATCCACAATCTCAGAAAATTAGAATATTGTGAAAAGGTGCAATATTCTAGGCTCAAAGTGTCCCACTCTTATCAGCTAATTAAGCCATAACACCTGCAAAGGGTTCCTGACCCTTTAAATGTTCTCTCAGTCTGGTTCAGTAGGAATCACAATCATGGGGAAGACTGCTGACCTGACAGTTGTGCAGAAAACCATCATTGACACCCTCCATAAGGAGGGAAAGCCTCAAAAGGTAATTGCAAAAGAAGTTGGATGTTCCCAAAGTGCTGTATCAAAGCACTTTAATAGAAAGTTATGTGGAAGGGAAAAGTGTGGAAGAAAAAGGTGCACAAGCAGCAGGGATGACCGCAGCCTGGAGAGGATTGTCAGGAAAAGGCCATTCAAAAGTGTTGGGGACTTTCACAAGGAGTGGACTGAGGCTGGAGTCAGTGCATCAAGAGCTACCACACACAGACGGATCCTGGACATGGACTTCAAATGTCGTATTCCTCTTGTCAAGCTGCTCCTGAACAACAAACAACATCACAAGCGTCTTACCTGGGCTCAAGAAAAACAGACCTGGTCTGTTGCTCAGTGGTCGAAAGTCCTCTTTTCTGATGAGAGCAACTTTTGCATCTCATTTGGAAACCAAGGACCCAGAGTCTGGATGAAGAATGGAGAGGCACACACTGCAAGATGCTTGAAGTCCAGCGTGAAGTTTCCATAGTCTGGGGAGCCATGTCATCTGCTGGTGTTGGTCCACTGTGCTTCATTAAGTCCAGGGTCAACACAGCCGTCTACCAGGAGATTTTGGAGCACTTCATGCTTCCTTCCACAGACGAGCTTTATGGGGATGCTGACTTCATTTTCCAGCAGGACTTAGCACCTGCCCACACTGCCAAAAGCACCAAAACCTGGTTCAATGACTGTGGGATTACTGTGCTTGATTGGCCAGCAAACTTGCCTGACCTGAACCCCATAGAGAATATATGGGGCATTGCCAAGAGAAAGATGAGAGACATGAGACCGAACAATGCAGAAGAGTTGAAGGCCGCTATTGAAGCATCCTGGTCTTCCATAACACCTCAGCAGTGCCACAGGCTGATAGCTTCCATGCCACACCGCATTGAGGCAGTAATTGCTGCAAAAGCAGCCCAAACTAAGAACTGAGTACATATGTATGCTTATACTTTTCAGAGGTCCAATATTGTTCTATGTACACTCCTTGTTTTATTGATTGCATGTAATATTCTAATTTTCTGAGATTGTGGATTTGGGGTTTTCATGAGCTGTACGCCATAATCATCACAATTATGACAAATCACGGCTTGAACTACCTTGCTTTGCATGTAATGAGTCTATCTCATATATTAGTTTCCCCTTTTAAGTTGCATTACTGAAATAAATGAACTTTTGCACGATATTCTAATTTTTCGAGTTTCACCTGTATATAACCTCCCCAACAGTTATTTCTGCGTCCATCATAATCAGCACTTATTATATAAAGCTTTTCCCATTCAGAATGATTTTAATGGAAATTCTCACTAGAGAAAAACCTCAAAAATCTTTGCTTCTATGACTTTCCAGGTTATTTATCAAAATTTGATATATTTAAGAAAGGGGCTCTATGCTTCAGTTTCTTCTTATTGTTAGAGTGAAGCTCAATTTCAGAATGCCAGGAACGACCTCCCATCGCCCGGTGCGCTCATACAGGGAGGGCCTCCTCAGGGTGCCGTCGGCTAGACAATGTTGGCTGGCAACCCCCAGGCGGAGGGCCTTCTCTGTGGGAGCACCTGCCCTGTGGAATCAACTTCCCCTTGAGCTCTGGATGGCCCCGGATCTCCGGTCTTTTCATCGCGGCCTTAAAACATTTCTCTTCCATCAGGCTGACCTGGACTGACGATAGGGATTTTTAAGTAGAATATTTTAAATATTTTATTATTTTATCATTGGGGCTTGTTAGTTTAATCTTTTTTAACATTTGTATTATTGTGTTTAATTGTTGTTAGCTGCCCTGAGTCCTTCGGGAGATAGGGCGGCATATAAGTCCCATAAATAAATAAATAAATAAATAAACAAACAAACAAACAAACAAACAAACAAACAAACAAACAAACAAATACTTTATATGCATTCCCATGGCAGCATATGATGTTGTGAATAAAAAATTGTGACTTAACTACAGCTGTTGCCACAAACAAGTACTCTTGTCTAAACCCTTCAGAGAGAGTGTTGGATATCAAGGTGGAAGGAAAGAAAGGCTAGCAAATATTGCAGAAGGTTTGTGCTGATGTGCCATGTTTAGACAAAAACAGGCATATAATTCCAGTATAGCTCTCCAGAAATATTCTAACCCAACATTCTCCATTTTGGGAATGTCATGTAATTGTGGGAGCTGTAATTTTAACAAAGCTGGAAGCATCAGGTTTAGAAAGGTGAAGTATATAAATGAAGTGAAAAAGACAGGACATTGTTTTAAAATTAATCTCACTGGTTCAGGTAAATCAATATTCCATTCTGAAGAGAATATTACACAAAGCCAATATTTATTTTAATTATACTTTTCTGAATGAACTCCAATGGCTGGATTCATGCAACATGTAAGCCATAAATGATAATTTATAAACATAGATTCTAGTAGATAAGCCATAAAGTGTTTTAGTAGAATCCATTTGCTATTTTAACTTAGTGTGAACCCAGCCAAATGTGGTTTATTCAGTAAATCATAATTAAACGAACTATTTGTGAATCAAGTGACTTGTTTACTTTAGTATATAAATTAAGATCCGCCAAATTTTACCCCATTAGGTAATTTAATGAGGTTATTGAGGTTTGACATGTGGGAATACAATAAGAAGATTTAAAACAGTATATGGAGAATGTTTTTCATTCTACCTAGAGATATAGTGAAATAGTATTTGATCATTCATTGCTTCTGCAGACTGAATTTATGGTTACTTACTTTTATTTGTCGTCATGGCTGTTCCCCCTTACAATGTTAAAAGTGACATACACCACAATGGAAAAATAGCTTATTATTATAATGTATCTGCCAAGAACGTCTGCAGTTCCTCTGTAAAATAAAAACAGAGACAGATGCCCCCCCTCCTCAATTATAGTCTTGCCCAAAAAAAGTCATGAGATGATAAATTCTGTGGCATATTATTCCAGGATTGTTTTCTGACAGTGCCTTGGCCTGACATAACAAAAGTAGGAGGCAAATAATAGAACTATAATCATTGCTGCTTATTCCTCATGTGACAAAAACAAATTTATTACCTTTTATGATCAGCTTCCCCCAGAGCATTTGGTAAGCTGCTGCTGGAGATAGAGAAACTACCTGGATCCTTATTTAACAAAATACTTGTTGTGTTCTCATAAACTACTGTAGGCACAGATTTTTTGTCAGCAGAGGCCTGCAGCTTTATGTCAGCTTCCTAAGTTTGTGGTAAGTGAATGGAAATGGTTAATTACAAGTAATGAATTAAGAATAAAGAGCTGCTTGTTTTTTTAAAAAAAAAAGAAGTCAGAAAATATATGTAAAATAACTGATATAAGTTGCTTAAAATCTTGAATTTTCCCTTGCTCACTGTTAGTAGATAGTACTAATAAGAAAGATTAATAACATGTTCCCTTCCTTATTTTCCTCCTCCCCAACTCAGTCCCTTGTTATTTGTGTATTGTTTTGGTGTGGGTAATATTTGAAATGAGCATCATGTTGAATATGAAGAAAATGTTTAGAAAAATTGTACTAGTTTTATAGTTACTGTATTCTGCATTGTATTTTCCTGCTTGTAAGCCACTTAGAGTCACAATACTGAAGGGACAAAAAAGCCTACGCAAATAAATAAATATGATAGAGATCTGATTTACACAGTACAGTAAGCTACTAATTTGAGCAATCTGCAAATATGAAGCTGAAAACAGAGATGGGCCAAGGTGGGAGTGACTTCCAATAGCAGGGAAGGTATAGTTCTTGTTTGTACAATAAGCTGTGCATGTGTGGTATTAATTATGGATAGGATCGAAACAAGGACCTGTTTAGATAGCCAGTAATCTAGACAAAAAATAGCAGGAAAAGTGGTGTGAGATTATAATTGGTTTGAGGTTCCAACCCAAATGAAACAGCTTGTGAGAACTTTCCTAATATAAGGGATTCCACACATGGTTTTCAATAAGAAAATACCAAAAATACAAAAAGTATTTAAAAAATACTTATGATGCTTATATTGATAAAAGTACTTGGTTTGAAAAGCTCTTTACTTAATTCAATTGTAAACATGGATATAGATGGATCTCTATCTCTCTCTCTCTGTGTATATATATATAACAAAAGACGCGGTGGCTCAGTGGGTTAGGACGCTGAGCTTGTCGATCGGAAGGTCGGCAGTTTGGCGGGTCGAATCCCGAGTGCCGCGTAGCAGAGTGAGCGCCTGTTACTCGTCCCAGCTTCTGCCAACCTAGCAGTTCGAAAGCATGTAAAAATGCAAGTAGAAAAATAGGGACCACTGCGGTGGGAAGGTAACAGCATTCCGTGCGCCTTTGGCGTCTAGTCATGCCGGCCACATGACCACGGAGACGTCCTCGGACAAGCGCTGGCTCTTCGGCTTTGAAACGGAGATGAGCACCGGCCCCTAGAGTCGGAAACGACTAGCACGCATGTGCGGGGGAACCTTTACCTATATATATATATATATATATATATATATATATATATATATATATATATATATATATATATATATATATGTTTAGGTATTTGTCAAGGCTTTTTGTGTGTGTGTGTGTGTGTGTGTGTGTGTGTGTATACATACATATACATTGATAGCCTTCAAGATAGGCTGAAAACAGGAAATAAAGATTTGCCCCATGTTTGGGGCCTAGCAAGGTAATCTAAATAGTTAACATTTGAAACATATCTTCCCTTGCAGAAAAAAGCTAACAGAGCGAGAGGGACCTTGTGGCTTAGAGGCAAATAACACTGCCTTGTATGCAATCAGCCCAGGTTCGAATCTCAGAAGGGTATAGCTGGCTGAAGACGACTAAGGAGTCAGAAATGCATCTCAGTTTCCCTTTAATTCTTTGTTAGTAAATTTTACACAAATATATGAATTGTCCGGTGTGACTACTGCCTGTTTGATAGCCTTCAAGATAGGCTGAAAACAGGAAATAAAGATTTGCCCCATGTTTGGGGCCTAGCAAGGTAATCTAAATAGTTAACATTTGAAACATATCTTCCCTTGCAGAAAAAAGCTAACAGAGCGAGAGGGACCTTGTGGCTTAGAGGCAAATAACACTGCCTTGTATGCAATCAGCCCAGGTTCGAATCTCAGAAGGGTATAGCTGGCTGAAGACGACTAAGGAGTCAGAAATGCATCTCAGTTTCCCTTTAATTCTTTGTTAGTAAATTTTACACAAATATATGAATTGTCCGGTGTGACTACTGCCTGTTTGATAGCCTTCAAGATAGGCTGAAAACAGGAAATAAAGATTTGCCCCATGTTTGGGGCCTAGCAAGGTAATCTAAATAGTTAACATTTGAAACATATCTTCCCTTGCAGAAAAAAGCTAACAGAGCGAGAGGGACCTTGTGGCTTAGAGGCAAATAACACTGCCTTGTATGCAATCAGCCCAGGTTCGAATCTCAGAAGGGTATAGCTGGCTGAAGACGACTAAGGAGTCAGAAATGCATCTCAGTTTCCCTTTAATTCTTTGTTAGTAAATTTTACACAAATATATGAATTGTCCGGTGTGACTACTGCCTGTTTGATAGCCTTCAAGATAGGCTGAAAACAGGAAATAAAGATTTGCCCCATGTTTGGGGCCTAGCAAGGTAATCTAAATAGTTAACATTTGAAACATATCTTCCCTTGCAGAAAAAAGCTAACAGAGCGAGAGGGACCTTGTGGCTTAGAGGCAAATAACACTGCCTTGTATGCAATCAGCCCAGGTTCGAATCTCAGAAGGGTATAGCTGGCTGAAGACGACTAAGGAGTCAGAAATGCATCTCAGTTTCCCTTTAATTCTTTGTTAGTAAATTTTACACAAATATATGAATTGTCCGGTGTGACTACTGCCTGTTTGATAGCCTTCAAGATAGGCTGAAAACAGGAAATAAAGATTTGCCCCATGTTTGGGGCCTAGCAAGGTAATCTAAATAGTTAACATTTGAAACATACATATACATATATATACAGATACATACACACACACACACACACACACACACACACACACACATATATATATATATATATATATATATATATATATATATATATATATATATATATATATATATATATATATATATATATATTGTATATATATATATAAAATAGCACAATTTAAACATTGTTGCTACTGTGTGAGAATGGGTGGGTGTAGCAAAGAACTAGAAGAACTGTGTTCTTCAGTTATTTTAGCAGAAAATAAATATCCCCATGTTGGGTCAAGTCTTCTGCTGGGAAAAGATTTTCAAAGTCAGCAATACATTTTGCAGAGCAATATGCCACATCACTATACATAGTCTGCATCTTTAATAAGCAGGAATTTAAACATCCATCTGCTAGATTTATGCCTAGTGGAAAATATTGTAATACAAATTGCAGAGAGCTTTTGAGTATGGAGCAAACTGTAATTCACTGATTTGTCAAAAGTTGATAAGGTGCTTTATCATGTTCAAAGCACAATCTGACAATGCTAGTCCAAACGTCGTTTAGATTCAGCAGGAACAAACTATAGGGATTAAAACTAGAAGATCAGAGGATTATTTATTTAAATTGGTTATTATAAGTCACATTTTCCAAGACAGCTTTAAGTCACAGGCTGGATTCACAAAATTGGCTTAATGCAGTTCATTTGCTTTTGGTTTAGTGCGTAATATTAATTTAGCTATTGGAATTTATTTGATGAACTGTATCTAAGCAAATTATGGTTTTGTGTGATGTATAAACCAGGTCACTGTGATATGGACTTCATAGAAAATTATATATGAATAGACTCCAAGACTGCTGAAGACTGGAACCAAGATTGGGCATTCAGTGTAGATTATGTTTGCATGACACATTAACTATTATGTACGGAATAAAGCAATTTGCTGATCTCACTCAATATATTAAACATTTTACAGATCATACACACGGATTGATTCAACATGTTAAGCCATCAAGCTCAAAGTACCTTTTGGCTTAGCTTGTTCTTTGAACGCATCTAACTATCAAGAACAGAATCAGGCTGAATTAGGAGACAAAGCAAAAGAGAGTCCAAAATATCTGTGAATCTGCATTTGAAATACAGAATGTAGTACAGAAAAAAGATGCAATGAAAAATGTCAAAGATGAAAAACTTAAGATTGAGCCAATCAACAAAGCTTTTTCTTTTACAAATGTTGTTTGAAAACAGTACAGCAAGCCAGGCAATTAAAATTATTTTCTCCTATAACTCATTTCTGAAATCCACACATATGTGGTCAATCCTTTCAGTACCCCTATACCAAAAGTCATGCTTTTCCCCAAGTCAGCAAGAACTATCTCCTATTTGTTTTTCTCTAGCCCAGGATGATCTAAGTTCAGTTATAGTAGCTATAGATAGCAACTGATGTCTTTATTTGCTGTGGTGTTACAATACTGCATAGTTAAAACAAGGGATATTTCAGATTACAAAGGACATAATTACAATACTAGTTTCACTTTTGCAATTTGTAGAAATATTTATTTTTCACCTCACCTTTATTATTCTCTATAAATAACTCACAGCAATAAACATACCTAATATTCCTCCCTCCTCCTATTTTCCTACAATTACCTTGGGTTGGATTGAGAGAGAGTGACTGGCATCTATTTGACTGGGATAACCTTTTGTCCTGGATAACCCTACTACAGGTTTATATACTCTTGGCATTTGCTCGTCCCTCCCAGGAATATCTTGCTCTGCTCCCCACCATAATGAGGCAGTTCAGCAGGACTTGGCAGTTGGGGAACGATGATAAATACAGGTACCAAATATTTAAAGACTACTTAATTAGAGGCTATTTGGGCAAAGTTCCAATAAACTCTTACAACTTTTTTCAACGTCTAACTAGAAAGTCTTCATGCTAATTTATAGAAAATAAAACAATAGACAAGTGGTCTAGATAAATAAATATGCCTAGTTAAGAAATATAATTATTCCCTGGAGACCTCAGCAAGGCTGGAGTTGCTAAATGACCTGCACTACAATCTCCCTTAGAGTAGCTCAGGTTCCCTTCCCCGCTGCATAAGCTGGGTGGCTTATAAATAAAGTGCTGGGTGGCTGTAACCCAGACCTATGCTTGGAGGTGTCTATGTGGAGCCTGGAAAAATACAAACAACAATAGTACAGTTATAGTTCTAAGAGAAGGAAAACTAGAGAGTTTAACCCGACAATTAAAAATATATTTTAGTAAGCTGTTTTGTAAATGGGTAAGCTATTTTAATATCAGGGACGCGGTGGCTCAGTGGGTTAGGACGCTGAGCTTGTCGATCAGAAGGTCGGCAGTTTGGCGGGTCGAATCCCGAGTGCCGCGTAACAGAGTGAGCGCCTGTTACTCGTCCCAGCTTCTGCCAACCTAGCAGTTCGAAAGCACGTAAAAATGCAAGTAGAAAAATAGGGACCACTCCGGTGGGAAGGTAACAGCGTTCCGTGCGCCTTCAGCGTCTAGTCATGCCGGCCACATGACCACGGAGACGTCCTCGGACAAGCGCTGGCTCTTCGGCTTTGAAACGGAGATGAGCACCGGCCCCTAGAGTTGGAAACGACTAGCACGCGTGTGCGGGGGAACCTTTACCTTTACCTTTACCTTATTTTAATATCACAACGTATTTTGAAAATTCAAGAAATGCTCACTTGCCTAAAAGGGTTAATGATACCTGAATTACTCCACTGATAAAAATACAAAGTAACTTCTCTGTATAAGCTAACTTGGACAAGCAACCTTAAGATGTTCCCAAAGTCTTTTAGACCTGGTGAACTAGCAAGGCCAACTGCATAAGACCATGGCGGTTATAATAAAAAGCACTTGGAGTGTCGACGTCTACATTATATTCTAAATCAGGGGTCTTCAGACTTGGCCCTTTCATGACTTGTGGACTTCAATTCCCAGAATTCCTCAGCCAGTGTGGCTGGCTGAGGAATTCTAGGAGTTGAAGTCCACAAGTCATAGAAGGGCCAAGTTTGAAGACCCCTGTTCTAAATTATCCATTGTTTTTTTATTCAGCCACTATGACTTGCAAATGAAGCCTCTGAGACAAAAGAATCCCTTGTCTATTGAGTTTTTATACTTTAAAGTTTAGTGCTATTTTTTTACCATATCTTCTCTGTTTAGAACAAAATACATTTGCACTATCTAGGCTAACCAATAGGTATTGCATGTCAATTTCTGTTCTGGCTTTTTCTTAAGCTATAAGAAGTATGATAATTCCTTTCATTTCAAATCTAAGAAAAACACACCTTACAATTTTGCAAAGATGGGAGGAGTAATTTTTCTTACTGATGTTATTTTTTATAAAAAAAAGTGTAGCTGCACTTTAAGCATCACCAATTGACATGTACACTATTCAGACTGCTGTTTGTTTTGTTTGTGTGATTCTCCCCAAAATGTGGCTACTTCCAGTTATATTTTAAACTTACGTTGATATTTGTGAATCATTTTACAATATCTGTTTTCAGCCATAGTTTATAGATTAGAATGAGGCATATCTAGCCATTATAATTATCTCATATAACATGAATTAGTGTCAAACGTAAACCCAATCCGTAGGGGTGTTGCTTTAGTGAGAGATATTACTGGTTTTTTTTTTAAAAAAGCTTGAAATGCAATTACTGCCTATATAGTGCAACTGGTGGAATATATGGCAGCTTTTCAGAGCTCCTGTGCCTTTAATTAGAAGCTTTCTTGCTGTAGCTTTTGCCTGTAATTGCTTTCTTCTCAGTAGGGACACTCATTATTTATCCCCAAAATGTATTTTTTTTCTTTTTTAAATTAAAATACATTTCATTACAGTTTAAAAAAAATAATAAGAGGAAATCAATTACTAAAATCCTCTCTCATCTATATACTGTAGGTAGAAGAACTGGCTGATTCCGTGGTAATATAGTACAGTTCCATAATGATGCATGCTAGCTGAATGAGAAGCAATTAGAGGGGGATAAGCTGGCAGAAAAAACAGTTTCAGGGGAAATTTTCTGAAAGAATAAAGATACTGAGAGCAGGCAATAATATACAGTAGAACTATATTAAGTGATTACTGGGAACTCTGCTCTGAGTCTATAGGAGAAAAGCAGTATTATAGCAGTACTAAAGAATATTTGTATAGAATCAGTAATTTTTGTGAGATATGGCGGTCTATTGTCTAATTTGTAATGGTTAGATGTATTATTAATATCCACCCAAATTAACAGTTTGCTATGTGAAATGAGATTCTGTCAGACTTTGAGTTGATGCTGGGAAGCTATGTGAAATGATTATTTAGTTATGCTGCCCAGGTGAAGTCTATTGAAGGGGAAAAAAGCAAATATGTAATGCATTTTTTATAGTCAGCATTTGGAATATTCTATCTGCAAGCATGAAAAACAAAAGTGGATGGATGTTACTTGTATATGGCTACAACTGAGCCAACCGCTAGATTTCAGCAAAATGGTACCCCAAACTTTGCTTCCATCTAATGGTTGTCCAGATTTTACAGTCCAGAACCAGCAGCAGGATTTGTTCAACAGATTTAACAGGGTTCCCTTACCAATTCAAAATAAAGGCATCCAAAGTACTATTCTTTTCTGTTAAACAAGATTGCAAGCCTCCAGTTAGTAAGTCATTGGTGATAAGTGGTTTTCACAAGTATATTATAGATACCAAGAGTGAGGTTACTCATGTAAAGCAGAAAAAGAAAAATGTAGGGAAAAATTGCACCACATGAGAGGGTGAGAGGGACAAAACCTAGAGTCATTCCATTTTGCTAGGGTTAAGTCTTCGCCATCCAGACTATCACAACCTCCAGGCACTGGGTCAGCATTTGAACAGAATCAACTACCAGACAGAGATGAAAATTTTTGTCATTTGCATTTCTTTTTGTCCCTCCTTTTGCATCTTTTCTTTAATGATTCTATTCCACCAGTTCTTTGATATTAGTGTCCCGTGCTGAGTTGTCCCACAGTGAACTGGCTGTGGTGAATTGTCCCGTGGCAAGTTGGCTGTGGCAAGTTGTCTCAGGGGTCTAGGGTTAAACCTCTCTCTCTCCGCTACACTGTCTGGAACTGGCAATAGAGGGAAGAACAGAGCTACTGCAAATAGTGCCACCCCCATTCCCGATTTCTGATGCCACTCCAGCAGATGCCACAGTTCATGATATCAAAAGCTGCCAAGAGAACCAGGAAGCCAGGAGAGATGTATCATCACCCTTTTGAGCAATGCAGATGTCCTCTACAGGTGTGACTAATACTGTTCAGTACTACAACACAGTTTGAACTTTATGTTGAAAAAGTCAGATAATTTGTTTCAACCAGAACCAAAACATAGGTAGCAGAGCGCAGTAGTAAGGATTGCTGAAGGTTTTCAAGAAAAGATTGGACAACCATGTCTCCTGCTATGGACAGGGGATTAGACTAGAAGACCTCCAAAATCCCTTTCAGCCCTATAATACTGTAATCTATAATCCTTGGGATCAATTAGTTCAAACTCTTTTCATATAACCAAATTTAGAAATATCTTATAACCTTCATAAGACCTGCTCATCTGGAGTCTAATTTCAAATGTGCCCGAGTGACTTTGTCCAAAAATGCTAAGAATATTTCCCACAGCAGCCCTACAAGAGCTTCTCAGGCCCCTCCAAGAAGAAGTGAGTTTTCCTTGCTGCTCTTATCACCACAAGGTAAATAATAAAGGGTCTTATCTCAGCCTACTCAACCTAGCCTTTTCCATTTCAGTTTTCCACTCACTTTTATTTCAAATAGCATAGTGCACTTTCTCCCCCTTAATGCCATTCATTCTACTTGAGGCTCCTTGTTTTGCCATTTTTACCAATTCCTTTTTTTAAATAAATAAATAAATAAATAAATAAATCAATAAATCAATTAAAATTACTCTACATTTTCTGCCTCTTTTAATGTTAACTAATCCATCACCACTATTGATGTCACAAGTGCATTAATCTACTATTAGAAATAAATCACACAAATTAGATCTATATGGGAGCTACGTCAGGTGTGTCTCTGCTGTCCAGAAAGAACATCTGAGCAAATTTGCTTCAGCACATCTAAGCAAAGACCAGAACTTCTGAAACAGGGAGCTCAGGACAGACAAGGCAAAGATGGAGCTATTTGGCCCACTACCAGAATACACGTTTGGTGAACCATATTTAACATTTACCTTTAATTTTGGGTAGCTTGGTACCTGAAAAAATTAAGTTACACAAGTTATATTATCGCTTAGCATTAACATGTGAATTCAGTCTGTATCTGCTGATTAAGCCTTTATCTTTTCTGTAAAATTATAAAATGCCATTTGCATGTGTGTGTTTGGGGATAGAAGTTGTTGTTATTGGCCACCCAGTCAGCCAGATATTTAGACTGGGTTTTTCATTTTGGTCCACCTATTAAGCCCTTCCCAAGAACCTGGGATAGGCAGATGTTGTTGACTCTGAATGACTTACAAAATCCAAATGAAATAAAACAATTAAAAACATATAACACACAAATAGCCCAGGATAAAACAGCCATAGCAATAGCAACCCACACCAGGACCCTCATGAACACATTAATTCCAGGTTAAATTATACTAAGATGCAACACTTTTAAGCAGTGAACTGCAATGCCTTAAAAAAAAATCCAGTTCAGCACTCCTAGTTTTGCAGGATACGTAATCCTAGCAAAAGAAACAAATTATGTATTTTATTAAGAAAATAAGCATGGACAATTGAGAAGCAGATGCTAGTGATTTAAATTATGGCCTGGTAATTGGACCCAAGCATATATGCCACATACCGATATAAGTATTTACTGATGTAGAATCATTTTTATACAAACTTTGATACAACAGGTGAGACAGTTCCCTCCTTCCCTCCCATTCATCCATCCTTCAGTGTTAACTTCTGGTGAATATTGGATTACTCCCTGCAGTTTTCTTGGTAAGGTTTTTTTAAGTGGTTTGCCCTGGCCTCTTTCCTAAGGCTGAGAGACAGTGACTGGCACAAGGTCACCTAGCTGGCTTTGTGCCTAAGGCAGGACTAGAACTCACAGTCATTCCATTTCTAGCCTGATGTTTCAACCACTACAGTACACCAAGCTGATTCTCGTTCATAAAAGTATAATTCAGTAAAGGACAAAAATGTGGTATGATACTTGTATACCCTGTGTGTGGAGGAAATACCTAAATAATTTGGAACATACTGTTTTACATGAGTTAGATTCTTACCACTTAAATACTATCCTATCACTAATGGGAAAATGACATCATTTCTTGGTATTGGGATCCTGCTGTTCAGGCCTGTCAAAAAAGGGTATAGATATTCTTTATTTTCTATGGTAGCTTATATTGAAAGGAGTCATCACAACTAGCAAAAAACATTTGCAAAAGCAAAGGATGGAATATAAAGAATCTTAAATGTTAAATCTACAGTGTGGAAAGAAATGACCTGGCTAGAACAAAGCATGGTCATATTCCTTTTAAGGACTGGCAGGACATTATGAAGGCCCAAGCAAAAGATAAGATGAAACTCCATTCCCACTACAAGATGAATCATATTCAATGCTGGTAGAGGGATAACAATCTTTATCCCAGCTAAAGATTGCATACATGGCTGAAGCCGAGTGAATTTTTATGGCACGCTCAGCTCAGGCCAACAGCTTAACTAGCTTTATCTTCCTCCCGACATTCACTGCCTGAGATGGCCACTTCAAGCTAAAAATATCACAGGCTGTATTGTTATCGTTTCCAAAGGGCATTTTTTAAATTGACAATAGCAAATTCAATGAGGAAAAGCCTTAGTTGCAGCATGAATTGTTGGGATTGACATGTAAGAACTTTAGCTGAAGAAAAGAGGTAAAAAATAAGTGAAGTCCTACTTTGGTGTTACTGATCATTCATAAATATTGAAGCATTTTTACCGTAGAAGCTTTGCCCATAGCAATGTTCAAATTGCTAGTAATTTAAAGACTGAGAAAAACTAAAGAAAATATTGTGTTGAGAACTGATTGCAGACCCTATTATTATTTTCTCACTTTGATTTATCCATTTCTCATATTTATATACATATTATCAGAATCTAAAAATTCAGGCAGTTTCCAATGATAGAAACATAAAACAGTATCGAGAAAATCTAATTAAAAAAATCAAATCAATATGATCATAGTGATCATATAGTAAGCTCACCTTTGAAAATTCTTCAGATTCTCTTGTAACTTCTATTGGAAGTGGAGCCAACAAAACTGCTCACCTGAACCCTGACTGTACAATGTGATATCAAGGTGTTCCATTAATGATATATTATTTATCCCAAAGGCTTAGTTAAAGAACAAGCAAGGATCGTTGTCATAGAGCCCAATAACTCATACACCAGAATAGCTTGCCCTCCTAGAATTGTGGGTGCTGCATCACTGGAGGTTTGCAAAAACAGACTGGACAACCATTTGATTGGGATGATATCAGGCTCCTGCCTTGAGCAGGGAATTGGATTAGAGCAGAGGTCCCCAACCTTTTGGACACCACGGACCGGTTCCATGGAGAGAGGTGGGGTATCACCAGTACGCTGATGATACCCAACTTTTTCTTTCCACCCCGAACCAACCCAGCGATGCCCTCTCCGTGATGTCCCGGTGCCTGGAGGCGGTTCAGGTCTGGATGGGGAGAAACAGGCTTCGTCTCAATCCCGCCAAGACTGAGTGGCTGTGCATATCGGCATCTCGGGTTAACCAACTTATTCCACCTCTAACGATGGGGGGTGAGGTGTTACCCCCCGTTGATAGGGCTCGCAACCTGGGCGTCCTCCTGGACTCACGGCTCAATTTTGAAGACCACATAGGAGCCGTGACCAGGGGGGCTTTTGCACAGGTTCGCCTGGTGCGCCAGTTGCGTCCCTATCTGGACCGAGACGCCCTACGCACAGTTACTCATGCGCTTGTTACCTCCCGTCTGGACTACTGTAACGCTCTCTACATGGGGCTGCCCTTGAAGACCACTCGGAGGCTTCAACTGGTGCAGAATGCGGCCGCGCGAGTTGTAATGGGGGTCTCCCGATACTCCCATGTAACACCTCTACTCCGCGAGCTGCATTGGCTTCCGGTTGCCCTCCGGGTGAAATTCAAGGTGCGGGTTATTACCTATAAAGCCCTACATGGCCTGGGTCCGGGCTATTTGAGGGAACACCTGCTGCCGGCATCAAACGCCCTTCGCCCAGTGCGCTCCCACAGGGAGGGTCTGCTCAGGGTGCCGCCGGTGAGAGATTGCCGGCGGGTGACACCCAGGGATAGGGCCTTCTCAGTGGGAGCGCCTGCCCTCTGGAACCAGCTGCCGGTGGAGCTGAGGACTGCCCCCGACCTCCGATCATTCCGCCGGGGCCTGAAGACCTGGCTCTTTGAGCTCTCGGGCCCAGGCTGAGGAGAAATTTTAATTGGGGTTTTAAGTATACAGGGTCAATTTAATATTTTTTTAATTTGGTTTTTTAACTTTTGTATGGTGGATTTTTTAATTTCCTGTAAACCGCCCTGAGTCCTCAGGGAATAGGGCGGTATATAAATGTAACTAAATAAAATATTTTGAGATGACTATAGTTGGAAGAGTAAGTATATAACTGGGAATGGGAATGGGGTTTTATTTAAAATGTGGACCTTGCTCTGCACCCAAGAACACAGAAAAAATAGCACAACACTTCTTTGATGAAAAAGAGAACTAACTCATTAGAATATCTTTGCATCAGAGAAAAGCAGAGGAGTCAGAATGTCTTCATTAAAGATGAAGCAACAGAACTAGAGATTAGCTACTTGCAGGATGCATATACTATAGGGAAAAAAATAAATTAGTGAACTAGCCCAGACACTCATGATACCTTACATTAGAAGCCCTGCAATAAAAGAGGGTATTTATTTATTAAATACACGGCCACACAAACTTTTGGTGGTTTGCAACTATTAATTGCATTTCAGTTTTCCAACCAAGCTATTATATTAGACAGTTCCATTTTAGGCATCCCACTGGCTATGTCCCCATGGAGTATAGCATTGCAGCTTGATCGATGCTCTGATCTGTTCTTGCAGCCTATACATAAGTAGGTAGTATCTTGGGCATGATTATTTCATTAGCTTGACCACCAGAATCCTGATAGGCAGTTTTAGAGCCAAAGCAGACAATGATTGACAGTCAGGGACCTTTACATCTCATGTAAAGCTCTAGGCTGGATAAGCTTAATTATTCCAGGAAAGGCATGGTAGTGAAGAATATCACTGCTATTGTGTAAGGAGGATTTGTAGTTTGCCTAACAGAGCATATTTTGAGTAGAGAATGGATGAAGGAGAATCATATTATGGTCAGATTTCATGTTGACTCAAATCATGCACACATGAAAGGAAGAAACCTTTACAATACAAATCAGATAAAAGTTCTAATATTGTTTTGCTCTTCCAAATGGATTACTTTTAGAATTTTTTTTAATGAAAGATGTGGCCTGGCATACCAATCTGGGAGCTTGGACAGTGAAACCATGTACAGTAGTTCCAGTTATGTAGCCAAAAGAAGTTTCTGCTTCAATAATCAGTGTTGATGCAACTTTTTGTCTTTACACTTGCAGCATATCCTGCTGGAAAGAATATATTTCTTGGGAACTGTATTTTGAGGGCAATATATAATACCCTCTTTGGAATTGAATTAGATATGCTGTGAGTCCTTGGACTGCAAGGCGATCAAATCGGTCTGTCCTAGAGGAGATCAACCCCGACTGCTCTTTAGAAAGCCAGATCCTAAAGTTGGCCACCTAATGAGAAGGAAGGACTCACTGCAGAAGAGCCTAATGCTGGGAAAGATTGAGGGCAAGAGAAGAAGGGGATGACAGAGAATGAGGTGGCTGGATGGAGTCACTGAAGCAGTAGGCGTGAGCTTAAATGGACTCCAGAAGATGGTAGAGGACAGGAAAGCCTGGAGGAACATTGTCCATAGGGTCGCGATGGGTCAGACACGACTTCGCAGCTAACAACAACAACATGAAGCTGCTGTGTGAGATCATATCTCACCAGGGTTTAAAACAGGTTGGAAACTGACCGCAGAGAGAAGCAACATGGAATTAAGGAGAAACTTCCCAAGAGTGAGGACAATCAACTAGTGGAACAACTTACCCCCAGAAATCGTGGGCGCTCCATCACTGGAGATTTTTAAGAAGAGACTAGACATTCACCTGTCTGAGACAGTATAGGTTCTCCTGCTTGAGCAGAGGGCTGGGCTAGAAGACCTCTAAGGTCCCTTCCAGCTCTTTTCTATTCCTATTCTATTCCAATATGCTGATGATACTCAACTTTACATCTCCAATGACCCAAGTGATGCTGTCTCACAGTTCTTGGAGACTGTAGGAGCCTGGATGAGGGACAATGGGCTATGTCTGAACCCTGGCAAGACTGACTGGTTTTGGGGACATGGAGCTTCAAGAGCTGGATCTTTGACATCTTTAGTTCTGGATAAGTTGCACTACCCCATTCGGACCCAATCCGCAAGTTAGAGGTTCTCCTGAACTTGCAACTACTGCTCGAAGATCAGATGGCGGTTGTGTCTAGGTTGTGTCTTTGCACAGCTTTGGTTAGTGCACCAGCTGCAGCCTTTCCTGGATCAGGATTCCCTATGCTTCATTAAGACCTAATAATTTCTTGTCTGTGTTATTGCAATAGGCTTTACATGGAGCTTCTCTTGAAATACACTCGAAAGCTTCAACTGGTTGGGGCCCATAGAATGACCCATGCTACACCCCTGATTTGCAAACTGCATTGGCTGCCAGTTTACTTGTCCAAGGTGTTAGTTATGCCCTTTAAAGCCCTTAATGGCATAAGTCCAAAGTACTTGAATTGTCTTGTCCCACTAAGACAAGCCCACTCTACTCATACCGGCAGAGTAGGCCTCCTAAGGATCCCTAGTCTTGTAAGCACTATGGTGCAGTATATAAGCCTCCCGATACTCCCATGTAACACCTCTTCTCCGCGAGCTGCATTGGCTCCCAGTTGTTCTCCGGGTGAGATTCAAGGTGCTGGTGATGACCTATAAAGCCCTAAATGGCATGAGTCCGGATTAAGGAGCCTTGGTGGAGCAGTGGGCTAATGCCTCCTTAAGTAAGACCAGCTGCCTGCAATTAGTGCAGGTTCGAGTCCCACCAGGCTCAAGGTTGACTCAGCCTTCCATCCTTCCAAGGTAGGTAAAATGAGAACCCAGATTGTTGGGGGCAATAAGCTGACTTTGTAATAATGCCACTTGGGGTGTGTGTGAAAGCCCTAATAAGCAGGCATATACATAGAATGAAGGCTACTGCTAAGCTTGTAAGCTGCCCTGAGTCTTCGGAGAAGGGCGGGATATAAATGGAATTAAAATAAAAAAATAAATAAATTATTTACGGGAGCACCTGCTGCCGGCGTCAACTTCCCATCGCCCCGTGCGCTCCCACAGAGAGGGTCTCCTCAGGGTGCCATCGGTCAGGGAGTGCCGGCTGGCGGCCCCCAGGGGGAGAGCATTCTCTGTGGGCGCGCCTGCCCTCTGGAATCAGCTGCCTGTGGAGCTCCGAATGGCTCCTGACCTTCACTCTTTTCGCCGTGACCTGAAAACCTGGTTATTTGAGCTTGCCGGCCTGGACTGAGGGATTGGGGTTTTAAATTTCATAATTTAGTTTATTTTGTTTGGGGCTAAATTTAATTATCTATTTTTAACTTTTGTATGTCATATTTTAATTGCCCTGTACACCGCCCTGAGTCCCTCGGGAAAAGGGTGGTATATAAATCTAATAAATAAATAAATAAATGCTATTGCTGTCAAGGAACTCCTACTAACGTGATCCAGGAGAAGAGCTTCTCTACTAAAAAGCTGGCTTTTTGGATCATCCTGCCCCCACCCAGGTACGTTTTGCCCCCACCCTATCCTTCTGCAAAGGCCTAAAGACCTGATTTTGCCAGTTTGCCTGGGGACCCAATCGGGTCTATCACTGTGCTTGCTGGACTAGCTAGCTGGCCCCCAAGTCCCCCTGCCCACGCTTCCTGTCCCCCCACCAGCCATCTTTTTAGCTTCATATTGTATGTCCACTGTTTATTTTTATCGTTTCATTCATTTATTATTGCTATCTTTATCATTGTTTTCCATTTTATTGTTGGAGGCTGCCCAGAGTAGCCCCCTGGCGAAATGGGCGGTCAATAAATGTAATAAATAAATAAGGAATGAAGCAGAGGAATGCTTACCCTTTCAAATTGCACAAGATTTTCCAGGCTGCCTGCCAAACAGCTGCTCAGGAAGGCTGGGACAATTGCTGGGCTTTGGGCACATGATTAGCACCTTCAAAACTCTGCATTTCTGGAAGCTCCTGGGCGTCGGAATTTTTCAAAGAAGGCTAAATCTACAGTTAAAATAAGCCAGTTAACAGTGGACATGTGGGGTTGATAATTTGGCACAAGAACATTCTCCTGTTTTGAAGCTAGTCATAATAGAAAGCAGGAGTGATGGATCAAAACCTCTACCGCCCAACCTCCAGCCCCACATCCCTTTCTTCATTTGTGGACAACTTCCCCAAAGCTGGAAAACTTGTGCAGAAAATGGAAGCACCAGAAAACCAGAGTTTGCACATGCACAATTACGACACCACCATTCTATGGCAAGACAAAAGAGAGGCAACAGATGAATCAGAAATAGAGATAACAAATTATACAGTGGTATAATTTTCTGCCAGCTCAAAAACAGAATAGCATTTTAACTCAGCAGTAGAGAAGGGTCCAGAATCACCATTTATCACTCCCTGTTCTCTGTGATTGCCAATTTTAATCCTCAACAACTGGGCAGACATCTTCTACAGTCTTATTAATTTCTGTAATACCAATCTCAGTTTTCTTAATTATAACTATGAAAACAACTCTCTTCCTTATTCCTGTCAACCACTTAGATTTGAGACATCTGTGGAGAACCTCAAGTTTTTGGCATTCTGGTTAAGATCAGAATAAGAATTTTAATTCTTAGAAGAAATAAAAAAACTTAATCTTTAATATAGAAGTGATCTTAGAGCTTCTCTTTGGAGAATATCAGGCAAGGCAGTGAACAGATGATTCAAACAATATTTTGTATTTCACAAGTCTCAGAAGTGTACTAACTGCATGACCATCAGTTTCAGTGATTTAGTATAACCACTTTATGTTTATCCATTATTTATCCATCTTTCTCATTAGTGTTTTCTTGCTTGTTGCAAAACTGATATCCATTAATTGATATCTTTGCATGGCGTGTGTCAGAATAAAGGGAGAATACTACTTTAATACCACTACAGCCCATAATTGAGACAGTGCAGCTGAGGATCAGATGAAGACAGCGTCATGGAGAGACAGCCAGAAAAGGATATTGTCAGTTCACACTTGTGCCCCGTTTTGCTGCAACTAGGGGAAGGTGCTTAAGGACCTTTAATTCATTTAGAGTTTCCTAAGACAATTCTCTGACGTACACTTCCTCCCACTGGTAATACCACTCCAATTTCTGAACTGCTCTCTCAGATCAAAAATTCTTTCCTCCCTCAGATTCCAACAGACTGCAACATTTGCCCATTGCTATCTTTAAGGCCTAAGTGTATTATCTCTCCCAAGTGCAGATACACAATATCATATCTTGTTGTTGTTAAACCTTTCCCAACATTAGGCTCTTCTCCAGTGAGTCCTTCCTTCTCATTAGGTGGCCAAAGTATTTGAGTTTCAACTTCAGGATCTGGCCTTCTAAAGGGCAGTCAGGGTTGATCTCCTCTAGGACTGACCAGTTTGATCGCCTTGCAGTCCAAGGGACTCGCAGGAGTCTTCTCCAGCACCATAGTTTAAAGGCCTCAATTCTTGGGCGCTCAGCCTTTTTTATGGTCCAACTTTCACTGCCATACATTGCAACTGGGAAGACCATAGCCTTGACTGTATGCACTTTTGTTGACAGTGTGATGTCTCTGCTTTTTAGTGTGCTGTATAGATTTGCCATGGCTTTCCTCCCAAGGAGCAAGCGTCTTTTAATTTCTTGGCTACAGTCCCCATCTGCAGTGATCTTGGAGCCCAGGAAAATAAAATCTGTCACTACCTCCATTTCTTCCCCATCTATTTGCCAGGAATTGAGAGGGCTGGATGCCATGATCTTGGTTTTCTTAATGTTAAGTTTCAACTCAACCTTTGCACTCTCCTTCTTCACCCGCAACAAGAGGCTCTTTAGTTCTTCTTCACTTTCTGCCATTAGAGTGGTATCATCTGCATATCTTAGGTTGTTGATATTTCTTCCGGCAATCTTAATTCCAACTTTTGATTCATCTAGCCCTGCGTTTCTCATGATGTGCTCTGCATATAAATTAAATAGGCAGGGCGACAGTATACAGCCTTGCCAGACTCCTTTCCCAATTTTGAACCAATCAGTGGTTCCGTGTCCAGTTCTCACTGTTGCTTCTTGGCCCACATATAGGTTTCTCAAGAGACAAATAAGATGGTTTGGTATGCCCATCTCTTTAAGAACTTGCCACAGTTTTTTATGATCCACACAATCAAAGGCTTTAGCATAGTCAATGAAGCAGAAGTAGATGTTTTTCTGGAACTCTCTAGCTTTCTCCATGATCCAGCGTATGTTGGCAATTTGATCTCTAGTTCCTCTGCCTCTTCGAAATCCTGCCTGTACTTCTGGTAGTTCTTGATCCACATACTGCTGGAGTCTAGCTTGTAGGATTTTAAGCATAACTTTACTAACAGCTTCATATAGATGTTAAACAGGAGTGGAGAGAGTACCAAATCCTCAGGTATACCACTCCCTCCCTCAGAACCTCACCCATTCAAACCAGAATTATGTGCCTAGCACCTTCTGCCAGGAGGGATTAAAAAGGAATGATGTAGAAGAGAGTGTTGGGATCCAAGGGAAAGGGGTATGACAATGGGTTTTCCACATCACCTCCCAGTTAGCTGAATGTGCCACTGACAGAATAGCCAAGGAAGCTTATCGTGCTTTACCTGCCTTGGCCATTGCTGTGGGTTCCTGCTGGCTTAAGATTAAATTGTAATAGCTAATGACGTCTTTAAGCTTGTCTTACTCATAGGCTGAGGATAAGATAAAGACATTATTATATGAATAAAAAGGTTGCCAGAGCAGTTCCTTCCCTGGTGAAATGGAAAGGGAAATGTGACCTATGACACTTTCTAACAGCCTTGTAAAGTTTGTTTTCTACTTTCTGGATGCTTATTTATGTGAAATTTTGCAAGAAAAATTCAATAAGTGAACATGGAACTAACATACAGTGGAGAGTTGAACGAACCTGTTGGGATAGTATGATCTTCCAGATGATAGTACTTCTTAACCCAAATTAATATTTGTGTAAAAAATAATCATAACCCCAAGTAACAACTAGAGTGGAAGATCTGAAGTATTGTACCCTATAATTAGCACACACCCCCATTGCACACCTACTTATGAGTCTACGTAGTCTGCCACCTGGCAGAACTTCTACAGTGCAAATAACACAGTTGTTGCAAAATATTTCTGCAGATCAGTATCACCATTGTATATACTCACATAATCTCAAATTATGGCTAATTTAGAAAAAAATGTATTCTCAACTTCTGTCCCTAAAAGCTTTTTTACCTGAGATATTAGTAAAAATATATCTATATTATAAGGGATAATCTCTATATTATATAGAGAGCATCTTGATGAAGTTCCACCACAATTCCAGTGATTTTATTTTTATCTTCAATGCAAGCCTAGATTGGTTTTTCTTTTAGACTCCACTGCACAAGTAAATAACAGACATTTAAATACTATTTCATAGTGACTGTTATAGAAACTTATTAAACACAAAATCCATTGTCTAGAACTACACTTTATAATATTAATTATATTGTTCCAAGCTGTTTAGACAGAAGTGTATGTTTGTATATGTCCTTCAAGTTAACGTTGATTCCTGGCAACTGCCCGGACTAGTTCCTGCTGTTTTCTTGGCAAGGTGTTTTTTTTCAGAAATGATTTGCCATTGCCTACTTCTTAGGACTGAAAAAAATGACTAGCCTAAGATCACCCATTTGCCTTAAGTGTGCTGTTAATTGGAGTTGCTGGAGAAGACTCCTGCGAGTCCCTTGGACTGCAAGGCGATCAAACCGGTCAGTCCTAGAGATCAACCCTGACTGCTCTTTAGAAGGCCAGATCCTGAAATTGAAACTCAAATACTTTGGCCACCTAATGAGAAGGAAGGACTCACTGGAGAAGAGCCTAATGTTGGGAAAGATTGAGGGCAATAGAAGAAGGGGACGACAGAGAATGACGTGGCTGGATGGAGTCACTGAAGCAGTAGGCGTGAGCTTAAATGGACTCCAGAAGATGGTAGAGGACAGGAAGGCCTGGAGGAACGTTGTCCATAGGGTCACGATGGGTCGGACACGACTTCGGAACTAACAATAAGGTCACCCAGCTGTCTTTGTGTCTAAGGCAGGCTAGAACTGTCTCTCAGTTTCCAGCATGGTAGCATATATGCTGCACCAAACTGGCCATTTCTTTAGATTGAAACTTAAATAACAACTGGATAAAACCATTTCTGAAACCATATTAAGAGTCTGTCCTCACTAGGATCTTATACCTCATGCTTTACTGTACGAGATCAATATTATTCTTTTATGGGGTAATGGTGTCTTTAACTCTTTGACTTTTGCTGACCCTTATTATCCTAAACCCCTTCATGGATTACTGCCTTGTAGTGGCGAGCTTAAATGGACTCCAGAAGATGGTAGAGGACAGGAAGGCCTGGAGGAACGTTGTCCATAGGGTCGCGATGGGTCGGACATGACTTCGCAACTAACAACAACAACAACAACAACAACATTATCCTAAATCACAGGTCTGCAACCCGCGGCTCCGGAGCCGCATGCGGCTCTTTCCGCCGTCTCCTGCGGCTCCCAGTCCTCTGCTATGTGCAGTCCAAAAAAAAAAGTGAGACTAAAATAGTTCAACCAATCAATTCAAATATGCAGGGTAGGTGCATATCTCGCCTTGGCTCCACTCTTCAGTCAAACCCTGTTCTGCGCATGTGCGCATGTACACGCATGCGCACACATTTTTTGCGGCTCCCAGTTTTTCCTTTTGTGAGGGAACCGGTTCCGAGTGGCTCTTTCACTGTTTCAGGTTGCTGACCCCTGTCCTAAATGGTTGTGGGGTGAATATTTTCCAAACTCACTTGCTAGACCCATGTTCCTCCTTAATTTCATAGCATTGTGTGTTAGCACTGAGAGATTAATGGGAAAGTTGGGAGCGCCAGCATGCTTTAATGCTGGTGTAAATTGCAAATGAGGAAAGGCTACATATGTTGTTGATGATAAAAGTGTAATGAATGCCTACATTCAAAGTAAGGGGAGGAAAAAAAAGTACTTTTTTTTTCTTTTAAAAACCTTACCTTTTCAATGTCCTTTTATGAATCAATAAAAATTTAAAGCCGTGTTTTGATTAATGGGGGCAAACTCGAGTCGATTATAAAGTATTTTAAACCGATGGATCTATTCTAACCAATCTGTTTAAACAGCGCAGCGCTGCGATCAAATCGCATCACTGCTGACTGTGGGTGCCCTGGCCGTCACACAACTCTCGCGGTCAGATTCTTACGCAATGACAACAGGGGCTAGATTCTTGCACAAACTGCCGAGGGCCTTTGCAATTTGCAGACCAGACAAGCGCCTGCTGAATGCAACCCCCGTTCCCTATTAGGGGCGGAGTATTGTCGCACAGCAGATGATACCACTCTAATGGCAGAAAGTGAAGAGGAACTAAAGAGCCTCTTGTTGCGAGTGAAGAAGGAGAGTGCAAAAGTTGGGTTGAAACTTAACATTAAGAAAACCAAGATCATGGCATCCGGCCCTCTCAATTCCTGGCAAATAGATGGGGAAGACATGGAGGTAGTGACAGATTTTATTTTCCTGGGCTCCAAGATCACTGCAGATGGGGACTGTAGCCAAGAAATTAAAAGAGGCTTGCTCCTTGGAAGGAAAGCCATGGCAAATCTAGACAGCACACTAAAAAGCAGAGACATCACCCTGTCAACAAAAGTGCGTATAGTCAAGGCTATGGTCTTCCCAGTTGCAATGTATGGCAGTGAAAGCTGGACCATAAGAAAGGCTGAGCGCCAAAGAATTGAAGCCTTTGAACTATGGTGCTGGAGAAGACTCCTGTGAGTCCCTTGGACTGCAAGGCGATCAAACCGGTCAGTCCTAGAGGAGATCAACCCTGACTGCTCTTTAGAAGGCCAGATCCTGAAGCTAAAACTCAAAATACTTTGGCCACCTAATGAGAAGGAAGGACTCACTGGAGAAGAGCCTAATGCTGGGAAAGGTTGAGGGCAAGAGAAGAAGGGGACGACAGAGAACGAGGTGGCTGGGTGGAGTCACTGAAGCAGTGGGTGTGAGCTTAAATGGACTCCAGAAGATAGTAGAGGACAGGAAGGCCTGGAGGAACATTGTCCATAGGGTCGCGATGGGTCGGACACGACTTCGCAACTAACAACAACAACAACATTGTCGCACATCCTCGAATCCTCTCCCCGCACCCCCTCAATAGGTTGAGCCGCCGCCCTTAGGGCTCTTTGAAATCGGCGGCGCGCCGTTTCCAGGCTTCGCAACGCCGTTGCTTTACTGCTTATTAGCCTCTGGGAGCGGGGCGGCGAACCGGACGCCCGGGCCGTTTCCTCTTGCCTTCGCCGGGCTGCGAAAGCGTCGAGCCTTCAAAGATGGACGGGGGGGGGGAAGAAGGAGGGGGAAAACTGCTTCTTCCCTCTCAAGGCCGAATGAGCCAGCCGCCGCCCCCACTCCCCGCAATCTCCAGGAGGCGGCGTTACTTCAGCGGTGCCCTCCAGGCTTCTGCTCGCTTGCCACGCAGATTATAGCCGGAGCGCTGGGAAAGAGCGGCAGGCGGAGGAGGGATTAAGAGCCCGCGCGCTGGGAAAGGCCGCGCGAGGCACGGCCGCTCCTCAAAGGCGCCCAGCGGTGGCTGCCCAGCAGGAGGGGGCGGAGTGGCCTGCGGTGAAAGGGCTCCCTGACGCGGCTCGGCTGGATGCCAGCGCGCGCGTTCAGGCAGCTCGAGGCCGCCTCTTCATTCGCCCGCTGTGGGCTGAGGAGTGGAGCCCTGGTAATTAACCGCCTTCCCTCTGCTATTATTCATCTTTTTTTTTAAAAAAAAAAAAAACTTTTGTTCTCCAAGGGGAAAAGTTCTGGAAGAAGGAATGCTATGAATGCGGTCTTCGGCTTCTGGGGGAAAAAAAAGCAGGATATAAATCTCCTAAGAAGAAAGCTGAGTCAAAATGTGGGCCGTTCCATTGGGTTAAATAACATATTTCCTTCAAGTCTCTCCTCTTAACGTGTGCAAGTGTTAGCATTTTAACCAGGGGTCTTCAAACTTGGCCCTTTTATGACTTGTGGACTTCAACTCCCAGAATTCCTCAGCCAGCTTTGCTGGCTGAGGAATTCTGGGAGTTGAAGTCCACAAGTCATAAAAGGGCCAAGTTTGAAGACCCCTGATTTAAACTGAAAGCTATTATTTGTAAAGCAGCAGTTCCTAGTATTGCACAATAAGCTGCAAGATAACAGAAAGGATCTGTCAAATTAGGGGATAGTGAAGAATGAGAGCACTGAGCAGCTCCATGCAACTGACTTAGTTCAACCTTTCCTAGCCAGGTGCTTTCTAGATATATAGGAGTATATAACTTTTATTTCCACTCAGCATAATGGCATAAGGACATAATGCTGGAAAAAGCTTGACTTAAAAGTGGAAAAATAGGTAAAAAGATCCTCATTGTCACTGGATCTTTCTCTTGTAGCGTCCTTCCTGTGGGATATCAAGATTCAAGTCATTGCAATGAAGATGCTTTTGCATCTGAAGAATTCTTAAAAGAGGAACTGTCTACTAAGAAAATTATTTCTGGCTTAGCTGGCCAGGCAAGTTTTAATTTGTGAAAGCCAAATCCTCATCTAGGTCTTCATCAGCTGGGTAAACTCATTCTGTGTTTATGCTAGCAACAAGCCAGGGTGTAACCCTGCTATAATCAAAATATCAACTCAGCTATGCAGAGGCTTTAAGACTAATGTCTTATTTATTTATATGTCCAGGAAAAACAGTTCTACTAACAATTAGGTATATTCATACTTGCAATATGGACTTCATTAGACTTCAGTGTCTCAAACTTTGTTCAAAGCAGTGTTTGATAATTTGTCTATTAGGGTAGGAACAGAATGTATCTTTAATTACTGATTAAAAAACCTCTAAGCCTAAAGATGAAATGCATTTCAAACATTTCTTTTAATTTAATTTAATTACTTTATGGGGGGGGATTATGGAGTTTGCAAAAATATGCTAGTAAAAAAATAAAAAATATTTTAAAAAATAAAAAATAAATTAATCTGGGAAGCAGAAGGATTGTCATACAACATTTTAATGATTAACATGAATGAATGAATGATGAATTGGGAGAGTGAGCTCACAATGGAGTATCATTGAAGAGATATTACTTGACTGACTTGAAGCTCTGCTAAATATTAAGAGATAAGGCTATAGATATTAAATGGCAAAAATGTAAAAAATCCCATAGTTTAAAGTGAAAAAATATTGAAACAATTAAGAAGGGATAATATATGAAAGAAAGTTTTATGGAGAATAGTTTTCAAGAAAACGCATGTTGATATAGAATACATCACACACATACGTATAATTTAACTTGTTGAGAAAACCCTACTCATTCAGATTATTATTTTGGAGGTTAGCTCCAAGGGAGCACACTCAGTTGCTGTAGCTTGCAAATTTTCTAGCACTATAACTTCAGTTGGGGGTAAATTATTTAGTTGATTTTGTTGGACATTGGTTTCTTGTAACTTAAGTTGGTCTATTCTTCAGTAATAATTCAGACTGAAAATGGAAATGTTCATTAAGCTTCTATTGTGTAGAAAAGCGTGCCTAGCTGAGGAATTCTGGGAGTTGAAGTCCACAAGTCATAAAAGGGCCAAGTTTGAAGACCCCTGCTATAATTCATAGCTGAAGCAGGTTTTTTTTGGGTACAAGACATACTTGACAGTTAGAAAAACTTAAATGTCTGAGATAATGGCTATTTAAAATTATCTCCTTGAAGCCCAGTATAATGCTACTAAATGAATCTCATTAATAATAATAAATAGCCTGCTAAAAGCTGAATTAAACATCCCATCCTTCATAGATGACAGCCAATGCCATTTATGTAGCATTATAATGACTTTTAGTATGTGTGTTTGTAAATTAAATAATGATTTGACAAACACAGTACTATCTCTTACTGTAACCTAAGGTTAATTTCAATTTATCTAGATCCCTTGTTAATGTTTCTCCTAGTAGTAGGGAATGCATTATCCTACTGTATATATTAATTTTCTTCCTAAAGAGTATTAATGGAAGGCAGTTGGCAATTTGTATAAATTGAGGCTGTATGAGACTTTAATTTATTAAAAAAGAAATGCAGTTTGTTAGCAGTAAAGTTTGAAATTGGTATTTTCATGGATGCATTTCACTTGATTAATTTTTCAAAATGTATAGCCCAACTCCAACAAATCAACAGACTTTTTGATGCAAAAAAGTCCAAAGAAATAAATATATTAAAGATATGTGGACAGTAATACATTTTAAACAGGCATCAAAGGCGTTGTTAAATTAACTTTGGGGTCAAATGCCTACTGAAACAGTGCTTGTTTTTATAAACCTTGTAGAGTAGCAGCCACATGTATCTATTCCATTAAATAGGGATCACCACTGAGAAAGTAAGAAGTGAGAACCAGGATGGTTAAGATACTGGACTAGGACTAAGTTGTCCTAGTCTATTTTTAGCTATGAGTGATTCCAGGGCCTAAACATTCTCTTTCAGCCCGAACTCCTGATGGGATCATTGTAGGGGTAAAATGAGAGATCCCTATGTAAGTCATGCTGAGCTCCTGGAAGAAAGGTGGCATATACTGTATAACAAATAAATTAAAGTATTATTATTAGGTAATAAGTTGGAGTTTGCTTTTACGTATCTATTACCTACTGCAAGCATAGCAAGCGATTAGGGATAGAGACTGGGTGGATGGATGATCTATACTTCTTAAGGCTATGTTATACCAGAAAGATCTTGCATTTAGGCAGGAAAAATCTTCAAAACAGTAACTGTGAGAGGGACCTTGGAGTCCTAGTGGATGATCACTTGACTATGAGCCAGCAGTGTGCAGCAGCAGCCAAAAAAGCTAATACAATCCTGCATTGTATAAACAGGCATAGAATCAAGATCACACAAAGTATTAGTACCACTTTATAAAGCCTTAGTAAGACCACACCTGGAATACTGCAGCCAATTCTGCTCACCATATCACCAAAAATAATGTTGAGAGTGGAAAAATTCAGAGAAGAGCAACAAAGATTATTAAAGGTCTGGAGACTATATGAAGAACGGCTGCAGGACTTGGGTTTGGCTGGTCTAAAGAAAAGAAGAAACGGGGGAGACATAATAACAGTGTTCCAGTATTTGAGGGGCTCCCACAAAGAAGAGGGGGTTACGCTATTCTCCAAAGCACCAGAGGGCAGGACAAGAAACAATGGTTGGAAACTGACCAAAGAGAGAAGCAACCTGGAAAAGGAGAAACTTCCTGACAATGAGGGGACGCGGTGGCTCAGTGGGTTAGGACGCTGAGCTTGTCGATCAGAAGGTCGGCAGTTTGGCGGGTCGAATCCCGAGTGCCGCGTAACAGAGTGAGCGCCTGTTACTCATCCCAGCTTCTGCCAACCTAGCAGTTCGAAAGCACGTAAAAATGCAAGTAGAAAAATAGGGACCACTACGGTGGGAAGGTAACAGTGCTCCGTGCGCCTTTGGCGTTTAGTCATGCCGGCCACATGACCACGGAGACGTCCTTGGACAAGCGCTGGCTCTTCGGCTTTGAAACGGAGATGAGCACTGGCCCCTAGAGTTGGAAACGACTAGCACACATGTGCGGGGGAACCTTTACCTTTTACCTCCTGACAGTGAGGACAATTAACCAGTGGAACAGCTTGCCTCCAGAAATCGTGGGCGCTCCCTCACTTGAAGCTTTTAAGAAGAGGCTGGACAGTCACTTGCCTGAGATGGTATAGATCCTCCTGCTTGAGCAGGGGACTGGATAGAAGACCTCCAAGGTCCCTTCCAGCTCTATTCTCTTCTAGAGGGAGATGCTGTTCATTCTGCATTTGTGTATCATCAATTCAGATTATACGTGGAAAATTTTGTAAAACCTTATTCCTTTAAAAGATATATCAAGAATGCAGAATTCTCAGGCTGCAAACAGTTGCTGGTGGGACCTCTTCTTGACCTTCCAATGACCTCCAAACTGCTTTTACTGGAGAAAAGGGGGAAGAGAGTTTGAGAGTAGCTGCTGTTTTGCCACTGCAGCTACTGAGAACACAGCTGTTGTTTTTTTCCCCTGCTGACAAAAAAAAGGAAAGCTTCATTTTTGCACTTTTCTTTATACAGTAGTACAGTCTGAAAATTGGGGGTGTGTAAGAGAGATCACAGACATGGAGACGAACGAGAAGAGGATGCATGGCTTATGCATGCTGGTACGGAGGGATTTGGATCTCCGAACCAGCACCTGCGGCAGCTCTAGGTTTCAAATGCATGTGCCAGATTGGATTCTGGCTTGCAATCAGCTTTAGGCAAGCTGTACGCATAGCAAGTTAACATGTTTGCACTGGTATGTGCGCATTTCTCTATAGAGAATTCATGGCAAGAAGTGTGAACATCCTCATTTATGTTTATACGCAGAAGGTGTTAGGATCTTTGTTAATTTTACAAAAGCGGCAGCTTGTTTGCTTAAAGATCCTGCTACAAATACCATCCTTTCTCCTCTTTCCATAACTAGCTGTTTTCCATATGACTGATGCTTAATAACAGTGTGCATCATTCAGCCCGTCATCTCATCTTCATTGAACTTACCTCCCTGCCCTTCCACTGCTGCATGAACTCCATGTGCAGACAGGATGCGTGCCTTCTGTTTTTTTTCATCTGGAGAACTGCTCAGGCTTTTTCATTCAGTCTGACAACTGGGCCTCAGTATTAGCCTTTCATAGAACAGCAGGTGCAAGTGGAAAGATCCTAACTCTGCTAGCAGTAATCCTCACACCACCTCCCACCTCCACAATATGGTCTGCTCAATGAATGATGGTTTTGTTTGCTCTTCACAGTTGTTAATTCCTTTACACTGAAGTGATATGTCTTCCCAATCTTTCTGTAGTGATTCCTCAGAGAAGATACTGTGCGATATTCTCAAGCTACAGTCAATGGCTCTAAAGAACAAGCCTGCTCTTGCAAAAAAATGGGAACCACAATCTGCCTGCCAATTGTCTTTTAAAAATGTGCACATGCAACAGAAGAAATTCTATAAAAACAAATGCATTAAACAAAGCACAACAGATTTCATTAAATTATTGAAATCAGTTTTCATAATAGGGAAAATGAATAAAAGCAATCTAAAATTCTAAATAATTCTTTAAATAGATCTCCCATGAGTAAGATGCAAATATGGACAGAGTTCTTAGTTGTTGGGCTGGTTTCTTTTGCATAATTGAGGGGGAATGGATCCTTGCAGTACCAAATATTTGGTATGTCAGGTGTCATACAAGATTATCATTTGGACAACTATAGTTGCTATCATGAGCAAAACAAAGCACAGCTTGCCTTATGTGGTTAGGATCAGCCTACTACTTTTGAAACAATGTTAATTACATGCTTTAGGCGAGACAATTAAAAGCTCTTATGGGACAAGATATTAGAGTAAATGATGTGCAGACAATATTCCAGCCACTTTTTATTTAGGGCTTTTCTATCTCACATTTCTACGGTAGTATCAAAACTATGATTTATATATAGGTATGTATTTTTAAGTAGATAAAATTATACCAATATAAATGGTTGATTAGACAGTATCCTAAATAGTAAGTTTGTGATCAGTTTGTGAAGTACAGAGAACTTATGAGATATTTAAAAAACAAATGAACTCTGGTAGCACATGTGTCACTTTTATCTGCTGGTAGTATATTCTGGAAGACTGATTCAGAATCTTGTTTAAGGACTTTAGTGCTATACTAAATCTCAAGTAAGGAATTCATTCATGCGATAGGCTACAAACTTTGCCTGTGAACTAGCAAATTACCCAGCATCAACCTGCACCTGAAAATGCATTTAATAGGCCAACAAACATGCTGTATAATATTGCATAACATCACATATAAGATAAAAAAAATTAAATACAGTAGATGACATTGTCATGTCCCTATGCTTCTTCCTATAATCTTGAATGCAATTATTATGGAGTATTGTGTGAAATATGACACACATTAGCCCAGTCTGTTTATACATTTATTCTAAAATTGGTTGCTCTATAATAAATAGCTTTCAGGATAATGTACAAGGAAATCAGGAGCCAAACCTGAAATCCATAGAATAAAAATAAAAGATCTAAACCAGGGTTTTTCAACCTTTTCACCCATTGTACCACTTTTAAGATATGGCAACATCCGAGTACCACCAGTCGCCTAGCAAGGTGTCAAAAACTTGATGACCAAAAAAAAAGGAAAAAAATGATGAAGTACAGTTAGTCCTCGACTTACAACAGTTCGCTTAGTGACTGTTCGAAGTTACAATGGCACTGAAAAAAGTGCCCCCCAAGCCACAGCCGAGCAAGACACCTGCCTGCCCGCCCAGCGGTGCTCTTCCTCCTGTCTGAGGTTTTCATTGTTGTGAACATTTCTGTTGAGAATTGGCAGCGGGGGTGGGGTGGGGAGGTGTTTGGTTTTTATTCCCACCCCCCCATGTGCTGGGTGGTTGCAGCAGGTTTTGGTCACTTCACATGACCCTGGGACACTGTGACGGTCATAAATATGAATCAGTTGCCAAGCATCTGAATGTAAATCACAAGACCCTGGAGATGCTGCAACATTCCAGCTAATTGGCGCTTCTGGGCTCAGCAGAAGCATCAGGATCAGTGCCGAGCTCCAGCTGGAGCCTGGCACTGATTCTGGCGCTTCCACTGAGCCCTGACAGCCCTGTAGCTTCAGCCGTCTCTCGCTCAGGCTTCAGCTCATTCCCCTCCCCCACTACCACTTTTCTAGGATGGTCGCGTACCACCTGCCAGGTGCCAATGTACCACAAGTGGTACCTGTACCACTGGTTGAAAAGCCCTGATCTAAACAATAAATTAAAAAGGGTTGAGTTAAATGTATGAATATGCCATGTATCTCTTGTAAAGTAATACAATAATAGAAATATTGATATAATTTCAAATGACAGTTGAAATTCCCCAGGAAATTAATGTTTTGAAATCTGACCAATATTCCAATAACTTTTAATGATTATAAGACAATATTGAAGGAAGAGTTATTATAGCTAAAAAAGGAACATCTTTTGCCTCCACAGAATGAGGGAGGATTCAAACTTTTGTTTATGATGATGTAATGTAAATGAATATAGAAATTTTTACCCACTTTCTGCTGGAGGAAATAGACATGCTAACAGTTGATGCATAAACAGAGAAGCAATATCTTTGTTTTATAATTGTTTATTAATACTAGTGATCTTACAAAGCCACAAATTAACCAGCAATTTCCCCATGTCTTACGACAGCAAAAGCAACTTAAAAGAATAGAAAGAACCCTTTGTATAAAAAAGATCAATATATTCTTCATAGTGACCTATGAAAACTTTCATAGGATTGATTAAATGCTTTTTAAAGAGTTACGTTTTTTTCCTTAACTCCAGATACCATGTGGCAAATTTTGGAACCAGATTCCAGCTTGATTTGAATTATTAATAATCCCTTGCTTGATTGGCTATATTAATTACAGTTCAATAGGAGTGATAAAATTATGATATTATGACACTTCTTGATCTTTAAGAAAAAATATTGTAATTGATTTTTGAGCTCAACAGTTAAGAGAAAGTTACACTGTTGCACTGTTGCATTTTAAAACTTCATTTCTATATTGAGTAATTGCTTCCATGCTGCATACTTTAAAAAGATGAAGCCAAAGTTCACAGGCTAATATGTGATATGGAAAAACCATAACTGGATTGTTACGGAATATATATGTGCTGCAATTTAACAGTACTGTATTGGAAGCTCTCACCTTCAATATGTAATACTTCCTTTTAAAAATTAACATTTTCAGGGATCCTATATCGAGTCTGTGAAATATATAATTATTCCATTGAGATTCTCAAATGCATTTTTACGTCAGGCACTGATTTCTAGAATGTAGAATTAATTTAATCATATGGATTGCATTGCAATTAAAAATAGGTTAGATCAGGAGCAACAAAGCTTTTTTATTTACAACTTAGTTAAGAAGGAAAAATTGGATATGGGTATTTTTTTTTAAAAAAAATGTATACTGTGTGCTGCTGGTTAAGTCAAAGATTTCTCCTGAATTTGGAAAAAGAATTTTTCTTGCCTGTTCCACAGAAACACTGGCATAACACAAAACATTTGGTCCTTTCCCTTCTTACAATATCCTGTATTAATCAAGGGGAAATTTTCAAGAGAACCAACTATCTCCTAGTGAAGCAGCTGCTTAATATTTTAATTGCTTCTGGAGTGATAGTGATACTCTGACAAGAATTAAACATGAAATGGCAGTCCATCAATAACTGCAAGCTTCATGTGGTGCTAATATACTTCAATTAATACTGAGACAGAATACACAGAAATACATACCTCATATTTTAACAATGTTTTAATAATAGCCTCTTTAATATTCAAAAGATACCTAAAATTTCACAAAACCCAGTAATCAAAGATCCTCATGCATTCTGCTAGCATTTTGGAAATAGGGTGCATTAGAGCTCCACTATTTCCATTCATAAAAGTGACACGTCAGTGATTCCCACATAGGCAATGTTTCAAACTGGATGAAATCTCAGTCTTCTACAATAAGACTTGAATACTATTCACATCTTCCACTCAAACTGCCTATTCTGTTCCACTACAACTGTAACATGTCCTTAAATTTAGCAGCATAATAATTAAAAAAAGGATAAATGGGGTGGATATTCTAGTATCCAGATGCAGAACAACAGTTGTGTGTGGTTGAAGATTTGGAAAGAAGGCATCCTGGTTTGAAGTTCAATTCTTCTTTACAACAGTCTTATTAAACAAATGCAGCATTAAATGACCGACCAATTATTATTCTGCGCACCTCACTTGTCCCTGCCCCAATTTCATACAATTTAGCATCACGCAAAAAACGTCCCATGGGATAATCATTGATGTAGCCATTTCCCCCTGAAATGAAAGGAAAAGATCTAAATGTTAAATGAGGGACAAGAATCCTGACAGTAGGTTAAAAGAGAAGCCATTTGGTCTAGTGGTTAAGGTACCGGGCTAGAAAATGGAAGACCCTGAGTTCTAGTTCCACCTTAGCCATGAAAGCCAAATGGGTAACCTTGGGCCAGTCACTCTCTCTCAGCCCCACTCACTTCACCAGGTTGTTGTTGTGCATCTAGCAGTGTGTGGGCGAGTATTATCGTGAACCAACACCACACTAGAAGTCAGCATGCCCCGATGCTTACTATGGAGGCTCATCTGAGTTCGTAATGTTTCACAGCACATTTCTGAATTGATGGTTGAACCACACTCCCTGAAGTTCACTAGCAGTACTCCTTTGTCATCTTCACATTTGGTGGGATTTTCGATGGCACCACTTCCAGTGTGGTGTTGGTTCACGATAATGCTCACCCACACACCGCTAGACATACCCAAGAACTTTTGAAGCAGTTTCGTTGGGATGTTTTTGATCATCTCCCCCATAGCCCAGATTTGGTGCCGAGTGACTACTACTAAGGAATTTCAAAACTTCTAAGACGTTATGACAAATGCCTCCATTTGAATGATAATTATGTTGAAAAGTAATGTAATGTTATAATTTTCTAACGTGTATAATAAAAGTTCTGTATCTGCAAGTGTCTGTCATTGATAACCAAACGGAGGTTCATTTCCGAATTGCCTTCATAACAACAACAATAATGTATGCATATGCAAAGAAAGCTTGCATGCTAATTAGTATTAAATCCATTTGAAAAGAAACTTAAATTATGAGATATACAATGGAAATCAGTAAAGATGAGATGGACGTAACTATATAATGATATGCAAACTTTTACTTAGTTGGTCTAGTGCAGGGGTCAGCAACCTGAAACAGTGAAAGAGCCACTCGGAACCGGTTCCCTCACAAAAGGAAAAACTGGGAGCCGCAAAAAATGTGTGCACATGAGCGTACATACGCGCATGCGCAGAACAGGGTTTGACTGAAGAGTGGAGCCAAGGCGAGATATGCACCTACCCTGCATATTTGAATTGATTGGTTGAACTTTTTTAGTCCCACTTTTTTTTTGGACTGCACATGGCAGAGGACTGGGAGCCGCAGGAGATGGCTGAAAGAGCTGCATGAGGCCCTGGAGCCACGGGTTGCAGACCTGTGGTCTAGTGGAACAGTCAGGTATCTCCACTCTTACCTAAACACTGGATTCCATCCAAAGCAACTTGAGTAGCACATTCTGCAGAATAGAGGATCACTCCCGCACAGTCCTGAAGAAGAAGACAAGATCACTTGCACTGAAATAAAAGGATGCAAAACAATTCTAATCTGAAAAATAACCCAGCAGAATTGCATATTTATTTCCATGTCCCACTGTACATTTAAATGTATATAATCATTATAGCAAAATTTATTGTTTTCTTATGAGAGAATTGTTATATATCTGGACTTTCAAAAGAAGAAATGGCAGATAAAAGACAACTCTGTGAAAAATGAAATCAATGACTGCGGCAGAAAACAAACAGCCAGTGAGGTGTCAGCCGTCCCAGGTAAACCAGACAGGAAACACAAAATGAACTAATTATACTTTATTGCAAGGCTACATTAAGAGAATATTGCAAGTTTGAAAGTACAGACCTCCCACCGCTGCTTTTAACTGCTTGACGCATTAGGGCAGGTCCTTCATTAATTTCCTTTTCTGACTGTTAAGCCACTGAGGTCTCCTGCCTCTCTCTTCTGATTGCTTCCTAGGCAACATCTCTTTCCCCGTTTCTCAGAATCATCCACATATTCCATTACATGAGCAGAACAGCTGCTCAAACCTCTCTGGACAAAGAGAGGATGGGAGATTGGCCACAAGTGCTCCAGATAGTTGCTCCTCATGAGGAGCAAGGTAACAAGCTGTGGCAGGTTTTGAGCAATGGGAGAACAAAGGAATAGCCATGTTGTTCATGCCATGGTTAGCGCTTTTTAAAGGACACCAAACCTACTCTAGTGACTTCTTATGCTACAGCCGTAAATAAACCTTTTGTAGATAGGTGCAAACCTAAATGGAAAACAGGATATTTAAAATATGTTATATTTCTTGTCTCTTAATTTCCAGTAGTACTAAAACTTAACGTACTCCTGGCGAAACAAAATACAGGATAAGTTGTGTGGGAATTAGAAATATTTTATAAGTAGACTCACAGTCTGGGAAACTCATTTGGTAAGATGGGCAAAAGTGGTTATTATTTTGAACAAATAATCCATTTAGTAATTACTGAATCAAACATTAAGTTGTTGAATCTCTTTTTTTTAAAAAAACTGATTTTCTGATAAATTGCACAGTTATGAATTTTACTGCTTTATTGTGCAGTAATTTATTTTTCTTTCTCAGTTTGTGTTATGAATAGAAATATAAGATATAAAAGCTAAAATAAAATAAAAACAGTACCACAATATTCTCCACAAACTCACCTTTGCATTGAAATGTCCTTGATCGCAAGCCTTTGCTACGTTATATACATACTGCCGGCATGCCATCAACCGGGTATACATATCAGCCATTTTACCCTGCATCAACTATATACAACAGTATAAAAAGGTGAAAAAAGCAAAATGTTTGAGGTTATTTTCAAATGTTATGTCTAAAAACCTGTATTACACTGGCTTCCGTTCCTGAACATTCCTATACTCAGTCCTGTAACAGCAGTAAAGAAAGGAAAAATTAAAAAGATATTTCATTATTGGTATATAGAAGATAGAAGTAACATACATTTCCAGCTGCTGTCCACAAATCAAAGTGCAAAATGAAATAGAAGCAAGAACTACTTGTGTTGGATTAGCAAGCCTTAGTGAAATGTCACTGGAAGAACAGTTATTACCGGAAAATGGTGATTAACAGTAATTGGATAAAATCCAACATCCTTTGAATCACAGTAACCTCTGTAGTGCCAAAGTACTTTGAAAATCCAAATCCTACTTATTCTCCAAAAAGGGAGCTGCAAACTAAAATAGTTACTTGTTTGTTAAATTTACATAGTCCCTAACTTCCAACTATCCTGGGCAGTGAGTGTATGGAAGCAACATAATGAGTAAATCAAATCCAAATGTTGCTTCCCAAAGACACTATATTTCAATTTTAAGAATATTCTAGCAGTAAAATGCCATATTCTCTTACTTTGAATCATCCAACAATTAAAGTGAGGGGAAAAGTACAATGGCTTTGTACTTTGTTCCTTAGACTGCAAACATCAACGTAACTAGGGTGGAAACAATTAAAAGCCAATTAATCCAAAATCTATTTAATATGGTTCTTATTGATGATCAGATACTAGCCAACTATTGAATTCTTCCCTGGAAGTCAATTGGTGTCACTTTCATTATGCTTACCTGGAAGTGGCCAATTTTCTGCCCAAATGCTTCTCTGATATGCAGATACGGAACAGCATGGTCTAGGACTGCCTGCATGATTCTGCAAGGGAAACAAGTGCAGTAAAACTGATTTTACGAATTTATAGCATATCTCTGAAAAGGTGGCCCATAAAAATTCAACGAAAAACATAGTGAATCCAGAAAACCATGAAACTAAAAGGGCACGAAGAAAAACAAGATAGACGAGCAGTAGCAAGTGATTAAAAGAAATAGACCAAATATTAAGAAATGCCTTGAACCTATCATGTCCTCTTAAGCATTTCAGTATAATAGTATATTTTGAAAAGGAAAATAATATATTTTGGAAAGGTTACAGAGCTATATAAAACTGTGTTGGTCCATTTTGCAAGTGTAGCGATTGTAACAGGACGGAGGCTATTATGATAACCTTTTTCTCGTCAAAATTAAAAAAGAAAAGTAAGTACTCCATGTTGGGAAAGTCTTCTAAATCAGACCATAAAACAAAAGACTAAAACGTACAGTTATCTGACTAGGTAGTATGACCCTTCTTTTTCCTACAATTAGGTAATAATGTATTAAATTAGCAAACTTTCAATTTCCTCAGGATAAACTAGGGGAATTCAATACAGAAATTAGGCAAATAGAAATGTGTGTGTTGGGAAGGATGAAGGGAATCTTAATAATGATATTTGATTTCAAATAATTAACATTTATATCATTGAAACTTAATATAAAATATTTCAAGTAATTAAAAAAGATTATGAAGTTGGGACCAAAGAGTATATCTGCTAAGTAAGCATCATTAAAATATTATGCACACTTGAAAAATGCAACTCAAAGTAATTTTTTTGAAAAATGAGACAAAACCAATGCTGGGGGAAAAACAAAATCTGGGGGAGGAGGGAATTATAGCCTCCAGCTTCTCTATTTAAGGGTTCATTAGAAGACTTGGTCTCATGTGGTTTTCATTCTGCTCATGGAACGCTGAACTGCAGTATTACTATATTATGATTCACTGATTAGGCAGCAAGAAATTATGGTAGGCTGCAATACTCTGCAGATAAGAATAAATTAGATTAACCTTATCTTACTCAAATTTGACCTGAAATACTTTGTTATGGTGTCTTATACAGGGTTCTTTGAAAGCATAAAGATATCCAGCACTGCAAATAGAAGACTGCATCTCTGTATTGTGCAGCTGTATTTTAAAAAGTTCAGACATTGCTTCCCTTTTAATATGTCATATTAGGACAACACCCCCCCCCCCCACACACACACACTGCATACTGCCTGCTGTCCCTCTGGTATCCTCTTCCCTGAACACCCGTATTTTAGTATCCCTTTCCCTTCATGCTGCCAAAGTTTGGCAGAAAAAGGGCTATGATTGGCAGCATGATTTTTCTTTCCATTCAAGCAGTAGCATAATTGCACAAGTCTCTTAACTCAAACCTTTAAAAACAATACTTAGAAATGACAATGTCACTTCGGTGGAAACTCACTCTGGTGATGATCTCTTCGTTACTTCATGCTGTTCTGTAACCCTCCGAATACTATTTTTATTTTTTATTTTTTTAAAAAAATGTAAAATGCAGCCCTTCAGTGTTGTCAGTCTCCTTAAAAAAGTAATGGACTGTATAGGACCAGCTTTATGGGCAACTCGTGAACTGAACGTCCCCTCAAATGATTAGAGAGACAGTAATGATACAATTATCTCAGCCACTGTTTTCATAGGTCTTAATAGCAACAACTGGACTTATAAGTCATTGCTTCGAATAAATCACCTCAAAGCTGTAAAAATCACGATGGCTCCTTTGCTCCTGGAGACAATTGTGAGGGGAGGGGGAGCAACTGTGGGTTAGTATAAGGTAAAAGTAAAGGTTCCCCCGCACATGCGTGCTAGTCGTTTCCGACTCTAGGGGCCGGTGCTCATCTCCGTTTCAAAGCCGAAGTGCCAGCGCTTGTCCGAGGAAGTCTCCGTGGTCATGTGGCTGGCATGACTAGACGCCAAAGGTGCACGGAACGCTGTTACCTTCCCACCGTAGTGGTCCCTATTTTTCTACTTGCATTTTTACGTGCTTTCGAACTGCTAGGTTGGCAGAAGCTGGAACGAGTAACAGGCGCTCACTCTGTTACGCGGCACTCGGGATTCGACCCGCCAAACTGCCGACCATCTGATCGACAAGTTCAGCGTCCTAACCCACTGAGCCACCGCATCCCGGGTTAGTATAAACAGGTTGCTTAAAAATAATTTTAAAGATAAGGAGACTTAATGTAAGAAAAGCAAAGTAAAAAAGACTAATTGAAATACTGGAATAATTTCTCCTGTGAATAATACTTTACATAAGGAATCATTACCACCAGCTAAGAGAACTTGATAAAGTATCACAATGTTCTCAGGATAATAAAATAAACTCATATTTACCCCAGTGGTCCACCACTCAGAATGAGTCTCTCTAGATCCAAGCCACTCATCAACACATAGACTCCTTTACTTAGTTGTCCCAATATATTCTTAGCTTTAATAGACAAAGGGAAATTGGTTACTTGTATACCTTCAACACTGATTCAGAAAAGAAATGCACCATGGAGAGGTTATGTGTAAGCCTACCTATACACAGCAATGTGTGATATAGAGAGAATTACATTTTTAACCAATACTATTGTTTAGCAACAAAGAAAAAGTAGTTACAAAGCCAGTTTCTTACATATCTTGACAAATAATAATTAAACGTGCAAATCTCAGTGTCAGGGTGATAAAATCAAATTATAAATAAATTAGCAACAATGGAAACCTGTTGTGTCCAATATAAGTTAATTCTAATATTAAAAGCTACAGTACTGTACTAACAACCTGGTTTTAAACATACCAAAGAAAGCGACAGTGAAGGAAGTGTATCTTTACCCCTTGTTAATGCTGATACCCCCTTCATGGATTACTGCCTTGTCGTGGCGAAGGGGCTTGCGTAATTCAATGAAGCTATGAGCTATGCCGTGCAGGGCCACCCAAGACGGACAGGTCATAGCCGAGAGTTCTGACAAAACGTGATCCACTGGAGAAGGAAATGGCAACCCACTCCAGTATCTTTGCCATGAAAACCCTATGGACAGTACCAAAAGGCAAAACGATATGACGCTGGAAGATGAGCCCCTCAGGTCGGAAGGCGTCCAATATGCTACTGGGGAAGAGCAGAGGGCTAGTACTAGTAGCGCCAGAAAGAATGAAGCGACTGGGCCAAAGCCGAAAGGACGCTCAGCTGTGGATGTGTCTGGTGGTGAAAGGAAAGTCCGATGCTGTAAAGATTTTTTCTCCATAGGAACCTGGAATGTAAGATCCATGAATCAAGGAAAGCTGGACATGGTCAAACAAGAGATGACAAGACTGAACATCGACATCTTAGGTATCAGCGAACTAAAATGGACAGGAATGGGTGAATTTAATTCAGATGACCACCAGGTATACTACTGCGGGCAAGAATCCCTCAGAAGAAATGGAGTAGCCTTCATAGTCAATAAAAGAGTAGGAAAAGCAATACTGGGATACAATCCTCAAAATGACAGAATGATCTCAGTTCGAATCCAAGGCAAACCATTCAATATCACAGTAGTCCAAGTCTATGCCCCAACCACCAGTGCTGAAGAGGATGAAATTGACCGGTTCTATGAAGCCCTACAGCACCTTATAGAACTAACACCAAAAAATGATGTCCTTATCATCATGGGGGATTGGAATGCTAAAGTAGGAAGCCAAAAGATAACCGGAATAACAGGCAAGTTTGGCCTTGGAGTACAAAATGAAGCAGGGCACAGGCTGATAGAATTTTGTCAAGAGAATACGATGGTCATAGCAAACACTCTTTTCCAACAACCCAAGAGACGGCTCTACACATGGACATCACCAGACGGTCATCACAGAAATCAGATTGACTATATGCTCTGCAGCCAAAGATGGAGAAGCTCTATACAGTCAGTAAAAACAAGACCAGGAGCTGATTGTGGCTCAGACCATGAGCTTCTCCTTGCAAAGTTTAAGCTTAAACTGAAGAAAGTAGGGAAAAGCACTAGGCCACTCAGGTATGAATTAAATCATATCCCTGTTGAATATACAGTAGAGGTGACAAATAGATTTAAGGAATTAGATCTGATAGACAGAGTGCCTGAAGAACTATGGACAGAGGTTCGCGACATTGTACAACAGGTAGCAACCAAAACCATCCCAAAGAAAAAGAAATGTAAGAAAGCAAAATGGCTGTCTGAGGAAGCTTTGCAAATAGCTAAGGAAAGGAGGGAAGCGAAAGGCAAGGGAGAAAAACATAGATATGCCCAATTGAATGCAGAATTCCAGAGAATAGCTAGAAGAGATAAGAATGCCTTCTTAAATGAACAGTGCAAAGAAATAGAAGAAAACAATAGAATAGGGAGGACCAGAGATCTTTTCAAGAAAATTGGAGAGATGAAGGGAACGTTTAATGCAAAAATGGGCATGATAAAGGACCAAAATGGCAGGGACCTAACAGAGGCAGAAGAGATTAAGAAGAGGTGGCAAAATTACACAGAAGAACTATACAAGAATGAGCTTAATGTCCCTGATAATCACGATGAGGTGGTCACTGACCTCGAGCCAGACATCCTAGAATGTGAAGTGAAGTGGGCCTTAGAAAAGCTGAGCAACAACAAAGCTAGTGGAGGTGACAGTATTCCAGCTGAGCTATTCAAAATCTTAAAAGATAGTGCAGTAAAAGTGCTACACTCAATTTGCCAGCAAATTTGGAAAACTCAACAGTGGCCACAGGATTGGAAAAGATCAGTTTACATTCCAATTCCAAAGAAAGGCAGTGCCAAAGAATGTTCAAACTATCGCACCATTGCACTCATTTCTCATGCTAGTAAAGTCATGCTTAAAATCCTACAAGCTAGACTTCAACAGTATGTGGATCGAGAACTACCAGAAGTACAGGCAGGATTTCGAAGAGGCAGAGGAACTAGAGATCAAATTGCCAACATACGCTGGATCATGGAGAAAGCTAGGGAGTTCCAGAAAAACATCTACTTCTGCTTCATTGACTATGCTAAAGCCTTTGATTGTGTGGATCATAACAAACTGTGGCAAGTTCTTAAAGAGATGGGAGTACCAGACCATCTTATTTGTCTCTTGAGAAACCTATATGCGGGTCAAGAAGCAACAGTGAGAACTGGACATGGAACCACTGATTGGTTCAAAATTGGGAAAGGAGTCCGGCAAGGCTGTATACTGTCGCCCTGCCTATTTAACTTATATGCAGAGCACATCATGAGAAAGGCAGGGCTAGATGAATCAAAAGTTGGAATTAAGATTGCCGGAAGAAATATCAACAACCTAAGATACGCAGATGATACCACTCTAATGGCAGAAAGTGAAGAAGAACTAAAGAGCCTCTTGTTGCGGGTGAAGAAGGAGAGTGCAAAACTTGGGTTGAAACTTAACATTAAGAAAACCAAGATCATGGCATCTGGCCCTCTCAATTCCTGGCAAATAGATGGGGAAGAAATGGAGGTAGTGACAGATTTTATTTTCCTGGGCTCCAAGATCACTGCAGATGGGGACTGTAGCCAAGAAATTAAAAGACGCTTGCTCCTGGGGAGGAAAGCCATGACAAATCTAGACAGCACACTAAAAAGCAGAGACATCACACTGTCAACAAAAGTGCGTATAGTCAAGGCTATGGTCTTCCCAGTTGCAATGTATGGCAGTGAAAGTTGGACCATAAGAAAGGCTGAGCGCCAAAGAATTGAGGCCTTTGAACTATGGTGCTGGAGAAGACTCCTGCGAGTCCCTTGGACTGCAAGGCGATCAAACCGGTCAGTCCTAGAGGAGATCAATCCTGACTGCTCTTTAGAAGGCCAGATCCTGAAGCTAAAACTCAAATACTTTGGCCACCTAATGAGAAGGAAGGACTCACTGGAGAAAAGCCTAATGCTGGGAAAGATCGAGGGCAATAGAAGAAGGGGACGACAGAGAATGAGGTGGCTGGATGGAGTCACTGAAGCAGTAGGCGTGAGCTTAAATGGACTCCAGAAGATGGTAGAGGACAGAAAGGCCTGGAGGAATGTTGTCCATAGGGTCGCCATGGGTCGGACACGACTTCGCAGCTAACAACAACAACAACAATGCTGATACACAACTGTGGAATCACAAGGTGAAAAAAAGGCTCAGCAGCTGATGTTATTTTGGAATATATGCAGCTGTGTTGTTTGCATAACTCCCCCCCCAATAAGTAAAAAGCAGTTGCAAACTGTAGATAATGCAATTACATGGAGTGAATGCATTCTTTGTGAAATGTAGAAAAAGAGCAGTATCTTAATTCTGTTAATGAATCTCAGAGAATAACCTTGAATAGATATACATTCAGCAGAATACAAGACGAGCCTTTTGAATCTGCTTTTCACCTTTGCTATATGGCATGGGTGTCAAACTCGCCATATCATGTGATGAGCCTTGGTGGACCAGTGGGCTAATGCCTCCTTAAGTAACACCAGCTGCCTGCAATTAGTGCAGGTTCGCATCCCACCAGGCTCAAGGTTAACTCAGCCTTCCATCCTTCCGAGGTAGGTAAAATGAGGACCCAGATTGTTGGGGGCAATAAGCTGACTTTGTGGTGGTGCCGCTTGGGGGGGGGGGGCGAAAGCCCTAGTAATGGGCGGGCATATACATAGAATGAGGGCTATTGCTGAGCTCATTGGTTTGTGCTTAAAAAATTGTGGGCTGCCCTGAGTCTTCGGAGAAGGGCGGGATATAAATGGGATTAAAAAAAATATCATGACTTTTTTTGCATTGCCAGAGCTGGGGTGGGTGCAGCTTCCGTGTGATGCAACCGGCCCACAGGCTGGCAGTTTGACACCCCTTCTATATGGCCTAAGAATATAATTCTCTGGATGCTGCTGGGGATCAAAGGAACCTGTGTTACATCCACTAGAATATGACACAAAGCCATGTGTGACAGAGTTGTATTTCTAAAATACACTTTGATCCAAGTGAAAGAACTCTTAAAAGCTCAGAAAATTACTGGAACAGGTCAATGTTGGATAGCTATGGAAGTGACCCTGTTGTCATTCCCTTCCACTGAGCTGAGGAAATGGAATCTATTTTTTACAAAATAGAAACGACAAGTTCTCAATTCTACCTAAAAAGATGGAAATCAGAAATCCACTTTACTGCCAATAAAATCTGAAAAAACAAGAAGATGCATTTTCAAGAGTATAAAGATGGCCTTTTCTGCAGCTCGTTAACAACATGTACCATGAGCAAATATGGGAAGGAATGGATCCACAGAGAAAACCCAGTGAAAGATATTTCTTTTCATCTCTTGAAATCAAATATAGGAAATTGTAATCTTGAACCCTATGCTGAATATTCATCAAGATAAAATGGATGATGTTAACCATGAGCGGTTCTATTGAATGTTTTTAACATAAAGATGCCAGTGGCACCTTAACTCTTAACACTTTTAAAATTTACTCAGACATAAACATATGTCTAACTCATTTCATCAAGTAGATGGAGGCAAGACCCATGACAGAGAATTTAGGCATACCTGGTGGAATTAGAAGACAAGGGAATGGAATGGGAATAGGTAAGACTACTTTGGAAATCAGGAGACAGAATTACTAGAATGGTTTTAAACAAACTGTAGGCAGTAATTGTCAACCCTGGCTCCTTTAACATGTCTGGACTTCAACTCCCAGAGTTCCCCAACCTCAGCAAACTGGCTGAGGAATTCTAGGAATAGACATCCAGACATCTTAAAGATCGAGAAATACCCTATAGAGTCCACTATCTTAAAGATCAATAAATCATTGCTGATAAGTAATATGTCCAGAAAAAGGAGTCTGTTTAAACAAATCATTGTTATTAGAAAAGAGAGGAGAAGGGAAATGATGGAGGGAAAATGAGATTCAGAAGAAAAAAAGAGGTTAAGTATAGAGAAACAATTTTTGACTTGAATTTTCAGTTTTCAAAAATATTTTAACATTCGGAAAGACAAACCTAAGGAGAGAGAAACAGGGGAGTTGTCATTACAACTGAAAGTAGCACAGCTGCTATGTTACTCACCAGGAACTTTGCAATCCTCAAAGATTAATTCACAGGTATTTGACCCTCTCATTCCCAGTTTATCCAGTTTTTGTGCTGTGCTAAAACCAGGCATATTCTGAAGAACAAAGATAGAAAATGCACAGGGAAATTTTCTTCCATTAAAGTTAGACCAAACCACAATTCTTAAAGCTTCCAACTGAATAGTCTGTATGGAATAAGAGCTAATCACAGAAATGACTCATGAAAAGTGTATTAATGGCATCATGGTAAAGAAAGATTTTATTTATTTTATTTATTTTAATCCCATTTATATCCCACACCTACAGAGATAGCAAGTCAGAGACCACAAATCAACATACATATACCCAATTCTTAACACAAAGCCAAAACAAGTTTAATTTTGAGTTAGTTTCACCCTTGCTCCAAACTCCAAGGTAACATAGCCCTCTAAATGAATTAGGGTTGTTATATACAGTAATTTGAATGAAAAACAGTAATTATTTCTTTATTTGGCAGGGAGTTAACCTGTCAGATTTTCACGAGATGTTTTACAATGGCTGTAAATGGCTTACTAGTGAGTGAAATCCAACCCTGTGCCAGAAGACGGTTTATATAGCAGAATTTTTCCTTTTATCCTGCATAGCAGCCTGTCCCCACTTAAAAGAAAACTTTTCTGAAAGATTTGAAACTATAAAGACTCTGGGGCTCATGAGTCTGATATGAAATGAAGGAATCTTGCTCCAGTTTCCTGATTTCTGATGTTCCATTCAAGAAACTTGCCTTCTACTCATTCAGTGCTGGATCTCTTCTATCTTAAAAAAAATGTGCACAACAATATTTTAAAGAACTTGAAGTCTATTTTCTCCTTTTTCCACATTTATTGAGGTGACAACAATTAAACCACCAAATACAATTGCTCCAAAAATTTAACAACTTGTTCAAGAAGTGTAAAAACCACAGACTCAGCCTACACACAAATCAGGTGGATTTATGGGTATGCTGGGGTAGGCAACCTTGGCTCTTTGATGACTCGTGGACTTCAACTCCCAGAATTCCTGAGCCAGCATGGCTGGCTCAGGAATTCTGGGAGTTGAAGTCCATGAGTCATCAAAGAGCCAAGGTTGCCTACCCCTGGGGTATGGCATATTCTGTTCATATAGCCTTATGTCCTTTTGGTAGAACTGAGTTTTCATATTTATGGTCCTTGAACTCATTATTTTGCAATTGCTGAAATATATAAATGTTTAGGTGGGGATGATTATTGATTTCATTTTTTTCTTAATAGTTATTAAACTGTTTACAATATATAGTTGGCTGATGCTTCAGGATTATTCACTAATTATGAATAATGCATACAGAAAATCATCACGGCTCAATCCTTCTAACAAGAGTTTCCTATCGGATGTGGCAAAGTAGTTGTTATTTTACACAATTAGAAGATGGACAAGGGAATGACTGTAAAATTATTTTAAAATGAGAATGCCATCAAATAGGTTTACATCTTTTCTTACATCATCACGTAGGATATGTTGTTCCAATTCAGAAACTCAGAGAACTTCCACGAGCTCACTGAATTTTAAACATCACAAGGTAAATCTATTATTTTAAGGTTCTAATCTTGCCAGTTTAGAGCTGTTTTTAAGGAACTCTTCTTACCATATGGACAGAGACAACTCTATCTCTGCCAAAGTTAACTCTGTTGCTCAGGACACTCAAGCGAGGTCAGCAGTCTGGCCTTTTAAGTTTCATATGTAAAATTGGCCACAGAAGAAGGAACTGCTGACCTCTTATTTTGAAAACAATGTTGTTTCAATGAATTCAGGAGCATGGCTTGGTTTCCCCCTAACAAATAAATTCTTTCGCATCCAGTTGAAAGGACATGATATCCATAAATATGCGTAAAATATTTTACATGGAAGAAGAAAACAAACTTTTTTACAATCCTGGAAACTTACCTTTTCCACAATGAATGCTGTTATACCGTGAGAAGTTGGAACAGCACTGGGGTCTGTTTTAGCATAAACAATTAGAACATCGGCATCTGGCCCATTAGTAATCCAAAATTTGTTCCCATTTAGAACAAAATAATCCCCTGGAAAGGAAAGATGAACTGTTTAATTGTCTGGTTCACAAAATACCCAAAGACTATGTATTTACAGAAAGCCTTATACTTCCCAATTGACATTTCCATGAATGTTTTTTCTCAAATTCTGCATACCTGTTTACTTTTATGTCTGTGTTCATGAGATCATTTTTATGGTTAGATACAGAGAATTACTATATAACTTAGCTCTGGAGCTGGCTCTTTCCATAATCAGCCAGTTTTCTTTAAAAAAAAAAAAGGGGGGGGGGAGCAGAATTGTCCTACGCAAACAAAGCATTCTTCAAAGGATTAGTCAGCTAAAAGGCCTGCCTAACAGGTCAGTGTATCTCAAACACTATGAAGTTATGACTCACTCATACCTCTTTATTTTTCAACCCACAACTCTGTTCCATACATTTTTTGCTTAAAGTGGTTGAAACAATCAGAAACCTGTGTTCCCCATGCCTGCCAATAAACCCAATACTCAAATCTGAAGAGAAAGCAAATGTGAATATCAGAAAGACACAGAGATATTATTTTAAATATCAAAATAAACCTGGACAGATGTAATATCTTTCAAAGCTGATGTATCTATATGAACTTCAGCTAGATGATGCTTCTACACCATTGCAATGATGGGCCAAAATTGGGGTGGGGTGGGGAATTCTACATCAGCAATGAGGATTTCCTGGCTTTGCCTACTTTGCACCCAAAGCTTGAAACTTGATGGAGCTTTTTAAACAGAATGCAACAAGTACAGGGGACATTTGCAGAAAGGGGAAATCAAGGACACCTTTTCCCACTCACAATCAATAGCCTGGGATGCGGGTTGATTGGCAGTGACCAATAAAAATAGAGAAACTGAGGACAGGGCAATAAGGATCCACGTTGGATAACACATTGTGAGCTGCATTTAGCCTAGCAACAGTTGCTTTAGACAGAACTGCTGTATTCACATCTGTGGTAGCTCATCAGCCTTTTTTTTTTGCTCAGTTGTGCTTTGCAGCATTATCCCAAGCCCTTTGGCTTGGGAATTGCTCAGACATACATCGTAACTAGTATAGTTAATGTGTGGACATAAAAGAATATCTAAAAAAACTTAATGTGTTAAAGTGGAGGTCCAAGGGACATTAGATACCTTTTACAAACACTTTTTTCCATGTATATGCAATAGTTTTTACCTTTTTTGTCTGCCCTCAGCTTCATGGAGACAACATCAGAACCAGCATTGGATTCACTCATTGCTAGTGCTCCAATATGCTCTCCACTAATCAACTGTGAGGATAAGATGAAAAAGAAGTCAATTTTGCTGCTATTGTTATTATTATTTTTTATTTATAAGAAAGTTCACAAGAATCTGGCTTTCATGCTTTGGGGAACTGCAAATAAAAAAGAGCCTTGGTGGAACAGTGGGCTAATGCCTCCTTAAGTAACACCAGCTGCCTGCAATTAGTGCAGGTTCAAGTCCCACCAGGCTCAAGGTTGACTCAGCCTTCCATCCTTCCGAGGTAGGTAAAATGAGGACCCAGATTGTTGGGGGCAATAAGCTGACTTTGTAAAAATGCTGCTGGGGGGGGGGCAAAAGCCCTAATAAGCAGGTATATACATAGAATGAAGGCTATTGCTAAGCACATTGATTTGTGCTTCTTAGATTGTAAGTCGCCCTGAGTCTTCGGAGAAGGGCGGGATATAAATGGGATTAAAAAAAAATAGCAAGTGTTATCATTGGCAGAATTCTCCAAATAATTTTACTAATGGCACCGTAGAACTTCGCATCAAACAAGAAAATATACTGTGGCTCTGTTATAGCAAATGAGTAATGAAACATTATTTGGAATGGAACTTTACAGCTAGGAGATGGTACCAAGACAAAAATATTAGTAGCTTTGTAAAACATTAGTAACTTTGCATGATGTCCTTTCCCTTACTGCCTTTTGAAAACAGGACCAAATTGATGTATATTTGAGAAATGACCAGAAAATTGAAAACAAAGGTTTAAAAATCTGAAAGGCGCTATGGGTCTGGAACAAGATGCCAAAGTCTCAGGCCATATGTTAAAGCTACAAGAATCCTTCTCAACTCTCACAATAGAATTATAATAATAATAATAATAATAATAATTGTAGATAATATTGTTATGCCACCCTGGCACAACAGCCCTCTCATCTCTTGCTTTCTGTTCTTTCTCTCCCCCGCACCCCACCCCCATCTTTATATTTACATTTATTCTTTTTCCAAGCTCGTTTAGTGCACTGGAATCTATGAAGCAACAGAGTTAAACTCTACAGATTAATATTACTTCAGTCTTTCAATTTAAGAAAGTGAGGTGCTTGGGTAAACTTGGACATTTCTCAAGAAGAATGAAATTGATAAACCATAGAACTTACCTATTTTTTAACAGCATTACATAGGGAAATAATTTTACTAATTGGAGAGAGGGTAGTACAGAATAAGGAAGAATGCAGAAATTGGGTTCTCCCTTAATGTTCCAGCCCAGATTTTAATAAATGGAAAACAACTAAGAAATTTTAACTGTCAGAGCATTTTTTAAAATATCACCAAGTCCACCGTATGGAAACTGTCATCCTTCCTTATTTAGTTTGTATTTAAAGCTCTGTTAGCTCATCGCTCTGGCACTTGCCTACTGAATGCAAAGTTCTTTTTAACTAAATGCTATCTTGCAATAATGGGTATTCACTTGGGGAAGGATGATTTAAATAAAAATAAAAATTAGAATATTCCTATTCTAAGTGAAAAATGTAATGGTGCAAATGGAAGATATTTCATTTTTTCATCAATTGGGCAGTGATTGCAATCTTCTCATAGCAGTATCAGTGATGAGCACTGAGGGGTAAGAATAGGAGACTAATCAAATCAAAACCCTCTTCATATCAGAAATTCATTATTTTATTCTCTAAATAAGGAGGAAAAAGACTGTCATCTTCTCCTGTAGGCAGCAGACACATTAGAGCTGTGAACTGTCCTTTCTGAGGAGTTAAGAAGAGCAACATCTTGTAGCTACCTCAGAACTGTAAGGTTCTTTTCATAGATGCATTAAGCACAACAGAACACAGGTAGGCCACCCTCATTGTCTATGGAGATTCTCAGTCATCCAGGTCATGGTTGTCCCAAAGAGGCTTTTTCAAGAGGCAATTGGACTTTCTTGTTTTTCACTTCTCATCCAAGAAGCTTCTTCAGCTCTCACTGGATGGTGGGGAATGGAAGGATTTATATTCTGGTGAGTTGCATTCTTTTAGAGAGTTGGAGGTTTGTCTGTGTCCTCAGGGTCACCTGAGTAGTGAAAATGAGCATGGAGCCTTCTTGGAACTGCTGAAAGGACTGTGTAGAGCTGTGTTTTCTGCCCTGTGATTCTTCACTGTTGAACCCAGGCACAGGATGTTGGGGATGAATCTGTGTTGTCTCCATCTCAAACTGAAGTGAAAATGGTTCAGTTCAGAAGATCACCCAAATCACCCAGAAGCTACAACTGACTACCATTCAATTACTGAGGAATCGTGAAAGAGTAGAAGTCAGAAGAACTCTCCATTTACCACAAAATTCATGTTCCAGATTCTTCATTTTTTTTTGAAAGGCACCATCTGGAAACATATTGCTTAGGATGTAGAATATTGTTTGAAAAATACACCCAGATGGAAAATTTAGCATGATAAAAGAGAAAAGAAATAACTTCCAGTGACAGAATATCAATGAAAGGATGAAGTAACTAAGCAGAAGGCTGGTATTTTTTTCTTGATGGACTTGCACAATAGAAAAAGGCTTCCAGGGGTTTTGGGGCCCTGCTCTTTCCAGTCTGCAGAAGCCTCCTGGGTATATCAAATACCTCCTCTTCACCACTGCACCACAGGCTTGCAATGGCAGGAAACAAATGTGGAGGTAGCCCAATCAAATACCTTATGTGAGAAGTCTACTTGAAAACACTGCTAAGTGTTTAGCTTGCACTAAAGCAAATGAGGGAGGACTACAGAGGCCTGCAGTACATGTTTCATCATTATAGGTTGAAATACTAGCTTCTGCTTCTGGTGAAGCATACAGAACAAGCTCACATATACCTGGACACCACTTACAAAGACTGACAATTGGTTATATGAACTGAGTTCATGGAAAAGGTTCCATTCAAAGTGAGAGAGAGACAATATGAAATAAGAAGCACCAACTGAGCCTGCTCTATGATGGATCATTTGCAAGTGACCAAATAGATCTATAAACCAGCCTTCAGAGACAACCAGATGACTGGAGGGAAGGTTATATTTTAAAAGGAAGGTATGCGCTTAAAACTCTGAATTTTCCAACTTTCTTCTCCTTCATACATGTGCTGCAGGTTAGTTCAACTACAGCATATGTATGAAAGAGCTCTCCTGTAGATGTTCACTCAAAATTAAGCCCTACTAAATCCAGGGGAACTTATTCCTAGGCAGGTGTGTGTAGATCTGCTGCCTAAACATGTAAGACACTTATCCTAAACTCGGTGATAAACAGGCTCTCAAACCTAGAGGGACTTAGTAAATACCTTTTGTAGATTTAAGATTGTTTTATTTTTCATTAATTTGTAGCAACAAATCAGATGTGAAAGTTGAACATGGGTTTTTAATCCAGATGTTTTTAAATGGATTTTTGCTTATAATACATAAACAAAATACATTTTATAAAGATTAACAAAACAATTGAGGCAAAATAATGTTACTTGCTGTATTCTAAAACAAAATATATCTAATTCAAGTTGTTGCATTCTTTTGTTCTACAGTGTAATTGGCTTATTTCTACAAACCTTGGGTAGATATTTCTCTTTTTGTGCTTCATTGCCATTTCTCACCAACTGATTGATGCACAGATTTGAATGAGCACCGTAGCTTAATGCAACTGCTGCTGAAGCCCGAGATATTTCTTCCATTATCAGTACATGGTCCAGATAGCCCATCCCTGATCCACCATATTCAACTAGAAGGAATTAGGGAGTGGAAGGGTAGAAAAGTTTATAATTAAACTGATTAACCTAGAAATGTTACTAATTGCCCCAAGTCCAAAATATCCATATCACCACATATTGCAAATCCATAAGCCACAAAGGCTTGTTTAATGCGGAATGCATGTACGTACCTGGAACTGTTACACCCAGAACTCCTAGGTCCCCAAGCTTCTTCCAAAATTCCTACAAAGAGTGGAACAAAACTATAAGCAAGATTTTGACCTAATGTAAGGCCACTCAGGTTTTGCAATGTCCTTAAGTATCCCAGTTTAATCTTCCTACCAATACAAAATGCTGGGTAAAGTAGCTATTGCCTGACATTACAAACAAAGGATTGGTCAGTTGAAAAGTGGTTCATTTGCTGTTCCACCTGGTACAACTCTAAATTAACACTTTATCATCGTGTAGGTAATCATTAGCTCACTAAGAGAAAAAGAAGAGAATTTCCATGCTGTGAGACCAATTAATTAAATTTTGAAACCGACATTGTTTATCAACTATAGTTAATAGAATCTCTGCATTGAAAGATCATTTTAATATGTAGTGTCTTGTAAGATTATAGTTCAGGTTTAGAATTTACTTGCTGAATTGTTAATTTTCCAAAACTTTAAAGGAGAACACTCCATAAAGTCTTTTCCCTAGTCCTCATAGGACTGCAAATAATGATGTCAAGGTTGCAAGTGTGTGGAATGCTAAAATTTTTACAATGTTGGTATTTGGCTTACTAATTCTGACTATGTTTTCTCAGTTTAGCATTAAACATGGTGAAGGTACTTGCCCAGTAATCACACCCGCTATGTCACAGTAAAGCATACGCAAATGCAGTTTGCCAGATGTCCTCCTTTCTGGTCATATCACAGCACCTGGCTGTTTTATACCCACACCCTTATCTTTACAAACAACATTAGCCCTAATGATCTGAGCAAGACTGTCACATACAGGATAATGGAAGATTAATCCTTCCTCCAATCTCTGTGCTTGAAAAAACAACATCCTAAACACTATTAATAGTGAGAAACAGTGGAGCTCCAGAGATGCTGCTGTAAAAGCAGATATACTTTTCAGCCTTCGTGGATGGTGATGGTGATGGTGATGATGATAATGATCTTGCTTTTTTTCCTCTGGGAGCTCAAAGTTGTTTACATAGCCATTTCCCTTCATTTTTACTGTGCAACAACCACCCTATGAGATAGATGGAACAAAGACAGCACACATGATCCACAACAGAGGATGAAGTTGGACAAGGGACTCCACGGTCCTAACCCAACTTCTTAACTGCTACACTGCACTGGCTCTAAAGTACAGTTTTCTTCAGGACTAGTTGCTGCTCAATCATAAATTAACCATTAGTTTGGATTCATAGTCACTGAACAAATGGTTGTAACTCGGGGACTATCTGTATCAGCAGCAACTGGTTGGGCTAAAAAGGAGTTTTCTTATGAACGTTCTTTTCAGAAGTAATTCAAAAGTGGTAGAAAATAAAGTGTTAGGCAAAACAGAACTGTGCCAATTACATTTTTCAGGAAGATCTTGGGATTTCTACTACCTTTAAACTTACCCTAAAAAAAACTTTTTTCCCTCTTAGATTGTTTTTGTGGGCTAGAAGCTCCCTTGAGAAGACCTAGATCAGGGGTAGGCAACCTCGGCTCTTTTATGACTCAGGGACTTCAACTCCCAGAGTTCCTGAGTCAGCTATGCTGAGAGTTGAAGTCCATGAGTCATAAAAGAGCCGAGGCTGCCTACCCATGACCTAGATCAGGGGTCAGCAACCTGAAACAATGAAATAGCCACTCGGAACCGGTTCCCTCAGAAAAGGAAAAACTGGGAGCCACAAAAAATGTGTGCACATGCGCGTACATGCGCAGAACAGGGTTTGACTGAAGAGTGGAGCCAAGGCGAGATATGCACCTACCCTGCATATTTGAATTGATTGGTTGAACTTTTTTAGTCCCACTTTTTTTTTTTTGGACTGCACACGGCAGAGGACTGGGAGCTGCAGGAGACGGCTGAAAGAGCCGCATGCGGCTCCGGAGCCGCAGGTTGCAGACCTGTGACCTAGATGCTTTAAAGTGCAACCTAACATTTGGAACAAAGGTGAAGCTGCAACTAGTTCATCAAGTCCGACAGTAAGGTTTGTACAGATTTGCTATTTGGAATTCTTTAGCTAGACTTTACCAGTAACTCAATCCAAGATTGGTCTCTAAGGAAAACTTCCATTTTATTACTGAAGTTGTCATCCCTCCCTTGAGATAGAATTCTTGGATTGATTTTTGGCTTATAGTATACATAGACTGAGGAAAGAAATTATTTTTTTTAGATCAGAGGAACGTTAACTCTTAAGAACTGGCAGAAGTGACTTGCCTCACTGTATGTGGCTTCATTCATACTGTTAATCCCTGTGAACTGTTTTTTGAGATATGTGCCTTACAGTACTGTTACATCTTAGCTGCACTCTCTTAGAACAGACAGCCCTGATTTGAGGTGGGAAGGCTGGGACATTCTATTCCTAGAATTATTTTATGGTTCTCCCTGAACTCCCAGCTCCATTTACAATTTAAATCATTATGTAAAAAGTTTTTTTTTAGAATCAAAGAACCACATTACCTACAAAAAAGGGTGCCTTTGGGAAGTAGACATTCTTAAATGGTACAAATGGCATTTCAACATATATGAAAATTCAAACACCATGTACACTGTGAAAATATGAAAAAATTACTGATAAAAATATACCCTAATTACATATTAGGAAGCATACACTTACTATATCAAATAAATACGTTATAATGTATTTAAAAAGCAGTCTAAAAACTCTAGTCATGTTCTACAAAAAAAAGGCCATAATGCAGTATATTCTTGATAGTTAGCTGTTAACAGATTTGCCTGTTTTGTTTCCAGGAGGGTATTTGTTCACATAATCGCACCACAAATATCTTGGCCACAGATCTCAGTGGAAGGTGATACAATAAAGAAAATTGAATAGCGTGTTAACTGTGGTTGGCAGGCATTCAGCAAGCTAAGCATAATTTTCAAGAACCTCCCCCTATGCCTGAAGAGAATAGTTTTCAATCAGTGTGTGCTACCTGCTCTAACACATGCCAGTAAAACATGGACACTAACCTCACAATCGATACAAAAGCTATGAGTGGCACAAAGAACCATGAAAAAATACATAACAAGTCAAGCTAGAAAAACCAGCACATGGATCAGGGAACAAACAAAAGTATACAATATCCTCAAAAGAGTAAAAGCCTTGGTGGAGCAGTGGGCTAATGCCTCCTTAAGTAACACCAGCTGCCTGCAATTAGTGCAGGTTCGCATCCCACCAGGCTCAAGGTTGACTCAGCCTTCCATCCTTCCGAGGTAGGTAAAATGAGGACCCAGATTGTTGGGGGCAATTAAGCTGACTTTGTAATAATGCCGCTTGGGGGGTGTATGAAAGCCCTAATAAGCAGGCATATACATAGAATGAAGGCTACTGCTAAGCTTGTAAGTCGCCCTGAGTCTTCGGAGAAGGGCGGGATATAAATGGAATTAAAATAAATAAATAAAATAAAATAAAAGAATTGAAATGGAAATGGGCTGGTCACATAGCAAGAAGAACTGATGACAGGTGGACCAAGAGACCTGAAACAAGATGGATCAACGACATCAGCAAGTATTGCGGGCCCAATTGGCAAAAGAAAGGTTAGGACCATATTGTTTGGAAACGTGCGGAAGATGCCTTCATTCTGCAGTGGATATATGGCTAAATGACAATGGCTAAAATGATGAATCCCTCTCTAGCATGCCTTCACATGATATTCTAAACCTCTGCAAATTCTGCTCAAATGCAGTTAGAGTACAATCAAGTATAAATAAACTGAACTATATTATAGATTAGCCTGAACTTTATTATCCAGGAAGAACTGGTGCCTTTCACCAAAGTCCGTAAGCAAACTTCTTAATGGAAAACTTTTAATTCCACAAAATAGACACCAGAGTCTGGGAAACTGTTTTTTCTTTCCTGTTGTTTTGGGAACAACAGCTAAATTTCCCCCAGATAAACAAAGATATATTACATAATTCTGGAAAACGCCCTCTGCCATACAATTCAAATATCTAAAAGTGATATTTACTACTCTTTTGTGCAATTGCTAGAATCATGAGTGGAAAAGTGAAAAACGTATTGCCATTAACATCTTACTAATAGTAATATTTTTACTTATATCCTCAGCTAGAAAAGGCACAGGTTGCTATCTGGATGGTTCCCTTGAGACTTTTAGCTGAAGTGGAAAATAGATAACCTGTGTGTTGCTTTTTATAACTGCTGAAGAAATATTTGAGTGGGTAAATATTTGTATTTACTGTTTTTAGTCGGGGATATGTTTAATTTTCTTTTAACTTTTGTATTTTTGTATTTTTTATATATTTGCCCTGTTCACCGCCCTGAGTCCTTCGGGAGAAGGGCGGTATATAAATTAAATTAAATTAAATTAAATTAAACAGAAGAGGAAGTTGTAGAAAAAGTGAACACTTGACATCTTTCAATAATAGTTCTGGAAGAGTACCAGGCTATTGTTTGCTGAAATGACTGAGTGGAATAAAATAAATGACAATCCTAAGACATCAAGTAAAAATATTTTAGTAAAATAAGCTAGCATTGAACATACAGGTTTCAAAGTTTTACAAAAGGCAAACCACAGACATGGACTAGCATAAATTCTCAAACTGAGATTTGTTTTCCACTGTAGTTGCTAGCAAATACTTCATACTCAATCCTTCCCTAGCAGATAGGCAGGATCCCTTGCCATTTCCATTCCAATTATCATGGTCCTTTCTGCCTTTTACAACCCTGACACATTTCCCTTTGATCATATGACACTGGCCTTAGTTCATTCTGAGCCCATGATTTAAATAACCTTTAACCAATTTTTTAGGTATCATATTTTTTTCCTGATAGAGCTACCATTTCATCCCCACCCCCAACCCCTGCTTCAGGATATGTTCCCAGCCATGAGCACTTTTTGTGAAACACCAAAGGAGGTGCCTGTATTTTAGAAGGGAGGACAAGTAGCTATTTTGCCATGACTGAGCCAAAGGAGAGAAAACCAAGTGCAGAAAGGTAATGGAAGAGCAGGAGTTCTTTATTCTGACCCCAGTATGCAAGTACAACAGTGCCCTATAACCCCTAATAGGCTAGTAGTGTTTTGTGGGAGTGTGGGAAGGGATAGGATAGTAACCTTGGCTTGGCTTAGTTACAGAACAGTCTTACTGAGAAACTTATTGTATGCAGTTAAGCTTCTACCAGCAGTGTGAGTGCATTTTCACGAAAATGAATACAATGACCCACATTGGAAATCAGTTTCACAGTCTATGCAAGAGGTCCCCAACCTTGGCAACTTTAAGACTTGTGGACTTCAACTCCCAGAATTCCTTAACCAGCTTGGCTGGCTGAGGAATTCTGGGAGTTGAAGTCCACAAGTCTTAAAGTTGCCAAGGTTGGAGACCCCTGGTCTGTGCTACAAAGAACTAGTTATTATATAAGATCCATCTGCATAATTACAGAGCACCTAGAACTGATTTCATAAACAAGCATATTTTAATAAATTTAACCAGTTGCATGGATATTGGAAGCACTTACCCTCATATCTTTGAATTCATTATCCTGATCAATTTCTTGAGCCTTTGGAGCTAAGTGTTCCTGACAGAATTTGGTCATGGTTTGCCTAAGCTGTCCAAAATACAATGAAAAATACATATTAGAAATCAACATAGTTAATTTTGTTTTCTTGCATAACATTAAAAAATAATCTCCTTGTTGGCAATATAAGGTAATTATCAGCTGATGGAGAAGCTTCCCCTATGTACTTGTGTAAATTGAAGCAAGAACAGTTTTATTATTTAACAAATGAAACACATCTGTGTCATTGAGAAAAAACGGTGATGGGAGCAATAGTTCCAGTGGGACCTGCATGTCAGTGTTAGGGCATGATTCCATAGTGCTAATCTGTTTGCTATTATTCCCATATTCCTTGCACAATCCCTGGGTGTGTGTATGTGTGTCCCTGAGTAGTTACCTGAACTTCCTCTAAGGGAAATTTGGACATTGATCTTATGATTCACTCATAGTACAGCATTCAGTACTGCATTCATTTGATACCTAAAGCATACAATGAGACAACACAGTAGAAGCTCTATTTATTGTCCATAATATTCCTTAGGATCCAACTGTATGGCTTCAGGAATGTTGTCACAGGTACAACAGGAGAAACTACTTTTCTTCTAACCTGTTCTTAGGACATTGCAAGACTCCAATGAATAAATTATGTTGGAGAGCTACTGCTAATAATATAGTATTTGCCAAGACTGGCTACTTTTGACATAAGGAAAATCCAGCATCAGGAAGAGTCCCAAAGTCATGACAGATAAAGATCAATTTTTATTTTAATCAATTATCGGGCTGCCTGAGTCCTTAAAGATTATGGAGAGCTTTCAATTAAAAGAGAAAAAAGCATATAGAAAAAAGAATAGTGGGTTGTGGCCCAGATTTCCCAGTAGGTACCCTTAGCATCACAGAATCTATGCAATTCCAATACTAAATGTATATGTATGTTTTCCCAGAAATCAGGATGGTCCTTCTATAAGGCCTGGATGTGCCCACAACCTTTTGGACCTGGAAGTTAAGCTATAGCTAGTGATGCATTTTGTTTGTTTGTTTTGGTGCCTTCAACTGAAGTCACTCCTGATGATTGCCAGGTCAAGTCCCTGGACTTTTTTTCGCAAAATTTCAGAAGTGGCTTGCTATTGCCTTCTTCCTAGAGTGGAAAGAGAATAACTGGCCCAAGATGATCCTGCTGACTTTATGCTTAAGGCAGGGCTAGAACTCTCAATCTCCTGATTTCCAGTCTGATGCCTTAACCATTACATCAAACTGGCTTTCTATTGATAGGCACAAAAGAGAAAAACTTACTTTTGCAATAAAGAATAAAATGAATCTGTAAAATTCAACTTCTTTTCTTTAAAAGCATGTCAATATCCCTTTTTGTTGTTGTTGTTAGTTGCGAAGTCGTGTCCGACCCATCGCGACCCTATGGACAACGTTCCTCCAGGCCTTCCTGTCCTCTACCATCTTCTGGAGTCCATTTAAGCTCACGCCTACTGCTTCAGTGACTCCATCCAGCCACCTCATTCTCTGTCGTCCCCTTCTTCTATTGCCCTCAATCTTTCCCAGCTTTAGGCTCTTCTCCAGTGAGTCCTTCCTTCTCATTAGGTGGCCAAAGTATTTGAGTTTTAGCTTCAGGATCTGGCCTTCTAAAGAGCAGTTAGGGTTGATCTCCTCTAGGACTGACCGGTTTGATCGCCTTGCAGTCCAAGGGACTCGCAGGAGTCTTCTCCAGCACCAGAGTTCAAAGGCTTCAATTCTTTGGCGCTCAGCCTTTCTTATGGCCCAGCTTTCACTGCCATACATTGCAACTGGGAAGACCATAGCCTTGACTATACGCACTTTTGTTGACAGGGTGATGTCTCTGCTTTTTAGTGTGCTGTCTAGATTTGCCATGGCTTTCCTCCCAAGGAGCAAGCGTCTTTTAATTTCTTGGCTACAGTCCCCATCTGCAGTGATCTTGGAGCCCAGGAAAATAAAATCTGTCACTACCTCCATTTCTTCCCCATCTATTTGCCAGGAATTGAGAGGGCCAGATGCCATGATCTTGGTTTTCTTAATGTTTAGTTTCAACCCAAGTTTTGCACTCTCCTTCTTCACTCGCAACAAGAGGCTCTTTAGTTCCTCTTCACTTTCTGCCATTAGAGTGGTATCATCTGCATATCTTAGGTTGTTGATGTTTCTTCCGGCAATCTTAATTCCAACTTTTGATTCATCTAGCCCTGCCTTTCTCATGATGTGCTCTGCATATAAGTTAAATAGGCAAGGCGACAGTATACAGCCTTGCCGGACTCCTTTCCCAATTTAGAACCAATCAGTGGTTCCGTGTCCAGTTCTCACTGTTGCTTCTTGGCCCGCATATAGGTTTCTCAAGAGACAAATAAGATGGTCTGGTATGCCCATCTCTTTAAGGACTTGCCACAGTTTATTATCCACACAATCAAAGGCTTTAGCATAGTCAATGAAGCAGAAGTAGATGTTTTTCTGGAACTCTCTAGCTTTCTCCATGATCCAGCGTATGTTAGCAATTTGATCTCTAGTTCCTCTGCCTCTTCGAAATCCTGCCTGTACTTCTGGTAGTTCTCGATCCACATACTGCTGGAGTTTAGCTTGTAGAATTTTAAGCATGACTTTACTAGCATGAGAAATGAGTGCAATGGTGCGATAGTTTGAACATTCTTTGGCACTGCCTTTCTTTGGAATTGGAATGTAAACTGATCTTTTCCAATCCTGTGGCCACTGTTGAGTTTTCCAAATTTGCTGGCAAATTGAGTGTAGCACTTTTACTGCATCGTCTTTTAAGATTTTGAATAGCTCAGCTGGAATACTGTCACCTCCACTAGCTTTGTTGTTGCTCAGCTTTTCTAAGGCCCACTTCACTTCACATTCTAGGATGTCTGGCTCGAGGTCAGTGACCACCTCATTGCGATTGTCAGGGACGTTAATCTTGTATAGTTCTTCTGTGTAATTTTGCCATCTCTTCTTAATCTCTTCTGCCTCTGTTAGGTCCCTGCCATTTTGGTCCTTTATCATGCCCATTTTTGCATGAAATGTTCCTTTCATCTCTCCAATTTTCTTGAAAAGATCTCTGGTCCTCCCTATTCTATTGTTTTCTTCTATTTCTTTGCACTGTTCATTTAAGAAGGCATTCTTATCTCTTCTAGCTATTCTTTGGAATTCTGCATTTAATTGGGCATATCTATGTTTTTCTCCCTTGCCTTTCGCTTCCCTCCTTTCCTCAGCTATTTGCAAGGCTTCCTCAGACAGCCATTTTGCTTTCTTGCATTTCTTTTTCTTTGGGATGGTTTTGGTTGCTACCTGTTGTACAATGTTGCGAACCTCTGTCCATAGTTCTTCAGGCACTCTGTCTATCAGATCTAATTCCTTAAATCTATTTGTCACCTCTACTGTATATTGAGCAGGGATATGATTTAATTCATACCTGACTGGCCCAGCGCTTTTCCCTACTTTCTTTAATTTAAGCCTAAACTTTGCAACAAGAAGCTCATGGTCTGAGCCACAGTCAGCTCCTGGTCTTGTTTTTACTGACTGTATAGAGCTTCTCCATCTTTGGCTGCAGAGCATATAGTCAATCTGATTTCTGTGTTGTCCGTCTGGTGATGTCCATGTGTAAAGCCGTCTCTTGGGTTGTTGGAAAAGAGTGTTTGCTATGACCATCGTATTCTCTTGACAAAATTCTATCAGCCTGTGCCCTGCTTCATTTTGTACTCCAAGGCCAAACTTGCCTGTTATTCCAGTTATCTTTTGGCTTCCTACTTTAGCATTCCAATCCCCCATGACGATAAGGACATCATTTTTGGGTGTTAGTTCTATAAGGTGCTGTAGGGCTTCATAGAACCGGTCAATTTCATCCTCTTCAGCACCGGTGGTTGGGGCATAGACTTGGACTACTGTGATATTGAATGGTTTGCCTTGGATTCGAACTGAGATCATTCTGTCATTTTGAGGATTGTATCCCAGTATTGCTTTTCCTACTTTTTTATTGACTATGAAGGCTACTCCATTTCTTCTGAGGGATTCTTGTCCGCAGTAGTATACCTGATGGTCATCTGAATTAAATTCACCCATTCCTGTCCATTTTAGTTCGCTGATACCTAAGATGTCGATGTTTAGTCTTGTCATCTCTTGTTTGACCACGTCCAGCTTTCCTTGATTCATGGATCTTACATTCCAGGTTCCTATGGAGAAAAAATCTTTACAGCATCGGACTTTCCTTTCACCACCAGACATATCCACAGCTGAGCGTCCTTTCGGCTTTGGCCCAGTCGCTTCATTCTTTCTGGCGCTACTAGTACTAGCCCTCTGCTCTTCCCCAGTAGCATATTGGACGCCTTCTGACCTGAGGGGCTCATCTTTCAGCGTCATATCGTTTTGCCTTTTGGTACTGTCCATAGGGTTTTCATGGCAAAGATACTGGAGTGGTTTGCCATTTCCTTCTCCAGTGGATCACGTTTTGTCAGAACTCTCTGCTATGACCTTTCCGTCTTGGGTGGCCCTGCACGGCATAGCTCATAGCTTCATTGAATTACGCAAGCCCCTTCGCCACGACAAGGCAGTAATCCATGAAGGGGCAATATCCCTTAGATGCTTTTAAATTGAAAGAAGGGGAAAATAGCCTTTTAAAATCAGAAAATTTCTGTATGTTTGTCCCAACCACAAAAACATATATCCATTTTATATATCAAAACTGTTATTTGACTTTTTAGAACATTACTTTGTAGTTCAGTCTGGAAATTATCCTACTGATTTAATTAATCAAATTAATTAAGTAATTAATTTAGTTTTAAATTTTTTTTGCATTTGTTCAGTCTTTTTAAAAATTTAAACTGTTATTCATCAACCCATCTGATGACAGTAAGGTCCACAGTTTAATAGTCTAGCATTCTGTTCCTCAGTGCTCAATTCAAATTTCTTTAAGAGGGGGTTTCAAGCAATAACACAATGCTGCTTTTGTTCCTAAATAACTAATAATGTGCAGAACAGTCTGCAAAATTAAATTGTGACTAGTAATGTTAATAATCTTATCCTCCGTGGACAAATCTAACCCTTCAAAGCCATCCGGGTTAGAGATCATTACCAGCATTCTAGTCACCAGATTCTATAACATGCTTATTCAACTTTTTCTAAGGAAATAAATCTCCAAACATGGTAACCATTTCTCACATCTTGAACTAATTTTATTTGCGACCGTTTTCTTAATGACCTCAACAAGGTAGATGCGTTTCTCATCGCCGGCGCATACAGGATCCCGTCTGCATCTTTGGGTTTCTTATTCCCGTGTGTTCCAGAGCAGAATTCTGGGATCCAGAATAGACCCGGTCCCGCTTATGGCAAATGATTCCTAAGAGAGCTCACGACACGGAACAGGAGTCGGGAAACTCAGCAGCGGGTCGGTGGAGGCTGCAAGAAGGAAGCAAAGCAGGACGCTTGTTGTTTAACGTTAAAAGACGCTGCCGGGTATACCTGACGCTGCTCTGCGTTCAAGCCATTCACCGTATCATCCACCGAGATCCCGGCGCAGCCTCGCCGCCAGACTGACAAGCCTCCAAGGAAGCAGCGGCGGGAGCAGCTAGCGGCGCCCTTGCCGACCAGTCCGACAGCCGCCATCACGAACTCCGCAGCGACCTCCCACCCCGGCGGATCCGGGCAGCATTCCTACCGCTTTCTTGACCAATCAGCGAGAGGGGCGAGGCTTAACTGTCCACTGGGAACTCTCGAAACGAAGGGGAACAGCCAATCGACTGCAAGACGGTGCCGTGCCTCTTATATGTGTAGAGCTGCTATGTCTGTTGCTTCGCCGGGACCGCCTGGAAGAAAAAAATCGCCAGGCTTAATCCGATTTCGCTGCCCAAAGGCTAAGGAGGACTTGGCGCCGTTCTCCTCTACTCCGCTTTCAGGCTGATTCTTCTGCGAGGTTTCATCTATGTTTTTTAAGGCTCCACTCTCCCACTTTCCCCTTAGTTATATAGCAAAGAAAGCATTTTTTCTAATATTATTTTTGTAACCCGTAGAAACAAATCGCGCCTTAAAGTTTCAAAAACTGAAAAAGGAAAATTAACTCGGAAAATGGAGATTCTCACGAACAGGGAAAGATAGATTTTAATTAGGAGCCCCTGCCTACTGGCAGCAGAATGGCATAACGTTACATTCCTTTGTAGGTTTACTGAGAAAAACCCAATTTCACTTTACTTGAATGAAAGTCTTAGCATTTGTTTTCTAGAGATTACTTTGTTGATCCTTGGGCAAATTTTAGATACTTAATAAATATAATTGAAATTATATATGAGGTCTTAGGCAACCTAGATGACTTAAATAATTGGAGATATCACACTTCCCTCAGTCCTTGGAAAAGAGCTATGTACTGTCCCACTTAAAAAACTCCAAAATAAGATCAAACAATATATGCATGAAGAACAAGCCAGAATTAGACAAGGTCATTCATGCAATGAACAGATCTTTTCACTGTGAAATATCATTGAACAGAGTAAGGAGTACCAAAACCAGGTGACATTGATTTAAAAAAAAAACATCTGAACCTGTGTCAATAATCACTGTGGAATACCATCTATAGCGGGGGTGTCAAACTGCCGACCCATGGGTCGGTTTCATCATACTGAAGCCACACCCACACCATTGCCAGCAATGCAAAAAGTCGTGATACGTCACAACATGTCACATGATATGGTGAGTTTGACACCCGTGATCTATGGTATTCCTGAGATAGTGTGTTGAACCAATGGTGGTCCATTGGTTAGAATGCAGTGCAGGCTACTTCTGCTGACTGCCAGCAGTTCAATTCTCACCAGCTCAAGGTTGACTTAGCCTTCCATCATTCTGCGATCGGTAAAATGAGGACCCAGATTGTTGGGGGCAACATGCTGACTGTAAACTGCTTAGAGAGGGCTGTAAAGTACTGTGAAGCGGTATATAAGTCTAAGTGCTTTTGCTATGTTAATATCTTTAGAAACTTTTACAACACTAGGTTCTGTGTAAAAACTGAAAATGGCAGTATTGACTTCTTTACAATTAATACAGGTGTAAGGGAGGGCTGTGTCCGATCCCTGTTTTTATTTCTGATTACCATGGACTGTACCATGAAAAAGGCAAATGAATAAATTGGACTTCAGCATTCCATGAAATAAACAAGGCAAATTGACTTAGATTTCATGGATGACATTGCTTTACTAGCAAACACTAAGACACAGCTGAAAGATATGCTGGCACCTGAAGCAGCGGCAGGTAAAGTGGGCTTAGAAATCAGTGAAGTCCAAGCAAGTTGGCAATGTTCAATACAACACCCTAATAACATTAGGACAGGAATTAAAATTTGCCAAACAATTCAACTGTCTTGGTGATGTCATGGATACAGATGGGGGAATCAAAGCAGGTGTGAAATTCTGAATAGGCAAAGCAGCTGCTGTCTTCCAACAAATGTGCTCAGAATGGACCACATCTACCATAAACACAGCAACTAATATCAGATTACTTAATGCTATAACAACTGCCATCTGTGCCAGTCAGACCTGGGAATCTACAAGAATTACAAGAGCCTTGGTGGAGCAGTGGGCTAATGCCTCCTTAAGTAACACCAGCTGCCTGCAATTAGTGCAGGTTCAAGTTCCACCAGGCTCAAGGTTGACTCAGCCTTCCATCCTTCCGAGGTAGGTAAAATGAGGACCCAGACTGTTGGGGGCAATAAGCTGACTTTGTAATAATGCCGCTTGGGGGGGGGAAAGCCCTAATAAGCAGGCATATACATAGAGTGAAGGCTATTGCTAAGCACATTGATTTGTGCTTAAATTGTAAGCCGCCCTGAGTCTTCGGAGAAGGGCGGGATATAAATGGGATTAAAATAAAAAAAATAAAAATAATCTTTCAACAACATTGCCTCAAAAGGATTCTTCATATCTCATATTGGGACTTTCTCAGGGACCGGCTACAAACAGTGAGGGTCGGGTCTGTTTTATCAATCCCCCTGAAGCTTTGCACCAGCTCGCCAAAGGGCTGTGTGCTTAGCCCCTACCTGTACTCATTGTACACGATTGTGTATCATCCGACCCATCTACTGCGATAATTAAGTTCGCAGATACCACCGTAGTGGGTCTTATTACAGGTGGAGATGAAACAGCATACAGGGGGGAGGTACAAAAATTATTCATATGGTGTCCAGAGAACAACTTGCACCTGAACATTGGCAAGACAAGAGATGGTGCTAGACTTCCGGAGGAAAAGAGGAACCTGCCACACTATATGGGGGGGGCTGTGTGGAGTTTCCTCCTTTAAAATTCTGGGAGTCTACCTCTGTGAAGATCTTACCTGGAAAGTTAATACAACCCAGGTGGCCAGAAAGGCCCAAAAGAGACTCCACTTCCTCAGGGTCTTGCGGAAGAACAGGGTAGAACAATGGCTTATGACCCTCTTTTACCTGTCTACTATAGTGTCCTCTCGTATGGTATTGTGGTTTGGTATGCTGGCCTGACAGCCATGAATAGGAAAGTATTACAGAGGGTGGTGAGCACAGCACAAGACATTGTGGGCTGCCCGCTGATACCACTGGATGACATCGCCAGGGCTTGCTGCCTTGGAAGAGTGAGGAAAATTCTCAGGGACGACTCACACCCTGGACGGTATCTCTTTACTCTCCTACCATTGGGTAGGAGATACAGGAGTATAGCCAGCCGTACCAAGAGACTGAAGAACAGCTTTTATCCATTGGCTGTTATCTTGAATGGGAAATAATTTTATAATTTTATGTATGATTGACTTGCGAGGCCGATGTGTTGTGCAATTAGCTCACATGGTGTAACAAGATGGTGGGTTTGTTGTCACTGTTAGTTGTGGTGGTGGCATGAAGGGAGGCTCAGCCAATCTCAATGTATACATGGTTGTACTTTGACAATAAAGGTTCATTAAGATTAAGATGTCACAAATGAGGAAATTCTATAAAGTAATTCCTGAAGACTTTCTGAGATAGTGACAAAACGAACAATGGGCTTTACTGGACATGGATTCCTCATGAGTGAGCACCATCCAGCAAAGACTGCAATAAATTGGATACCACAAGGTGGTCAGAGAAAATGAGGAAAACCAAAGAAAACCTGGTGCCAAACATTTCAGGAAGATCAGAAAAAAATCAACCTTATATGGAAGGATGCGGAGACTGTAACTGCACAGAGAACTGTGGAGTACGCTTGTAGCTAATGTGCTTAACAGATGTGATGATGATTATAGAAGATGGCAACAATCATGGGGGCTTGTAGGTACAGTAATAATAAAACCTAATGCAGCTTAATAATAAAATACCTTTATATCTGAAACGGAAACTGAAGATTGTGAAGTGTTCAGAAATCTTACATATTTCTAAAATATGCTGAGGTATTTTCACCTACCCTAGCTGACTAGAAAGATTTTACAGAGTAAAAATACATCAGAAAGGAAATTAAAATACAATAATCAGTTTTCTATACCTTCTTAGCGATTACAGGTCAAAAGTAATTAGAAGTAAAATTTAAACTGTAAATTTTTATTGCCATTAACATCAAAAACTTACACAAAATGTCAACTGAAAACCTAAATACATCACCTATTGAGCCAAATTATATGACCACTCAGAATTTAATAGATTTTAATTATTACCCCTTGTTTGGAGCCCATTGATTACGTTAAAATGGCCTGCCAACGGAACAGCTTAAAGATTTTATAATATAGTTGTTATAGCTTGCTCCAGTTATTTTGGAAACAACTCCCACAATTTTTTTTGTCATCATCCATATTAGCTAGGACTGATGGAAGCTAAAGTTCAATCTGAAGAGCATTTGCCTGGACATGACATACTTAAAGCTCTTCAACCATGATAAATAGGAGAATGAACATTTCTGTCTGTAACTTAATATTTGGGGAGTAGAACTCTATTCAGGAACAGAAAACTGAAAGATTGAGAGATTAAGATAACAAAGTATATCTCACATACCTAGATTAGCTGCTTCCAAAGCCATGGGAAAAACAAGAAAAACAATATTTTTTAAATTCCTCTGGTATGTACAGTTTAGTATTAAGTTTTGTATCTTCTTACATTTCTAGCTATTCTGGAGAATATGAGTTATTGTTTAAATGATCCATGGTAAACCTAATAAATCTCAATTTAAGTTTGATGAGTTTAAGAAGTCAACTTCCTGGTTTAAGGCAGCAACCAGCTCTTCCATTTCTCTATGAAAAGACTCTTGTTCCTCTAAGAAGTGGGTCCTCTCCTCCTCTATCTTCTTCCATCTGGTCTGAGCATTCTGTAAAGAAAAAAAAACATGTTTAAGTAGCAATGTCTACTTTATTACAATTGCATTTAATAAATTTTACAGTTATGAAAATTGAAATACAGGTAATACTCAACTTATGATCACAGTTGGGATCAGAATTTTTGTGGCTAAGCAAGGGAATTGTTAAATGAGTTGCGTGCTATTTTATGACCTTTTAAAAAAAAATTCCATTTATATCCCGCCCTTCTCCGAAGACTCAGGGCGACTTACAATCTAAAGCACAAATCAATGTGCTTAGCAATAGCCTTCATTCTATGTATATGCCTGCTTATTAGGGCTTTCACACACACCCCAAGCGGCATTATTACAAAGTCAGCTTAATTGCCCCCAACAATCTGGGTCCTCATTTTACCTACCTCGGAAGGATGGAAGGCTGAGTCAACCTTGAGCCTGGTGGGATGCGAACCTGCACTAATTGCAGGCAGCTGGTGTTACTTAAGGAGGCATTAGCCCACTGCTCCACCAAGGCTCTTTTTTGCCACTGCCGTTAAGCAAATCACATAGTTAAGGTAATGACAAAGTTAAGCAATAAATCTGGCTGCCTCTATTGGCTTTGTCGGAATCTGGCTTGGATGGTTGCAGAGGGTAATCATGTGACACCCAGCATGCTGCAACCACTGTAAATACTTGCTGATTGCCAATTGCCCAATTTTTGATCACATGGCTGTGGGAATGCTCTAATGGTTATAAGTACAAAGACTGCTTGTAAATCAGTTTTTTCAGTGCTGCTGTAACTTCAGAAAGTTATTAAACAAATGATTGCAAGTAGAGGACCACCTGTAGAGAAACTGAATCACAATCTAGGACCTGGAGCAGACTTTATGTCATTTAGTTCAATTCCCTAGTTTGTGTATAAATCCACTGATCTAACACCAGCAAGGGTTATCCACTCCTTGCAAATATTCCAAGAAAGAAAATGGATGGGCCATATTCTTCTAGGCACACTGTTCTTTTGCTTAACAGCTGTTACTACCACTAAGTTCTTTCTAGTACAGGATTCAACTTGAATCTAGTTTAGTTTCAACGTGTAGGTTTTTCTTCTGTCTTTAGTTTCAACAGAATAGGTTTGTCCCTTCTTACATGCATCAGTTAGGTGAAAAACATGTCACAAATTGCTTGCACAAAACTAAGTGTTTTTTTGGAATTAATACATACATACAAATAAAAAATTACCACACCAAAAGAAGATTCAGAGGTTTTTTTTCTACAGATATACAGAAGTTGTTAGCATAGGGTTAGAATAAAAGCATTACAAATATTAAACACAGATGTTGTATGGTATTAATATACATGCATCTGAAGGGGAAGAGAGGAAAATCGATCCTAGTTTTACCTGAAGATTTTCTTTTTCCCCTTTAGTCAGTTGGATGAACAATTCAAGGTCAGCATTAAGTTTGTCTGATAAAACCTGAAAGGCAAAGACGGTAGAAATAGCAGTATTATAAACTTCTAATTCATAATTAAAAGTGAAACTTTAAGTTGTTTTATACCCATGACTTGGTTTATAAACTAAATTCAGCAGCTTGCTGTAGAATAGAGAAGCCACCTCAGAAAAAAAACACTGGAAAGGGACACACTCAGTAAGCCATTCAACAACCTTATATAAGGTAAAGGTAAAGGTTCCCCCGCACATGCGTGCTAGTCGTTTCCAACTCTACGGGCCGGTGCTCATCTCTGTTTCAAAGCCGAAGAGCCAGCGCTTGTCCGAGGACGTCTCCGTGGTCATGTGGCTGGCATGACTAGACGCCAAAGGCGCACGGAACGCTGTTACCTTCCCACCTTAGTGGTCCCTATTTTTCTACTTGCATTTTCACGTGCTTTCGAACTGCTAGGTTGGCAGAAGCTGGGACGAGTAACAGGCGCTCACTCTGCTACGCGGCACTCGGGATTCGACCCGCCAAACTGCCGACCATCTGATCGACAAGCTCAGCGTCCTAACCCACTGAGCCACCGTGTCCCTTATATTACACAGCCTTAACTCTGCACTCCCTCAGGCTACCATCCTCAGAAACAGTTGATAAGACTACAGTTGCCAATGTAGAAGTAAGGTTCAACTATTAGGTTAGCTGTTGTACCCTGTAATCTGTCCTTGCTTTAAAAAGTTAAAGGTTTTCCCTGTCCAGTCATGTCCAACTCTAAGGGGTGATGCTCATCTCCGTTTCTTAGCCGAGGAAGTCAGCGTTGTCCAAAGCCTTCACTATATGCCGAGGCGCATAGAACACTGATACCTTCCTACCAAAGTAGTACTTATTTATCTACTTGCATTTGCATGCTTTGGAACTATTAGGTTAGTAACAAAACCTTAAGACTGCCTGAGATTATAGTTTTCCTTGGGAATAGTAAACAGAATCACATTTTTACCGTTATCTCAGTATGTATCTTCTTGTTCATTTCTTCCTCCTCCCAAATTTGTTCACCTGTAACTAATTTTCAAATATTTTATTGCATTTCAAATATATCAGCTGTATTTCTTCTCATTCAACTGAAAGCATAGAAGGCGAGTAACTTTGGGATTATTCTGCCGCCTCCTTTGGTAAGAAATTCCAAAACATCTGTTTCCGAATAATATCACATGAATCTGAAAGATCTCATACAAGGAGATCTTATTTCAGAGGCAGAACATATGCTCTGAGTGAAAAAAAGCATTCAACCATCAAACCTTCAGTTAGGCAGCAAAAATGGGAAAGATTCTTGTCCTGGCCTAATCAGAATGACTGATTATCTAATAATTTATTCAGCGGTTGAACTTTAAAGTGGCTTAGTCCATACATTACAAAACAGTAGAAAAACATCTCTCTGCTTTGTATCACCTAGATTCTACTTTGTATCAATGTTTCACAAACTTTCTGCTGGAAAATGTGGGGCCCACCCAATTAAATAATTAAATTTCCTCCCTATGTTTGAACCTCTAAGATGATGGATATTTTCAGCATGAGATTATTACAGTTGCATTTCTATATGATTTCCCATCCTCTCCATTTTAAAAATATTAAAATTTAACCTAAACTTAAAAATTTATTAATCATTTGAATTGTTTTATGTATACAATGCTATACAGTACTAGCTACTGTTAGCACAATTCGCTGGTTGAGAATGTTTAACAGGTATCTTTAAATAGTGAGCCTCTCATATTAAAAAGACTGAGCAGGTGATTGACAGTTTAGAAGCAGATGCAGGCTATAGTGTCAAACAGGCTGTGTCAGATTACCTGGTGAAGTTCCCTAGAGCACCAGTGATTCATGGATCACATTTTGGGAAACACTAGTCTAGGTAGTCTTAATTACATGAAGAGGCCCTACCATCATAGGAGTTTTAGTCTTTTGCTGGAGGAAAGATAGTGACAGAAATAATATTGTATATGACTGTCTTGTTTGCAATAAGCACAGAATACTATATGCTTTACCTGGGTCACAATTCCTGGCTTCTAATATCAAGAGGCAGTTTTCCTGAAATTTTTTCAGCTTATCATTTTCTTTTTCAAGGCTATCACATAGCTCTTTCATCTCTTTCACATCCTTCTGCAGACACCAAACCAAAAGGCAAATTAAGAAAACTACTTATTTCTATTAGCTCTTTAAGAAATAAATAAGGCATCAGAAAAGATGAAGAATTGTGCAATAGAACAACCCTTTTTATTTGGAGGGACATTATTTTCTTGTGGCTATTATAAATATCAGCAATGATGATAAGGTGATTTCTTAAGATTTAGAAAACGTGTTACATGAAGTAGGATTTCAGTAATCTCACAAAACGGTAATTTAGTAATTTAGTATTGGTGGCTGAATATGGCTCCATGGCTGAATTTCATTCTCTACCCAGTGTTCCATCGTTTCAAAAATGTAGGGGGAGAATGGAACTTTGATGTACCTTGAGACAATTCTTGTTTTGGTATGGTAGGACAGCAAACTTAGGGAATGGGTGTTACAACACTGAAAAGGGAGGGTTGATTCATCTCTTCTCTCCTATATGGAAGCCTCTCCTGCCTTATTTCATGAACTAGCTTGAAGTGCTAGGAAACATGGTGGAGTAATTAAGCACTAAAGGCATATCCACGCTATGAAAATGCACAGATGCCTCCGCATCTTAATGGCAAGTACCACATTCTCTTTTCTTCTGCTATGGGAAGATATCCAAATGGACATCATGCAAAAATTGAATAGTACCCCTAGGAGGTTTAGGGGGCTGCCCTTAGAAAGCAAATGACATAAGTAACAACCTCCTTCAAAAGCCAGCTGTATGGAGGCAAAATATTTTATCATGCTTCCTCGCTTTGTCCTTGGTCACTTCTGGCAGTGGGAGCTATCAAGAGAGCTAAGGAAAGAAAATTGCAGTTTTCTCCAAACTTGGATGTCCTCCAAATATGTGGACTTCGGAAAATCATGGAATTGGTCCATATCTGTAGAGTGCTATATTTGTGGAACTGTGAAAAACAATCTTTTAACAAATATATAAGCTAAAGAAAAGAAAAATAGCCCATAGACTATTCCCTCCACTTTTAATTCTTTTTATGGACTAAGCAAAAGTAGGACGGAACTGAACATGGGTCTATAGAGGGAAATACTGGAGAATAAAGTTACATAGATTTTCTCTTCTAAGACGACAATCCACAGACAAATATTTTCCACACCAAACAGAAGAAAAAGACTTTAATCCTCTATGAAATGATATATTGTGAAATGATATAAAACCCTTAAAGTAGTTCCAGTCTGTCATTCTTGTATAACCTGCACAGCCCTCATTACTCCAAAGATGAAAATAACAAAGCAGAGGAAAGACCGGGCTTACACATTCAAAAAGTTAATTAGAATTAGAAAATTGTAGGAACTGCCCATATTCTACCTGGTTCATCGCATAATAACAAAAGCCAAGTTTGCCTCCTACCTGCATTTCCTCCACTTTTAAACTCAGTTCATTCTTGGCACTCTCCAGGAACTTGTTTTTGTTTCTGAGTTCGGCCTCCCGTCTGTATCTGTTCATAGGGCTATTGAATCTAATAGTGATTAAACATAGATGGCAATTTTGCTTGCATTTAATAACAGATCAAAAACACTCATTATTTTGTAGATGGAAAAGAGGAATATAGAGAAATTATTAAAATTTAAGATATTCACCACATAATGCCTTCATCCAGAAGCACTACTACCTGATCAGCCTATATCAGTATCTAAGTATTCATTTATGTACAAGGCTTATACTGTAGGCTGCTCCAATCAGCCAACTTTGAGCAATGTCTGGAAATTGTAATGTACATCCACACTAATAATGGAAATCTATGTGGTACAAACTCCACAATACAATCTAATCTAACCTAACCAAATATTTACAGTGTGATATTTTCATAACATATTTTGTCCTGCATTTATTGTACATAACTAATGCTGCACTTACGGCAGTTTGTTTTTTTCAAAATAAAACACAACTTAAGTGAAATACATTCTTGTAAAGAATTAGAGGCTTATAAAACATGTCAAGAGTCCAGAGTTTGGGCTCTAGAATATTCTTACTCACTCATGCTTTTCTAATCTTGCTAAAACTGTTCTATTCTCGAAACAGATTGTTCCAATTTTTATCAGAATAGTTTGTTTTGAAGTTGAAATAAGGCTGTAACAGTATTTTCAAATTTGAAGAGGACATTAGAAATTTGGAATATTTAAAACATGTTTTATAAAGCATTCTAAGGCATTCTGCCACAAAGTAGGAGGGGGAAAAAAGGGAGGACATTTTGCTTGCAAGTACTCACGATCGTGTAGCTATCGGCAATCCTTTCTTCAAAGGGGTTGGCAGTGCAACTTTTTTCACTGGCTTCATGAGTCTTAATATGAGAGGAACAAATAAGATATTGCAACAACGTAAGGATTTTAAATCTAAACATTTCAATACAACAAACATGGAGAACAAGAAAGAGAGCAAAGCATTCTGATTAGGAATGTTAATTTTAGCCTCCCTGACATATTAGGTCAAATTTCTTTTTTGGTGGGAGGGAAGAAGAGAAATTGCAAATTCTCTCTTTTAAAAAGGAAGGTATATGGAACTGCTGGTATATGGAATGGAGTTGCCAAAAGAATAGATATTTTGGCAATCATAGCAAAAGTATATACCTTTGATTTGGGGCTTTGAAGGCAACACATGCAGTAGGATTGTTTGCATCACATGTAAAATCAGGATCTTTCAGGGGCTTTGAGTCCATCTCTTTGTTACGGCTTTGCTGCTTTGAATAATCACAGAGCTGCACCTCTGTAAATAAGGCAAATTTGGGCAAATAGTTAATGAAAATTCCTGCCCTCAGGTAAACATTAAGGAGAAAAAGCTGAGGATGAAACCTAAAATGAGAGGGTAATTTTATAACACCTTAAGAGTGAAATGAAATTTGGAAATAAATGGAAAAAGTTGCAAGATTTAGCAATAACAAGAATAATGTGATGGCAGAGGAATAAAATAATTTTGATATTATTGTATCTTTCTTCCTGAAATCCCGTACTCTTAATTTGTGCAGAACTTCGGATAAGGCAAAAGAGCAGAAAATCTATTGCTTTTTCTCTTCTTTAAATCTTTGTATAAGCAAGACAATTTCTTCATCAAGTCCACTTGCAAAAGCTTGATTTGATTTCTGATTTTTAACCGACAAAGCTTCTTGTTCTTATATTTCACCAAATTTGAATTCCTAACCTTTTGTCTAAAATGCAAAACCAAAACTGATTACTGACCCAGAATATATGCACAAAACCTGATGCCATCCTGATATTTTAAATAGTATTTTCAAAAAAATCTAGTTAGCTTGACAAACAATATAAATAAATATAAGGTTTGCAGCCCAAAACATTTGACGATAACAGAATACTATCTTGATATAAAATTCCACTCTTACCTGACCAGGCATTACCTCAAAGGATGAGTGGGTTTTAAGTACATAGTTCTAGCTATAAGTTTGATAAATTCTAATTCACATCAGGCTGATCTAAGATTAGCAACCACAGTTAAGAAAAGCATTTGAAGTTGTCTTTGCAAAGATTCTGCAACACAGGAAGAAATAAGATACCGGTAATTGCTAATTATAGGGTAACACATTAACAGACTTTTTAGAATGCCAGTTGTTTTGGACCTTTGGGAAATGTAAACAGGGATCTTATATTTGTCTGTCTCCATATTTAAAGTTTAAAAGATATAAAGTGCTGCAGATCAACAGTTCCTACAATAGCAGAGTATGCATGAAGCCCAGCCTGCTAAAAGTTCATTAGGCACAATATCCTTGTAAAGGCAGAGGGAGAACAGCAATTCTAAAGTATTCCTTTTCTGTATTAATTATTAGAAAGTTCATATACTGTACTGCAGGAAACTGCAATATATTTTGCTCGTTTGGGCTTAGCATATGGTATGAAACTAATCTTTACAGTTTGCACTATGCATAGTAGTTTATTCAAGGTTTCTAATTTAGTGTGCTATTTAAACTCCAGGTTGCTATCATTTTGAGTTTCTGGAAGCTTAGCTTTACAATTAAAACAGTATATAAAGCCCACTTTCCAGAAACTGGAATTTGTTTTGGTTCAAGACAGCAAGTACACTAAAAGACAGTTAACTAATAGTATGGTAAAGGTAGCTGTTAATCAAATTGTAGGATATGTAATGAGCATTGCAGACAACCATTATTTTTTATTTTATTTTCTACGACAGCAGTGTATTCTGTTTGGGAGCAAAATAAGTATTTCTCTCACAACCTTCAAAGTAATTTGCAATAATTTTATTTAGGTCATTAACCCTTTTCTCTGCAAATCTCACTTTAATCAAAAATAGCCATGTTCATGTTGCATACTGAATCATGTTTACTTACTCATACCTTTATGAACGAATTAACAATGTATAATCTGCATTAGAGATATACTGATGCAACGTGTTGCATAATCTATGTTTAGAAATGCATACCAATTTCATGGGATGTTAAGTTCATTTGATTTCATTTCATAGAAAGGAATGGAAAATAAGATTTTTCTGAAGTATATTGAGATTTCACATTCTATAAGTTAAAAAAACCCACACTTTTATAGGCCAAGCAAAGATATCAAGGACCAGTGTGATATACTGTGCTGTCTTTTCTTATGTAGCAACTTCAGAGCTTCGTTATTTTCTTGCAGACGTTTCATTATCCAAATTAGGTAACGTCATCAGTGCTAGACTGATGTTACCTAGTTTGGGTAATGAAACCCTGCAAGAAAACAACCAAGCTCAGAGAGCACCAAGGACCCCTCACTTCAATCCTGAGTTACAAATATTCTCCTTTACTCCTAGCAACTTTATACTATAACCTTTAAACTTTCTAAACTTTTTTCTTGAACGGCCCTCGATAAAAATACATTGTGATCCTTTGGGCTCAAAGTGATGAATCACAGTCAGGAACCCATGTGACAGAAACAGTTGCCGGCGAACATTATTTAATTTCAAATAAAGGCTTTCAGCAGAAAGCCTCCCAACCACATCTACGTACACACAACGTGCGCGCACCGTCATTCAGGCGAGACCCAAATCTGATCCCCGGAACTTCTAACCTGTTGACATACGACTCTCAGAGAAACTTCCAGCGCAGCCCAAAAAGGCTGCTTTCTACGACAGCGTCCCGCCGCAATTTGAATCGCAAAGGGCGTTGCCACTCGACCTAACGCGACAGCTAGAAGCCCAGGAAAGTCTCCCGCGCGCATGCGCCGAATATCTAAACGCCCTGTCCCGAGATGGGGAGGACTTCTTTCGCCAAACGTTCAACGGCGTGAACGGAAAGAAGAAGAAGAAGAAGAAGAAGAAGAAGAAGAAGAAGAAGAAGAAGAAGAAGAAGAAGAAGAAGAAGAAGAAGAAGAAGAAGGAGGAGGAGGAGGAGGAGGAGGAGGAGGAGGAGGAGGAGGAGGAGGAGGAGGAAGAAGAAACTCCCGTAGATGTTATATAGAAGAAGCTGGCCTGCATCGTTTTACAGGGTGGTCTTAATTCAGAGTGGGAGTGGGTCATTTGATTGCTTTGCTTTTCTTCGAAGAAAAAAAATATTGTTCTGAAACAGCTTTTAATGGGACGTTAGAGCGGTTTATGATGTCTCTGTTTAGAAGAAAGTCCGTACTATAAATCAACTGAGCCATACGTCTCCCGATCCGATAACACTTGAATCGGGAAGGTTCATAAGAGCCAGGGAGCCGGTCTCTTTAAAATGGGTCTTGCCTGAGTATGTTCTTTGCTGATCTCATTTTCTAATACCTGTAACCGTTCCTAGAGTAACTTGATTTTTCTGAAGATTTTTCTTGCGTAACAAGAGCAAAGTAAGATAGCCTTAACCTGTTAATCTTAGTTTACAGTATGTCTGGCTACCAGAATCTTATTTTAGCTGTTTATATATTTATATACCTGTATATAAGAGAGCTCTCTTTTTTGCATGATTTTTTAATAAAATGTTGACAGTGATGGTGACATCAGGGCTATTGTGTGGTAATTGAATCAGTTGTGTTTTTCAGCCTTGTTTTTGTATTGGAATGAACACTATCCCAGTTTTTTCAGCCAATTGTAAATGTCTCATATTTTTTGTCATTATGTTGGTTTTGATGGCATGCTGTTGGCTCCAGGGGCTTTTCTTTCTGGCAGCTTGTTCCAGTGTCTGTGCTAATTCATGTGCCAATATTTCTGACTGTACTTCAGATTTTGGTTTGTTACGGGGTGGAAGTATGTTGCTAGTTCTATCTCTGTATTTTTTTTTTTCATTTTGATTTTTTATTTGCTTTCAATTCAGTTTTTCCCCCATTCTCTGCTCTTTATTTTATATAGTAAATGTTTTCTTTATTAGGGAAAAAATAACTCTAGCGGGTCATTGCTATGCTCATTCTCTGGATTACATTGAATCTGCCAACATTGCTGCTGCATCTTTGTTTTCAGTTTGGGCACTGAAATACATACACACATACATACATACATAATATTTCTTTTTCACATTTTTTGAATGTGAATGTTCTTGAATGTTTCTTCTTCAGATGCATCTGTATTTAGTGCATACATTTGTGAAATTGTGACATTCAGAAGCATAGCTTGCATGTGAACAGCCATTGTTCCATCATATAGTGGTATGCAGATTTCAGCTGAGTTGGTGATGTTCTTAGTTTTTTTTATCAGTGCTCCTTCATTCTTTCTGATGTTTTCATTTATAGAATAGGACACTGTACATTCATCTGACTAGTAGTTGTCATTTGCAGTTCAGTTGCTCTTACTGGTGCTGTGAATTTATTTATTTATTAATGGGACTTATATCCCGCCCTATCTCCCGAGGGACTCAGGGCGACTAACAACAACAAAACTTAAAGGTCTCTGTACACTAAATTAAAATTAAAAATTGAAATAAATTAAAATAAATTAAAGAATAGAGTTAAAATTGTAAACATAATTAAAATCCCTGTCAGTCCAGGTCAGCCAGGTGGAAAAGGAGTGTTTTGAGGCCGCGGCGAAAGGACTGGAGATCTTGGGCCATCCGGAGCTCAGGGGGGAGCTGGTTCCACAGGGCTGGTGCCCCCACAGAGAAGGCTCTTCCCCTGGGGGTCGCAAGCCGACATTGTCTAGCCGACGGTACCCTGAGGAGGCCTTCTCTGTGTGAGCATACTGGGCGATGGGAATTCGTTCCTGGCAGCAGATGGTCCTGCAAGTATCCCGGGCCTAAGCCATGTAGGGCTTTAAAGGTAAGTACCAGCACCTTAAATCTCACCCAGAGGGCAACCGGTAGCCAATGCAGCTCACGCAGGAGGGGTGTAATATGGGAGTATCGGGGTGCTCCCATCACTACCCGTGCAGCTGCCATCACTACCCGTGCACTCCCATCACTACCCGTGCACCAGTTGAAGCCTCCGGGTGGTCTTCAAGGGCAGCCCCATGTAGAGAGCATTGCAGTAGTCTATACGGGAGGTAACGAGTGCGTGGATGACTGTACGTAGGGCATCTCGGTCCAGAAAGGGGCGCAACTGGTGTACCAGGCCAATCTGGGCAAATGCCCCCCTAGCCACGACTCCAATATGATCTTCAAAACTGAGTCGTGAATCCAGGAGGACGCCCAAGTTGCGTGCTCTATCAACGGGAGGTAGCATCTCTCCTATAATCAAAGATGGAACCTCTTGGACTAAACAAGATGTCGGTACGTAAAGCCACTCAGTCTTGGCCGGGTTGAGCCGGAGCCTGTTCTTTCCCATCCAAATCTGTACCGCTTCCAGGCAGCGGGACATCACATCGAGGGCATCACTGGGTTGGTTTGGGGTGGAGATGAACAACTGGGTATCATCCGCATATTGGTGATACCTCACCCCAAAACCATGAATGATCTCACCCAGCGGCTTCATATAGATGTTGAACAGGAGGGGCGAGAGCACCGATCCCTGAGGCACCCCACAACTAAGGGGCTTTGGGGTTGACCTCTGCCCCCCTGCCAACACCGTCTGCGAATGGCCCGAGAGGTAGGAGGAGAACCATCATAGAACGGTGCCTCCCACTCCCAACCCCTCAAGACGACTCAGCAAGATACCGTGGTCGATGGTATCAAAAGCCGCTGAAAGATCTAATAGGACCAGGACAGAGGAGTAACCCCTATCTCGGGCCCGCCAGAGATCATTCACCAGCGCGACCAATGCTGTCTCCATGCTATATCCGGGCCTGAAACCCGATTGGTACGGATCCAGATACTCAGTTTCCTCCAGGACCAAAGGGAGTTGCCGTGCCACCACGCTCTCAACGACTTTCGCAAGAAAGCGAAGGTTGGAGACAGGACGAAAGTTGTTTAAAATAGCTGGATCCAATGCAGGTTTCTTAAGGAGGGGCCTTACTACCGCCTCTTTCAAGGCGGCAGGGAAGTACCCTTCACTCAGTGAGGCATTGATAACTGCTAGGAGCCAGCCTCGTGTAACCTCCCGAGATGCATAGACCAGCCACGAGGGACACGGGTCCAATAAACACGTGGCGGCACTTAATTTCCCCATGATCCTGTCCACTTCATCCGGAGTCACAGGATGAAACTCTTCCCAAATGTTCTCGGCCAAACTCATCGTTTTCCTCTCGTCAGATACTGCCCAGTCAGAGTCCAGACCAGCCCGAATCTGAGCAATTTTGTCCACCAGATATTTACTAAATTCCTCGGCTCGTCCTCGTAAGGGGTCCTCTCCTGTCCCTTGATTTAAAAGGGAGCGGACCACTCTAAACAGGGCGGCCGGGCGGTTGTCTGCGGACGCAATGAGGGTGGTGAAGTAAGTGCGCTTTGCCACCTCCATTGCCACAAGATAAGATCTACAAAAGGATCTTAACTGTGTTCGGTCAGACTCGAACCGACTGGTTCTCCAAATGCTCTCTAGGCTCCTCCTCCGGCGTTTCATCTCCCGCAGGTCCTTGGAGAACCAAGGAGCGAGTCGGGACCTGCACCGGGTCAGAGGACGCAAAGGCACAACGCGGTCGAGAGCCTCCGAAGCAGCCTGTTGCCAGGCATTAACTAAGGACTCGACCGGGCTGTGGGAGAGGGAGGTAGGGATCAGTCCAAGCGCCATCTGGAACTTATCTGGGTCCATCAGGCGCCTGGGGCGGAACCATCTGGTCAGTTCCGCCTCCTGACAGCGGGGGGTGACATGATGGAGGCCCAACTGCAGGAGATAATGGTCTGTCCATGAAAGGGGTTGAGATGTTGGAGTAATCCCACCCAGTCCATTAAGCCATTGCCCAGAGATAAAAATAAGATCAGGCGTGTTTCCCCCCTCGTGAGTCGGGTCCTGAATAATTTGGGTCAGGTCCATGGCCATCATGGAAGCCATGAACTCTCGGGCCACCTCCGATGTACTGCCCAGGGAAGGCAGATTAAAATCTCCCAGAACCATAAGTCTGGGAAATTCAACCGCCAGTCCTGAGAGGGCTTTTAGTCGTTATTTCTTTTTTGATGATATACTTAGCTTCCTGGGAGTCGTGTTTTGTATGCTCTATGTACTCAGTCTTGTTTATTTTCTTCTATCCTAGACAGGTCTTTTTGTCATAAGTTTTATCAGCATTCAGGCTCCCTTCTACACCATCATTTCTTACACTACTTGTAGCACTTTGCTGTTGTTTCCCAGTGTCAACCTTCTTGCCTGGTGGGGTTTCACTTTGTACTACTAACTTTGAACATATTTTTTTAATGGTGAAAGTATTCATTCTAACATAGGTTAATGTAGGACATGGATAGGCAAAGGAATGCCTAAGGTTTAAGGATTATGTAAAATGCCAAGTGGAGGATCATATATCCATGCACGCATGCCTACACCATATATCCTAGGGCTTTGGGCTGTGAATCTTATATCTTTATAAATCAGATGGAGTTTTGCATAGAAATGAACACAACACTTGGTTGTTTTGTTCTGCTGTTGATGCCATTTGTTCCACGTCATTGGAACTCATTTCTAATATTTATGAGGATTGCACCTTATTGCTATAATCCTGAACCTCTTTATTGTATATGGGCCATAACTCCAACAAGTTGAAAGGATCACGTATAGATTGCACACTGTGCTATAATTATATAAATTTAAATGAATATAAATTGCAATTGCAATGCTAGTGATGTCATAATATAATTCTCACAAGATTCTCCTCTAAGTAGGCATCCAGAAAGATAGTCTAAAAGTAAATCAAATTAGTTTATTTAGCTCATACTGAACAAAATTATTTTGTCAATACATTATGTTGCATACAGTTAAAGGGAGACTAACATCCACCCACTCCAATATAACCATGACACATTCTTAGGAAGGAGAACAGTCTAAATAAAAGGGTGTGTAGGATGTGGAAGAGATGTGATACAATTTTTACTAGATCTATACATGTCTGCTAAATATTATTTAAGTAGTGAGGGAGAGACTTGTGTAATAGAAGTGAAAATGCAGAGAATCTAAAGGGTCCAAAGCTTTTTGTATATAAAAAGTACTGTAAATCATAGTATTCATTGTAAAAGAAAACTTTAAGAAAAAAAGTTTATTTTTTACGCTAGGATATTATTACAGCTAGATGCAAGATAAATCATAAAAAGATGGAAAAGTGTGACATTGCAAGGTGGAAAGAAAGCAAATGTCTGTTAGTTTCACAGAATAGGAGGCTAAAATTATAGATACAGTTCTGAACAAAAATAATTAGTTGAAAACCGATAGCTTTGAATAAAATACACCTAGCATGAACATTAATACAAATCAAAAGGTGTACTATATTTGATGAAAGACAAAATACTCATATCAGAAAATGAAAAATATAAAATGAAAAAAGCTGGATGAAATTTAAAAGGTGCTCTCCTTGGAGAAAAAAGTTTAATCACACTTCAAGTTAAAAATAAATTATACTGTTAACATTTACTTTTAAAGAGTACTAATAATTATTTGAAAAATTACCAAGCGATATTTTTTTCTTTCCCTATCTGAATATAATTTCTTGATGAGATTTGCATAATTGATAGAAAGTGATTCAGTTAAAACATTTTTGTCACATCAACAATATACAAGATCTTAATGACTCAACACCAAATGCTCCAAGGTATAAAGTTTCCCCCCTATTCAGTAGCTACTAAGTAATTTATTTTTGTGATCCCTGGGACTCTGCTGCTTCCAAAATCAAGTGACGTTGCAAAACATCTTACACCAGAGACAGTTACAAACAACTCTGTCTTGATTAACCATGATTCTTTTTTTCCCCTTCTGTTCAATCATATCGGCTTGTCAGAGTCTCCCTGGACACGTCCCTGCAGTTTTCTTGGCAAGGTTTTTCAGAGGTGGTTCGCCATTGCCTCCATCCTGAGAGAAACTGATTGGCCCAAGACCACCCAGCTGGCTTTATGCCTAAGGCAGGACTAGAACTCCTGGTCTCCCAGTTTCTAGTTTGATGCCTCAACCACTAAAAAAACTGGCTCTCTTGAACAAGGATAACTGAATATAATCAACACCATGGCACTGGCTACAACGGTAGGCAGTTGATTAGCTGACACTGCATTAAAACTTGCTTCTGATCTACTTCAAATTGGCTGGCTGAGTATTTTTTTAAAAAGTCTTTTCTTCACTTCTGCAATAATGCACTTTGTTTTCATGCTGAAGAAAAAAAAAGAAGGGTTTCAAATTTGCTATTTCAGCTGAACATTCATTTTCCGTGCCCCTGAAATAGCAGTTGTTTTGCTTTGAGATTTTTCACCCTTCAGTATCCAGCGTTTTGCACCCCAGACCGCTTAATCCAAACATCAGGCATGTCAGGTTTGCTATTCGGTAGAACAACTGGATCCACGCCTCCCAATCCTCCTAATCGTGTTCTTCTCAAGCCACTGTTCTGCTGGGATGCTGATGCAGAAGTGTCAAAGACAGTCTCTCTCAGGTCCAGCCTCAAGGTGTCTCTCTTTCCATTCAGCTGACCTCTCTGAGTGGAACAGCAAGAATTGACTACATCCAGATGATCTGGACAGGAGCTGGCTGATTCCACAATTTTTATGCTGGGTTCAAAATCGCTGAGAGAGGTCTCACTGGAGACATTCTGAACACTGAAAGAGCTACCAGTGGAATAAAGGCATCTGTGAAGATCATACAGTTCAGCTTCTCGCAGATTACTGTTTTCTGAGGTATAATCTGATTTTTGTCGATTGGCATTGCTTGGATAATGAGATTTATTTAGCAGTCTGTCATCTATTGTGCTGGCTGACTGGGAGTGTTCCCAGGCTTTTGGATCATATTTTTGGCATCTGCACTCTCTGCAGAGCTCATCTTGATGATTTTCTGCTTCTGTTCCTGAGTTACTTCCAGGCTTGTAAGGAGAAGACGTTTGCAAGGCAGGGCACTGACAAAGAGATATATGGCATCCCTCAGTTTGCTCTAGCTTCTGTCTGTCTCTCTCAAAGGATGAGTGAAGCTCCATTCTAGGGCACCGGTTGTCCTGGAGTTGAATATCTTCAGACAAGACCGATGGGCGATTGGACAGTTTGCTTGTGGAAGTGCTATTGTCAAAGCTGTCACTAAGCTTCCGGGCCAAAGGCTGGAGTTCATACTGTTCATTTGCACCATTGGAACCCTGATCGTTTGCTAATTGGTTCTGTTTCTCATTACCTCCACAGGCGAAAGTTCTGTTGGAGGAGTTAGGGCTCTTGGCGTAGTGCTTCAAAATATGAATGCATGGCCAAAGAATTTGTCCACAATTCTTATTTGGACCAAAGAAGCAGCACAGAGACTGGAAGAAGAATGTGGCAAAGCCACAGCTGATACATTTGATCATCATCATAAAAATACCTAACTTCCTGTATGCTAGCACAGTAGCAGGTAACATCATCACACCTGCAGAAAACAGAGCAGAAGTTCCCATGATGGTGGCACAGCTCATCTGTTTCAGGGAGAAGGCGACCCGGCTCAGGCGATCAGAATGCGAACACAAGTGGTAGGAAATGCAGTAGTTCACTGTGAAGTCGACAGAGAGGCCCACCGCTGCTGAAATGAGGAGGGACTCCACGGCATTCAGCTGCCACTCCAGAAGAACCAAAAGTCCAATGGTTACCAGAGCAGTGCCTGCTATAGTGATAACAGAGAATGCAGTAAGGAGGACATTCCAAGTTGTGAGCAAGAGAACCACAAAACAGATGGCTATTGACAATCCCAGCACCACCATGGTCTCTTTGTCGGTGCTGTGCTGGAGATTATAGAGCTCCAATTTACTGGTGAACCAACCATTTTGAAGCCCCATGGGGGCTACCTTTATCTCTTGTCTTATCCATAAGCCAAGCTCATCGTAAAAATGTTTTACCTTGCTGTAGTTGGAGCTGTAGTAGTAAATTGTTTCAAACTCCAGCACCAGGGCAACAAGATTGCCCTTCTCATCGAAACGGAGGCCAAAGTCACGAGCTTCAGCTTCTTCTCTGTTGTGTTCCATGATCATCATTTTGATGCAATGAAGGAAGACTTCCCTACCATATGGGAAGGAGAAGTGATTACAGCAGAGGTTGAAGCTGTGATCTCTCTTGGAGCACTGTCTGCTCTCCATCCACCGTTGAAATTCCTCCATGAAACAAACTGTGAATTTTTGTTCCATGTCAGCATAGTAAAAAGTATGATTTTTGACTTTTTGGCAAAACTGCAGCAGCCATCTTTGCGCTTCAGGATTTTCAATGGTAAAGGCTGAGTCCCTCACCAGAGTGCCATTACTTTTGGGATTAAAGTGATCCCCATTGTCCACTGGGAGTATACCCCATATAATAGTGATAGGCATGTGCATGTCTTCTCGTTCTAACCTTTCAAACATGAACTCGTTACAGTATTCTGCGTCATATCTCTCAAAGGGGTGATTTAACCTGAACACTTGCACAGATGACATCTCCAAAGTTGGGAGCCTCAGCCGAGGATTCAGGCAGGAAATATAGGCACCACCTATAGCCAAGGCAGCAAACCAACAGATCCAAATATAACGGAATTTGATTACCCCACAAGGGAGAACTTTCTCAAATAATAATCTGGAAGTTTCATGCCATGTAGTCTGGATACTCTGGAGGAGATGATGGAAAGACAGAATGACCCTTTTGTGCCCGGTATTATTCCAGTAGTGTTCTGATTTATAAACACACTTCCTTGCTATGAATCGTTCATACAGTACAACTGAAGCAGGGAGCCACGTCACCATAAATATCAAGTTCACCAGGACAGAAGTGCCCATGTAGATGGCAAAACAGCGTATGGCAGTAATGTAACTCATGTAGCTTGTGTAGAAAGCAGCACCAGTTGTCAGGCAAGATGCCATCATGAGGTAACCAAAATGATGCATGGTTGTTCTCACCCACTGCAACAGCCCTGCAGATGGGTTCTGGCTCTTGCTACGATTCCAGAGGTCAAAAAAGACCAAGGTATGGTTGGCACAAATACTGCTGAGAATGATCACTGCAGATAGGTTTGCAAAAGGGAAATAGGAGAATTGGAAGGCCACCTTGTACAAGAAATACGAAATCATCAGGGTACCAAAGACAATCATTATGACGACAAAAGTGATAAAGACCGAGTGTAAATAACAAAATATGCTCAGAAATATTGCCAGTATTGCCATGATTGGATACACGGTATCCAGGAAAAGGTAGTGCTGGAATAATTTCTGTTTAAGGCCCAAGTCCATCCCAATGATGGATGTGTAATTATCAAACAAGTCCCCTGACTCAAGATTATTTAGGTAGATTCCCAGCATGGAAGCTCCCTTCATGGTTGGCAAAAACAACAGGCTATATTTCAGTGTTGGCACTTGGTATCCCACCGTCTGCAGGCTGAGAAAGTCTCTGTCTACTAAGAAATGAAGGAGCTGGTAAACTGCGTGGAACCGAGTGCATTTCTCTGGGAGTTTAGAACACTGCACGTGTTTATCTCTTTCAGTCTTGAAACCAATGCATGAAGGAACAAGAATGCCTTTATGGTAGTCGGGGGCACAAGAACGTAGGAGGGTCAGGGTGTGGGAAACATCCGCCTGGGTAATGTCGAAGCAAGAAGATCGGTTGTGTAGAGCAGCAATATAGTTCCCAAGAGACCAGCTTGGACAGCATTCATTGGCTTCAGTACGTTGACACAGGTTCCCAAATTGTGGGTGTGAACGGATCTGGAAAATGGCCAAAAGGAAAATAATACATTAGATTTTTTTCATGTCTCTCTTCCTTTCCTCTTTTATTTTATTCCCCCCCCCCCCAATATTCTCATTTTATCTCACTCTGTGGCTTTGTTGTGCTGATAACAACATGAAATCAAATAATCTTGGGGGTGGCAACTGGAAACGGTCAGAAGATTCTTTGATGATAATAGAGGAGGGTGAGCTGGAACTAATTCTCTATCCTCATCTTTGGCTGCATATCATAAACATAAAGGCAGTGGATGATGATGATAAAGATGATAACATATCTGCATGACAGCCAAAAATGTATGTTTATTCTCCCTAAGTTAAGAAAGATAACCGCTTCAGCCTTTACTCCATATGCCAGTACCTTTTATACTAGATATGTAAGCCATCCAGAGTTGCCTTATCAGAAAAATGGACAGCATATACATTTAATTGATAGTAATATGCAGTTTGTAGTGTCAAACATAATATTACCGTAATAGGATTAAAAAAAACCTATCAAGCATTTTAATGAAGTGGACATTTTCAGGTTTCTCTTAACTTGTTATCAAGCATGAAATAACATGAGCTTTGATATCTAAATGCTATAGTTTCACAAGGCATAAATATACTTCCATTTTAAAATTACCCCAAATTCAGATCATTCACTTGAAAAATATCCAAGAGTCAAAGGACTACGGTAACTTTCCTTCCCTTTGTCTCCTTTTCCTCTTCTCTTGCCTTTATTGTAGTTTATGCTCTGTTTTGATTTTTAGAGCTGAAAGCTTATTTTTTTCATTACATTTTGTTGTAAGTTCAGTATTGAAGGATGCTGGATTCGCATTCCTTTGTGTGAATGTGAATGGTTTCAGAATTACATACGTTATTCAGAAGTGTGAAACTGGAATCTGATACTCTAGGGAAATTTGTCTATTCCTCAAAGCATTACAAACCTTGTTTTGCTCCATTTGACACATGGATTGTATCGCTTGCAAATTCCATAAGCTACCAGCAGTTGTAGACATGAAAACCAGCTGAGAATAATTTTTCCCTAAAAGGAAAATAAAATACATGTAATAACAAAGGTGAATATAATAATAATAATAATAATAATAATAATAATAATAATAATAATAATAATAATAATAATAATAATAATACCACCACCAAACTGGCCTACAAGAAAGACCAAATGAAGAACAAATATCCACATCTGCCTATCCCAGGTCCTTGGTAAGGACTCAATAGGTAGACAAAAATGCCAAACCCAGAACAATTGAAAAAGAAACTTTATCATTGTTCTGAACTACTCTTTACCTCCCTTAAGAATTGAGCATCATATTGATTTTTTATTGTTATGTTGTTTGCACAGTCAGATAGATGTTTAGCCTGAATTTTGCATTTTTGTCTACCTATTGAATCTTTCCCAAGGATCTGGGATAGGCAGATGTTGTTGCTTAATAATATTAAATAAATTGTTGTAGGATGTATGTTATTCCAAAAAAAGCTGCCTTTTGCAATTGACTGGTGCTTTTGTCAATGCTGATAGTGTTCTATTGTTCCAAATGTTTTGGAATTGCATCAAAGGCACCTATTACTATTGGTAGTATTATAGTACTTTTGCTTTCTTTTGCCATATTCTATTTATTATGTTCCCCTTCATGGATTACTGCCTTGTCGTGGCGAAGGGGCTTGCGTAATTCAATGAAGCTATGAGCTATGCCGTGCAGGGCCACCCAAGATGGACAGGTCATAGCAGAGAGTTCTGACAAAACGTGATCCACTGGAGAAGGAAATGGCAACCCACTCCAGTATCTTTGCCATGAAAACCCTATGGACAGTACCAAAAGGCAAAACGATATGACGCTGGAAGATGAGCCCCTCAGGTCGGAAGGCGTCCAATATGCTACTGGGGAAGAGCAGAGGGCTAGTACTAGTAGCGCCAGAAAGAATGAAGCGACTGGGCCAAAGCCGAAAGGACGCTCAGCTGTGGATGTGTCTGGTGGTGAAAGGAAAGTCCAATGCTGTAAAGATTTTTTCTCCATAGGAACCTGGAATGTAAGATCCATGAATCAAGGAAAGCTGGATGTGGTCAAACAAGAGATGACAAGACTGAACATTGACATCTTAGGTATCAGCGAACTAAAATGGACAGGAATGGGTGAATTTAATTCAGATGACCATCAGGTATACTACTGTGGGCAAGAATCCTTCAGAAGAAATGGAGTAGCCTTCATAGTCAATAAAAGAGTAGGAAAAGCAATACTGGGATACAATCCTCAAAATGACAGAATGATCTCAGTTCGAATCCAAGGCAAACCATTCAATATCACAGTAGTCCAAGTCTATGCCCCAGCCACCAGTGCTGAAGAGGATGAAATTGACCAGTTCTATGAAGCACTACAGCACCTTATAGAACTAACACCAAAAAATGATGTTCTTATCATCATGGGGGATTGGAATGCTAAAGTAGGAAGCCAAAAGATAACTGGAATAACAGGCAAGTTTGGCCTTGGAGTGCAAAATGAAGCAGGGCACAGGCTGATAGAATTCTGTCAAGAGAATGCGATGGTCATAGCAAACACTCTTTTCCAACAACCCAAGAGACGGCTCTACACATGGACATCACCAGATGGTCAACACAGAAATCAGATTGACTATATGCTCTGCAGCCAAAGATGGAGAAGCTCTATACAGTCAGTAAAAACAAGACCAGGAGCTGACTGTGGCTCAGACCATGAGCTTCTCCTTGCAAAGTTTAGGCTTAAACTGAAGAAAGTAGGGAAAAGCACTAGGCCACTCAGGTATGAATTAAATCATATCCCTGTTGAATATACAGTAGAGGTGACAAATAGATTTAAGGAATTAGATCTGATAGACAGAGTGCCTGAAGAACTATGGACAGAGGTTCGCGACATTGTACAAGAGGTAGCAACCAAAACCATCCCAAAGAAAAAGAAATGCAAGAAAGCAAAATGGCTGTCTGAGGAAGCTTTGCAAATAGCTGAGGAAAGGAGGGAAGCGAAAGGCAAGGGAGAAAAAGAAAGATACGCCCAATTGAATGCAGAATTCCAGAGAATAGCTAGAAGAGATAAGAATGCCTTCTTAAATGAACAGTGCAAAGAAATAGAAGAAAACAATAGAATAGGGAGGACCAGAGATCTTTTCAAGAAAATTGGAGAAATGAAGGGAACGTTTAATGCAAAAATGGGCATGATAAAGGACCAAAATGGCAGGGACCTAACAGAGGCAGAAGAGATTAAGAAGAGGTGGCAAAATTACACAGAAGAACTATACAAGAATGAGCTTAACGTCCCTGATAATCACAATGAGGTGGTCACTGACCTCGAGCCAGACATCCTAGAATGTGAAGTGAAGTGGGCCTTAGAAAAACTGAGCAACAACAAAGCTAGTGGAAGTGACAGTATTCCAGCTGAGCTATTCAAAATCTTAAAAGACAATGCAGTAAAAGTGCTACACTCATTTTGCCAGCAAATTTGGAAAACTCAACAGTGGCCACAGGATTGGAAAAGATCAGTTTACATTCCAATTCCAAAGAAAGGCAGTGCCAAAGAATGTTCAAACTATCGCACCATTGCACTCATTTCTCATGCTAGTAAAGTCATGCTTAAAATCCTACAAGCTAGACTTCAGCAGTATGTGGATCGAGAACTACCAGAAGTACAGGCAGGATTTCGAAGAGGCAGAGGAACTAGAGATCAAATTGCCAACATACGCTGGATCATGGAGAAAGCTAGGGAGTTCCAGAAAAACATCTACTTCTGCTTCATTGACTATGCTAAAGCCTTTGATTGTGTGGATCACAACAAACTGTGGCAAGTTCTTAAAGAGATGGGAGTACCAGACCATCTTATTTGTCTCTTGAGAAACCTATATGCGGGTCAAGAAGCAACAGTGAGAACTGGACACGGAACCACTGATTGGTTCAAAATTGGGAAAGGAGTCCGGCAAGGCTGTATACTGTCGCCCTGCCTATTTAACTTATATGCAGAGCACATCATGAGAAAGGCAGGGCTAGATGAATCAAAAGTTGGAATTAAGATTGCCGGAAGAAATATCAACAACCTAAGATACGCAGATGATACCACTCTAATGGCAGAAAGTGAAGAAGAACTAAAGAGCCTCTTGTTGCAGGTGAAGAAGGAGAGTGCAAAACTTGGGTTGAAACTTAACATTAAGAAAACCAAGATCATGGCATCTGGCCCTCTCAATTCCTGGCAAATAGATGGGGAAGAAATGGAGGTAGTGACAGATTTTATTTTCCTGGGGTCCAAGATCACTGCAGACGGGGACTGTAGCCAAGAAATTAAAAGACGCTTGCTCCTGGGGAGGAAAGCCATGGCAAATCTAGACAGCACACTTAAAAGCAGAGACATCACCCTGTCAACAAAAGTGCGTATAGTCAAGGCTATGGTCTTCCCAGTTGCAATGTATGGCAGTGAAAGTTGGACCATAAGAAAGGCTGAGCGCCAAAGAATTGAGGCCTTTGAACTGTGGTGCTGGAGAAGACTCCTGCGAGTCCCTTGGACTGCAAGGCGATCAAACCGGTCAGTCCTAGAGGAGATCAATCCTGACTGCTCTTTAGAAGGCCAGATTCTGAAGCTAAAACTCAAGTACTTTGGCCACCTAATGAGAAGGAAGGACTCACTGGAGAAGAGCCTAATGCTGGGAAAGATCGAGGGCAATAGAAGAAGGGGACGACAGAGAATGAGGTGGCTGGATGGAGTCACTGAAGCAGTAGGCGTGAGCTTAAATGGACTCCAGAAGATGGTAGAGGACAGGAAGGCCTGGAGGAATGTTGTCCATAGGGTCGCGATGGGTCGGACACGACTTCGCAGCTAACAACAACAAAATTTATTATGTTGGTTACAAATTCAGCCAGATGTTTAGAATGGATTTGGCATTTTTATCAGGACTGTTGGATGAGCATTTAAGAGCCAGAAACTACAGGACTACTGGAAGAAAAGTTGTCTGCTTATTACTATTATGGTTGGTGGCATAATCAGCCATATACTTGACTGGATTTGGCATTTTTATCCACATATCAAGTCCTTCCTAAAGACTTAGGATAAGCAGATGTTATTTGATGGTGTTAAAAGTATCCTCGCAGAATGTAAGCTGTTCCATGTGAAGCTGCCTTCACAATTGACTGATGGTGATTCTGTCAGTGCTGATGTTCAAGTGGTGCTCCAGATGTTTGGGGAGTGCACCCAAGATGCCTATTAATACTGATACTATCTTTGCTTTCTTTTGCCATTCTACTTCTGTTCTCAGCTCTTTGTACATTGTGATTTTCTTCAGCTCTTTCTCTTCTCTTCTGTTGTCTCAAGTACCGCACTGTTCACTGTGCAGACTTTTTTTGACTTTCTTATTGACAGTTGTTAAGTCTGGGTTTTATGTAGCAAATGTTTGTCTTTTTGTATTCTAAAATCCCAGAGCGCTTTAGCTTCTTTGTCTATTTTATGTTCCCACCACTTCTTGCTTGCAGAGAAATGGTATTTCTTTCAAATGTTCCAATGCACCATTGTTGCTTCTCTGTCATGCCATTGTTTGTAGTCAGTCTGTGTGATTTTTTTGCAGTAGCTACAGGTGATCCACTGTTTTTTTCACCTTCTTTGCTGAGTCTGTATTCGCTTTTTGTTGCTCAGTTCTGGCTTTGTATGCATTTGTTCTTAAAGCTTTGGTCCTGTGCAACTAGAATTATTACTGTTACACACAAAAATAAGGAATCACAGATGCCAGATTGTTAACTGATCTTGGCCTTCATACCCACTGAGTTCTTCCCAAGAACCTAAGATGTTGTAATATATCAACATAATATATGTGTGGATCCAAGCAATGTTGCCTTTTGCTCTTGACAGATGAACATTTTGTCAATGGATACATTTTCTAAGCAGTGCCTAAGATTTTGTGGTATGATATGCAGTGTGCCAATATTATTATTGTTGTTGCTTGCACAGTCAGCCAGATGCTTAGACCAGATTTGGCATTTTTGTCCTGTTGAGTCCTTTCCATTAACCTAGGATGATGATGATGATGGTGATGATGATGATTGATCATCACACAGTCAGCCAGATGTTCAGACTGGATTTGACATTTTTGTCTACCTACAAAGGACCTGGGATAGGCAGATGTGGATGTTTAATAGTATTACAGATATCATCGCAGGATGGAAGCAGTTCCTAGTAAGGCTGCCTTTTGCAACTGACTAATGGTGAATTTGTCAATGCCAATGGTGTTCATGTGGTGCTCCAGTTGTTTTGGGATTGCACCTAAGGCACCTATTATTATTGGTACTACCCTTGTTTGCCTTTGCCACAGTCGTTTTATTTCTATTTGTCGGTCTTTGTATTTTGTTATCTTCTCCAGTTCTTTCTTGTCTATTCTGCTGTCTCCAGGCACTGCCACGTCCACTATCCAGACTCTTTTGTCTTATCAACAGTTGTTAAGTCCGGGGTGTTATGTGGCATGTGCTTGTCTGTTTGAATTCTAAAGTCCCAGAGCAATTTAACATTTTCATTTTCTGTGACTTTCTCTATTTCATGAACCCACTAGTTCTTGCTTGCAGGCAAATGATATTACTTGCAGATCTTCCAATGCACCATTGTTGCTACTTTGTCATGCTGCTGCTTGTAGTCAGTCTGTGCGATCTTCTTGCAGCAGCTTACCAGGTGACCCACTTTTTCTTCAGCTTCTTTGCATAGGTGGCACTTACTGTCTGTTGCTGCATTTGTCATTATTATTATTATTATTATTATTATTATTATTATTATTTTGGTTTAATAATGCTTTCTGCCTAGTTCATTGCCAAAGACAGGGAAAAAAAGATTCTTGAGTATCCTTAATAGTGAAAAAAGGAATCCTCCACAGCTCTTTCAAAGTAGAACAATGACTAGAACAGTTGCACCTTATTAATAGAGATAATAGTTTTCAAAAGAACCGTATAAAAATATAACCTGTTTTATTGTATCATTATTAATGTAAATTTGTTCTTAGAAGACAATGAATGACTCAAAGCTGCTTCATATTCTAAATATGGCCAGTGTTCCTGCCTCTATTGATATTATTAACTGTGTTTTTAATTAAATTTTGTTTTTGATTCGTCTACCAGAAAGTCTAGAGGAGTGTATATAATGGACAAAGAAACACACTTAAATGTAGTTGTATTTCTTGTGCAGTATATGTCCTATTGCATGTTTCCTTGCATTCCTTTTCCTATATAGCTGCTACATTTTATATCTACTTCTATTGATCACAACAATGAAACCAGGGCAAATTGTGTTGCTGCACACTTTTAATTATAAGTAAATCACCTTGATTTTGGTAGGATTTATTTCTGTCCAGACATGCATAAAATTGAACAGATATGAGAGAAGAACATCTAAAAAACCCTTGGTACATTAACATTAATAATAAGTGAATTATACATTGTACACCCAAATCTAAAGGAAGCTCCCGGAAGCTCCTGGAAGGAGATCCTACTGAACTGTCACAAAATGTTTTGAGAACAGCAGTATTAGTAATAAGTTAAAATAACAAACATTTGGAAATGTTATAGTGGAAATTTCCATGGCAGCCAACCAACCATTTTCTCATCTGGGATATACAGTATTATTCCATTTCCTACCATATTCATATAGAATCATGCAGAGAATTTTGTGCTCACTGCATGCCTTCACTCATAACTGAGCTATTTTGAGAGGATTTTTATTGTTGTGGTTCCTTAGAATTTTCTTTCTGCTAAAAAAAAGAGATACTCTTAAATAAGCTGATGCATCCTCATTCCCTCCCCCAGTAGCCCTGTGTTAATTACTGAGAACCTGAATGAATTGTTGCTAGATAATGGTGATTGGAACGGCGATCATGTTATGGAAAAGTAATGAAATGGCCTCATGTAAATTAGGTTAGGTTTTTAAATTTTTAAATAATGCTGTTTTTAATTAGAATAGTCTAGCATGCAACCTACTGTGTCTTCAGCAAAAGCTTTACGTGTCATTGATGACACAATTCAGAATCTGAGGTATGTGTGCAGTGATTATCTTACATTATTGTAATTGATTGGTACTGAAATTAAATTCTGGATTTTAAACAGGATCACAAATGCACCTATGTCTTTTAGAAGTGCTGGTTTAGGGGGTCTCCTGTCCAAGAAGACCCCAAAGACAAGAAATAATAGCAAATAATAACTACTGGGCCTGGAGGCATCAATGGTTTATTGCTGAATTATTCAAATGCTGCCTTAGGGGATGTGCAATCCGTCCACAGGGAGAGCCCTAGGCCCAACCCATAATAATTATAGTACCTCATCAACTTTAAGAACCCATTTATCTGTTCTTTGTGTTTCCAGGAATTATTGCTTTTAATGGCAATAGCAGAGGAAGTAGAGATATTATCTGCTAGGCAAAAGGAGGCAAATTCAGTGACATCCAGGCAAAGTAACATGTGGAAGATAGTAATGGGCAACTGGGTGGGACAGGAGACATCGGGCAAATAGGCCAGAGAAACTAGCATTGGAAATGCTATGTAGAAAGCCTCTCAAAGCACCTTCAAATGTGGGGTACAGTTGAAAAGAATTTTATTAACATTGTAACATTTTTTTAAAAAGGAAAGGACAAGATCTTCTGATATTGATACCTCTTCTGTATGCATGCAAATTCTCCCAGCTTCTTGTAAATTAGAAAACAATAACATTTGTTTGGTTTTAGATCTATATTTAAATGCTTTCATACAAGATAAACATTATTGGATGGGTGTATAAACTCTTTTGACAGCTCCTTGTATTAAATAAATGAACTCCATTCTTGGCTTTTCATAGTCTGGAAGCCCAATCTACACAAAGCTTATTTGGGTGAATCACTAAAAACAACAACAACAACAACACCCACCAAAAACATCCTTTTGAGAGCCTAGTTCTACCATTCTCCTTTTTTCCTTATTTCCTATCAACCCAGAATGCAGAGTAATTGGTTTTTGTTTCAAAAAGACTGGTTAGTGTTAAATGTTAGGGGGGAAATTTTAACAAGGAGGAAGAGTTCAGTAGAAGAATTGGTTCCTGAGGCAGGTGTTCAGCTGTCCTTCACAGAATGTGTTTAAGCAGGGAATGGTCAGCCATCTGTTGGGAATGCTTTACCTTGAATTTCTATCTAGACTAGTTTGTTTGTATGTGTTAGCATAGTGGCCAAAATGGCATATTTCCATTGCCAGGATTATTTTATTAAAATGTCGCCATTCTTGCTGTTTTGTATTCTGAAGTCTCATTTCAAATTAATCTTACCTGGAGGACTACAGAAGAAGCCATCTTTTTCGTAGTCTGGCTCCACCATCCTCCTTGTTCTTGCTTCTCGTTCTCCTTGTAAAGATCTCTGCCCTTTGCTGATGCCCAGATCTCCAAAGCTAACAAAAGAGATAAGGCTATCTTTAGGAAACTCTTGAACTGAGCATTTTTCTGACTCTGCTCAGCTGACTGACATAATTTCATTACACAGAGATGGAAGATAAGGCTTTCCTATTCTGATTCCAATGATATCCTTGGTTTGGAATATATAGATACATAGATTCCCATTATGTATCTCATTTTTATTTCAATTAATTTCAGGGTATATCTGGGGGCAACAATCCTCTCTTAGAATACACTGAGTAGATAGTAATAGTTTCCAGGACAATCAAAATAAAAATTATTTCTATTGTAATGTATTGGCTTTTTGTATATATGTAAGTGTTTGCTTATGTTGCACTGCTTGCTAATTGCTTGAATTCACTGCTAAGTGCTGATTCACGTGTATGCTTGTAACAGTTGCTAGATGGCCCAGACTGGTTGTCTCCAGCCGGCTAAGTAGGTCTTTGGGCGGGAAACCTCTGCTTCAAACCTATTGGTCGCCGCCTATTGGCCAACTGTATAAATAGCTGCGCAGCAGCTCACTTGTTGCTTCTGTTATGTTTGACCTTCAATAAAGCCTGTTGCTTTTTTGAACCTTCTGTCTCGCTCAATGCCTGCAAAGAACCGGCTACACAATATCTATCATGCAGCAAAGTCCCTTTAAATGGGAAGAAAAGCTCCTCTCACCCCCCCCATTGGACTCCATTACTAGTGGGCATATTAATTCCAATCTAATTGAAAAAAGAAATACTAAGCCTTTTCTCCTGCATGATCAATGTTTGTTGTCTTCCATGCCTTAGCCTAAAATAAAAATTGATATGGAACTACATGCTCCATCTGGAGTGTGGAAGTGTCATGTATTGATATATATTGATGGTGCTATGATAAAAATGTAATTAGGAAATTATCTATTAGGATTTTATATTCCATTTCTGATAGCTGAATATACCTGCATTATTATGCAATAATGTGATAGAAAATATTTGATAACCATTGGCTTTTCTGACATTTGAGCATCTATTTTGCAAATGAGACTAATAGTTTTAAGTTGGGATCATCAAAAACTGGCTACCATAGGCATGCTCATTCATATATGGTTGTCATGATAGATGTGGGTAGTCACAAAAAAGCAAATCAATATAACTAAAAATTAATAAATGAATTCATAGCAAAAGAGAATTTTATGCTTTAAAATACTAAGTCAGGCGATAAACACAGCATTCTCTTTCATTAAGAATATCCTTTCTTGCCACACTTTCACCATATTGAAACCATACTCACCCTGGTCATTTGTCTCTTGGGATTCAACAGTCTCCCAGGAATAAGTTTCTCATAATTACAGACATTCTCGAATGCAGATATGGGGCTTAGAAACTTTCAGTAAGTTTGAAAGATGGCACCAACTATTGGTGAGCAATTCTAGACAGTTAGGGTTTTTAAATCACAAGTTCTGTTTGACAAAGGCAAACTATTCAAGGGCTTGTGGTGCCTATTAGTAGCAACCATTTACATAAAAAAATGTGTGATCCTTAATCCATGCTTCCTGCTGTCATGATCATCATCATCAACAATATATATTTTGCACCTGTCTCTCAAGGAATGACATTCATGTCTTTCAAACTCCAAAATCCTATCCATCAAAATCAGGTCTGCATTCATTTAATGGCCACAAAAATCTCAGGCAATAATCTTAAGACTGTTGAAGCAGGATGCAAAAAATAATTCATAGAGCTGGGGCAAGAAGGAAAAACCTTTTTCTCATATTTCAATGCATGTAATTATGTTATTGTTACCTGAAATAACAATAACAACAACAAAAATAACAACAGTAATAATATCAGCAACCTGTTGTCAATGAAGGGAGAAATGGAAAGCATCTTTTTATAGCCTGTTTGGCTTTTCATATTCTTCCAAACTGTGAGCTTTCTGCCAATCTCTGTGTTTCGTGGTTCAAAACCCTATTTATAACAAAGAAAGAAAGATTTAAAAAAACATTAAAATATACTTTTTAAAAGTGGTAGCAGCTACAACAGGTATTTTGGTACATGTCCAAATCAGTTTTTTTTAAAAAAAAAATATGTACAGCCTTATGATCCCAAAGTCATGAGGATGGAAAAATTAGAATAGGTGTATTTCATTCTAAACAAGATTTTCAGAGTGTCTTTAGACATTCTTGTTATTATTAAAAGTTTTGAATAACCTCAAATTCTTTCATTTCGGACCATGTAACTCTCATTCATTTAGGTGAGCCTTAGGCAAGAACAGTGGCATGTACAGAGATGGGGTTCAAAACAGGGAAGATGGCAGTCATGGTGGCACAATCCAAGCCAGGCCCTATTCTATGTGGGTAAATATGGGCGGGACTTAAACTATGTTGCCCAACTTCCATCTTGTCTGTTTGGACACCTTTTGTAATAAGTGAATGAGTCCATTTACTTTTTTTGACTACCTTTTGTCGTTGATGCTGCCTTGCAAGGCATCTTTAAGAACCCTGTTTGTCAAATATATAATGGACCCATTCACATTCTAGAAAAGCCCGTAATTTATCCCAGAATGTTATAAAGTACATATACGGTAACTTAATTATTTCTAACCATCTAAAAGGGCAGAATTTAAAAACAGTACTTTAAAGGTTAATCTCTAGCTTCCCCCCCGCCAAGCATTCTCACTGGTACGCTATAAGAAAAGGAAAAAAGTGGATGAAATAGCTAACAATAAACAAGAACCTAAGAAGTTAAGCACTGTGAATCTAGCTCACAGTATTAATTATTCTGACTGAAAGCTTTCAAACATTCTTTCAGTTCTATCTGGCAATAGAGTTTAGCTTCTTTGTATACAAAGCACCGAACTATGTGGCCCTTCCCTTAACATTTTAGCTTAGAGGTTCTTAAAGCATTCAAAAATCATTAAAATCAAGTTTCCAGGAAAGTATGGTGAAATGCAGTATCATCCTGAGACTTACTTCTACATGCTACTGGGTGTGGAGAAGATAGCAAATTTTTAAAATAATAACCCTCAAACTGTAGATCCCCAAAAGACTAATATTCCCACCCTCTCTCAGCCCTGTGGAAATGTAGTTCAGTTGTAGTCTGGGAAGCATCAAATTGGGCACGGCTCTTTGAAAACACAAATAAATTCCAAGTCATGTAATCAGTATGAACTTACCAACAAGGGCTCAGAAAAATCTGGCACATTTCCTACTAATAGGCCCACCAAAGTACAGATCAACACAGTCACCGAACAGAGCACTAAAACAGCAATTGGCCACTCAGCAATCACTTGGGATAAACTAAGAAAGAAGCAATAAAATAAAATAAAAATTCAAGCAACTACTTTTTCTTTCTTTTTCTATTCCATTTTATTTGATTTTATGATCTGTCACAGGATAGAAATGTAAACAGACAAAACAAATAGATGGGTTTTAAAAATAATCCAGTGATGTCATTTGATGACTTCTCTGGAAAGAGAATAGATGCTGCTATTGGCCATATTTGGCCCCTCACATAACTATCTGTTATCTTTACTTAACTACAAGATAGGAGCCATATTGTAGAACACTGGGGTTCAGTTGATCAAAGAAAATTGTACTAAACTATCATGCAAAATGTAATGGATGTCTAGTCTTCCAAAGGCAAGCAAGCAAAAGCATTGTGAAAAGATAACCCTAATCTCTCATGTTTCCTTCCTTTGATCAGTGGTGGGATTCAGCTAGTTCGCACCAGTTCGGTAGAACTGGTAACTAATTTTTTGTTGCCCAGGCCCAGAATGGACTTCTGGAAGCGGCATCCACAAAGAGAACCGGTTGTTCACATATTTGAGTCCCACCACTGCCTTTGATATAGTCTTTTACCAAATTTGGGGAACATTCTTATTTTGTTTTAAAGATTCCACAGATAGGTGGTTCTTTTCCCTCCAAATTTCAAAATTGCTGGCATCTCCTGCCCACCACATAAAACCTTAGATCAGGTGAGGGGCCATTTCTTCCAGTACTTGCCCACACAATAGTCAACCAGATCTCTTCAGGTACCTCAAATGGACAGTAGTGGAGACTGGCATCTAGTTACAATTTCCAATGTATTGAAGTCCTATGAGGACTTTTTTTTTTGCTTTGGTTTACACTATTAGGGAACATTCTAACATTCCACACACTTATATTTTGAAGTAAGATGGTTTGAGATTTGTTTTTCTTTTTTCCTGAAATATAAGTACTATAGATTATTGGTGTAGTTCTTCATCCTCGCGTTATAGTTTAGTAATGGATGCCTTACCATGATAAATAAATGTCATCATTTTGAAGCTAAAGCATGCAAAACTTAAAACATGACTCATTTCATGCAGTGAATCAGTATATGAACCATAAACACAAAGCTTTCGCTCTGTCCCTGCATAACAGATACAGTGCCCTTGCTGACCTTAATAGGGACATTAAGGAGACAGGTCAAGGTAGTTGTGATGATAACTCAAATAAGCATGGGATTGTGGTCCGCGATGAAGAACTTGTTTTTGACAGGGAGAAGTGCGAATCAGGTATTACACATCTGTCATGCAAGAAGAGAAAGGCATCCAAAAAGAGAATCCACCTTCTGGTTGGTGATTCAATTATAAGGGATGTAAATTTAGGAAAAGATACAGAGGTTTCAAAAGAGGTCAGGTGTCTTCCAGGTGCTACTGCCAATAGGAACAAGAAGCGTATTTTTAAAATAGTCAAGAACGCCAGCAAGGACTGTCATGTGGATGCTATTGTACATCTTGGCACTAATGATCTGTCCCCAAAAGATGTAGTCTTTGTGCAGAATGATTTCTAGAGCTTGGGGCAGGAACTCAGCAGGATAGGCTGTAGGCTTACTTGTTCAGAGGTTTTACCAGTATATAAGGAGCAAAATGGAAAAGGCCAGTGAATGGCAGAATTCAATATGTGGCTAAAGGAGTGGTGTAAAGGGGAAGGCTTTGGTTATATTAGTCACAATGTCTGTAGCTGGTCCAATGAAAAAATGTACAAAAGAGATGGTTTGCATCCATCCAAGAAAGGGACTGACTTACTTGGCAATAAATTCACAGATTTTCAGGAGGAATATTTAAAGTAAACAACGGGGACAGTGAGTTAATTGATACAGAACATCCCTGTCCCTGGCAATCTAAAAATTATAGGGTTATCTGTGCATGTAACATAGATATGTGTGTGGACAAGAATATCAACCTTGCTGTCAAGCAAAATGAAGCTTTTAATAGCGAGTGCCACACAAAGTGAACTAACCAAACAGGTGGTAAGAAAATAGGGGAACTCAGGCACCACACAGGTTATGTAGAAAGTAAACACAGGGTCAGTCATAAAGGACTCAAATGTCTATATACCAATGCACAGAGTATGAACAGTAAACAGGGTAAACTAGAAATTCAGGTTAATGAGGGCAGATATGATATTGTTGCCATTACGGAAACATGGTGGGATGAAACCACAAATGGAACTCACAGCTAGAGGGATTTAAATTATTTTAAAGAAACAAACCAAACAGAAGAGGAGGTGGAGTTGCTCTCTCTATAAGAAATAACTATCTCTATACAAATAGAGCACAACAATGATGAAAACGGTCTTGAATGGATTTGGGTTAATATAAAAGGGGAAAAAATGACATTGCCATAGGTGTATATATCCAACCAAACAGAGGAAATAGATGAACTTTTTGTTAGTCAGCTAACTAAGGTATGTAGGAAGCACATCACAATAGTAATGGGGGACTTGAATTACCCTGACATCAATGGGAGACAAACTCTGCACCAAGTGGAAGATCAAACAGATTCCTGACAAACCTAGCAAACAACTTTCTCTCCCAAAAAGTAGAGAAGGGAACTAGGGGATTAGCCATATTGGATCTAATCCTCACTAACAGAGATGAAATGATAGAAGGTGTTGAAGCCACAGGAACCTTGGGAGGAAGTGATTATGCAATATTGGAATTCAACATTCTGGAAGCACAAGCAATAGAACACAGTCAAACTAGAGTCTTGGACTTTAAGAGAGCTAATTTCAATAAACTTAGAGAGAGCTTGGGAAGAATTCCATGGATGAGAATCCTCAAAGCACTTGCCCAGCCTAGACGAGTTCAAATCACCAGGACCAGATGGATTACACCCCAGGGTTCTGAAGGAACTGGCAGATGTGATCTCAGAACCACTGAACTATATTTTTCAAAGATCCTGGAGCACTGGGGGACTGGAAAAGAGCTGATGTAGTTCCATCTTCAAAAAAAGGGGGGAAAATGGATCCAGGAAATTACAGACCTATCAGCCTGACCTCAATACCTGGGAAGATTCTGGAAAAGATAATCAAACAATGAATCAGCGAACACCTAGAGGCAAACAAAGTCTGGAAGCCAACATGGGTTTGTCAAAAATAGATCATGCCAGACAAATCGTATTGCATTCTTTGACCAAGTGACAAAATTAGTGGACCAGAGGAATGCTGTGGATATAATTTACTTGGACTTCAGTAAGGCATTTGATAAAGTAGATCACAACCTACTACTTGATAAGATAGAAAAATGTGGGTTAGATAGCATCACCACCAGATGGATTCGTAGCTGGCTGACAGGCCGCACTCAGCGTGTGGTCCTCAATGGAACCGCATCTACATGGAGGGAAGTGTGTAGTGGGGTGTTGAGACTCTAGAAAGAGTACAGAGAAGAGCAACAAAGATGATTAGGAGACTGGAGGCTAAAACATATAAGGAATGGTTGCTGGAATTGGGTATGCCTAGTTTAATGAAGAGAAGGACGAGCGGGGACATGATAGCAGTGTTCCAATATCTCAGGGGCTGCCACAAAGAAGAGGGAGTCAAGCTATTCTACAAAGCTCCTGAAGGCAGGATAAAAAGCAATAGATGGAAACTAATCAAGGAGACAAGCAACCTAGAACTAAGGAGAAACTTCCTGATGTTAGAACAATTAACCAGTGGAACAACCTGCCTCCAGAAGCGGTGAATGCTCCAACAATGGAAGTTTTTAAGAAGAGACTGGACAGCCATTTTTCTGAAATGGTGTTGGGTTTCCTGCCTTAGCAGGGGGTTGGACTAGATGACCGCCAAGGTCCCTTCCAACTTTATTAATATTATTGTTATTATAATATATGGGTATCTGCAGAATACAGTAAGAAAAAGTTTACATGTGCCCATGGTGGTTTAATTGAAGCTTTATATGAGTTGTGACAGATAGGAAATACAGATGGAGCTTCTGACACACCATCATGGTTGCCATCTTGATTTTTTTTTTTTTTTGCTATTCCACTCTGAAGACACTTGATATATTCAGGAGGATACAATCCCTGTTTATAGAATAGAGATACATCTTTAAGCTCAGAAATTCTCTGGTAAGTCTTAGTATTCAAGAATCATAGCATAACAAGTTTGCTACTTCTGACATTGGGCAGTTTTATTGGGCTGCATCTTTCAAACTTCCTAGCCCAAAGAGTACAGACTGGGATTGTTAGTTACATAGCTGGGAAAGTCTGAAGCATAAGAAATTGTATTTTAATAAATCTAGTATAACTCGAGCCTGAATGTAAGAAAATGTATAAAACAGTGAAAGGAAATGTATTAAAAGAAGGGTTAAAAAAAGAAAAGAAAAGCAAACAAAAGTCAGCCAGCAAATATGTCAGTGACATACAGTACGCATGATGAATCTTGACTCTTTAAACAAAGAATTTGAAGCATTGATAGATCCAATTCCAAGCTAAATACTGTAAATAAGGAAAATAATGACTAAATGAAGAAGAATGACTAGATGTATTGTGTAGGCATACTTTTAATTTGCCTGCTTGTGGGCCTGATTTTTGCAGTCTTCTTATCTGCTTTAGATAGAATAAACTGGGGGGAAAATCCCACATGTAACCCAGCCAGTGCAAGTTGACTGTGTAACTCCTCTCCCATTTCCAAGTTCTGAGGAAACCATAAATGATTCCAGGAAAACTTATTATCACAGTGCATGAATAATGGAGAAAGAGGGCCAAGCTATGACAGTATTTCTCAAGCTCAGCAACTTTAAGATTTGTGGACTTCAGATCTCAGAATTTCGCAGTTCCCTTTCTCTACACATCTTCAAAGTTGCTGATGATGAGAAACACTGAGCTATGGCACTATAGGAAAAAGTAGTGACAACAAACAAAGCACTATGCATGCAAGCAACCCATCAAGAAATGAATGCCGTAGGCGACATCAGGACTGATTCTAGAGTAAATATGAGAAATTGTTCTTAAACTAATATTCTAAATGCATGGGAGTTACATTCTATAACAGATTGCTTCTCCAAAAATGCAAGGGCTTGCTTTATAAGTTCCGTAACCCAGATCCAAAAAGAAGCAGCTGACCAAGCCCAAACTGTGATCTAACTATTTGGATAACTACAATTTTAGGAAAGCAAAATACATCCATCAGAAAGTGGAATCCAAACAGGTGGGAAGCTTTTTAATGAATCCTATGAACTCTTAATCTAACTACATGTTTTTGCCACTGCCTGGAATGATGCAAGAGTAATATTTTGGCTTGTTCTAAATAACTGGATTGAAGGAAGAAAATGTGAAATAATAGAAGGGCAGGAAATAATGGATTTTAACCTACCTCTTTGGCATCCTGAACACTTTGTCATGTCTGTAGGGAGAAAGATAATCATTGGCTTATTAATTTCATGCCAGGCAAAGTTCTTTATTGATTTGACCATTTAGCCTTCTGAGCAAGAAAAATGCAAAGTCTAAATTCCATGATGTAGCACAGGCAACAAGTCCTAACGGGCAGCATCTTTACTTTGACTGATTATTTGAATCAGGAGTGAAATTTATTCATCTGATCAGTAACTGTGTGTCTTAAATCACCAGTGTTTCTCAAATTGGTATTTGTGGGTTTAAGGTGAAGATTTTAGATAAAAAACAAAGCTAGCGAGTGGGGAATGCTTATCTAAGAGAAAAATCTTTTTATTTTCCTTTCTGTGTTAAATTCAAAGTCATGGTAAATAAAGACAATTCATGCATAATTTTCATCATATTTATGTTGAATTACATAAATAACTCTATCTTAGTTAAAAAGTTTATTTAGATTTTCAAACTCTATTAGGACTTTCTTTGGAGATAAAACACTCATTTCTAAATCATGGTTGACCTTAGAGATACAATTTCTGTGGTGTTAAATTCTGTTGTAGATTTGGAGTTAGTCTTAAGAATCTTTTCAAGGATTTCTTTCTGTTCTATACATTTGATAGGTCAAGACTGCTGGGATTCCACCTCTCCTAAGGCAATACTTTATAAGACTTTTCAAATTGAGACTTGACTTGCAGTTGCCCCCAAAGCAGGCCATAGACAAAAACATACCTCTGGTGGAGACGAGAAAGAAGGCAAAATATCAATGTCAATGCTGCAAACATTGACATGTTTTTGCACTGACAATATAAGAGGCAGCCTTTTGCTTTAACTGTTTAGTTTTGAATCACTAAAGCACAGGAGGAATGCAACCTGGATGTTTTGACAAGATAAGGGATAGCCGCTTCAGAAGGGAAGTGAAACTTCGTGTGTTAAATTAATTGGTAAATGTGATTCATGATGTGTAAATAAGGGGGGGGGAATTCTATATGATGTGGTGTGTCAAGGGGAGGAGAATTCAGTTTCTGGCATCCACCCATGAGTGCCGATGCTCTGTTCATTATTATAGACTTTTTTGAAATAAACAATCATGCAGTGTACTTTGATCTGTCTTATTAATCGGAATCATGACAATCAACTCTTTTATTGCTCCTCAGAAAAGGGATACAATGCCTTCTTTCATAACACCTTGCCTCCTTATGCCAAGCTCTTGTTCCTTATAGATCAAGAAAAGTACAAAGAATGTCCAGATTAAGAAGTCTGCACTGCCAAGACCTCTACTCTACCAAGAGCCAGGCATGAATAGAAAGTTCAAAGAATTTGAAAGCTGTACTATTGCCATAATATTGACGTGACTTTTTATGATAAACTGGAAGTGAAACATGATACCCATTAAAATGTAGGCACCTTTTTAGATATCAGGTTTTACTGAATTGGTTGATTCATCAGTTGATTAATTTATGAATCAAGTGCTCAAATACTGCCTCTGAATTATAAACACAAGTATTTCCATTGAAAGCAGCTTTTCCCAACTTGGTGCCTAGCAGCTCCTATCATTCTACATCAGTAAGGGGATGTGATGGCTGCATAGGGTGGCAGTTAAAATCCATCACTTCTCTAGCACACAAACCATTCCTTTTATGGACAATGCCCTTCAAAGTTGCCCATACTGCTTGAAATAGGAGAGCTTATGGGGAGCAGGAAGATGAATGTATATGAGACTATACAAACATAACGGAACATGCTAGGAAACAGCCAAGAAACTAGTGAAAAACTGGATTTACCAGTTTCCTTAATGTTAAAGCAATAATGCTCAGTAATATTGATGACACAGAAGTATTTTAAAATACAAAAAAGATAAATACCAACTTTCCAGCTTGAGATTTGTACCTATTTTAGAAACACCAGCATGCAGGATCCAAAACTGAAAATGTTGAAAATAACTTTTAAATTAGGAATTTTTTTCATTAGAATTTTGTCAAGAGACAAAAAAACTTATTTTCTCAATCTCTCCATCCAATTTATTCTAAGATAAAAGCAGATAGCTTACCCAATCGGGAGGAAAGCCTGTACTAGCCATATATTGTATAGCATTCTAAAGATTAAAATAAATATCCCATAATTTGTTTCTGCCTTTAAAACTTTATAAAAGTATAACCTTTAAGAACTTTCTATGTAGAGAAAATACACAAGGAATAAAACTGCAAAACCCATTGGAAAAGGCAGATGTATTGATCTATGGTACATGGAGGTTTAAAGCTAGACTTAATTCCCAGGGGTGCACTAATGCTTCAAAATAACACAACAAACAATCCTTAGACTGGCCTGATGCCAAGAAGAGGATCATTAAACTTCAGCTACTAATGTTGCTGTTGGATAAAAATAAAATGTCTGTTGTCATTAGGTATGGTCCAATGAGAAATTAATGAAGGGAAGGTTATTAAATGAGAATAAGGCCAGGCTATAAACCATCTAGTACAATGAGGGTTTTTTTCATACCTTTTACAGTGTCATGTTCATACTTGCTATTGAATTTAGTTTGCTAAGGAATCATACCCAATCCTAATTTCCAAAGGAAATGAGAATATCTTCACTAGATTTACTCAGATTGTTTATCAGCTATTTGAACAGGTTACCAGCATCCAAAATCTCAAAAACTTCAATGGCTCTGCGTGTAAAGTAATGCTCTAAAATTAAGCTACTGATGAAGAGCACATAAAATTAGGATAGATGTGGAACAGCTGTCTTAGAAAGAAATGCATCATCCGTTCCTCCCCCAAAAACCAAAGAGTACATGAAATGTCTGTGTACACATATACACATGCCTATTGTGATTTCATTAGAAATAATGTAGAGCTCATCATAATGGGAAGAGAGCGCGTTGGTGATATGAGTTCCTACTGCTCAGTCTACTGTCCAGTAGTACACATGAATGGACAGCCTGACCTTCTTTCCTCTTCTTTGACCCTTTCTACCAGACAGGCCTTCAAGACTCAGACTGTCTTGCATAAGGGAGAACAGATGCCTTCCACAAGGCCCATCACTCTATAGAGACATGCTAAGCTGCCAGAGTGTATAGTTCTTACCTGACTGTTACGACATGGTGTTGCACTGGCCGTACGTGCTGCTGGTCATGTGGCCATTGCTTCCATCTACTCTCAGTAGTCTCGTGTCGGGGAGTTGATAATGAATCCCCACTGGAGCGATGGGAGCACAGAGTAGCTCGGTCCCCGTGTCCTGGCAGAGGGGGCAAGGCATAGCTGTTTCTGGTGGCTTCTTGGTGGTTGCAGTGATAATACAGGTGAGGCTGGAAGGAGTCCTGAGAGCCAGATGGCACCTGGCCATTGGACCGAGTGGAGATGGGTGCAAGCTTATGACTGGAACTGGGCTGATGGTACCTCACTGTGCTGGGAGAAGCATTATTGAGCAGACAGTGATGGACTGGGCATCTCCTTCCCCAGGAAGTTCCGCTGGGGCTTGACTCGGCCTTTCTGATCTCTGGTACATTAAGACAGGCTTGACCAAGCTCTGGCTTTGCTTTGTCTCTGCAAAAAGAAAAGGTTAACTTTGCACGCTTCCTTTCTGTTTCTACCTACTTTCCCCACCAAATGCAGTAAAAGGAAATAAATGATATAATGCACAATACGCTAACACTTGACGTCATCCCTTGAAGTGAAAATAAAACTTGTCATGACCTATGCAAACCCTGAAGGAACAGACTTGCATCTTCCATAATTAGCATAGTGCCATCAAGGCATGTTCCACCAATATATCTTTTACGCTTGTATTATGCAGGCAGCAGGGTTCCTGACCAAAATGCTTTGCTCCTCGGACTGACTGAAGAATAGGGTTTCAGCCTTGATAGTGCTTCTCCTTTGACTCTATTCTTCTCTTCAGTGGTGGGACAGAAGAACGCAATAATACTCCAGCATCCAGATTGGAAGAGAAGAGATGGGGTAACGAAGAAGCAAGTCCCACACCCCTGCCCAAGCCAAATTCATTGTGACTTTCTCAATTCTGCAGGCACCTCTCATTTCAAGAGAAAATCAAAATAATTAGCAAATTTTATCCTTCACAAAGCTACGTTCTCAATGCGAACCCAGACAAACAAATGAGTCAAATGAGCTGTGAGTTTATAGATTTTTTTCCAAGTAGCCACATCAAAAACGTTTATTTTACTCCTGTAATTTCTTTAAACTGGAAGAGGAAATGAACATGCAATAAGTTTAACCAGTATTTTTGATAGCTACTTTTAAGCTCCTGGAAGGAAACCATACAATCATGGTGATAATTAATGGAAGAATCATTAATGAAAACAAACTGTTGGACGTCCGGGTGGTGCTTCAGCGGTGAGGATGGTCGGATTCGACCGCTGGCCCTTCGATCCCGTTGAAGCGGTGGAATAGCCAACGATCAGCTGTTCCGCCGCTTGAAAACCCTTTTCCTCGGGCAAAGAGGGGAGAGGGAGCTTCCAAGTAGGGGTAGAGCTCCCCTAGAGCTCCAGAACATTTGTTCTGGGGCATGAAGGGTGAGAGCCCCCCCCGAAGCCTGGAAAAGCTCTGGACGAAGGACACTTCTGCTTTAGCAGAACAAGACGCTGAATCCACTCCTGCCGGATCTGATTGACATCTTGAGTGACAGTAGCAGCAGAGCTGATGCAGGAGCAGTATAAATATCAAGTACAAAGCTTTAACTCTGAAACTCAAACTCTCTTCCTGCTCCAACGATCGTTTTGAAAGAAGGGGAAGATGGCGCCTGACTGATTTTTTTTCTTTTTAACAAGAAGTGAAAGTGGTTGTTTTTCAAAGTAAAGTGACTGTTTGAACTGAGTAGGAATATGTAAAATGAACTTTTAAACCTTAAAAGAGCTAGTTATAATTTGGAGGTGCTAAAAAGTTATTTTCAAGATTTGGTTATTTCACAGTTTAACTACAAAGTAATAAAAGGACTAGAAAGTGAAAGTGTGTATTGAAAGTTATTAGTTGCAAAAATGGCTCCCAAACCGCATAGACCCATTTTTAAAAGTGCGGAGGCATTGTTTGTTCAGCAATCTGGAACGCAGTCTTTGAAGTTACCTCCTGAAGCTGCTGCATCTGTATTGACTTTAAAAGATTTGCAATATGCTCTAAACGATGCCTTAAAAATTCAGTCTGAAAAAATATTTGAGAAGGTGGCAGAATTTATTGGAAAGGAGAGCAAGAAAATAAGGGAGGATACTTTGATGGCACTTCAAGTGTTTTCAGGCTGTATTGAGAATCTGGATGAATGTGTGGAAGAAGTGAAACAAAATAATCTGATGCTGGAGGCTAAAATGGGTGAAGTGGAGAATAAAATGGAAAAACTTGAAGATGAAATGATGATGATGCAATATAGAGATATGGAATTCGCCTTGAGGATCAGAGGCTTGAAAGAAAATCCGCAGGAGAATCTGGAAGAGACGTTGGTGGATGCCCTGGTGCCTATTTTGGGGTTTCAATTTGAGGATTTTTTTGGGAAGATAGATAAAGTATTTCGTGTTAATTCTTGGATTGCTAAACAAAGGAAACTGCCAAGGGATGTGGTTGTGTATTTTACAAAGAGAAAGATTAGAAATGAGATCATTCAAATCTCTTATAATAAAAGACTTAAAGTGGCTAATCAGGAGTTTTTGATTCTGAAAGAGATTCTTCCAAGAATTTTGAGAAAAAGGAAAGATTTTTTCTTTCTGACAGATGAATTAAAGAAAGAACAGCTTCGGTTCAGGTGGGGGATACCATCGGGGATTGTGGTGAATTATTCTGGAGAAAGATATTGTCTTAATACAGTAGGGAAGGGACGTGATTTTTATTCTAATGTATTGAAAGCAGGCTTACCGTCATCCTCAGAAGTCAAAAAAGGAAAGGAAGAAGGAGAGCGACAGTTACAAGAAATAGTTTCAGAAGCTGTGCAATCCTTGGTTTTATTTAAAGATCTTAAGATTCAAAGAATGACACGGGCTGCATTTAGATTTAAGGAATAATAATAATAATAATAATAATAATAATAATAATAATAATAATAATAATAATAATAATAATAATAATAATAGAGATTAATGGAGGACTTTGATAGAAATAAGATTTAGAAATGGAACTTGTTAAAGATTGTAGGATAATCAAGATCTAATAATGGTGGATATTTGGGGATGGTATTTACAGTAGATCTTAAAAATTAGTACTATGTATTTAAATTGTAAGTCTAAATGTTGAAGATGTGGTTGTGATGATGCAATGTATTATTATGTATGGTTGAGTTGTAAAAGATTACAATTTTAAAAGTTAAAGTAATTTAGTGGAATATGTAAGATCTTTAAGATATTGGAAGAAGGCTGATTTGTTTATTATAGAAGAATGGATTTTGAAAGTTTTGAATCAGATAGAAATGGTAGAATTTGGAATATATGAAGAATATTTGTAATGGAGATATATTATGAGGTTTAAGGAGAGTTAAAGCGCGACTGGATTTAAAGTATAATTATAGTTAGTTAGTATATTTTAGATTAAGATTGTGAAAATAATACCCTGTATTCTGCTTTGGGAAGTCGGGGGGGGGACTGGGGGAGGTAGGGGTATTGGGTGGGTTAGGGTACGGGTTAGGGGTAGGGGGGGATGGGGTTTATGTTCAAAAATGTACTGTAAAACTTTTTAATTAAAAAAAAGAAAACTAACTGTTTTCTGAAGAAAGATGATCTATGAGGGTTGATTGAAATGTAATACCTCCAATATTGTAAGTGCCAACAGATGGCAGCACTGATGTTCTAACGGGTCAGAAGTGTTCTTTGGCACCTGTTCTTTCAGGGCAGGCAACCTTGGCTCTTTTATGACTCTTGGACTTCAACTCCCAGAATTCCTGAGCCAGCTGGCTCAGGAATTCTGGGAGTTGAAGTCCAAGAGACATAAAAGAGCCAAGGTTGCCTATCCAAAGTTGCTGTGAGAAAGTTTGTGCTGCTATTGTTTGTGAAACAGAAACCTACTTACTGATGCACTTTAAGCAATGCAACATGATTGATTCAGGTTGATTATGGTGATGACTGTTGATGTGAGTACAGGTAGTCCTTGACTCACAACAGTTCGTTTAGTGACCGTTCAAAGTTACAATGGCACTAATAGTGACTTATGACCATTTTCCCACACTTAACAACCGTTACAGCTTCCCCATGGTCGTGTCATCAAAATTCAAATGCTTGACAAGTGGTTCATATTTAAGACGATCGCAATGTCCCGGGCTCACGTGATCCGCTTTTGCGACCTTCTGACAAGCAAAGTCAATGGGGGAATCCAGATTCACTTAACAACCATGCTACTAATTTACCAAATGCAATGATTCACTTAGCAACGGTGGCAAGAAAAGTGGTAACATGGGGCAAGCTCACTTAACAAATGTTTCACTTAGCAACATAGATTTTGGGCTCAATTGTGATTGTAACTCGAGGACCACCTGCACTGTGCATTGCTTCACAAAATATACAAAGGCGGCAAAGTGGAAGAGCTGATTTGTGTGATCAAGAATGAAGTGGACAACTCAGGACAACCACCAATAATTTCACATGAGGCATATTGATGAACTGATAAAGGGCAACAGGTGGATTATTCAGAGGGAAATTACAGTCAATTGCATTTCACTGGAATGTGTGCATTACATTATTGGTGTTTTTAAATCTTAGAAGAAATGTGCCTGATGGGTTCCTCACATGCTGATGGCAGAAATGGCAGAACTGAAATTTGCATCAGTACCAAAGATATGTGGAAGTTATTTTTTTTAATATTTTCTTTTTCCTTGTTTATACACCATAATTTTGTCCCCCCCTGCTTCTCCCCTTTTTCTTTTTTTCTTATTCCTTGTACTTTATACTTTTTTTGGAAATTTGATAAAGTTGTAAAAAAAAAAAAGAGTTGACATTTGCCAGCAATTATTGTCATGCTACGAGCATTAAAGTGAGAGATCTATTCACAGCATCTTGACAACTGATCAGTCCATGAAATATCATCATAAAGCTTCACCTGCAGGCAAAAATAAATAAATAAATCAAAACCCAGGCTCTGCAAGAAAATAAGGAAATCAGTCCTTGAAATGTAACTGTAAATTAATGCAGATTAATGGGGTGCAGCTGATATTATTCAAATTGATTTCTTTGAACCTGGAACTACTATCAATTCAGAACATGAGATTGCAACACACAAATCTTTGAAACATTGATTAAGCAGAATTTGCAAACTTAAGAATAGGATTTTTATTAGCAACACTGAGCTCATATTTCACAAACCACAATTAAGAGGTAATTACATAATTGGATCTCACCATCTTACCTCATCCACCATTCAGTCCAGACTTGTTGTCATGTCAGTTTTCCTAAAATGAAAGAATGCCTTCATGGCACCTGTTTGACTCAAATACAGAGGCAGAAAGGAATGCCAGAGGTGGGTTGAAGAGACAAATTTCATGATGGCTTTAAGCAGTTTTCCATTGCTGACAGAAGTGTGTAACAAATAGTGTTATTTACAGTTACATTTCAAGCATTGATTTCCTGTTTAATTTATTAAGATACACTTATTTAAACTAAAATTACTTTTTATTCGACACTTGTAGATCAATATCTTTATTCAGGTTACATATAAATGCCATCATCCCATCTTTTATCTGCAGAATGACATTGCATGTCTTTTTTGTTCTTCTCATGAACTACGACCCAGTGGCTAAGATGCCATTTTGTGTATAGAGTCATAAGACAGGTTGATGCAATGATGCATAGATTAAAAAAAAAATTTTGGAATCTTATAATGATCTCAAATTACACCCAACGTCATGTTTTTAAACTAAAATAGGGGCAGACCAGTTAGTGAAATGGGAAAATGCTAAAAAACTTTGACACTTTATAGGGCTTATCTCTGAGCAAAAAGTTGGCCAACGATGTTCTTATACCTTTAGGGAAAGTTCAAACCCATTTTTAAACTGCACACTAAAAGAATTAACATTTTCTTTTTAGTTCATAAATTAGTAATGCTGTTAGGACTAATTCACCAGAAGCAATCTATATATTCTTTCCTTTGGGTGTCATTCTTAGGATGACTTTTTAACCTATGCAAGTTCCATTTACCCAAGGAAAACAACTGCCTCCATTACCCTCTCAGATTGTCGTATTTAAGTTAACCATTGATTTGTCAATAATGATCTATCACAATGAGCAACAACAACAACCAAAGATCTTAATGGACAGTGAAGTTTATTACAGCTCTGTAATAATAAGGTTGATGCTGTGTAGTGTGAGCTGAAATGTTCCCCCAATAATAGCATAGCGACAACAGCAGCAGCTTTCAAATGTTGGTCTCCCAGCTTTGTTTGCCTTGCCTAGCTGGTTGTGGCCATGAAACAAAGATGAGAGTCAACAAAGCAGACAACACAGAAGAAAAAAAATGGGGGACAACAGCTCGACTTTGGCAATGCAGCTGCTTTTCTTGATTTGTGTCCCCTCTCGTTTTGCTAAGCAGAAAAACTCTCTGTATCAGAAACCAAAAATATTCTGAGAAACAGAACAAGGAAAAAGCAAATAACACTGAAGGGTGGGAGAGATGCAAATGGTAAAACATAAACAGCAAGAATGGCAGAATCATCTACAGTTTGCTCTTTTACCCCAGTTCAAGTTCAGGATATGCCAATAGTCAGTTGTAATGCTAGGGACTGCTTGGCATTCATACAATATATAAAATATTGAAACAGTTCAAAATTTAATGAAATATATATAATACAGCTTCCAACCTCCCTTTCTCCCCACCAATGACTTTTCATGTGTAATCTGTTGAGCTTTTCTCCCCATTTCCATCAGTCCCCCAATTTCAGAAAAAGGTCAGTGCAGGATTTCCTTTGAAGATTTTAGTAGCTCATTCAGAAGCTAATATACTGGAACAAGGCTGCCTGAAACCAAATGAGAAGCAGTGCTAATTTTTCAATATACTACTCTAAATATTTGCATTGATTCAAGCCTGCAGGCTGTCATAGTATGAATTAATTTGAAATTTTTGAACGGTATTTAAAGACAGATCAAACATGCTGTAATTGTCAAACCTAGACATTGTTCATGCTTATTCCATGGCAATTAGTTCAAAATTTGCTAAGAACAGTTGTAGCTGTTGCATCAACCTGTCAATGAAAGGAAACTTTAAGATGTTTCTTTTTTCTGAACCAGTAGCAGTGCCATATCCATAAGCATCCTCAAATTATATATATGAACCTTCAAAGATAATGAAAAAAGGAAGTGTGAAAGCAGCATTTTACAGGACTGTTAGCCTCCCACAATGAGTATCTCTGTCTTGTTTGGACTAGATTTCCATTCAGTCTATTCTTGCTTAGGGCTCCTACCAAAGCAACCCTTTTTATCAATAGGGGAAATAAAGCTGAACATAAATAACACATCATTCCAAAGCACCTCTAGTTTCATGTATAGATGTTTTAAAATCACAAAAGATACATAGAAAATCTGCAGAATTTCTTAAGGCATGTTTCCAAGGGAAAGGCTGCAGTCCTTCAGCTCTTTCTTAAATGATATAGATTTCTCATAGCCACAGCAATAGCACTTAGACTTACATCCACTTCATAGTGCTTTACAGCCTTCTCTAAGTCACTAAGCCCTCTCTAAGACTTTTACAGAGTCAGTATCTTGCCACCAACCATCTGGGTCCTCATTTTACTGACCTTGGAAGGGTGGAAGGCTGAGTCAACCTTGAGCTGGTGGGAATTGAACTGCTGGCAGTCAGCAGAATTAGCCTGCAATAATGCATCCTAACCACTGTGCCACCATGGCTCTTAATATGATTTCTCTTGTTTCTCATCTAATTGGCCAGAAGGTCACAGGGGGGCTGACATAGATAGATAGATGATAGATAGATAGATAGATAGATAGATAGATAGATAGATAGATAGATAGATAGATAGATAGATAGATAGATAGATAGGTAGGTAGGTAGGTAGGTAGGTAGGTAGGTAGGTAGGTAGATAGATAGATAGATAGATAGATAGATAGATAGATAGATAGATAGATAGATAGATAGATAGATAGATAACCTTTATTGTCATTTTTTTACTGTGGGAAGATTGGCACACATTAAAAATGAAATTTTGTTGCTTGCTCTCAAAAGTGTATACATACATAACACATTTAAACATGCTAAATACAACATATGTATAAACCTACACCCTTACATAGAAATAACATATAAATATTAATCCCTGTCCATCTTGAATACATAGCGGAAAGAGGAAGCTTTAGAGTTCACAAGGTTAATATTGTATGGAACAAAACTGTGACTGAATCCGGATGTTCTGCTTTGGATACCGTGAAGCTTCCTCCCAAAAGCTAACAAGAAAAACAGGTTGTGAAGAGGATGTGTAGTGTCCCAGACACTGTTCAAGCAATGCTTCTGTGCTATGTCCTGGATGGAAGGGAGGGAAATACCAATAATCTTTTCTGCCATCCTCACCACTCTCTGCACTGCCTTCCTGTCTGAAGCAAACCAGATTGTAATGCTGTATGATGGGATGCTCTCAATAGTACCTCTGTAGAAAGTGGTAAGGATAGGGAAAGGAAGATATATTTTTCTCATGCGATGCAGAAAATGCAGGTGCTGCTGTGCTTGCTTTACCAATGTCTCGCTGTTGAGCGACCAAGCCAGCCTACTCATTAACTGCACACCCAGGAATTTGATGCTGGTAACCATCTCCATAGGTGAATCATTAATACAAAGAGGTGTTTGGCTGTTCCTGCCTTTTCTGAAATTGATGATCTTTTTGGTTTACCAATGTTTAGAACCAGGCTGTTTTTCTTACACCAGTTCACCAAACACTCAATCTCCTTGCGGTAAGCACCCTCATGGTCATCTTGAATAAGGCCCACTACTGTTGTATCGTCCACATACTTCACAATATGGTTGGTGGCAAACTTAGCACAACAGTCATGGGTCAACAGGGTGAACAGCAGCAGACTTAGGATGCAGCCCTGAGGAGAAGCTGTGCTCAAGAAAATGGTGTTACAAATATTTGTTTCAGCTTGCACATACTGGGGCCTCTCAGTGAGAAAATCAAGATTCCAGTTGTACAAGGGAGTGTTTAAGCTTAAAAGGCCCAGCTTGTCTACTAGATACTGGGGAAGGATTGTATTAAATGCTGAACTGAAGTTGATAAACAGCATACACACATGAGTATTTCTTTCCTCTATGTGCTCCAGGCTCAGATGGAGAACAAAAGAAATAGCATCCTCTGTAGAGCCATTTGGTTGGTAAGCAAACTGAAGTGGGTCAGATGCTGGCAGGAGGCTAGATACAATAATGTCCTTTATCAGCCTTTCAAAGCATTTCATAATGATGGATGTCAGTGCAACCAGATGGTAATCACTGAGCCCCTTAATTGTGGACTTTTTTGGCACTGGCAAAATAATGGCCTTCTTAAAACACGATGGGACCATTGTCTGCTGCAATGAGAGATTGAAAATAGCTGTAAGAAGACAAGCCAGCTCATCTGCACATTCCCTAAGAACCCACCAAGGGATATTATCTGGGCCTGCTGCCTTCCATATATTAACTTTCCACAGTATTTTCTGGACAGAGGTGGCATCAAAGCTAAACACTTGCTCGTCAGGATGGGGCACAGCTTTCCTAGCAGGGGTGCCATTTGATGCCTCAAATTTTCCAAAAAATCCAGATTATCAAGTTAATCAACTGAGTCAACCATTTCGTACTAGAAGGGCTGTTTCAATATTCAAGCAATTTAGGATAACGAGAAATTCCTAAATTTGCATCACAACATCTGGCAAGACTTAAAATGCTCCCAAGACCAAGACCAATTGATTTGGCTTGTCTTCTGCGTACAAAATTATCCCAGGCTACAACATTTGGAAACAGCCAAAGGCATAATAAGATCTCATTCATAATATTATAGTAATACTCTCAGCTAGAACAGATTTTTTTTACTATATTAAAGACTGCTGCACCTCTCCTTCCCAATCTAATGCATCTCTTGTGAACATGCTTCTTCAAAATTCTTCTGTGAGTAAAAAAGTAACTCATTTCACAAAAACCTCTTAATATTTCAGTGCTGGTATGTGGATAAATATTTATCAGTAGGACAAATTTTGTCCCACCTCATTTATTTATTTTTATTCTTTAGAATCTTTTTTCTGACCCTTATTGTTTTATAAGTAACTCAAGGTGGAGAACATATATAATACTCCTTCCTCCACCTATTTTCCCCACAACAATAATCCTATGAGGTGGGTTGGGCTGAGAGAGAGAGTGACTGGCCCAAAGTCACCCAGCTGGCTTTCATGCCTAAAATGGGATCAGAACATACAATCTCCTGGTTTCTAGGCACTTTAACCACTACACCAAACTGGCAAACTTTAATCAAGTTGTGATTAAGCATGCAAAAAAAAAAATTAAAGGAGCGTGTTGGACACCAAGCTGACAGTGCTATCATTTGAGGCTGGTTCAATAATGATTATACTGTGCAGCAGGTTAGGGTAGAGACATAACTACGTTGTAGAAATGCTTAGGAAGTGCTTCCGAAGCATTTTCAGTGCTTCCAGCCAGAATGCAGATGGTGATGATACAGTGGTATCACTAAGTGAATTTGGAGGGGGCAAGGCTGTTAAATTGGTAGGATAAAATTTGTTGGACACTTAACACACATTTTATTGCTTTTTTTAAAAAAAAATAAAGAGTAGAAAATTGTTCCATGTTTGCTCTGAAATTTTCTAAGGTGGTCTCACAAAAAGGTCTGTAGGATTACATGGAGCCCCCATGGATTGTTCATATTTGCCCTGAAGTGCTTTCTAATAAGTATCAATCCAACAACAACTGTGCTTATTGAACATATTTCTGTATATGGAGGAAGGAACCATTCGACCTTTGTTTTATTTATTTGTAAAATTTATGGGCCGCCTATCTTACCTAACTTGGGGCAGCTTACAATCTTTTTGGGTTGTATCAAAGTAATTTTTAAACCAATGCCTTAATCACTACACCAAATTGGCTTTCACCAAACTCTAAACATTAGATTATAAACAGGCAAAAAATAAAATGCAGTATCCAGTTTAGAAGTGGTAAGAGCAAAAGACAACAAAGCAGACTACCCATTTCTTTGGCCAACAAGTTATTGAGACAATGATAAACAATCACCAAGCCTTCTTATTTGTGTGGCTTCAGTTGAAATAATTCACAACCAACCAGGTTGGAAAATGGCTTTGAGGATCTTTTCAGGGCTCCATTATGCCCAGTTATAACATGATTAACCAGCTGAGAATACTGTAGCAAGATTAACCTGACCCAAACTGGCTGGGAATTTTTGCACTTTTCCCCAAAATACTTCGAAAGTATCAGATTGGAAACTGACATTTACACTGTCCCAGCTATTAGGACTAATGTTTATTGGTTATGAAAATAACAATCTTCCCTAGTTAGCAACAAACTACTACATGAATGTGATCCAACAGGAAATGTTTTCAAATTCACATATTGTTTTCTTCTTTTGGAACTATTGGTAGGATCACTTTTTCTAACAATGTCTCATTTTCCTTGTAGAGGAAAAGAATTGTGTTTTTAAGCATGCAATTTTTCTGAATGGCAGTGTTTATTGCATGTTACATATATCTGTACTTCCCTGTCTTCCACCAGCATTTAAAGACACTGAATTAGTCTGGTTAAAAGGAGGAAGAGGAAAATGAAAGAGGAGAAAAGAAAACCTGTCCAGCCCTACCTGGGCACCACCTTTTCAATAGTTAGCAAGCATGTGCAAAGACATTTGTCTTGTTTCTTCGTGGTGCCACAGCAGAAGGCTTCACCTCATTGTTTTATTTGTTTGCTGGATCATAAGGAGAAGTGTTCCCTGACACAAACAACATATAAATTTAATAAATCCTAATCCTAACAGTTATGTATCTCAAGGACAGGGCTTTTTTTTCTCATAGAACGCTCAGAACGGAGTTCCGGCACTTTTTTTGGATGGAACCTTGTAGGGTAGGCAAGGCGGGTTGTATGACGTGTGTGAGTTCCGGCACCTTTTTCTTTTACAAGAAAAAGCACTGCTCAAGGATATATGTATCATATCACGTTAATTGAAGATAAGAAGGCAGGCTTCACCCTGTAGATAATTAGCAAAGGGACTCATTTGCTAGTGCAAGAAAATACACTTAGGCATTAGCTGGCTCAGGAGGAGGCTACTTTGCATATGGCTTCCCAAAGGGGCATAGGATGCATTTTAGATAAAGCCTCCTGCAGCTGCCTATTCTTCTGCACCCACAAAATGGAGCAAAAGGAAGAGATCTCATGCCATGGATTAGCTGTACTCAATCTTAGGGCCTTCTCAATGGCCCTTAGTGCCCAGCTGTGCAGAAAGCAGTGTGTTCTTTATTGCTTTTTCTTACCTACCCTGTATCTTACAATGACAACTTTTCAAGGAAGGGTGGTCTGGTTAGGTGAAGTATGTGCGTTGGGGTGGAGGGGAGGGGCGGGTGTCACAACAGGAAAGCTGTACCAGTTGGATGCTCGGATTGCTGGGGGGAAAACAACAACAACAACAACAGATTCCCTTCCCCCACTCCACCGTTTTCCATCGCCCAAGGGAGATGTCTCTATTGTCTGGGAAATGAATGGCTAGCTTGGGGGGGGATGGGGGGATGCTATCGACAGCGTTGCAGGGAAGGAGTGGATGGCAAGGAAGCACAAGACAAACCTTGGAAAGAAAAGTCGGCCGCCAGGGAAGGGAGGCGAGGGAATGGAGGGCGCAAACCCACCACCTCCTTGACTGCCTATCAGGCAAAGCCCATGCCTAGCACTCGAGCCATACCTGGAGGAGCAGGACCCTTGTTCTGGGAGCTTTGCCTCTGCCCTCTGGCTGGCAGTCGCCTGGACCAGCGCCTGGGAGCCAGCCGCGCCCTCCATGGCCCTTGGCACGCGTCTTGGGGGCTGCAGCTAGGGCGGGTGGAAGGCGCTGTCCGCAGCTCCGCGGTGCTGAAAGCTCGTTCCAACGCTGCAGCGGCGACTCTCGCCACTGACACAGCGCCTGCGCTAATCTTGGGCGACCTGATCGAGGAGGAGACCGGGTCGAGTCGGCCACGTGGTCCGACGGCTGTCAAGAGAAAGAGGGACCGTCTGGCTTTACTGACGGATCTATAGGAGGTTCCTTGTACCCAATGCTCTATTTATGTTAAAGGGTATCTTCTATGGGCCTCAGATTCCATTGCCGGTACTGAGTAGGGTACCAGGGTTGTAGTCCAAAACATCTGAAAGGTACCAGGTAATCCGAGCTTCTTATAAAGCAGTGTTCCGTTTCATGTAAACTGTGTAACAAGTACAGCCTAAAGGCACAGATACTTTCCTACCATTTTCAACTATTGTGCACTCTATAATGAAAACGATTTTTGTTTCAATCTCTAAAATGTTTTAATACATTTGGTTTTTGAATATTTTGGAACTGCAGGTAAGATTGCTGGATAAATATATAAATGAAACAAAACAGAATGTAAGAGCTATCTGAAATCTAAGCAGAAAATAGTAATTTTCTATTACAAGAATAAACAATAAATAAGCATGTCCTCACAATGCATGAGGATAGCAAAACTCACCTTGATTTTACCATTTCTCTATCATAATAGTAGCTGTCCCAAAGGTGCTTTCTTTTTTTCACAAAAGGCAACCAGACTTTTTTTGTTTCTTTTATTTGAAAAACGAAAAAAGAAGCACCTTTGGGACAATCATGACCTGGTTGATTGAGAATCTCCATGGACATAACAGTAGCTACATAACATTCTCTTGGGTCCTATTTCCTATTGACAAGAGCATTGTCTTTGTTCCTCATATCTTGAGAAACCACAATCATGGGGGAATATTTTCAGATTGCTGGAGCTCTGAAAATTTAGTAACTCGCTTTCAATTAAAGTAAGCCACCCCCTTCTAAATAAAGTCTTAAGACAGCAAAGAAAAGAAGCCCTTGTATGATGACACATTGTAGATTTCTTTAGTGTGATTTAATAAGTTACCTGAGAGAGCATCCATTCCCATGTCTTCTATGCAAATCCCAATGAATTCAATAGGATCTATTTCTCCCTCCTCTATAAGTATTCATAGGACTCTAACATTGATATGATGGAGAGAAAAGAATAGGTTTTCCACAAATTAGAAGATGCTAATGAAAAAAAATTGTCCCAACTATTGAATTCAAGCAAAAGAAAATAACTTGCTTAAGTCATAAACCTGCTGGTTTTAAATTTGTTGGTTTATGAAGATAGCAGTTGACAGATTCAAGACTGCATTGTAGTGTTCCAGCAGAAAAATAAACCACCTAACAAAAAATAATGGAATATTTATTTGAAGATAAATGACTTGTTCTCTTGTGAAGCATTCAAAAGAAGTTACAAAAATTAAGTAAGCAGCTGAAATTTATGAGCAAATTGACTTGACAAGGTTCTATAAACATGTCACTGTATTTTTCCCTCAGCAGATATTTAAAGCCTACAATCAATCATGATGACTTTATTATGAAGAACAAATATGAAAATCTAAACTAGATATTCATCTGGGAATTTTTGGTTTAGGCAATTCACCTCTAAACAATTCAGCAGAGATCTAACAAATCCAACCCCCTCCCCCAATCTACCTGGGTGGGCATTCTGCAGTTTCAATATGTGTCATTGTCTGAGTCATCCTTAATTAAAGTGAAGACATGTCTGGTGTAAAGTCTACAACAATTAATCTCTCTCTTGAGATATGTTACAAATAAATAAAATGCACTGGAAGTCTTATCCTCAAGAGGTAATGTGATATGGGCAATCTTTTTTATGCATATTTATTAGGAAGTTGGCTCTAGTGTGTTCACTAAAACTCATTTTCAAATCATTAGGGCAGAAACATGTGCAATGCTTCTCTGTGATATGGAACTCATGATAGACATTTAGGTTTTATTGGAGATAATATTTCAATTATGGCAAGGTTTTTGCCAAAGCATATCTCATGCAGAAATTAACTTATTTTTATTATTAATTTTACATTAGAGCTTTGGCTGGATAATAATGAACCTTCAGTCTTATATTTCCATCAGTGTTTTATTGTAGCTTTTATTGTTGCCGTTTTGACTTTAAGAAATGAAAAATTTTAATATTTTGTGATGGTATCAGTTTAACTATAATGTAGAAAGTGGGAAAGATGTAATGCTTTAAAGAGCATTTCCAATTTATTCTAATTGTTGCACAAGAGCTAATAAAACTATTTCAGTTGCCATTCTGCCCAGTTAAACATCTTGGTACCTTCCCAGTCTGATGTTGTTCAGAATAAAGTTAAATTTGGTTAATTATTTCTGGGGTATATTTAAGATGTATCATTTCAACCTCTATGTACTAAGTTGTTTTTTATATTTTCACACTAATTAGATGTAATACAGTACATAATAACTTTCATTCTTCTCAGACAGCCTTACTGTTATATAGGAATTGAAGCCAGCTATACTTGAAGGATATCATGCTAGAGAAAGCTGTTAAGAAGATTGAACGCATTGTTAGACAACATATAATATTTGCTAAAGGTATATAATGTATATTATGTACAGCAGTACATTGTAGCATAATCAGAACTGCAATATAGTTCATACACTCACTCATAAACTCCCCAAAATAATACAGCAGTTTAAACAAAATATATTAAATCTGTATTTATTAAACATTATATTATATATTAAATATTGTCTATTGAATGCAACACATAATTAAAATACTAGAATAGAAATATTTGGAAAAAATAGGGTAAAAATTCAGAATTTGAACTGAACATAATTGGGTGATTTAAATAAAGCCAATTTAATTCCCTTCCATGACCCAGAACGTGGAAGATATCATCTACTCCAACATCTTAATAGTGAAGTTGAGATACTGCTTGCCTAGCTGTGGAAGCTCTATAACAAGCCAACAATCAGGTCAGCTGTAGAATCAAGGAAAAATATACTGTATATCATTAATAGGAAAAGATTCACTTGTTCTATTATGTACCCTATTTATCTTGTTGTAAGCACCACTAACCTCCATTTTATAAAACACTGGATATTTCAGCTGAACCACACTGAGAGGGAAGTTGTCCCCTTTGTCTTGCTGATCTCCCACAGCACTAGTTGGAATTGGTCCATCTAGTGCTGGATCACTAGTTAAGTACAGTATGAGTCAGCAGAGTGTTGTAGCTGCCAAAAAGCCAATGCAGTCCTAGGCTGCAACAACAGAGGGATAGCATCAAGATCATGAAAAGTTGCTGCGATCCTAGAAAAAATGCAAAGAACAAGGATAAGAGGTCTGGAGACTAAGCTGTACAATGAATCGTTAAGGGAACTAGGTATGTGTAGCCTAACAAAAAGGATTAAGGGTGACATGATAACTGTCTTCTACTTGAGGGGCTGTCACAGAGATGTGAGGATTGACTTATTCTCCAAAGAATCTGAGGGCAAGACAAGAAGTAATGGATGGAAGCCCCATTTAAAGAGAAATCCTACCTAGAACTAAGGGGAAATTACCTGACAGTGAGAGCAATTAACCAATGGATCTGCTTGACTCCCAGAGTTGTGGATGTTGCATTGCTGGAAGTTTTCAAGAAAAGAGTGACATTAATTTGTCTGGGATGGTATAAGGAGTGCTACCTTGGGCAGAGGGTTGGACCAGAATACCTCCAAGATCCTGTTGTGATTCGGCGTCAGCCTGTGGTTTCGGCAGCTAGTCGGACAATTCTGAAGAGGAGGAGGAGGGTTTGGAGAGCCTTTGGTGTCAGAGGAAGGTTCTGATGCACCGCAGAACTCTCAGCCAGGCCCCTCCCATCTTGTTCCTCCTCAGACCCAGCCGTGTGAGCCTGAAAGATTGGAAGAAGACGATCCACAGCTGGCTGTTCAGGGACGCTAGGAGCAGGAGGCAATCTAGCAGAACTGAGCAAAGGAAAGCAATGAGGCAACTCGGGAGAAGGCAATGAGAAGCCATGCCTTGAGACTGCTGTTTAAAAGGGGAATGTGTGGGAGGTGCTGGTTGCTGAAGGCAACCGTTTGAAGAGCTTCTGATAAAGTCTTGGTGTCAGAATCCATTTATATCATATTCGTAAATGTATGTTTAAAACATTATTCCATGGATTCTGCCATCTCCCGAGGAGGAAGGAACAAATGTGGATTCAGCCCGCCTTAGGCATTTCAAAGATTCAGAGAAGCCTTTTGAACTGGGGGAACAAAAGGGGGGGGGTTAGGATAGGAGGCATCTGGCTTGTGTCTCCTTTTGAAGGAAGAGCAATAACCATAAAATCCAAAGTTCCTTTTCCCATGAAAGGGATGACACCAGGTAAATGATGGGGGGCTGAGCAAATGGGGTTAGGGAAGGGGGGTTGAACAGGGAACTCTTTATAAGGTTTCAATTTGTAGAACAATATTAGATCCTGTCTTGTATTCCCACAGCCAAGCATGTCATAGTAAAGATTTCTTTTTGGACTAGAATTGGCTCCAAGAGTTTTGTCTTCCTAAGACGTGGTTTGGGGTGGGTCCTGACACTTGGTCTGTATTTGTTTAACTTTTGTTTGAACTTTTTCATTTAGCTTTTGCAAATAAATTTGGTTGGATTAGTTCCAGCCTATTGAATATAAAAAGGGGTTGTCCCTGACATTCCAACAGGGCTGGTCGTAGGCTGGAACAGAACAGATCGCTTCCACCCCTATGAGTCTATGATTCTTCAGCCTAAGCCCCAAACATACCTTGCACAACATGGGCCCTTATTATATTGCCAATACACTTCCAAAGGAAACAATTTCTGCGGTAAAGTGCATGAAGATACATTTCTTTAACCTATGCTGCTATGTGGAATAGAAGACACACTGTTCACAAGTGCATAATATGGTAAAGTGGAGGAATAAGATTACAATGCTGATTTTTAAAAAAAATTGTTAAAAAGAATAAGAATTTACTGTTCCTATCTTTTATTTAAGTTCTATGTATACATTTCAGGAGCCACATGGTGGCATAGTGGTGAAGACTCTCTTCTCCCACTCGGGAAGCTGAGAGTTCAATCCTAGGTAGCAGCAGATATTTCTCTCCTAGGACACAAAGAAAAAATATCTGCTGCAAATGCCACATGGTGTCAGGAAGGGCATCCGGCCAGTAAATGCTCGGCTCCATCTAGTTGCCCCAACTCTACCCCAAATTAAGGGATTACAGGGACGTAAAAGAGGAGGTTTTTAATGTACATGTTCCAAGAAGTAGTGAAATGGAGAAAAATGATAGGGAAGCTGAGAGAACTTCACCGGCTCTGTGGTTTCCATCCTGTGAAATTCCACTCAGTGGTGGAATTCACTAAGCAGCTCATGAATCAAGGAAGGTAGAATGAAGAGTGGAAAGTCATTTTTTTATTGCTGCTATTGATTTACTGTGCTTTTATTATTATTTATCATTATCTATTATTTATTAATTTTTATGCCACCCATCTCCCCTGTGGGCGGCACAGCGGCTCAGCAGTTAAGAAACTGGGCTTGTTGGCTGCAAAGCTGGCAGCTCAGTTCAAGTCCCAAGTGCCACACCACAGGGTGAGTTATCATTTTCACCCCAGCTCCTGCCAACCTAGCAGCTTGGAAGCAAGCAAATGCGAGTAGATAAATAGGTACCAATTCAGTGAGAAGGTAACAGCGCTTTGAGACATCATGCTGGCCATGTAACTGTGGAAATGTCTTCATGACAGCGATGCCTCAATGGCCTTGAAATGGAGATGAGCACCCCCCCCAGCCAGCAATGACTGGCAGAGTAAAATTCACAGGGACGCCTTTACCTGTTTTTACTTAACATCTCCACTGTAAAGTGACTCTGGGCTTTGAGGGATATTTATAATTATTGTTATATTTTTAAAACAATAAAAAAGTACTTGATTACATGTCTTGTACAGAACCCATACCCATACATAGTAACAAAAAGAAAAAAAATCTCCTGTTCCAGGATGCTTTTTGTTCCTGCCAGATGAGGCATCATTCATAAAGTATTCCAAAAATAGATGCTCTGGTAAAGCATTTTCATTAAAAAAAATACGGTTGCAAGCAGCTGCACCAAGTGGTTGTTATGCAAGGCAACCAAGCAGAAAATGAGTATGTCTTGCCCAAGGAGTATTTATCCCTGCCAGCCATCTTCCAGCAGCCATGAATTCTAAAGGCGGATCTTTGCCATTCTTTCTAATTCTCATTGTTCTTCTGTTGTACAATAATTTGTCTGCAGCCTTTCAACCATTTGCATATCCACAGAGCTTGGCAATGTTGCGCTTTGGGAGTTGTTGTGTATTTACTTATTGTTATTGTTATATATTCACACATTAAGTTAAACAGAAGTTAACAAGGCTGAGGTAAAAGCGCGGCAGCTTTTGACAGCTGTCAAAAGCTGCCGGACGAAACTGCGCAAGCGCCAGCAAGTGACAGCCCAACACGCGCTACCGCTGACAGCTCCGAGCTGTCAAAACCGGACAGCCCCGATTGGCGGAGACAACGGCGCGGGAACGAACTCACCCCTGGTTGGTCAAACCGTCGGCAGCTGTCAAGTATAAATAGATGTCTTGTTCTCTTGTTCTTTGCCTGGTTCAGAATAAAAGAAGTTAACTGTTAAACTTGCTGTCTCGCCTGCTTACTAGACAAAGCACTGGCGACGAGGATGGGATGCCCGCTTGCCTAAGCTGAAGTCACTACCTAAGGGGAGAAGAGATTTTTTCCCTTAGCCGAGCTGGTCACTTGCTGAAGTCACTGGGAAGCCGAACTTCCATTCAACGCAAGCAGCGGCACCCACAATCACAGACAGCATGACGAACCATGGCCACATTAGAGAATTCGATACCCGCCACCCAGAAGGTTGGGAATCGCATCTGGGCCAGGTAGAAGGATACCTGGTAGTCAAGAAGATTACAGACGACCGGGCCAAGGCAGCCGCCCTCCTTTGGCTCAGCGGCCCCGCCGTATACGATGCTGTGGGGATCTTCACCCCGGAGCCGATCGCCACTATCTCATACGCCGACCTTACCGAGGGGCTGAGCAAATACTTCATGCCCATCAAGTCAGAACTCTACTGGAGAGTGAACTTCGCACGGAAACTTCAGCTACCTGACGAGCCAGCAAACGATTTCATAACCCAGGTCAGACACGCCGCACGTCGGTGCCAGTTCCCGGATTTAGAAGACCGAATCCGGGACCAGATCGTCATAGGGCTCAAAGACGAACGGCTGAGGAAGAAGCTGATCGCCAAGCCCGAAATGATGATGACCGATGTGGCGAGAGAAGTCATCGCATACGAGGACTGCCACGGAGACAACCGACGTGCACCTGACAGTGGACCCAGGGGGTCCGTGCACCAGGAGGACGGCGGGTTCAGCGGTCCCGAAGAGGACGACGGCCCCACAGACATAGATGCGGTACAGCGGCGGTTCGAAAAACTCAGGCTGCAACGCAACTACAGGGGGGGGCCTGCCAACAATCAGAGGGGCGCTAACTTCCCGCCAAACAGAGCAAAGTGTGCAAGCTGCGGCGGGAACCACCCAAGAGCGACGTGCCGGTTCCGCAGTGCCAAATGCCACGGGTACGGGAAAACCGGTCACCTCAAAGCCGTGTGCCGCAGCCGGAGCCGAGAAAACCTGCATGATCTGGAGGTGACAGCCGAAGGTATGACCCTACACACACCCAGAGCCAGGCACAGTCCCGGAACCTTAGTGCTTAATGTAAGGGGGAGGGCGGAGAAATATACAGTCCACAGTACGCTTAAGCCCAAAGTCAAAGTGGACGTTCGGATTCAAGGAATTCCCTGTGAGATGGAAGTGGACTCTGGGTCCTCCGTCTCACTCATCTCATGGCAAACGTACAGGGACATTTGTAACAGAAGTAGGAAACAGCCCGCCCTTCGACCCACCAAACTCCGCCTAGCTGACTTCCAGAAAACGCCCATTAAACTCCGGGGAAAAGCTTCCGTCCCCGTAGAGTTCAAGAAATTTAAAGGATCCCTCCCTATTCTTGTGACCCAAGAAAACAGAATCAGCCTGCTAGGATTAGACTGGTTTGAGGCACTAGGGATCGCGTTGACAGGTGTCAACGCCATTCAGCTGTCAAACTTGGAATCCGTCTGCCTTCAATTCGCGGACGTCTTTGACAGCTCGCTTGGAAAGTACACGGGACCGCCTGTATCCCTTAAACTAAACCCGAATGTAATGCCTGTCAGAATCAAGGCAAGAAGAGTTCCCTTCGCCTTGAGGGAAAAAATAGAAGCGGAGCTTGACAGATTAACAAACTTAGGGGTCCTCGAACCGGTAGAAGGGGCAGAGTGGGAGACACCCATAGTGACCCCAGTTAAGCCAAACGGCCAAATAAGATTATGTGCCGACTATAAGGCGACCCTCAACCTCGCATTGAATGCACATGCCTACCCGGTCCCGGCTGTCAAAGACATCCTCGCGGCCATTAAGTCAGGCGCCATATTTGCCAAGTTAGATTTGGCGCAGGCGTATTTACAGCTGCCTGTCACCCCTGACACCGCTTTGGCTCAAACAATTGTCACCCACAAGGGAGCATTCAAAATTAACCGCCTTCAATTTGGCATCTCTGCAGCCCCGGGAATCTTCCAGGAAATTATGGAGAAAACACTTAAAGGGATTCCCGGGGTCTGCCCATATTTTGACGACGTCCTAATTGCAGGGGAATCAGAAAAAGACCTAGCTGACAAATTAACTAAGGTGCTCCTAAGGTTCAGGAAGGCTGGTCTCAAATTAAAAAGAGACAAATGCTCCATCGGGGTGCCCTCAACAGAGTTCTTAGGTTTTAAAATAGACGCTAAGGGAATTCACCCCACTGACACAAAAATTAAAGCTATTAAAACAGCACCAACCCCTAAAAATAAACAAGAACTTCAAGCCTTCCTGGGGTTAGTTAACTTTTATCACACCTTCCTGCCTCATAAAGCCTCCATTGCTGAACCCTTACATAGGCTATTAGACAAAGGCAAACCCTGGACTTGGTCCTCTGAGCATGACAAAAGTTTTAATCTATTAAAAAACTTACTCTCCAGCAACACAACAGTAGCCCTGTTTAATGAACAGCTGCCCTTATGTCTAGCTTGCGATGCCTCCCCCTACGGCATCGGAGCGGTCCTAAGCCATTTAACTAAAGAAGGAATACAGACCCCTGTAGCGTTCTATTCCAGAACGCTGTCAAAACCTGAGCGCAATTACGCTCAGATCGACAAAGAGGCTTTAGCTATAGTAGCTAGCGTAAAAAAATTTCATGATTATCTGTACGGCCGACCCTTTACCATCTTTACAGACCATAAGCCCCTGTTAGGACTTTTTACAGTAAACAAGCTAACACCACAGATATTATCCCCCCGCATCCTGAGATGGTCCACCTTCCTGTCAGCCTATTCATACAAGCTTGAATACAGGCCAGGGAAAGCTATGGGCCATGCTGATGGCCTAAGCAGACTACCCCAACCAATAGTCGACCCAGACCCAGCACCAGCTGGAAGGATACTGGCTATCTCTGAATTGCCTGAATGCCCATTATCCGTTAAAGATATCTCTGCAGCGACCGCTGCAGACAAGATTTTAGGCAGAGTCTTAGGATATGTCACGACTGGCTGGCAATGCACACCCCCAGACCCAGACTTCCAACCTTATATTTTAAAACAAAGGGAATTATCCACCCATCAAGGATGTTTACTTTGGGGCAGCAGGGTAATCATACCCAACAAACACAGACTCCGGGTGTTAGAGAGCCTCCACGAAGGGCACCCTGGTACCGTCAAGATGAAGGCTCTGGCCAGAAGCTATGTCTGGTGGCCAGGATTAGACAAACAGATTGAGACACACGTAGCCGGCTGCTATTCATGCCAACTGGTTAGAGCCGCCCAGCCACAGGCTCCCATACATAGATGGGAAACCACAAAGACACCCTGGTCTCGTATTCACATAGATTACGCAGGTCCATTCCAAGGACAATCATTCTTAATTGTAGTAGACAGCTATTCGAAATGGCTAGAGGTAGCGCCAGTAGCTAGCACAACTTCATCAGCCACAATTCAAGTTTTAAGGGGATTATTCGCAACACATGGGCTCCCTGATGTTATAGTTTCCGATAACGGCCCCCAATTTACCTCCTACGAATTCCAGAGTTTCACCACGGCGAACTCTATTAGGCACACCACCACGGCTCCCTTTCACCCATCGGCGAACGGTTTGGCAGAGGTGATGGTGAAATCAACCAAGGAGGCACTGCGGAAAATAATCTCCGGCAACTGGCACCGAAGACTGGCACAATTTCTCTTATCACAACATACCACACCATGCACAACCACTGGGAAGTCCCCAGCAGAGCTTCGTTGGGGCAAAGAGATTAACTACCAAATTAGACCGTCTACACCCAGACAGATCCCCTCCAGACCCAGAACCACCCCTCCAACATAGAACTCTTAACACAGGACAAGCCGTCTGGGCAAGGAATTACGGGGGGGGGGCAACAAATGGACACCAGGGGTGGTCATCGAACAAACAGGCCCCCTGTCATACATCATAGACATTGGACAAGATTCACATATCCGCAGACACATAGACCAACTTCGGCGGCGCAGTCCTCAAAACATTGGGGAAAGGGGTAACGACGAATTGCTAACAGAAGCACCGCCACGAAGCCCCGCACGCCAAAATTCCCCCGATCGGAATATACCATTCCAACACCCCGCTCCAAGTGACGCGGAACCTGCGGAGCCAGACCCCCTGCCCCCGGGGCCAAACCTAGAAGCCCCTGAAGAAAGAGAGCAACCAACCGAGACGACCCCCCGGCGCGCCGAAAGAATAAAAAGACCTCCTACCTACCTAAAAGACTTCGAATGGGGAAACCCGAAAAAGAAACAGTTGGGGAAAAATCAACGCAATCAGAGGGAGGGGTAAGGGGTGTTGTGTATTTACTTATTGTTATTGTTATATATTCACACATTAAGTTAAACAGAAGTTAACAAGGCTGAGGTAAAAGCGCGGCAGCTTTTGACAGCTGTCAAAAGCTGCCGGACGAAACTGCGCAAGCGCCAGCAAGTGACAGCCCAACATGCGCTACCGCTGACAGCTCCGAGCTGTCAAAACCGGACGGCCCCGATTGGCGGAGACAACGGCGCGGGAACGAACTCACCCCTGGTTGGTCAAACCGTCGGCAGCTGTCAAGTATAAATAGATGTCTTGTTCTCTTGTTCTTTGCCTGGTTCAGAATAAAAGAAGTTAACTGTTAAACTTGCTGTCTCGCCTGCTTACTAGACAAAGCAGGAGTAGATAGGTAAATTGCCATTCCCTGTGGCCACTTTTTTCTGCTCACATTTCTCTGGAATATTCTTCAATGGTTAGTTTAACATGCATTTTATTGAGTTATTTGTTAGATTTATATTGCAGTGTTTCTTCAGGAGCTCAAGCTGGCATGCAGCAGTGCCATTCAAGAGGATAGTCATGCCCATGCAATTGAAGCCCCATCCCTTGGTATCTGTATGTGATGTCAATGGCCATACAAAAAGGACTGGGTTTTCGACTGTGCAGTTGCAACCAAAATCATCACTTGTTTTACCAACCCTGACCCCGCAGACAACTCTGGTGGCATGACCAGTAAAGAAAAAAGAGAATGTCTCCTTTGTCTTAAATTCTTGGTGACTTCCTAAATATGTCCATGCAGTTTTGTTGACACTGATAGGGATGGCTACTGCTTCTTCCAGGATACATTTTTAAGTTCCTAGTGGAGCCTATGGACCAAGTGTTTCCAGGTGATTTTCCATTATGTTATTAAATAGAATTGATTCTGTTTAGTTTTTCCTTATAGGCCAAAACTGTTAAGACAGTTTGGCAATGTATCTAGTATTCCATCTATACAGGTTATGCCTACAGCCTTGGGAGATAGTAATAGATCAAAAAATAATAATAAGCTCAAAATAATTCTATATGCTTTCATGACATTTTTGAGATAAATCTGTTTTCCTGTTCCCAGACAACCCTTTAACCATTACCTTATGCTTGAGATGGAATACATGTGAAAATTTGGTGTCATTTCAATTATAAGACAAGGTGATACAGGTACCAAAAAAACCCCTATGATATCTTCCTATTTATTGAATGTACCTGGGATGCATTAGTGTCTTGGCCTATTCTTATTTTGTAATAAAGCATAGATATCTGTGGAGTTCTTTGGAGCTGAGTGGCCAATAAAATTGAAATAAATAAATAACAATATCAAAAAGTACATGATGGGACAGTAGGCCAGCTAGAGGTGGTTGATCTACAGCCAACAGGCATATCTGACTTTCACTTCATTCCTATGGTTGGTAATTGTAGGTGGGTGTTTGCCTTCCTTATCCACTGACTTGCTTTGCAGTAGGGCCATTGGTTTTCTTTATTTGTAGGAGTGGAGGAATATTGGCATTTTGTATGTTGATGGTTACCAAGCATCTTAATCTACCACCCGACTTGCATCCAGGATTCTGGCTTTGATTTTCTTGCCAGTTATGAATGACTTGTTAATCTTAAATATTGTGAGGTGGTTCTTGCTATTAAGAGATGCAAACTAGAGGTAGTTACTGGATGCTACTTTGAGCCCTTTCTTATTTTGCAACAGATGTCAGCAAAGTTCATGCTCCCAAGTTTTGACAAGGACTTTGAGGCCTGCAGGGGCACGGAGGTCACAGAACCAGCAAAATAATGGCTGTAGAGTAGTTGAACCATTGAAGGAAGATTCTTTCTTCTTTTATCAGCCCACCAGGTAAACCAGACTAGGAATTCAATTCCATGGGAATGCTAAAACAATTGTCAAATAAAACAGAATTGTGCAAGCCTGAATGTGTCTTGCCTCCTGCCTCTTCTTATAGTACAGTGAATTAAGAAGGCATTTACCTGAGTTGCTTCCAAATTTATCTGGATGTTCTAGACTTTAAAAAAATGTTCCACTCCCTTTTGTCTAGGCAAGGAGCCTATGTCTATCTTCATCAAGGTCATCTTCCTTTTTCTCCCTCCTCCCTTGCCTTTTATGGGTTTAAAGAGCAAATCTTAAGAAGTAGCTATTTTGCTTTTTAAAAGCTGATACCTCTGAAACGGGGAAAAGATCTCCCAATATTTGTGGTCTATATCAGGGTTTTAATAAGTACAATAGGTTCTGTAAGCATCTATGTGGTTTAAAGGGTTTCTTTTGGCTCTTAAGCTCTCCCGAAGTACCACTTCTTTGATCCATTCAGGTGATCCAAATGTTCTGGAAGAGTCAGAAAAGGTCTTGAGAACATAGGTGGCCTGTGGAGTTTCCCATCTATTTTCTTCTGTATCCCATGGGCTAGTTTTTGAAAATGTTCAGCATTTTTCAGAGTATCATGGGGTCACTAAACTTTTGTCCTTAGTCCATTCCTGTATTTTGTCAAGCCATTCATTTTTCTTTAATACCATATTTTTTGTAAAAAATTAGTTTTTGCTCATGAATTCCTCCATTGAATCCAGGGCATTTTAGAGATGGATTGAGAAACATTTATTCTCTCAACATATTGAATTAGAGCAGGGGTGTCAAACTCAATTTCATTGAGGGGCACATTAGCATTGCGGTTGCCCTCAGGGGGGTGGGTGGGTGTGGCCTGGGTGGGCGTGGCCTACTGGGTGGGCGTGGCTAAATTGCATATGGCCTACTGGGTGGGCATGGCCAGCTCTACATCATTCGCATCAAAGGTGCCTATGTGGGCCTGGGCAGGAGTGGGACAGATCAGAGGGTCTCTGGCAGGAGGAGGGTCTCTGGGCCAGGACCAAGGCAGTGGGGGCCGTTCCCTCACTGCTTCCAGGATGGCTTCACGGGCCAGATGAAACCACTTCGCAGGCCGGATCTGGCCCCCGGGCCTTGTGTTTGGCATGTCTGAATTAGAGAAATGATTATGTCAGTCCCGAAGTTGTCCCTTATCCTTCCTATTCTACCAGTGAAGTAACATTGAAATAAATTTGTAAATGGCTAAATGTTTTGGACTTTATGCCTCTGAAAATAGCCTAGCATGTGCAAGAGTGGCTTTTTAAAGACTATTTGCCACAATAAATCTTTTGATACTAAAAAGCTTTTTTAAAAGGGCAAGGGCCCTTGTTAAAATGAGACTTTTCTCTGAAACAATCACTAACTCTTCTTTTCTAAACCCAAGAACAATAAACAAAGGACACAAAATGTACAGAAATGCAAGCAAAACAGTAAATAGAAGCAGCAGTACTTCTTCTCCAACAAGGCACTTCCTTCACAATAACAATAAAATATTGATAGCTCCGTCTTTGTCCTGCCATCAGATCACCAAATGTAACTCAAAGAACTCACTCAAACATTTCCAAATCATTTCTTGATCATAGGTATTTAATCACATAGTGATTCTTGGATATTACCTCATATTCTCCTTCTCCCTGTTCATCCCATTCCTTGTCCCTCTCTTTTTCCCATTTTGAGTACTTCTTTCTCTGTCTTCCTTTTCTTCTTTCATGAGTTCCATAATCGTCACACTTCTGAATACAGAATAACAGAGTTGGAAGGGACCTTGGAGGTCTTCTAATCCAATGCCCTTCTCAAGCAGGAGACTCTATCCCATTCCGGACAAATGGCTGTCCAGTCTCTTCTTAAAAACTTCCAGTGTGGGAGCACCCACAGCTTCTGGAGGCAAGCCATTCCACTGATTAATAGTTTTCATCATCAGGAAATTTCTCCTTAGTTCTAGGTTGCTTCTCTCTTTGATTAGTTTCTATTCGTTGCTTCTTGTCCTACCTTCAGATGCTTTGGAGAAAAGGTCGACCCCTTCTTCTATGTTGTGATTCAGTGTCAGCCTGTGATACCGGCAGCTGAGTCTGATGATTCTGAAGAGGAGGAGGAGGAGGGGTTTGGAGAGCCTTTGGTGTCAGAGGGAGGCTCTGATGCACTGCAGGACTCTCAGCCTGACCCCTCCTGTCATGTTCCTCATCAGACTCAGCCATGTGAACATGAGGTATTGGACATAGATGATTCACAGCTGGTTCTATTCAGGGATGCTAGGAGCAGGAGGCAATCCAGCAGAGTAGAACAGAGAAAGGCCATGAGGCAACTCAGTGAGAGGAGGAGAAGGCAATGAGAAGCCACGCTTTGGGACTGCTGATAAAAGGGGAAGGTGTGGGAGGTGCTGGTTGCTGAAGGCAACCATTTGAAGATCTTCTGCTAGAGTCCTGGTCTGTTATTCCTGTTTAACTCTTGTTTGAACTTTTGGTTTAACTCTTGTTTGAACTTTTGATTTCTTTGTAAATAAATTTGGTTGGGTTTTTCCAGCCTGTTGACTATAAAAAGGGGTTGTCCCTGACATTCAAACAGGGCCGGTCATAGGCTAGAACAAAACATTCTATGTGACAGTGCCTCAAGTATTGGAAAACTGCTCTCATGTCACCCTTAGTCCTTCTCTTCATTAGACTAAATATATCCAGTTCCTGCAACTGTTCATCTTATGTTTTACCCTCCAGTGTCCTAATCATCTTTGTTTCTCTTCCCTGCACTCTTTCTAGAACATCTGTTTTGTATTGGGGTGACCAAAATCAAGCATGGTCTTACCAAAGCAGTATAAAGTGGTACTAACACTTCATGTGGCCTTGATTGTATTCCTCTGTTGATGAATCCTAGGATGCATTGGGTTTTTTGGTAGTTGCAGCACATTGCTAGCTCATACTTAAGTGGTTGTTCACTAGGTTTCCTAATTCCCTCTCACAATTACTGCTGTTGAGCGAGGTACCACCTTTTTTATACTTGTGTATTTGATTCTCTATATCCTTTTTTCAACCCACAAAGGTCCTTTCTTCTTCAGAATTTGTTGTCCCTGTTTTCCACATTTTCACTTCTTTCCCCCATGCCCCTTCTTTTCCTCCTATATCTATTACCTGCTTTCCCAGTCTCTCACTAATTTCTTCTGGGGATTGTGGGTCGAAGGCGAATTAAAATGTCTTCTTGATTGTTTCATTCTCCTATCCTCTCTGACTCAAACTACTACTTCTAACTGACAAGGATAATCTATCAAACTTTGGAGAACTCCAAGATGGTGTTTGCCATATAATTGCCATCTTTTTTAAAAACATAAACAAACAAACAAAACTAAATTCCTTCTGTTCCAGAAATCCTGGAATGATCCCCATATCAGTAATGGGTTTTAATTTTTCCACAAGTGATAAACAGCACTATTCTGTTAATTGTGGCATAAAATCTGAGACCTGCAGATTTGGCATCTTCCCTCTGCCTTTGTTGCCAGCAGTGCGCTTTCCTTCGTGGGAGAAAACGAATAACCCACATGTGGCTGGCTGCTTAGCATCCGTCACTATCAAAAGATGTCAGTTCAACTACTGCCTGCGGCAGCCTTTGTAAACAGCAGCCACTGCCAAAGATGTGTGAGTGGAAGGAATCAACAGATGCAGACACACAATCTTCTTCTCTGCTTCTCAGCCCAGAGTTATGTCATTTCTCAGCTCTCTGACTTTGATGGATGCCAGAACTGTGCAATCTAATAAAAGTCACATTACTCACTCTCTCCTGGCAAGCTCTGGGTTTTTGTAGCCTGTTACTCATGCCTCACTCATGACTCACTTAGCAAAGCACTGGCTGTCGGCCACTCTCTTATGACCTGACAAGAGGCAGTTGGTTTCCCCTTTGTTCTCTCCCCTTTGCCACTTCCTTCTTGCCACATTTGGTTCTCCAGAAACTTCAGGAAGACTCTACCATAATGTCCTGCCAAGCAGAAGATCCATCTGCACGTTCTCTCTATGGCTAGTTACTACATCAGGTCTCTTAACTTGCAGATGTGCATACACATGTTGTCAATGAGAGTACATTCAGTGAAAACACTGACTTTCCAGATGGGTCAGAGGATTAAGTGTTATAATAAGTCTTATTCCAAAAAAACATTGACGTGAGGATAAAAGCTGTGTTATAGCTAACAGTTGGGTAGGTTAAAGAAACAGATAATCACTTTCCAATCTAGAGACTGTTTTATAAACCAAGTTGCCTGTTTCTGAGTACAGAATGGATAATTTTTTCCTGTACCTGAGCATCAATAATAATAATGACGCTACTCTCGTAACTGAAAAGGCAAGGGATCTGCAAAACCGAATACTAAAAACCAAAGAGCATGTGAAGAAAAATGGACTACAATTAAATATAAAGAAGACCAAGCTAATGACAATAACAAGCCTTAGAACTGACAATAGAGATACTGAAAGGCTGCATAGTTTCTGCCTTTTAGGTTCAATTATCAACAGTAAAGAACCAGCGATCGAGAAATACATCACAAACTAGCACTTGACAGCAGCTGTGAAGGCCTTGGAAAAGCTAATCAAATGCCATCATGTGTCTTATATCTACACAGATTAGAATCGTGAAAGCCAGAGTATTCTCTGTCACATTCTATGGAAATGAAAGTTGGACTTTGAAGAAGCAGGATGGGAAAAGTATTAAGGCTTCTGATCTCTAGTGCAGAAGGGTTCCAGGTTCCCCGTGTGTGTGTGTGTGTGTGTGTGTGTGTGTGTGTGTGTGTGTGTTTCTTCTTCCGGAAAGGTGGAAGGAAAAAGAAGAAGAGGATGACCAGTAGTAAAGTAGCTGAACTCATTTACAGTGGTGATGAAGGCACCATTGGGAGACTTGAAAGACCAAGTTAGGGATAGCTCGCCAGGGAGAAAATCTATCTACGTGGTTGCTAGGAATAAAAAAAGACTCGCTCACACATAATCAATTAGTTAGTAATAACCTAATGGACCTCACAGGTATTTCTGGTACGAAGAAGGAAAAGAAGAAAAGGATCTGAGAGGATGTATAAGACAAAGTCTGTTTTAAAACAGTGGATCATTTAAAAGCAAAGTATGCATGGCAATCTCACCATTAGCATCACCGTCAAGAACTTTTTACTCCAAAGAGAGCTAAAGGAAATAAGGTTTAATTACATACGCCAATGTGACATATGAACAATTAACAGAAACTGCTCAATGATGGAAAATCTGCATGGTTCATATATCTTCATATAACTGGAAAAATAAAAAGGAAGCCCAAGAAAGAAGGTGAAATTTTGAGAAAGAATTTGAAATCTTATAGAAAACCAAGGTAATCTATTAGGATGTATTTATAAATTGTTATTTAATATGATAGGGAGGTGATGAAATGGATGGAAAATTTAAGTGAAATAATCGCAATGAATGAATAGGAAGCATTAGTAGAAGAAAATCAATACAAATTGCTCCAAATTCCAATGTAAGGCAAAACTGATACAAAAAAAAGATGGTTGATAATTCCATCAACATTTATCAGGAAAAGCAGTTTCAACAAATGTTAGAAATGCCATAACAAAGAAGAAAAAGTTTACCATATTTGGAGGCTATGCAGAAAGGCCCTTCTCAAAAGTATTAGAAAGAAATGCATCAAAATATTTTTTTAAAAAAATCCTAAAAATAAAATTTGAACTGAAATTGTTCAGATATTTTTATTCTTCCTAGATGTAATTCCAGAAAATACAAATGAAAAAAATATTACAATTTACTAAGATTATTGACAGCAATAAGAACAAAACTGGCACAACATAGGAAAAGAGAAACACTGCTGACATTATCAAACTGGGAGACAAGAATTAAAGAATGGGCTACAGTGATAAAACTGGTAATATAAATCTACACTAGAAGTTTAACCAAATTCAAGCAGGAATGTCTACAGCACCTTATATACTGTAGAAAGGCAGATATTTGGAATATGGTTTCTAGGACTTAATAAACAGAAATCAACAACAATTAATATTCAATGCAAAGCATAAATATTTAAACTGTGGTTAGTGGCTGAGCACACAAATGGGAAAGATGGAGAGGGTGTGTTACCTGTTTTTTTTCAAAAATCTATATTTAATAGTATATTCATTTGTGCCAGCTTGTTCTTTTTTAAAAAACTTATTTTGTATTCTATTATTTGTTTTGTATTTTTTTAAAAAGAACTACATTCAGTGTGAAGAACCATCACAGAGGAAGCCATGGTTCAAAAACCAAATTGAAAATTAAGGGAGACAACAATGCCCAGTGAAGAAGTTAATATTATAAAGTTTAGTTATGAGCAAGTTGGATTCGATTCATCATAGAAGGAACTTTTGCTATGTTGCATTCTCTGGCTTCATTCTATAGAAAGTGGTGGCATGAACAAATTTCTCATAACTCCTGTTCAAGGAGCTTTACTAATCTGGTTGTTATGCTGGGTCATTCGTGGTGTTTTTCTTTGAGATCTGAATTGATAATTAAGGTAATAATTCCATAGTACATTACATAATGGTATATTGTTCCCCTCTGTAAGCATTGAAATCTGTTTTTTCTAAATTTTATTACTGTAGGTTGAATAAACCACAATTTTATGAGTTAGTACAGCATACCATAATTTATAAATCACAGTATCTGGATTCCAAAAGGACAGAGTCAAAATCAAACAGACCATAATTATAATTCTGCAGATTGTGAGAACCCAGCCTCTATGTTGACATCACACTGTACTAGTAGTGTACAGAATACATTATTGGCCACTTTAACATGTGTGGCATTCAGCTCCCAGAATTCCCCAGCCAACACTGAACTGTGGACTCCAGTCTTGGTTGACCAGGAAAGATATCGGTCCCAACCCCTGCATCCTGATCCTTTAAAGTAGAGATTCTAGAAATTGAACATGGAATCATCTGCATACAAGACACGGTCTCTCTAAGCTAGTTTTCTTATAGGTTCTCATCTCAAATATTTAACAGAAATAAAAACTGCAGAAAATCAGCTTGAACTGCAATTTAATCAATCTGAATATAGGAAGAATTATGCAAACACACTGGCGTTGGGATTCTACACACATTCAGAACAATGCAATTCATTAATTTTATGCCAGAAAACACAATCTGATTTGAAAGACCTGATAAGCACATGCAAGCATGTTGTTTATTTTCTAAGAAATAGGAGGTGGAGCCAAATATAAGTTCCATTTATAATTCCCTTCAGTTGGGTTCCCTCTTGTGGCTGTAGTGTAATATATCATTTCAGGACATAGGAAATAGCTACATTCCTACATGGAATAGACTGAGGAAAGATACCCACTTTGGAGAACTAAAATGTCCTATTGAAGAATAATGCAGGATGAAGTCATCTTGCCTTGATCTTGTCATGAATTATATTTGCTGAAAGAGCACATTTCCCCTAAATTTGAAACTTTTAGCTGTTTTGTTAGTGTTATTTTTCATTCATAACATTTAATCTTGTAAATAAACGGGTAAGCAGTGATATATATATACATATTGAGAAAAATAGTAGAACACCAGGATAAATATAAAAGAAGACAACTGTTTAATAAACTTAGCTTTCGTTGGCTAACATACATATATATATATACACTATAACATATACATACATACATATGCATACATACACACACACACACACTATAATATATATACTATAATATATATATTATACTAGACAGTCACTTGTCTGAGATGGTATAGGTTCTCCTGCTTGAGCAGGGGGCTGGACTAGAAGACCTCCAAGGTCCCTTTCAGATTCTATTCTATTCTATTCTATTCTATTCTATTCTATTCTATTCTATTCTATTCTATTCTATTCTATTCTATTCTATTCTATTCTATTCTATTCTATTCTATTCTAGTTCAGTGGTTAAATTTCCGCAAAATGAAAGCTAAATATGTTCAGTTGCAGTTTTATGATTTGATAATATTACTACTGACCTTGTAGTTCAAGTGAGGTAATTTTTGCCATTAGCGCAATAACTTTTGCTTATAATACTTCCTTCCTTCCTTCCTTCCTTCCTTCCTTCCTTCCTTCCTTCCTTCCTTCCTTCCTTCCTTCCTTCCTTCCTTCCTTCCTTTTTTTCCCATTTGCATGTAATCATTGCACCAACATGCCTTAGCAATCTTTTTTCTTTCATGTCTCTATAACCTGGCCTTCCTCACATCCTCAGCTCATGAGGGAAAAAAGTTGTCCTAAATTGTACTGATATTAAATTAGTGTGTTCCCCTCCCCCACTTATTCTGACACTGCCCAAGAACAGTGGACAAGAGTTTGACATTTGTTAATGTTTGACATCTATTACCTTGGGAGGAATTATAGTGCCTTGGAGGGTGACTACAGTGAGCTGAGACCAAGGCAGGAAAGACAGGATAAGGTTGATAATCAGGATAAGCAATTTCATGTTAGTACAGGTAGTCCATTACTATAATTGAGCCCAAATTTATGTTGCTAAGTGAGAAATTTGTTAAATAAGTTTTGGCCCATTTTATGACTTTTCTTCCCACATTTGTTAAGTGAATTGCTGCTGTTGTTAAATTAGCAACATGGCTCCCCCATTGACTTTGCTTTGTCAGAAGGTCGCAAAAGGGATCACATGACCCCAGGACACTGCAATCGTCATAAATATGAACCATTTGCCAAACATCTGAATGTAAATCACATGACCGTGGGTGTTAAGTCGTAGGCTCTGGTGAACAGGAATGAAGACACACAGCTGAGTACAGAGGAACTCATTCTTTATTCAAGCTGAAACTGTACTGGACTTGGGCCGCTCCCCGCCACAATATATAGCCAAACCCTATGGTAGCAACCAATCAGATTAAACCCGTGCTTGCCACCCGAGGCTGACCAATTGCAGGACTAGAGACGTCCTGTCTGGGTTGCTGGAGAGCCGTTAGCTCTCCAGCAACGCACGTGGTGTGGTACCAAAAGCCCAGTACATAACAGTGGGGATGCTGCAATGGTCATAAGGGTGAAAAATGGTCATAAGTCACTTTTTTCAAAGCTGGTGTAATTTCAAAATGTCACTAAATGAACTGTTGTAAGTTGAGGGCAACCTGTATAGTTTTTGGCTGATTCAAGGTTGGTTGGGAACATTCCAGCTCAGCAGTGGAAAAGCCCCCCCCCCATTTCTCTATAAGAAGTTTATTACTGCTGGAACTAAATTCACAGACTGTAATAAAATCCAACCTCAATTTATGTCCCCTTGTTGCATTGTTTGAAAAAAGTACCAGAGATAAAAAGGTATCTTATGAAGAAGCCTTTAACCAGATTCCAGAAGAGCAAATGTTGACGATCTTCGTTTGGTTCTCAGGATGTTCTTCTGGAGTGGTTTTTGTTTTCACCAGTTTTCCAGACTATCAAATAGTTTAGAATCCCTGGGTAGGGTCTAAGGTCCTGACTGACCTCTTAGCCTCTGTGCACAGGTAAGTTCAGCCAGTTGCTGTTACCTATTGATTGACTAATATACCAATACAATTTATTCATTCATCAAATTTATATGGTGGCCCATCTCATGAAAGAATGACTCTGGGCGACGTACATTAAGACTATAAAAAGTAATACATTTAAAATATATTCCATATATATTTTATGGATGTCCCATAAGGCAGGTGCCACTTCCCAAACACACATGCACACACAATCACAGGGAACCCTTCCCTCATGCTTTCACTGAAGGGTCCCTTCTTCATTCATCTCCAACCCCACCATTCTCTCTTTTTTTTTGGTTCTCATCCAGAGGAGAGAATCAGTCTTCAGTGGAAACTCATAGTCCACAAACACAGGCAAGCTAGCCAGGAGATAGAGTCCATATTGAAGTGGAAATTACCACATTATCCTTTTTCTCTCTGGGAATAGCTGAAGGAAAGACACAATGGCCTCTGCTGGGAAGGGGAATCCATAACAGCCTGTCTGTCAAGGTTGAATTGCTAAGATGCCTGCTAACTTCTATCACTATTCAACTTGCCATAGAAACAGGGGGGAGAGGTAGAAAGCATGAGGAGGAAATGGGAGCCTACGAAGCTGGCCATGGACTGTTAAAGCCTACAAGAATGCCAAGGTCACTAATGCAGGTGTCTGATGGAGAAGTGGACCATTCTCATAGAAAACAAAGACATATATCAGACATGTCAAACACAAGGCCCGGGGGCCGGATCCGGCCCGTGAAGTGGTTTCATGTGGCCCGCGAAGCCATCCTGGAAACAGTGATGGAACGGCCTCCACTGCCTTGGCCCTGGCCCAGAGACCCTCCTTCTGCCAGAGACCCTCAGATCTGTCCCACTCCTGCCCAGGCCCCCATAGGCTCCCTTGATGCCAACGATGTAGAGTTGGCCATGCCCACCCAGTAGTCCATACACACTCTAGCCACGCCCACCCAGTAGGCCACACCCACCCAGGCCACACCCACCCGGCCCCCTGAGGGCAACCGCAATGCTGATGCGGCCCTCCATGAAATTGAGTTTGACACCCCTGATTGGGCAGAGGATGGAGGTTAAAGAAAGCAATTGTTAACTAGGCAGATTTTTGTGTGGGAAAACCAGAGCTGGTTTTATCTCTTCAGTTCTGAGATGTGTATTCAATAAGGTTTTATCTTTTATGGCATTTCAAAGTTTGATTCCTTGATTTTGAGTTCACTAGTCAGACGGTTGACATTGTCACTCTACTGTCAGCCTCCTCCACCCCACCAGTTGCTGCCAACACCTCCAAAGTCCTGATATCCTGGTTGGCCTCTCAGTTGGAGAGTTGTCCAACCAGGGTTGCACAACACTATGGCAGACAGAGAACCTCCGTCATGACCATGTGTCAAGAATCTTTCAATGTCCCAACCAGCTGCAAGAAATGTCCAGTCCTCTATTGCTGCTGACTAAAAAATGGCCAGCCTGACTAACCTGGCATCAACACAGTCCCTCTGACAGCCACTGACAAACCAAAGGAAATAAAATGTGTATAGCAGAAATAAACACACAACATTGATGGGCCATCTCCATAATTACCATCGGGTCTACAGGTGCAACAGATGTGGTAGGCATAGTCAGCGCAGCAATGCAGCCCCTCCTCCAATAACACAGCTCAATCAGGTCCAGATCCAGGTCCAAAACTACATCTAGTTTCAATCCAGGTAGCATATAAACAGCATACTAATATGAGGACTGTCCATGGTTCCTACTCTCTCCATCTTCTTGTAACCTCTTGATTGTTGCGCAATCTATAGCTTTCTCATAAGAAAGTTTGTTGAAAAGATGCATGAACTACAGCTAGAGAGAATCCTGGATGAAATGGGTTATCTGGACCCTTTTCAGTCAATATTCAGCTCTGGTGTTGGACAAAAGCTGCACTGTTTTTTTAGTTTTTGTCCTGTGGCAAACCAGGATAGGGTTGTGTGACTCTTTTGGTTCTCTTTGATCTGTTTGCAGCTTTTGATTCCATCAAAATTAAAATCTCTGCAGTTCTAGGCAAGATGTCTAGACTTCAAAAGCCACTCTGTATGTTTTTCTCTCACTTAAAAAGTTTTCCCCTCCAAAAAAGATTTTCCCCCAAATTTCTCTTCAACCCTCTTTTAGAATATTCTACTCCTTTCGCAGGAAGGCATTGTGCATCTACAAAGTGCATCAAAGAAAATACTTGAAAGATGAGAACCAGTATATAGTAGTAGTAGTAGTAGTAGTAGTAGTAGTAGTAGTAGTAATAGTAGTATTAGTAGTAGTATTAGTAGTAGTAAAAGTGTTGAATTCAGACCAGGAAAATCTACATTTGGTTCCCTACTCAGCCATGGAGTTCACTGAATGACTTTGGGCTAGACCCTTTTTTCAGTCTAGTACCTGATAAGAATAAAATGAAGGGAGACTATTTTGAACTTTCGAGACAAAAGGCAGGATTATAAATGCAATAAGGAATCAACAGATGAGCCAACGAGAAGACCCATCAACCTAATTGACTTACAGTCCTCTACTTTATATGGCATCTTAGAGCCTCCACAATAAGAAGATCAGATGCAGCTTGGAATTGTTCCCAGAGTAGTGTTACGTTCAGTCACTGAAGAGAAAGAAAGTTCATTGGGGTGTTCCTTCCGTCAAGCAAGAAAGTGAATCACCAATCAGGGTATGAGCTGTGCTATCTCTTCCTTAATGATCCCAGGCAGAAATAAAGCAAAAACAAAATTGGGGAGGTTAACTAGTATGTCCTTAGACGTCTGGGACCTCGTAATTAAATCCCTTACAACTGAATGCCTATTAGGTTTATTTCTCTTGGTGCCATAAAATAATAAAACAGCGGTGTATGTACATATCCTTCAGAGGTCCTGATATGATGCCAGTCAATGATTTAAGTTACAAAGAAGCAGCCATACAAAAAGCCTAAGATGTGCAGCATTGTCCAAACAATTATTCCCAGGTGTTATTGGGCCTGCTATGTATTCTAACTCTTTTGTAAGTCTTCTGCTCTTCTGAAGGGTCTTTCAAATCTCTGGAGCAAATTTTAAAGAGGGTATAAGGGACTGCAGGAGAAGAGGGATTTGATGATGTTTACCTTCCCTAACAAGATTTTTAGCTGTCTTATTACACAGTAGAAACTCATTTACCTGTAGGAGGCAGGTAATGACAGGATGGGATTAGAAAATGCTACTTTACACTTTAATCCAATTTTTTCCAGGTTAATGCCTTCCCCAGATGTTTCAGACACCAGCCTTCATCAACAAACTTTTGTGGTAAAACTCCCACACATCTGGAGAGTTACCTGGGTGGGGAAGTCCAACTAACAATTTCCCATGCAAAAGTCCATTTCAAGAGGAAAATGCGGTTTGTAGTTTGTTGCTAGACTTGCAAAGGAATTAGCAAAGGCTTCGCTTTTTAGAAGCGATGTTGTAGATTAAAAAGATGGAATATGATGCTGAAAAAAAAAGATCACACTTCATTACAAGCAACGATCATTGCTTCATAAAGAGGAACAAGAACAAAAGAAGGGAAAGGGCATTTATAGGAGTGGGAAATTCTCAGGCTCTGGTTTCTATGGCCACAGAAGGTGGGTCAAATTATATTTATTTCACATCTTTTCAGAGGAGAGAGCGGTGTTTGGAAGTACCCTTTGTTTCCCATGCTAATGAATGGTGGGAGAGTAGGTGCGCAGCCTTAAGCTAGAACAGGGGTAGGCAACCTTGGCTCTTTTATGACTCATGGACTTCAACTCCGAGGTTACCTACCCCTGAGCTAGAACAAGAAAATCTGTGATTTTTTCCATCAAGTACATTGTTGCAATTTCCTTAGTTGGGTCTGCTGCTGGGTGGCTGCAGAGGCTGAGTCTTCACTGGCTTTTGTTCGTTTGAGTGATGCTGGTAGTCTTCATTTATGGGCTGCTTGTTTGACGCTCATTCAAAGTAACAACAGTCCTGTAAAAGGAGATTTATGACCAGTCCCTGAACTTGTGGCTGTGATAGCATCTCCACAGTCATGTGATTGCAATTTGGCCACTTGGCATATGGTGTGCATTTACCTCGGTCACTGCATCCCATGATCACATAATGACAGCCAACGAGCAATGTCAGTGGGGAAGCTGGCAGGAAGTCACAGGTTGTGGTCACATGGTATTGTGCATAATAACCATGGTGATTCGCTTAAGGACTGCAGCCAGACTGCAATCAATAAGTGAGGACTACTTGTTTTTTTTATTCTATCACGACAGCTTTGTTTTAGGGTAGGAATAGAGTCTTCAGTTCTGATGGGGTTATGCGAAGCTAGGGATTCAACCTGATTTTATTTCTGAGGTTTTAGAGTTTGGCCCTGATCTTTTTTCTGAGGTCCTGGGATGGATTCTCCATTTCTGATTTGCCACAAGAGCTCTTTCGCTTTATTTAATAGAAGCAAGCAGTAATCAACCCCCCCCCCCAAAACAACAATGTTATTCTGAAACACAGTGTGGCTTCTAGACTTTAAAATTTGCTGTGCCCATTCTACCTGCAGTCTATATAATGAACTGATATCATCTTTTTTTATGGGCGGATGTATTTTTTAACCTTTACCTTTCATTTGAAATGTGTATAATTAAAGCCAGGCTCTTAAGGTTGGGACTAGACTTTCTGGATCTTCTTCTAAATACACTTACTTGTTGGTATTTTTGCTCTAGGGTAATTAGAACTATAGCTTGCTCAGGAGAGTGTATGTAGGACTGGAATCTTAATTAACTACAACCAGTCGAATTGGCAGAAGAAGCTAACTACAGCCTAGCTACTGCAAATGAAGCAAAGTCAAGCAAGGTTGCAGCAGCTACAAGAAAATTAGTTTAAGGGTTTTTCTCCCCTTATCATTCCTTTTTTTCTTTTGCAATTAGAATTGAGTAACTGGAAACATTTGACCGCTTACAAGGAATAAAGCATCAGCACAAAAGGAGAATAGTCATAATTGGAGTTGCATTCTTAGTTGATAATGCCCTTTTTATGCCACCAGAAGAATTGTGCGGTCTCTGATTTGACTTCATGGCAACAAAATATAATGACATCCAAAGCTGCATCAGAGTTAGGGCAATACTGGAGCAATTTTTTAAGAAAAATGTAGGGGCCCAGACAGAGGTATCATTAGTTAGTCTAGTGGTTATAGTTTGGTCTAATGGTTAAGGCACCAGGCTAGAAACCAGGAGACTGGGAATTCTAGTCCTCTCTTAGGCATGAAAAAGTCAGCTGGGAACCTGGACCAGTCACTCTCTCTCAGTCCAACCCACTTTACAGGGTTGTTGTGGGTGAAATTAGAGGAGGAAGGAATATTAGATGTGCTCACCACCTTGAGTTATTTATAAAATGTATGTATCAAAATACAGGTCGTCATGTCTAAAATGTTTTCAGCAAGAGCTCTAGGCAACTTTGCTATAAGACAGACCTTGGAAGAGTAGAGGTTACTTGTGGTGCACAGCTGTACGTCAGTCTGGACCGTGTGAGGGCAAGTAAGTGCAAAAGCAAATAAGTACCCAAAGGAACCCAGTTCATAGCAATGCTTCCAAAGTCTCCTTTTATTTTTCTAAAAAATGATGTAGGTACCATCACCACCACCATCATCACCGTGACTGTGGTGAACTACCAGGCAAGTGGATGAACAAGTAAATACACAAATAAACTGAACTAAGAAATAATTAAGGCAGTGGAAAAAATAGTGTTTTGTAAAGAATGTACTCATGTAGGTCCCAAATGAGACTACACATTTGGGGACATGAAGTAACATTTTAAACTTTTGCCTGAAAGTCAGAATCCATACTTCCATCCTAATACTTGCCCCAGGGTGAAATGTAATACGAGCTTGCTCCTCCAGCCCTTGGAGGATTAAAGAGTGAATACACTGACTCTCTGCACCTGTTTCTGCCAATACATTAAATGTGGGTGTGTGGGGGGAGGAGAGTAGTAAGGATGTCTAACCATGGGTCTTGATTTTGAATACCGGGTTGCTTCTGCAGGGTTGAAATCCAACATTTCTGCTCCCATCCTTAGGTCCTTTTAATTGCAATGACAAATGACAAAATGTGATTCTATAATAAAATGAAAGACAGTGTGACTGTACATAGGATCAGTTTTGCTCATCTGAAAGCAAAATAAAAACAAATTTCTTGAAAAATAAGAGCAAATCCTTTAAAGCTAGGTTAGTTGTTAAGCACACCAGAAGTTCTTGGTGATATATTTGAGCTGGGTTAGAAATTTTAGTGGACAAATGATACAGGGAGAAAGCAAACCTAACCCGTTCTGTTTGCTCATATTTCCACAGGGAACCAATGCAAAGACTCGTATCTTCTCTCTAAGTGGAAAAATCTGGTGGAGGTGATAGTGGTTGAGAAGGGTAAAAGAAACCGAATTCCTCCAATCTAGTGCCTTCCAGTCATGTTGGGTTATGCTCCTTTAGTTTGCATTGAATATAGTCCTTGTCTGCAGGATCTGGCAATCAAGAGCCTTGGTGGAGCAGTGGGCTAATGCCTCCTTAAGTAACACCAGCTGCCTGCAATTAGTGCAGGTTCGCATCCCACCAGGCTCAAGGTTGACTCAGCCTTCCATCCTTCCGAGGTAGGTAAAATGAGGACCCAGATTGTTGGGGGCAATTAAGCTGACTTTGTAAAAATGCCGCTTGGGGTGTGTGTGAAAGCCCTAATAAGCAGGCATATACATAGAATGAAGGCTACTGCTAAGCTTGTAAGCCGCCCTGAGTCTTCGGAGAAGGGCGGGATATAAATGGAATTAAAATAAAAAAAAATAAAAAAGTCCCCCATACCTGGAATACAAATTAGGCAAGGCTGGGTTAAGCAGTTTTCTGCTGTTCCCCCATGTGTCTTTGGGGGACTCTGTGGTACTCTTGTCTGCCATGGAATACCCTAAGAACAAGACTGAAGAAAGAAATGAGACATAAAAGTAGATATGATATTAAAGCAACATTCAAATAATTGTATTACAGTTTACAAAGCATGAACATAAAAAAACAACATAAACAAACAATCAAGACAAAAAATAAAGAATGAAAAGAGAATAGGGATAGAAGTGTTGAAAAGGTATCAAAAAAGAAAAGATATATACAAAGAAAAATGTTTATAACATTATCCAGCAGGGAAGAACGCCAGTGATACTATGAACCCACCATTCAGTTTAGGAATAAGTGCTTCTTTGAGAAACATAATTTTTTAAAATAATCGGACATCTTGGGAAGCTTTTATTTGTTTAATGATGATCTCAAGAATAATATACTGGTATTGGATTGTGTGGCCACAGGCAACTAAGCAGACATTGACTGGGCACCTGTCTTTATAGCCTGCATAGCAGACCAACCTGCCTCTAAAGATGCCAGCCACAGTTGCCCGCCAAACATCAGGAGATCTGTTATATAGACCAGGGGTCCTCAACCTTGGCAACTTTTAAGACTTGTGGACTTCAATTCCCAAAATTCCTCAGCCAGCAAATCTGACTGAGGAATTCTGGGAGCTGAAGTCCACAAGTCTTAAAGTTGTCAAGGTTGAGGACCCCTGGTATAGGCCACAGTCCCTAAACCCTGAAGCTTAGCACTGCCCATTTGTAGAACAGGTTCACCTGTCATGCTAAGTCATAACCATACATTACATACTACTGCTAAGCTTGTAAGCCGCCCTGAGTCTTCGGAGAAGGGCGGGATATAAATGGAATTAAAATAAAAATAAAATAAAAAATTATACCTTAGGCGGTTGGAGTAACCAGGGCAACCAGTATATATTATCTATGACTCTTGGCTTGTAACTGAACTTCATACAGATGTACATTCCATAGCTAAGTTGAGTGAAGGTGTACTGGGCACATCCAAACCTGCTTGGGCAAGGAGGCTGCAATCTTATGAAAACAGACCAGGGTTAAAAAACAAACAAACATACAAAGGCCTCTGCCTTTTCAATTTATTATTAATCTTCCTAATAGTTTTATCCTAAGGTTGATCAGGGGAACAGAATAATACGTTATTTTAAATACAGGATATCTTATATTAGATAAACTGACCTGTCTAATATGAATCTGTGATTTTTAAACATAGGGAAGATGAGGTAATCCTAGGCTCACTGAATGTGTGAAATGGAATGTGTCTTACACCTCAGGGCAGGATTTTATTAAATCACCCCAAATATCTCTCAACCCCCGTCTGAAAACTTCTACCGCTGCACTAGTCAGATGGTTTCAATGCTTAAAAGCTAAAACCTACCACACCATCACCAGTTCACCTTCTCCATCTCTGTTGCTACATCCTGATGCTAACTACCAAACCACTGATGAGCAGCAGCAACCCAAGTACCTCTTACTGCCTGCATCCAGGATGGACACTACTACCAGTGGCGTAGCGTGGGTTGTCAGCACCCGGGGCAAGGCAAGTAATTTGCGCCCCCTAACCCGCTGGGCGGCCGCTGCACTGTCCCTCCCCCAGATAGTCCCTCGCTCTCTCTCCGCACCGCACCACACGCCTGGCACCCCCCCTCCACAGTGGGCGGTGACCCGGCGGCTCGGATCAGATTCGCACAGCCAGCACTGCAGTGAGAGAGAGTGAGTGAGCCAGGCAGGGGCAGAGAGCTGCGAGTGCGAGCGCCCCCCCAGATGTTGCGCCCGGTGCAGCCGGCCCCCCCTGCACCCCCCACGCTACGCCACTGACTACTACTGCCCCACTTTGTAGAGCCCTTTGGAGGTGCTTGCTCAACCAGTTGCAATCTCATCTGACTGATTTTTAATCTATCTTGTCCAATAATCATCCAAGAATTCCTGTCAGACCCTTCACTAAGAACAACATGCACATCCTTTGCAGCATTTCTTTGGTCTATCTTGTTAGTTAGTCCTTCTGTCATAAAAAAATAATCTGGCACAACATGCTCCTGAAAGCCAGGCTGGCACCTATTAATGATAGCATTCTTTATGAAAGGTTTGCAAACATGCTCCTTGACAATCTGTTCCGGTGCCTTGCCAAATATAGACTTTTAGCTGGCCTGCCGTTTCATTGATCCTCCTCCTTCCCCTTTTTGAATGTAGGTTGAATGTAGGATTCTGTTTTTCTCCAGGCTTCCAACTCCTCACTGTCTCTGCTGACATAAACTTTTATCAAGAAACAAAAAACAGATCTCAGATTGACGGAATCTTCCAAACCTTTGTGAGCATTCGCCTAACAATCATTTGTACATTTAGCCCACGATGCAAATAAGTGCCAAGAATGTGGAGTCTGGCTCTTGGTGGGCAAGGATGCCTCACCCTCCCAGTCTTTCCAGTTCCTGCTAGTCAGAATGCGCCGTGTGTGGACTCTGACAACCAGAATTGTAAAGGTATCACAGGGAGAAGCAAAGGCTACATACGTTCTCACTGAAAGGCGAATGAAGAGGAGGACACAAACGCTTTGATTGCCTGCCTCTGCTTATGAGGCAGCCGGTGCTTTTGGCTGGGAGCCCAGGCAGGGCTTTTGTAATCAAAACATGATCCTGTATGCGGTGCAACCAGTACTGAGAAAGGCCGACGGATGGCTCTCCTCTTTTAGCCCTGCTGTGGAATCTGCCGAGCTTCACCTCTGATGTCCAAAATGCACCATTCTGTGAGTGCTGCCTTTGTTGTAACCGGGAGGGATGTGGGGAGCCATTCTTGCAGTCTGAAAGCCAAGGAGTGACTTCTTTGCTTTGCTTCTTTTTTTAAAAAAATTGCATTGCTGTTTCAGAGTCTTTTGTTTTCAGCCAGCAGATTGTTAGCTGGATGACTGGGGAGGGCAAAAAGGTGGGCTTTCCTGCAGTAGATTGTTATGGGACTGTCTTTCCAGGCAGGCAAGTTAGATTCCCTATTCCCCCCCCCCCTTCAAAGAGAGGGAAGACGTATTTTAGCAGAAATCATAACAAAACAGAATGCTGGGTAATGAAAGATGCTTCCCACTCAAAGACTAGGAGGCTGGAGATGATGCACCCATCTGATCAAAGACTGGCAGTGCACTGCCTGACACTGCGAAGTGCTGGGTTGAGGCCCTATCCTGCCAATTCCCATCCCCCAGTGGTTTCCCCCTCGCCCCCTGCTTGTTTCTTTCTTCCTCTTTCATCCTCATACCACAAACAGCTGATTTGGGAAGCACACTGGGAAATCCTAGTCAGAACCCTAATCTAGAAAAAAGATTAGCAGCTTTCGATAGTTTAGAGTCAGTGGATATGGCAAAAAAAATTCTCTGAAACTTTACTTTCCTACTTCATGCTTGGTTTTGACTCCCTTCCCATCCCCTCCAACATTTGTTTGATATGAATAAAGATATCTCTGGCTGATAGACTCTCTCCCCCTCCTCATCTTCCAGTGGCCTCTAGGGTTCCCCCCCCCCAGCAAACAAGCCTTCTCATTCACAGCCACTGCACGTTTGTTCTGCTAGAGCCATTTATAACTCCCTGCCTGAATCACTGTACCTCAGGGCTTTCTGCCCGCGAGGGTAAAGGGGGTGTCACCTTCCATTTCCAATGCCCACCAAGCCAATGTTCTTTTCAGTAGCTTGGCAGCGAAAATATCCCCTGACTGCAACGCAGCAACAAACAGTCAGAAAGAAAAAATGCTGACTGTGTGGCAATGCCTGGATCAGTGTGCACCAATCAACGAGTCGCTGGATTTAATACAGGGCCTCAAATTCTGGGGCATTTCATTTTGAGTCCTTGTTCTCATTGTTTTGCTCCTCCTGCTGCTATCTCTCTGTGAATCTCCATTCATTGGCACAAGATAGATAGATACATAAATAGATAGATAGATAGATAGATAGATAGATAGATAGATAGATAGATAGATAGATAGATAGATAGATAGATAGCTATCTGAGGCTGCAGTACTGTATGTATATCCTTCTTTCCCAAATAGAAAAGGTCCTGTTCAGTGTTACGGTAATCAGCTAGTTATAAGTGTGGCAGTGTATTACATATCTATCCTAGCTGGTTGGATGTGAGAAAAAGTACTTTGTTTGTAAGATAGTCTCTGAATTGTAGTTTCTGGTTTGGGCAGAAAACTGTGAGAATCCTTGAGGTAAATCTGGTTTTTAGTTGCACTTGTGGTATACTGGCTACAATAGACCAAAAGTAGCTAGTACTCTCATTGCTATTAGTAGGGAATGTTGCATGTGGTAAGAGGTACCAGTTTATCAGTTAAAGCTCATAAGCTGGCCTACATCTTCCCCAACTTATTAAAAAAGTTTTACCTGAAACGCAGAGGCATGTAGCTGCCAAAGTTTCATTCTTGACACTCAGTTGACCAATATGATGAGAAATGCAGTCAATATCTAAAAGGCCCATTTAGTGATTATTATCATATAAAAAAGTTGGGAATGCAAGAGGAATAAATATAAACCTGAACTCACCAATGAATGAAAAAAATATGGTGTGTGTGTGTGTGTGTGTGTATGATGTGAAGTGTAAGAAAAAGCATGTAAAACTCCCAAATGTGTGTTGTTTAATCTTGAAGCGAAGGTGTAGGTTTATTTGTCAATGAAAGAGCTAATATGTGTGTCAGAAAAAATGAATTTGTTTTCTCTAGGTTGTTGTGGGTGTGTATGAAAATAGAAATCTGTAGGTTAATTATAGCTGAGTGTTACACCAGTGAATAATGATAAAGGAAAAGCCAGATATGTTTTTTGGAAATATTGTGCAATAGTCTGAATTAATGCAACCCAGAGAGAACAAGTAATCTGCTAAGGTGACATAAATATGTAGGTAGGACTGAGACAAACACATGAAGAATGAGCTATTATGAGACTCAAGAATACATGAAAAAGGTGACTGGTGAATATCTGCTTAAAAATGTCTAGAAAAGTAATGGATAGGACATACAGTAGTTTGTTATGAGGAATGAATGTTGAAAGAAATAAAATAGCATATACTACAGTATGCTTCTCCAATCTTGATATATAGAATGAGAGTTGGGTACATCAGAAACAACATAAGTTAAGTGCAATGGGAATGGGGTGCAGATAGTCCTCCACAATTGAGCCGAAAATTTCTCTTGCTAAGCAAGGCAGTTAAGTGAGTTTTGCCCCATTTTACGACCTTTAGTGTCAAAGACGTTAAGTGAATCACTGCAGTTGTTAGCAAGACAGTTGTTAAGTGAATCTGGTTTCCTCATTGTCTTTGCTTGTCAGAAGGTTGCAAAAGGTGATCACGTGACCCTGGGACACTGCAACTATCATAAATATGAGTCCGTTGCCAAACCTCTAAATTTTGTTCACATGATCATGGGGATGCTGCAACGGTTGTCACTGTGAAAAACAGTCATAAGTCAGTTTTTTCCATGCCATTGTAACTTCAGACGGTCACTGAACTGTTATAAGGACTACTTGTGTTTAAGAACTGTTTATGGTGAAACAAGAAGAGAAGGTCACACATGAATGAGTGTTGCATGATTTTCGATAGGCTATAAAAGTGAATAATCGGTGTGGCGAGATGATTTGATCACACAGGAAGAAGATTGAAGATCAGATTGCTATACTGTAACTGCAAAACTATAAAGGAGGAGTGAAATAAAAGTCTGAGAAAGTTGTAGTTCAATGGAGTTGGTGAGAGTCTGAAAAAGAGACGAGATGTTTAAAGAACCAAAGAAAATGTATAAAGCAGTACCTGGATGGAAGATAGAAAGACATGTACAGTTATGTTGCAAGTGTAAATTAGTCTGAGTCATGTTTCCTTTTTCTTTCTTTCTTGTGTCTAACTTTTTTTAGCTTACAAGTTCTTTCTTCTTTCCTGTGCTTTTTCTGTGAAGTGTGTAAACATATATACCTGTAATTAGTTGTGCATTTGTCCAAGTTAATATAACCAACTTTCTCCAACATGTTACTTTCTACATGTGGTAGATAAGAATGATGGGTATTGTAGTTCAACATATCTGGAAGACATCAGCTGGAGGAAGGCAGCTGCTATAAACTCTTAGAGATTCAACTAAGCCATTTCTCACCTCTCAGAGTTTCACATTTATTGCTGAATGGATACCCAGTCTACAGCAACTGCTAGCGGCTGATGAGCATTTTCAGTGTCAAATGACTTTAACAGGGTAGAATTCCTTCGCTTTTAATTTTATCTTTGCATATCTCAGAATTCACCTGAGCTTGCTGCAATTGCTATTCCTCTTGGTATTCATTGGAACTATTTTCCTCCAAAATTATAGGTATAAGGCTACTAAATTCATTTTAGATAGATTGTAGTTATTATTATTATTATTATTATTATTATTATTATTATTATTATTATTATTATTATTATTATCAATATTTGTTTAGGTGACAAAGATGTTAGGAGTCAAGGCAAAAGCTTTATTATCCAAATAAATTGCTGTAAACCAAACACCAGGGGGAAATTCCTAACTTGGTCCTGGTGCAGTTAAATCTGGTACCATCTAGCAATTAAACTAAGAGAACAAGGTTATCCACACATTCTCTAACATAAATATATCCTTATTATTTGTATTGTGGGGATTCGTGGTAAGCTGTCTATTATGCGCAGCTAGGTAGAATTTTATCACTCATTCATTTTTATTTTACTTAAGATGCTTACTTGATTTTATCATTGTCTTTCATTGATAACATTTTAAATTAAGATGGCATCCATGAAAAGAATTGCTTCTTTCCCATTTGGTTTCATATAGCAAGCACTACAAATAAAATGTGAAGTTTAACTAATATAGTCAGCATGATGTACTAGTTTGACAAAAATGCTTGCCAATAATTTCTTGAGGGATTCCATTTAGGAAAAATTGTCTTCCAACATTAGAAATAATTACATTGCTTTAAGTACAAACTTTATTCACCTTTTCAAGATTTAAGCAGATACAGTATATACGTTTGTACATCTCCATTTTCCTTTTCTTTCTTAAGAACCTTGATAAATGGTACAAGCATAATATAGACACATAATTTTCTTAATTATATGTTGGCCTTTAATTATTTATTTAAGGTGTTTTTATGCTGTGCAAAATGGCTTTATTTATATATTTACAAATATCCTTTCATAAGAAGAAATGGCGAAGACAGCTCCACTAAACGTGGAGCCAAAGACCACATCAGAATGAAGAGCTGGTGAGTGGCTGGCTACTTCTAATTTCTCTCTGGACAAGTAGAGAACTTGAGATTGTACACAAGTGCTCCAGACAGGGGTCCCTCACAAGGAGATTGCAAGACAGTAGCCTTTGGTAGGTTTAGTGGTGTGTAAGATAAGAGAAAGCCGTCTTTGCTCAAATTATGGTTGGTGCCTTTATGGACACAGGATCTACATGCTTCCTTTTTTTAATGACCTTCTGAATTTGGTGGTTAATTGCTTTTCAGCTATTATGAACCTCTGGAGTGACAACTTTTTATGGTACCAGGTGAGTCCCCTTCAATCCTTAGTGAAAGATGTTTTAAATACAAATTTAAAAAACTTAAAAAAACATTTTGGGTGAATAAACTGCAAAAGGGTGATTAGAAGATTGATTTTGGAAAGTTACAAATGGATCAAGGATCCAGATCAATTTGAAACAAGACTTGGGAATTAATTGTAAAACTTCTTCTGTGGCAAAATGCTATTTTTTTTAATTCTTTTTTTTAAAAAAATCTTGGGATGGAACTTTGAAAGCTGGACACTAGAGAAGAGGTTGGTGGCCCGGAGGGAAAGGAAAGGGGAGGCATGGGGCCGCATGCGTGTGCGTGACGCAAACGGGGCAGTGCAAGTGTGTGCGCAATGCTTGGGGCAGAGTTAGAATTTGGGTGATGCACAGTGTGAGGTTGCGCCTGTGTGACGCTTGGGGTGAGGCCATTCATGTGGACCAGTAGGCAAGAGGCCACGGCCCACAGGTTGGGGACCCCTGCACTAGAGGGAACCAGAAGGAACCAAAGATTACAATGAAAAGAGAAGAACACTTAAATTTGACCTGCTAGAATGGAGCAAAATATTTTAACATTCCACATATTGAAGTATATTTTTTGAACAGTGGACCCAGGAATTAATTTTAAAGGTGTCTGCCTCTATGGATGCACTGAATTTAAATAATGTTGTGGAAGAGGAACAGGTTTTACTGGTGAAGACTGAGACAGGCTACAAGAAAAAGATGCCACACTGGATATACTAATGAAACTGGTTGATGTCTTAATAATTAAAAGGGATATACAAATAATAAACTGAAAAAGTGACCTGTATACTTTTCTATATTAAATTTACAAAAAAACCAACTTGTTAATGTTTTTAAGAAGTTTGTGAAATCAAGTTCTAGGATATTATTTGAAGGGATTAAATATCAAGATAGTTAAAAATAAAAGGAAGGAATAAAAAGGTTTATTTAAAGATTTACCTCCAGAAGTGACTGCTCCAACACTGGAGGTTTTTAAGAAGAGATTGGACAACCATTTGTCTGAAATGGTACAGGGTTTCTTGCCTGAGCAGAGGGTTGGACTAGATACAGGCATGTCAAACTGCTGGCCCGCGGGCCGGATGCATCATACTGAAACCACGCCTACCCCATTGCCAGCAATGGGAAAAAGTTGCAATACGTTGCGTGGCGTCACATGACATTGCGAGTTTGACATGCGTGGACTAGAAGACCTACTTCCAACTCTTTTATTTTGTTAAGTCTGTTAAACCATGGTTAAAACAGATATGTTGATATCTCTGCTAACCCTTAATGTACCTTTATTAACCAGGACTGAACAACAAAGGATGTAGGGATTTGTTTGTAGATAACAGAAAGTTATGGAAAGATCATTTGTTGTATTTTGAAAGGTGACGTTATTAAAATTGTTTATACCTGTTGTGATGAAGGGGGAAGTCATTTCTTTACATATTTTTCTTTTTTGTTACTATATTCTTATTTTTCTTCCTTCTCTGCTTTTCTTTCTATTCTTTTTTCCCCTACATTTTCTATTTTTTCTTTTATTATTTAGTTTGTATTAGTTTTTTATCTTTTAATTGTAGCCTTTAATAAAAATACTATAAAAATATTTATGAATCACTTTTGTAGACCTCCAGTGCTTCCATTTCTTCTAATGTTTTCCTTGATAGCTACTCTGTCTCTGAACATATCCAGTGAACATGACCTGCTCTTTCTGAAAGTTAGTTTGTGTGTTGTACAGTCTCAAAGACCAGCAGGAATCCTATGACATAATATAAGAATTTAAGAAAATAACCCAAACACAACATGAGCACAGCAGCAACTATATATATATATATATATATATATATATATATATATATATATATATATATATATATATATATATATATATATATATGATTTCATAGCTAGGAATGTAAAAGTATTGTGGATTCCTACACTGCTCAAGGGGGATGTACTACCTAGATAAGGGGTATTTCCAAAATAGCTGCAATCCCATCAATTCTGTGACATTCCATGAATTTTGCAGACCTTTCCTTGAATTTTGCAATGACTTCTGTTGGAAACAAATTTGGGTATTTCCCATAGTTCCATTCCCATAGTCATTTGAATGTTAGTAGGAAGAAAGTTTGACTTGTATTTAAATTTTTCCTAACCAAAAAAAATCTAATGACTTTTGAAAAGCCTGACTCTTGGCTTTTTCTTCCTTTTTGCAGTCTAAATAACGCACATGTTCACAGCAGGGTAGATCAGGGCTCTCTATGGAGATTCTTTGTGGCATTTCCTATTGGAATGGCTATTGCGTAGGGACCACTCAGGACCTTGCCTGTTTATCTTTGCAAAGTCTAAGACACCAAGTTCAATCACCATCATCCCAAGTGAGGACTCAACCCCAAAGAACCATTACTAGTCATTGTTGGGGTTTTTCTAATAGTGGGCTGGTGGGTGCTTTCAAGCCAGTGTTTATTAGACAAATCCCTTCCTTGGGTGTCTAATCACGCTTGGCCAACACAATTCAATTCAATTCAATTGTCCTCAGGCAAGATTTTAGAAATGGCTTGGCCTTGCTTTTTTTCCTAGGACTGAACGGGAATAAATGGCTCAAGATCAACTAGCTGGCTTTATGCCTAAGGTAGAATTCAAACTCCCAACCTCCCAATTTCTAGCCTGATGCCTTTACCACTACACTAAACTGGCTCTCAGTCATCATTAGGGATAGGAAAATCTCAGAGGTTTCATTTGCTCAATTTCTCATTTCTTGTTACATCTCACAATAAGACTTTTTTTTAAAAAAAAATGACCTTCATGGCAATTCATATAGATTTTCATATAAATGTCTCCTAAAATGTGCATTTTTCTAATATACACGTATTTTGTAAATGATTTCCCTTGATTTAATGAATTTCATACATATTTTCTCTACATATCTTTGTTGTGTTTGGTCCTTATATGGTGTATACATTTCATGTAGACTTCTAATTATGAATTGCTTTGCAAAACTTAAGGGAAACTATTGATTTTAATTTTTAGCTTCATCTAGGGCAGGGATAGGCAACCTCGGCTCTTTTATGACTCATGGACTTCAAGTTGAAGTCCATGAGTCATAAAAGAGCCGAGGTTGCCTACCCCTGATCTAGGGTCATGAATAGATTTTGAAAATTCAAATTAGGTAAGTCTGCATTAGCATGCAAATTGAACATCCTATCCACTGTAGATAAATGCCAAGATCTTCCTATATATGTAACAGACAATTTTCTATATGATTTTAATAACTACCTTTGCACAATATTTTTCACTCTTATGGAATGTGGTTTGGCCACCCCTTATTTTTGCATTATGCAGCATTGAAAAAGCATCCTTCACATTGAACATTGCTTGAGTTCCATTCTGCATATGTATATACCTAATACTCAGCTTCCCACTTCATGATGCATTGCCTGGAGCTTATCCACATAATGAATATACAACAGATTTTAAAAATAACTGACCAAGTAGTATTCCAATCATGTTTAAAGCAGTTGCAGACAAATGGTCATGAAAATTCATCAGCTTGCAGAAGTGACCAATTTTTTCTTCTTGCAAGCATGATGGACGATAATAAAGAATTCTGTATTTCATTTTCCTGCAGGGAAAATTATTCAGCAGAAACAAAATTTGCATATTAAGCTGAAACTCTGTCACCATCAATTTAGGTATCTTTTTATTAAGAGCCAGGCTTAAAATTAAATTAAAAATATGGATGTGAAATTTGCAGAACTGACCAGCCATGTTCCCCCAACTCTGTAAATCAGGCAGAGTCTCATTGCAGCCCCTAAGTCTACCTGGCTGTAACCTATCTGGCTCCATAAATCCCCTGACTTTCTCTTATCCCTGTTTATTTCTTCACTGTAACATTTCTTTAGGGCAACTACTAGACAATTACTCTGAGATAGATGGATTTAATAAGCAGCTTTAGAAATATAGGCGCATCTCATAGTTTGACTCTCATTCGTTGGGCAGGTTTAGAATTTTTCTGCTCCAAATCATCCTTTAAGCTATTCCTTTTCTGCTAACCACTCATATTTTTACCCAGAGATTTTCTTTTTAGCAATTTTTAAGTCAACAGTACATTATGTTTACCATCTGGTGACCACATGTATGAGTAACACAGGTTCCAGATTATTTGTTTGTTTATTTACATTTATTATAGCCACTGAACTACAATATTTAGGTTTGAGAGGTCTTTCCATACCCTGTTTTAGTTTTTTTGTTTTAATATGACCCTTCTCCTGCTCAATATTTCCACCTCCCTATAAACAAATGCTAGTGGAATAAGTTCAAATATAATGGAATTATAATTTCTGACTGCAAAATCTTGTGTCTAAAGAAGAACCTGACATTTTTATACATTCTGAAATGGCAGGTGTTGCAAATGCTATTTATGTTAAACTCTCATTCCATATGTGATAGTGTACAATTTCTGAAAAGGACGGCATATATCTCTCTTTGGTCATATAATGGCAAATGAGACAAATAATATTTGGCATTATTGGCCATTTGTGGAACTCCACTAAAGATTCTCTTTGCATTTTAGGATGCTGCTATGGATGATGCAGTGTTGCAGAAAAAAGAAGAGAAAGATGCTGAACTGGATAAAAAAATTCTAGCTCTGAGGAAGAAGAATGAAGCTCTCATGAGAAGATACCAAGTATGTATGAATTCTAGCTTCTCCTTCTTAATGGGGTTACAAATTCTTTAGTTAAACCTTTGAATCAATTTATAGCAGGTTGATTTGAAAGCTGTATCTTTGTTTAGTTATCACAAATATTTTACAGCTCAGTTGGTAGCAGCGTAGTTACTACTGGGATTGGAATTTCAAATTAACTTGTTTTTTAAATAGCTCTTTACAATAGAACTGACAAAATATTAAAAGTGTATAAGAATCCCATTTTTAGGAACCAAAACAAACAGATTCATAGGTTCCACTGCTACTAATGCCAACTCTTAATTGCTGTAAAGTTCTCTTCAGCAAAAAGTTTGGAACAAATTCTGGAACAGTTAATCTGCAAGAGAATGTCTAGGGTCCAGATTTACAGATTATACGAAACCACAATGTGGTTTGTGTTTAACATTTTGTATGAACTGACTCAAGTGCAATTTGTTCAACAAAATGGTTAAACAAACATGGTGATGTTTGCCTAACACCCTTATCCAATTTTACTTGACATATTTTCTGCCATACTTGATTCCATGTGACTACCTGAACAAAACTGCCTGCAGTTTTCTTAGGAACATTTTCAGAAGGGGTTTGCCATTGCCTCTTTCCTAAGGCTGGGAGAGAGTGACTGGCCCAAGGTCACTCAAACTGGCTTTGTGCTCAGTGTGGGACTAGGGTTCAAAGTCTACCAGTTTCTAGCCTAGTGCCTTTAATCACTACCCCAACTGCTTCTCACTCGTAATTTAACTATGAGCTTTTCAGCTAATTTAATCTTTGCATGGAACCCTAATTTATAAATCCAACCAATTCTGCTGGATTTACACCATATGGTAGGGTATATCGTACAAATGACTCTCGGTGTGAATCAGGTCAGAATATTAATTGGTAGAGCCAAACTAGTATAATGCCTGCTTTGCAGCTATTTGCTGAAACATCAAGGACAAGGATTCACACTGGCTGTGTATTGATAGCATACTTATCCATAGATATTTTAAATATGGCTTATTCATTAACTCATTTTTCTAGATTCAGGGAACCTACTGAACATGAGCAAATAACATAAAATATGTCTGCATAACTTGCTGATGAACTGTGATTGACTAGGTTGCGCCATGTTCAGAAACGACTACTGCCAATCTATCAGTGTGGAAGGCAGAGTCTAAGAATTAGGGTAGAGAGTGGGCCTGGATGTCCAGAGTATCCCACTAATTACAATGGGGGGGGGGAGAAAAATGAGGCTACACTAATGTGAGTTTTGCTGGAACTATGAGCAATTGTGTAAAAGCAAAGCTAACAATAGTCTGCTGACCTAATCCCATTAGAAGAATATCCAGAATATATAGCTGTAAGTCTGTTGTTTCAAGGCCAGGGTAGATATTCCACCAGCCATAAAGTTATGCAAATGCCATGTTATAGAGAATAACATGCCTAAAGGTAAAGGTAAAGGTTCCCCCGCACATGCGTGCTAGTCGTTTCCGAAGAGCCAGCGCTTGTCCGAGGACGTCTCCGTGGTCATGTGGCCGGCATGACTAGACGCCAAAGGCGCACGGAACGCTGTTACCTTCCCACCGGAGTGGTCCCTATTTTTCTACTTGCATTTTTACGTGCTTTCGAACTGCTAGGTTGGCAGAAGCTGGGATGAGTAACAGGCGCTCACTCTGTTACGCGGCGCTCGGGATTCAACCCGCCAAACTGCCGACCTTCTGATCGACAAGCTCAGCGTCCTAACCCACTGAGCCACCGCGTCCCATAACATGCCTAGGCCCCACAAATACAGATCACCAATACACTGAACTACAAAGTAGCTAGCCATATTTTAGCTAAGCATGGTTGTGCAAATACAGCTTTGCAAATCCAAGCAAAGGAGATAATACTGTAGCAAAATCTTGGCTTGTATGTATATTTAATGATAGCAAGAACTCTTTATTGGGGCACATATAATTTCTTCAAGCTTCTTTATGTTTCTCCATTGACCATGATGTTTCTAATGTTCACTTGTTTTACTGTTGGCAGCTGATCAGGTAAAAGATTTAAATGTCGCTTTTCCAGGAAATAGAAGAAGACAAGAAACGAGCCGAACGAGAAGGAATGGCTGTCACTACAAGGAAGGCTAGGCCAGATGGCCTTACTATCACTATCACCAAACCACATCATGTAAGCATACTCTCCCTTTTCTGATGAAAAAGAAATGGAGTATTATAGGATTTTTTCGCCGTATTAGATTATATTGGTAACATGCAATCTTTGCCTTTTTCCAAAGCTTCTTACACCATTGGAATGTGGTGCTGTTTCAGTGTAGTTACTCCTGTTCTAGTTACTGCTGGGCTCCAAGCTGGACTCACACTAGCTTGTGGTCCTGGCAGTTGAATACAAGTCTTCTTGCCTGCTTGTAATAGCTGTCAATCTACAGGTGTCACCTCCGCTTCTTGCCCTGTAGGTTGTTTGTTTTTATCTTTCCTGCTACACACACACCCTTTTCCGTTTTGTCTTGGCATTTGCTTTTGTAAAGTCAAAAGACTGGGTGGGGTGAGGCTGCCTCTGGACATTAGTACGTCCTTGAAAACATCAGGATCTGGCTCAATTAGCCAGGCAGCTGGAATACTCATAAGTAAATGTAGGAGTGAATATCTGGATGAATGTGGGAAGTACAGAGAAAGCCATTCTGGTGGCTGCAGCTGCTTTTCCAAAGCACAGGCAGAGATCTCAACTTTACTTCCTCACATTTCCCAATCTAGTGACTGCTATGTGTGATGGATTACTATTCCTATCATACTTAATCAGTTTTTATATAAGTAAAGATGGAAGAAACTGATTTGAGAAGGTGGGGAAACCTGAACAACCATGTTGGTCTTGGGAGAGAAACAGGGTGGAAAGTAGGAAAAACATTACAGAGTCAGACAATGGAACATTTCTCTCATATTGCTGCCAAGAAAACTATATGGATGTCCACATGAAGCTAATAGGAATCAAGGATGATTATTTTTAAACAGAGATGGAAGAATTTGTAGACTAACAGAGCACCAGGTTGTGGACAGCTAAACTGTACTGAAAAGCATATAGAGCATCAACCCTTAGGTCGGACTTTTAGATTTTTTTTAATATAGTAGTAATACATAATTCCTCTTTCTCATCCTCTGTATAAGTGCATGGCCCACTTATGTGGAGAGATAACTGGATACACTTAATCTGAAGACAGATGACTGAGAAGGAATATGATGACACATTACAAATATCTGAAGGGGGATCACACAGATGTACATGTAATGTATTGGGTTTTTTACTTGTACTGATTCATGTGTCTGTTTAAATGCTGCTTAAATGTTGCTCAATGATGTGTCTGTGTAACAGTCTCTGACTAAGCCAGACTTCTTGTCTCCAAGAAGATCATTGGTAGATTTGGGGCGGGAATGAGTTCCTTTAAACCTATTGGCCGCCACCTATTGGCCAACCGTATAAGTAGCTGCGCAGCAGCCACTGTTTCAGTTCTGTTCCTCTTTGCCTCAATAAAGCATGTTCCTGTTTGCAACCTTCCGTCTCGCTTATTGCCTGCAAAAAACCAGCTACACAACAGCACATGTCTGAATTCCATAGCCCCAGAGTAATTTTGTTTTTGTAATCTTAATTTACAAAAGGGGGGTTATAAATATTTTAAAAATTCCCTAGCAATAATAGCAAGTTGATAGGAGAATGAAATACTAAATGAGGTGGTGAGATCTTCTTTTCCAGATATGTTCAAGCAGGAGTAAGGCTGCCATTTCTCTGGACTCTCTCAGTTGGGTTCCTGCCTGAATAGGAGATTGGGTTCCAAGCCTAAGTGGTTCCTTCTAACTCTGGGACTGTGATTCTAAACTACCTCCAGAGCTAGTTGACTTGAGAAGGTGGGAAAACCTGATAATTATTTATGCCTCCTTGCTCCTTCCCTAGGCTAATAGAAGGTTACAGTATAAGAAAATCTGCAAAGTAAATGTAAAGACATCCATAGCATCTCTACTAATTATCCTTTAGACATGTCAACTGTAGGGGAAGGCTTCCAAATTACATAGCACATTTAAATAGCAATAGCACCTAGATTTATATACTGCTTCATAGTGCTTTACAGCCCTCTTTAAGTGGTTTACAGAGTCAGCATGTTGCCCCTAACAATCTGGGTTCTCATTTTACCAACCTCAGAAGTATGGAAGGCTGAGTCAAACCTTGAGCTGTTGAGGATTGAACCCCTGGCAGTCAGCAGAATTAGCCTGCAATATTGCATTCTAATTACTGTGCCACCGCAGCTCATGGTTTTATGAAACGACTCAATAAGCTATACAAGTCCATTCAACATATGCCACACTTCAATTTATTTCCCTATTACTCTAACACATTTAGCACCATCAGCCTTTGACTTTGCATTGGTAAACATGTGGTATCATTTTGTTATTGCTTTTTTCCAGATTTCAGGTTGTTCTTCAATCTAAAAAAAAAACAAACCCAAAACAAACACCTCCTAGCAAAGAGTATGTTGGGGCAGATCTTTCTTAGACAAGCTCATATTTTGGTCAAAAAATAAAATAAAATGCTCCTAAATTTTGTGACCACCCTCTCTTCCATTTCCAGGAGAAAAGGATTGTGAACGAGAAGTGGGGAAGCAGTTGCTCTTCTGCCTCAAGCTTTGGGGTTGGTAGTGAGGAAGACGATGAAGAAAGTGATCACGTGTTCACATTCAGGATGGGGAAACGGGTTCAGTTGGCCGTGACCATGGACAACAAAGGCAAGGTGGGTCTACAAAAGAAACAACAGTTGAATCCTTAGAGATAGCATTGCAAGGAAGCAGCTGGGGAAGAACTCTTGCTTGCTTTCCTACAAACACAACTCTGCTGACCTTGTCTGTAGTATTTCTCCCACTCATTTTTCCCCAGTTCTCTTGGATGTTGTGTTAATTTTAAAGATCTTATATTAGGTATTCAGTAAAAAAAATAGCTCTTGCAGATTTCTTCGTATGTGTTTCAGAAGCATTGCAAATTCAAGAAAAGATATTAACACAATAGATTGTGCCATAAATACTTTAACAATGCCTGCATTTCTTTAGTAGCTATCACCTGGGAAATAATTTCCATTCATAGATATACTGTATTATACTAGATCAATGACCTCCTCATGTTTATTTGTTACAGTGCTTGTGACTCTGGGAATTATACAATAAAAATAACAAAGCAAAAATCATCATCAACAACACGATTCCTAAATACGGTGGTTATCTACTAGCTAAATCAACAGTAAAGGCATACTGGAATACGTACTTATTTATCTACTTGGTCCCCAGATCACATTGTTCATATCCTCCTTCCAATTCATGCTTCTATTTGCCCAATTCTTGGCAGCACACTGCATGGTAACCAGGACTGAGGGGAAAAGGTATGGCTCTGGGTGCTTTGGGTCATGTGGAAATATAACTTCAAATCTCATCTGATCTAGAAAAAAAGCTCTCCATCCCTGCATGACCTTGGATTAATACATGATGTCAATGCTGCAAACATTGACATGTTTTTGCACTGACAATGTAAGAGACAGCCTTTTGTTTAAACTGCTTCACTTTGAATCTTGGAGGGAGGGAATTTTTCTAACGACTATTTTGAGAAGATAAGAAGCCGGTGTACAGAATGGGAGAAGAGACCTCATATGTGAAACTAATTGGATAATGTGATTTATGACATGTAGATAAGGGTGGGGATTGTGTGTGTGTTACGATGGGTTTGGGTGGAGGAGATTTCAGATTCTGGCATCCCTCCATGAGTGTCGATGTTTCATTTCATTACTAAGATTTTTTAGATAAATAATATGCCTTCAATTTGTTTGATTTGTCTCATTCATCGGAACCATGACATTATACTTTGTTTAAACCAGGGATCTTCAAACTTAGCCCTTTTATGATTTGTGGACTTCAACTTCCAGAATTCCTCACCCAGCATGCCTGGCTGAGGAATTCTGGGAGTTGAAGTCCACAAGTCATAAAAGGGCCAAGTTTGAAGACCCGTGGTTTAAGCAGTAGTGGTTAAAGAGGAGGACTATGCTAAGAAGACCATATTCAAACCTTCACTCAACTATGGAGCTTATTGGGTGATTTTTAACCTGTCATTATTTCGGTGCTCAGTATCCTTCCCTTGGGATAAAATAAAGGTAGACTTCTTGTAAATTCCATTACACCACAAGAAAGGATAAAAAGGAGCTAGCAGTTGTAGTAGAGAGCCAGACTAAACCAATTCTAGCCCTGCCTTAGTACAAAGCCAGCTGCGTAAACTTGTACCATTCACTCTGTCTCTCTCAGCCCTAAGAAGCAGGTATTGTCAAACCACTTCCAAAATCTTGCCAATCATCAACATTGACTTAAAGGCACCAAATAAAAGCAGCTGTAGCATTTTTATATTACTCACTTTCAAATATTAATCATATATAGTACAAAATCACTTTTATTTATTATACTTGAAATGGTTTGCCCAGGTCAGCAGAGACTCTGGGTGGACTTTACAAATCTAAATTGTAGATAATTTAGCTTTGTTGGAAGTACATTCTGCTGCTCATAGAAAGACACGCTTCTAAGGAAATAGGCACAGGATTATGATGGTAATGAATTACCCAGTGTCAGCCTCATGGAAATCAGCTTGGATTTCAGCTTTCCAGACCTGGAAATCAGCTTGACAGGAAAGCTAAGATTATTTTTACTGAGATTTGCTACAATAATAGAATCTTGCAAGTCATTTGTGCTCCACCTCCTCTTCCTTGTTTTGCTCCAATGAATGAGGAAGAGATCTTCCTGAGCTGCTTCCAATTTTATCTTGTTGTTCTAACCTAAAAATGGTTCAGCCTTGCATATTTCTGTCAAGGTCATATTACTTACTCTCTACATCGAAAGACATCCAATGAATTTGATAGATAAGCAGATTTGGCGTCCTTCTTTTCATTTAGTTTTTCAGAATTTCTACTAAGAAAGAGTCATCCAAGCTTCTTATTTCAGCAAGTTTTAAACCTGATTTCCCAGCCCAGTCTAGAACATGACCCAACAAACATTATAAGCAAGGAGATTGATTCACAATGTACTATACACCATTTATTCAAATACCTTTTAATGAAATCTATATAAGTATTAGGGGTACTGTAATTATTATTGATAATCTAGTGGTAGCAATCTTTATGTGGGAATATTCCACTTATTCAATAGAGGAAGGTAGATTTCTACATTAGATCAAAAAGGATCCAATCTGAGTTGGTCACCGGGACCAAAGGTTTAGTCTTCCGAGCTTTTGGACTCATGTGGAAGCCCATCCTCAGGGAACGTCTCTCTTACCTGAATGCGAAATTCTCTCACACACATTCTGGTGAGAGAGAAATTCCCTCAGGATGGGCTCCAACCTTATCTTGGGACATGTATATTTGCCTTCATTTGTGAGATCAAAACGGGTTTCTAGCATGTTGACTTAACAGCAAAAAAGAAAAATTTGCCCTAGTAATCAGGCTGATTAGAGAGAATAGATTGGTGCGGTAAATTGGTTGTGGCAAACTCTGACACTGAAATCAAATCCCTGCCTTTAGCCTTCTACTTTATTACTCAGCCTCGCATCCATTTTCCTAAGCTATTCTTTGTCACCCAGCACAAGTTCATAAATCTCAGACTTTTAATAAAACAAAATAGACAACAAAATTCCCGAATCTGCCTTTCCCTCTGTGCGATATATAATTTTTAGTCTATTAGAAAATATTATGACATATTGTGACAAATGTTAAATTGCGGCTGCCCAATTGATTGTTGATAGGCAACAGCCCCAAACAAATTACCCTTAATAAAAGGTGGAACCCCAAAATGACAATACCCTAACACCACCGCATGGTGTTTGTTATAGATTTATAGATAAACACCTTGAGTTTATCAGGGATTTCCCCCCCTCCTCATTTATTGGGACTGGGCTTTTAATCAGAACCTATCCAAGTGGAAAGGAAGTGTGAAATACTTCTACTTATGGTTGGCACCAAAGTCAAGCTCCCTTTCTAAGCCACCACACTTCACATGGATTACAAGAGATGTGAAACAGAGCGGGCATTTGTCTGTCGGGAAGAATATGTAATTCTCATTCGTCCCTTTGCAGGGAAAGCGGGTTGTCCGAGAAAAATGGGGATCTGAGGAGCCTGGGAATCCAGCAGAGGGCCCAGATATCAGCGAAGAAGAGAGGGATGAGCGTCTTGCTTTCTGTAGAGGAAGAATGCAGATTGCTATTACAATGGAAAACAAAGGCAGGGTGAGCGCTTTCCAAATGCCCCCTCCCCCCAGAGTTCCAGTTCTTGTCTAGAATTTTTGTGCTAATTTTAATATATGTTGACAAGGGTGCAGACTTACTGATGCAGAGGCAGCGGCTGTTCTCTTAACAGCTTCTGGGAAGTGAAACCTTTGGAACAGATTCTGCATCTAAACTGCAATAATAATCCACTTAGCCAGCTGCTTCTCTCCTCGTACGGTAGGGCAAAATTGATGTCCGGCTTTATAGCAACTGCGCAAGGAGGAAGGGGAGGAAGCGTATTGCTGCCAGGGACATTTCGTGATCATTTTTGCCTGTTAATATAGATGGCGACTGGTTAAATTTACAGCACTCCTCTTTGGGGTGAGGAAAAACAAGGTTGCTACTAAAAACACGAGGCTCTGGTGACTCCTTACTTTCCCCCCTCCCGGGACATTTTAGCAGACCTAACTTAATTCCTCTTGTTGCTGTGTTGCACAATTTTGTCCCTCATCGGTTGCTATGGCTCATGCTACTTAGCCTAAAAGATCCCAGGATAAAAAGGAGAATTCATACGTCAGGCAGCCTTGATCTCCCAGGTCCTGTTGGATTAAGCTTTGTAGCTGTTCCTGGCCACTCCACTTCTTTTGCATACCCAGTTTTCCTGAGATGGGCAAATGGGCAAGATGGCAAGAGATTCAGCTCCTTGAAAAACTGGTCCTTCCCAATGACAGTCTAGAAAGAGATTAATCATAATCTACAGTGGCAGAAAATCAGGAGTTTGGTAGCATCTTTTATGACTAACAAATTGTATTAAAAGGCATAAACTTTCATGAGTTGCACCCGATGAAGTCAATTTTAATTTCAACTTTTAATAAAATACTTTAGGTGGAAAAAGTACAACTAGATTCCTGCTTTTTTCTCCCAAAACAGAATGATGGGATTAAAATCTCCAGTATAGAAATGGCCAAAAAATGAATTCAATATTTATAAGCCACGCTTATAAATACAGTAATGGTGGTTTATATAATTTCAATTTTATGTGAATTGGAACATTTAAATTATTTTTATAGCTTAGACTATTATATGAACTCAACTGACTGGCTTGTTCAATAAATCATAGCTAAAATAGACCATGGCTTATTATTTGAAACCAATGAAGCCTACTGATCGTATACTCTTGACATAATAATTGCAAGATTTTTCTAGCTCCAAAATTTCAAGCTCTTACTGAGTTTGAGAATGGAAGACATCAAATTTGGTGTTGGGTTTCAGCAAAAGTACATACAAAGAAGCTCCTTAGGAACAAATGAAGAGGTGCTAAACATTTTAATTGGCTGATTTTATAGCTTTTAAGTGATCTTGGAAAATAGCAGAATAACAGAATTGGGAGAGACCTTGGAGGTCTTCTAGTCCAACCTGCTGCTCAAGGAGGAAACCCTATAACATTTCAGACAAATGGTTGTCCAATCTCTTCTTAAAAACCTCCAGTTTGGAGCACCTACAATTTCTGGAGGCAAGCCAGTTCACTGATTAATTGTTCTAGCTGTCAGGAAATTTCTCCTTAAGTTCTAGATTGGTTCTGTCCTTGATTAGTTTCCATCCATTTCTCCTTGTCCTGCTTTCAGGTGCTTTAGAAAATAAGTTGATCCCCCTTTTCTTTGTGGCAGCCCCTTAGATATTGGGAAAACTACTATCATATCACCCCTAGTCTTCTTTTCACTAGAGTAGACATACCATGTAACCATTCTTCATATGTTTTAGCCTCCAGTCTCCTAATCATCTTTGTTGCTCTTCTCTGCATTCTTTCTAGAGTCTCAACATCTTTTTTACCGTATTTTCCGGCGTATAAGACGACCCCTGACTTTTGAGAAGATTTTCAAGATTTTTCATCTTATACGCCGGAAAATACTTACATGCCAGTTGCCAAGTGTCCGGCACGCCAGAAGCCGCAACCACCGCGGGAACTCCAAGTCCCCGCCTTTCGGCAGCCTGCACGGCTGAGCACAATCCGGCTTTGAGAGTACATTTGCAGATGGAGCAGCCGCCGTGTCTGGAGCCAAGCCCCGCCCAGGAGGCGGTTGGCCAGGCGGGCCCGGAAGACGCGCTGGAGAGCCGGGCTTGGGGCGGCCATGCCGAGGCCGGCTGGCGAGGGCCACTGCTTGGTCTGCAGGCGAGAGGGGCGCCAGGCCACCAAGTACTGCTGTCCAGACTGCCGGGAGAGATAGCGGGTAGCAGGGCACGCTCTCTTTATGCTCAGATGCTGCTTGGGTGAGGGGGAGGGGCTTCCTGCCGCTCCCGGGGTCTGGCGTTTGCAAGGGGGAGGGGAAGGGGCTTAGAGGCTCTTGGGGGTGGGAAGGGAGAGTCACGTTGGAGGGGGGACTGGACTAAGGAGGCTTAAAGTTGCTTTGCAAGAACGGGGGCACTCGATTGATTTATGTACTATTTTCCGGCGTATAAGATGACTGGGCGTATAAGACGACCCCCCAACTTTTGAGAAGATTTTCATGGGTTAAAAAGTCGTCTTATATGCCGGAAAATACGGTATATTGTGGTGACCAAAAATGGATGTAATATTCAAAGGGTGATCTTATCAAGGCACCATAAAGTGGTATTAACACTTCACATGATCTTGATTTTATCTCTCTATTAATGCAGCTTAGGACTGTGTTAGCTTTTTTGGCAGCTGCAGCACACTGCCTGCTCATAGTTAAGCGATTGTCCACTAGGACTCCAAGATCAGCCTCCAGTCCACTAATCATCTTTGTTGCTGTTCTCTGCACTCTTTCTAGAATCTTGACATCTTTTTTATATTGTGGCGAGCAAACTTGATGCAATATTCCAAGTGTGATCTTATTTTTCATTGGCTACAAGTGTCTACAATAAGTTGAGAACATGTTATCCTACATGAGGGAGAATCTGACTCAGAGCTGTTGTTTTTCCCATTACTTATATGAGATGTATATGTTGTCATACTTAAAAGGCTTATCATTACTGGATTGGGAGCAAGTAGAAAGAATGAGTTTCTTTATACATATGCAGCTTGTGCACCTACATAGCAATACTGTTGAGCACTTATGATAAGAAATAATAATCTGGAACAGCAGATTTGATGTTTTTCACCACCTCCATCCTCAAGCCTGTAAGAGCTTGAAAAGCTGGAACTAGAAAATGCAATAATTAGCCCAAAAGAAGGCAATTAGCAGGTTTGATGCCATTTTCTGAGGCTTATTATACCTTATCTTAGCCAGTAATAACACCTGCCTACCCTTGAATAAGGGACGCGGTGGCTCAGTGGGTTAGGATGCTGAGCTTGTCAATCAGAAGGTCAGCAGTTTGGCGGGTCAAATCCCGAGTGCCGCGTAACAGAGTGAGCGCCTGTTACTCGTCCCAGCTTCTGCCAACCTAGCAGTTCAAAAGCACGTAAAAAATGCAAGTAGAAAAATAGGGACCACTACAGTGGGAAGGTAACAGCGTTCCGTGCACCTTTGGCGTCTAGTCATGCTGGCCACATGACCACGGATACGTCCTCGGACAAACGCTGGCTCTTCGGCTTTGAAACGGAGATGAGCACCGGCCCCTAGAGTCGGAAATGACTAGCACGCATGTGCAGGGGAACCTTTACCTTTACCTTATCCTTGAATAGGCTCTCAACCTAAACTGGGTTATATCAGGCCCGGGTTTTGATGAGACACCATTGGGAAATAGGGTTGGGACATGACAACAACAACAACAATAAAAACTCAGGACAAAGTAGTGAGAAACAATATTGAAATTGCTGCCAAGAAAAGTATAGGAGTGAAATTTGCATCAAGGAAGATTTTACTTTATTAACTGGTTGCTGCTACCCCTTAGTCTACTGGAGTTTTGCAGCCCAGATATAGCTCGCATAAGCAAGCAATAGGTAAAAGTTTAAAAATTCCTCAAGCAGAGTTGTTCTAAATGACATTTTATGGTTATTATCAGGAGACATAGTTCTACACTTATCATGATTGACTGACTGACAGTGTCGACCCTTAATGATCATATAGATAGATTTTCTTCACAATGTTCTGTCTCCAGCATTGTCCTTTAGAGCAGAGTTATGGCAGTAGTCCTAACTTGAATAGTATCCCCAAATTATGGGGCTACTTTTCAGAGAGAGTGTTTTCTCTTCTGGATTCATTAGTGGAGCAGCCAACCAACCAGATCTCTTCTTACAGGGATTCAGTTTTCCAACAGTTCATCCGCTGCTGCTGCAATTGAATCCACCCACTTTGTCCTGGTGGTCCTCTTCCCCTTTTTTCTTTTCCTTTTTCTGGTACTATAGATTTCTCCAGAGAGCTTCTGTATCTCTTTACATAATATATCCAGAGCAGGATAGTTTGAGTGTAGTCGTTAGCATCTCAGGCAAGAATTCTAGGCTGATTTACAGTATTTGATTACTCATTTCTTTACTTTCTTGGTATTTGGTGTTTTTTCCCCCATGGTATTCCCAGGAGTCTTCTCCAGCAGAAAGATTCAAAAGCATCAATAATTTTTCTATTCCACTTGTTCAAGTTCCAAATTTTACTTTCACTTCCATAGAAGGCCAATCTTGTAGTGGGTAATAGCAACAGTCAATTTACTGTCTCAAACCATAGTAGGTTACAACATAAGATTCTGCTCTGAGAATATGTGTCTTAAGAATGCTACTTTTTAAAGAGTGTATTAGTTTATGCTTCCTGGGCCAAGATTTCCAGACATATTTAAGATTGCCTGAAATGGATGAAGTTTAAGTGATATGCTGCTGACAGAGAAGATTAACCCAAGAGCAGCAGAGGTTGTGTGTGTGTCCTTTATGCCCTGCAGTGGCAGTGGGGAGTACCCTGGCCTCCCTTTTGCTTGAAAAGGGAGAAAAAAATGTTTCGTGCTGAATGGAGAGGCCTGCAGAGCTATACAACTCAGATGGACCAGACTATTTTCTCAGGGGAGAGGTCTGATGGACCTGCTGGGAATCAAATGGAGACACTGAATCAAGGAGTGTAAATCATGCTGGGAGAGACAGCTAAGAGAGCCAGCTCAGGGCTCTCCCTAATGGCTAGCACTTTCCCAGCAACAGTGAACCATTGTCCCTGAGCCCAGGGCTCCTGGGGCGAAGAACAGAAGCATTTGATCCTGGTGTTTAAAAGGGATATAAACAGTACATTTGGCAGCAACTGCCCTTTTCATGTAAGGCTACGTGTAACCTAGCACTGTACAGACTCTGCCAGACAATTGCAATATGTTAGATAAACAAAACAAAGCTGGCAAAGAGAAAAATGAGGAGGCGCAAAAGGCCAGGAATCCTGCTTTGTGTCTAGTTGGGCTTGCTGCAGCTACGGCTTACACAGTAAAAAAACACTTCACAGAAACTGCTATTGTCCATACTATTGAGGCCGGAATGGGACGCAGCCAACTCACCACAGCCAACTCACCACAGGACAACTCACCACAGGACAACTCACCATGGCCAACTCACTGCAGGACAATTCAACAATTCAATTGAATTATTTAAAATAATGGAAAAAATTATTTTAATTTTTGTTGTTCACATTTTATTTTGTCCCTCCTTTGGCATCCTTTCTTAAATGATTCTATTTGACTGTTTCTTCAACTTTGTCCCACGGCGAATTGTATCCTGTTGAGTTGGCCAATGGAAATTTGTACCATGATGAGTTGGCCACGGTGAGTTGTATGGTTGAATTGTTGAAGCAACGTGGAACTTTTCTGATGGATGAATACTCGTAAGACAGAGCTAGCAACAGGCAATAGCAATATGTCCCTGACCTGCAAGGGGAGCATTGTCTTCAGAACCTGACTCTCAGACTTTTGAGATTTTGTATCTGCATGATGCAGTATGATTTTTCTTAAGGTAAACAGCTCTTGATTAATTAGCACCAATTTATTTACTGATCACTTTTACTGCAATTTTCAATAAGTGCTGAACACATTTTATTTATCAAGATCAGAACAGTCAGACTTCTAAGATTCTGTTATAATAACCATGGTCAATAAAATTAGCTTTAGTCATCCTATGAAGTTGATTTCATGGTCTAATCTGTCTAATGAGATTGACATTCCCCCCCCCCCTATAACTGCTATCATTTATTTGGGAAGGAAAGAAACCACTGCAAAATTGTGTCCCTAATTTCTAATTCTCATAGGCATTCTAAAGGATACCATAGTTTGTAATATGAAAGACTGCCGAAAGAGGAATAGGAGAGGTACACTATCCCATCAAGTTCCTGACAGAGATCATCCATAGGATAACCGCTGCAGTTCTAGCTGAATGTCTAGGCCTCCCTGAAAAGGGTTTAAATCATTTGTTTTCTCATCATCAGGATTCTGTAGTTATACTTCTACCATTTGTTGTTTATATTCATTCATTCAATCAATCAATCAATCAATCATTCATTCATGCAAATAAACAAACAAACAAATTCTGGCCCATCTCACCAGGAGGCAACTTTTTTCCTGTTGCTTGATTAATTGGATCCAGGCAGAAGTTCTCATTCAAAAGAGGTATTCAACCACCTTCTGCAAGATTTCTCCTATCCTGAGATGGTGTAGACCATCTCACTGATGGGGACACTCATCCCCAATTCTTGTGTTTTCCAAAGAAGCCAGATAAAACATGGATTTAGCCTACATGTGAACCAACAAATCAAAATGAAATCCAGATAACATTGAGGGATGCTAACCACACATCTCCCGTAAGACCATTTATATAGAATCCAAGCCTTCTCATTCATATCTTCTCACTCACCCATTCATTTTGTGCCATTTTCAGCAAAAGACCATAAGATATTTCCAACCTTTTATCAAAGTATTGGTTGCCTTCTCCCCGATCAAATAGGTCAGTTTCACCATTTCAAAAGTTCTGCCATCTTTATAATTCCAGACTTGGTAGCTTAACAAGGCTGATTTCTCTGTTGTCAAAAATTTTGGTTGCCGATTCCCTACTTGTTATTAAAAGAACATGACATTTCTAGTGAATTGGCAACCCATTATATTAATCCCAAATCATGGTACTCTAATGGAGCCCCAGAACCTAGCAAACCCTGACTTTAGTACAATCCTCTACTAACTGATGCTTTACCGTGGGGAAAAAACCCAGAAGAAGTAGATTAAAAACTGACAATCTGCTGATATCCTGGATGGAAACAAGGAGCACTTTCTTAATTCTAAAGTAGAACTAATAATAATCTGAAGAAGGGACAGAATAGGCATATTGGTCATTGGAATAATAATAATAATAATAATAATAATAATAATAATAATAATAATAATAATAATAATAATAATAATAATAATAATAATAACAACAACAACAACAACAACAACAACAATAATAATAATAATAATAACAATAACAATAACAATAATAATTTTATTTGTATACCGCCCTTCTCCCGAAGGACTCAGGGCGGTGAACAGGGCAAACATATAAAAATACAAGAATACGAACATTAAAAGAGATTAAACAGGGTGCCCAGAAACTAACAACAGTAAGTTAAAATACATTAAAACAATATTGAAATCCAAACCCATCCCCATCAGGCCAGGCCGGCTTGTTCGAACAAGTAGGTCTTCAGATCGCGTCGGAAGGAGCGAAGGTCGGGCGCCATCCGGAGCTCAACCGGCAAACGGTTCCACAAATCCGTCGCGCCCACAGAGAAGGACCTCCCCCTGGGGGCCACCAGACGACATTCTCTGACCGGTGGCACCCTGAGGAGGCCCTCCCTGTGGGAGCGCACAGGGCGGAGGGAAGTTGATGCCGGCAGCAGGTGATCCCTAAGGTACTCCGGACCCATGCCATGTAGGGCTTTAAAGACCATTACCAGCACCTTGAATCTCACCCGGAAGACAACTGGGAGCCAATGCAGCTCACGGAGCAGAGGTGTAACATGGGAGTATCGGGAGACTCCCAACACAACTCTCGCGGCTGCATTCTGTACCAGTTGGAGCCTCCGAGTGGTCCTCAAGGGCAGCCCCATGTAGAGAGCGTTGCAGTAGTCTAAACGAGAGGTCACGAGCGCATGAGTGACCGTACGCAGGGCATCCCGGTCTAGATAGGGCTAAGCTAACATATATGCAAATCAGTGTCATCTTCTGTCTTTCTTCCTTGTCCCCCCCCTTCTACGTTGTTCTTCTAACAATTTGGATGTTGTGATGTAGTTTTGCTGCAAATGTAAGAAAATTGTACAATAAAATCAAGCATTATGTAAACCTATACTTTATGATAGAGAGAGGGTGGATGGAGATGGAATTTCCACTGTGGAATTGCTCTATGTGTCTATTTATGTAAGAACTTTGATGTTTGGATAAAAGGGTCCCAGGCAATTAGCAGGAGTAAAACCTATTCATTTCAGTTTGCTCATCTTCTCAGCATCCTGTCTTTCTTTCTTTTCTTTTTTTTGAAAAAACTCCAGGGAGTTTACGGGGTTTTTGTATTTTAGTTTTCAGATATAAAGCTCAAGGAGGGATTGATTTGACACACATGCAGCTTTCAACCAGGATGTAAAAATTATAAGAAAGATGTAAAATTAGGAAGACTTTTTATGTAGTGGGCTTTGAACCAGCTTATTGTATTGATTTATTAATTTTAGGGTAGGAAGGATGTTGATTTTTCTTGTCTCTTGCAAGGCGCAAAATGTAATATATGCTCAGCATCTCAGCCAATCAGGAATAGGAATAACAACTACACTGCAGTCCCATAGTATGCTTTGAAGAAAATTACATGTCTTCACCAGCAGCTGACTGTGCAGAAACTCGATCTTTACCTTGGCAAATACACACTGCCAACCTTGCCATAGAAATATGGGGATGGAGCAGGCTTGCAGAGGTGCTGCCAGATGTAAGGACATCTTGAGCACACAAATACCTTTTTCCTGGCTGTCGCTGTCCCACCCTGCCTGTTCAACCTGTTTTTCTGGCTCAGCACCTGTAAATAAATTTGCTGCTATCCTTTCTTCACTGCTGTTACTGCCTGCTAGCCAGCCAGCCAGCTAACAGAATCTTCCTTCCCTGCCATTCAGATCTCAGCCATGGATCTCTTTAAAATTGGTGCTTTTTTCTAGCCTAGCAATAAGATGAACTAATTAATAATTGTGTTGGGAGGATATGGCCAATGAAGGCATTTTAATTTTCTTATTGGCTGTGCAGCCTCCAAGTAACAGTTGATTTGTTCAACTGTTTTATCAAAGAGATAAAACATTTATCTAATTTTTATATATCTGCCTGACTCAGCACATTATCATCAATAGCGATAATAGTCAACAAAGAATAATCAATATTATAGCAGACTCTGAAATGGCATATGTCTACAATTTCAATTGATAAAGATAGCACGGTGCTATCTTTGATACTGTGGCCACCATTGATTATCTGGGATTATCTGGGAATCTTCCAAATCCTAGGAAACCCCATTTGGCCCCGTGGTCGATACCTGGAAACACCATTTAGCCTTGTGAAAAATGTAGAAAGTTACTATGTCCAAGATTTTAAAAGTGTTTTTCAACTAGTGAATCAAATCAAACAGTGAAAAAAAATATTGCCTTAATGCTATGCAGAAGCTCTTTCTCTGTATGCATTTTTGAGTGAATGTGCTGATATACCGTATTTTCCGGCGTATAAGACGACTGGGCGTATAAGACGACCCCCTACTTTTCCTGTTAAATTATAGGGTTTGGGCTATACTCGCCGTATAAGACTACCCCACTGCATACAAAGTCTGCTTGGATTGGGTGGGTCAGCTCTCCCTCCCTGCCTGCCCAGTCCTCCCTGTCTCCAAGACGATCCGAGCAGTAGTACGCAATTTTTTTTTTAAAAAATCCCATTTATATCCTGCCCTTCTCCGAAGACTCAGGGCAGCTTACAATGTAAAGCACAAATCAATGTGCTTAGCAATGTACAAAGTACACTTCCGGCATCCAGAACCTGCCTGCGTTTCTTTAACCTCCACATGCTTCCGACTCTCGACAACTTCAGCGTTGTAAACCTTGCTACTGTTAGTATCCTGGGTGACTCTTCTCCAAACCCCCTCTACCCCAACCCGGGTGAAAACGCTAACATGCTCCCAGTGTGTGCCTATCCCTCTCCAACCAACTGCCTCCCCTCATCCGTATCTGGCTCCAGCGGGCTCGTCCACACGTCCCAGGGCCGCCCTCCAGCAGTCCCCGGCTCTGGTCCATCTGACACCGACGGAAAACAGCCGGCCCTTGCCTCCAGCGCGCAGGCTATAGCATGCAGTCCCGGCACAGGTCCGTCGGCAGGCAAGGGAACAGGTATCATGTTTTGTAGTGCCCAGGCTCCCTGTATGGCAAGGCAGACTGGGCTGTCCTGAGTGCCTGCGGGGTCCTCAGCAAAGCCCTGCGATGCAGGCGCATGCAAACGCCGTGAAGCAGCTGGTCATCGGGTTTGCAGAGCCAGGAACCGACGATCAGCTGATAGTCGGGCTTACTGATTACGGGCGACCTTTGTCAGAGTGCCAGGTCATGGAGCGAGCCGTGTGCAGTGTGGGGGGGTGTGAGTAGGTGAAGCAGGGATTGTTTTTGGAACGAGACCCCCTGTGTAGTGTCGGGCCCGCAGGGCTCGACAACGGACAGCGATTTTGTGATTCCCTCCCCCTTCCTCCCCCCTATCAATGAGCTGCCGAGGTTGGCTGCGTGTGTGTATGTGTGGAGGGGTGTTGCCTCTGGTTTTTCCTGTAACATCGGACAATAAAACTGCCCCTAACCCTAACACCCGGCGTATAAGACAACCCCCGACTTTTGAGAAGATTTTCATGGGTTAAAAAGTCATCTTATACGCCAGAAAATACGGTAGATAAAGGCCAAACTTTTAGTTACAGCCCTACTCTTCCTTTCTGCCAGCAGCCTGGAACAGAAGGGATTTGCAAGAACCTTGCTTGTTTTCTTCTTCTGTGACTTTCTTCTCTGTTGGATAAATTCATGAAATAACTTCCATGATCCCTTTTGTTCCACCCATTCCTAATTAAAAAGAAATTGTTGAGCTTTTCTTGCAAGTTCTGTGGACTTTCTCCAGGTCTATGGAAGCCTCTCTGTTTCTGAAAAAAATAAATGAGACTGCCCTTCTTTATTTCTTTAGACAGATGAAAGGAAAACAACAGAGAGGAAATGGGCTGGTGAAGACAACCTTCCCAAGACTGCACACCTCAGAAAGGTGAGCGTCGAACCTCCCATTCAGTTTTGTTTACTCTCACACATATGTGCAGGATCTATTTGAAAGTACCTTATTTTGGCTTCTTTTGCTCCCCAGGTATGTAACCATGAATTTAACCAGAATGTTTCTGTTTTGTTGTACTGGTGGAAGGTGAATTGAAGGTGATAATATTTCTTTTCTACAGAAACACCTGAGTCTGAAAGCGTTTTTCAGTTTGCCCATTTTATTTTTACTTTTGTTGTTGTGTCACTGCATTTCTTTTCACTTTATAAATCATGTGTAATTGTGGCCAATAACAGATCAGACAGTGAGTAGATAAACCAGTATTGCTCAACCTGACTTCAGTTTCCAGAATATCCTAGTCAACATGTTGCTTACTTGCTGGGGAATTCTGGAAGCTGAGGTCCACACTTCTTAAAGTTACCAAGAAACACTGAGATAGACCATCCATTAGTTTATATACAGTTAGATTTGATTATATTGTTTTTGATGGGCAAAATGATGCCAATTTACAGAATTCTAGAAAGGTCATCATCATCATCATCATCATCATTATCATCACCTTTATTGAGGCATGGGATATTGTATCATTTTATCCCCACTAAATTGCACTGTGAGGCAGATTGGGCTGAGAATGACTGTCTCAAAGCTTCATTATGAACTTTTATTGTTGAAGGTAGACTTGAATCTGAATCTCCCCAGTCCTATTTCATTAACTTTTTTTTACCATGACAGCACAGTACTCATTGAGCCGGATAGTACTGCACAGCTAGTCAAACCTTATTGATGTCAATAAGTTGAATAGATTTGTCAATCTAAAGTGATCATGCTATGGGTTTTAGCTTTACCATTTTGTAAGTTTAAAAAACACCTCTTTTAAAACTTAGTTTGGTCTAGTGCAGGGGTCCTCACTCTTGGCAACTTTAAGACTTGGGGGCTTCAACTCCCAGAATTCTGGGAGTTGAAGTCCACAAGTCTTAAGGTTGCTAAGGTTGAGGACCCCTGGTCTAGTGGTTAAGGCATTGGGCTAGAAACCAGGAGATGGTGAATTCTAGCCCTGCTTTAGTCACAAAACAGCTGGGTGATCTTGGGACAGTCACTTTCTCTCAGCCCTAAGAAGGAGGCAATGGCAAATTACTTCTGAAAAATCTTGCCAAAAAACTCCAGACTTAATCAGGCAGTCTCCAAGAATTGGAACAAGTGAATGGGGTGGTTGTGGAGCATTTATATACTGTACATATACATACATATCCAACAAATGAAATCACCCATCAAATGATGGGTTCATTTTAGTTATATATATATATACATGCCTGGATTAACAAAACAAAATTCTAGCTATAAAATGCTCACCTGAAGCACCATTGTGTATTCTATTTTCTTACAAAATGGGCACAAATGAAGCTGGTGTTGCTACTTGTTGTTGTTAGTTGCAAAGTTGTGTCTGACCCATCACGACCCTATGGACAACATTCCTCAGGCCTATTGCTTCAGTGACTCCATCCAGCCACCTCATTCTCTGTCGTCCCCTTCTCCTCTTGCCCTCAATCTTTCCTAGCATTAGGCTCTTCTCCAGTGAGTCCTTCCTTCTCATTAGGTGGCCAAAGTATTTGAGTTTCAACTTCAGAATCTGGCCTTCTAAAGAGCAGTCAGGGTTGATCTCCTCTAGGACTGACCAGTTTGAATGCCTTGCAGTCCAAGGGACCCGCAGGAGTCTTCTCCAGCACCATAGTTCAAAGGCCTCAATTCTTTGGCACTCAGCCTTTCTTATGGTCCAGCTTTCACAGCCATATATTGCAACTGGGAAAACCATGGCCTTGACTATACACACTTTTGTTGGCAGTGTGACGTCTCTGCTTTTTAGTGTGCTGTCTAGATTTGCCATAGCTTTCATCCCCAGGAGCAAGCATCTTTTAATTTCTTCTCTGTCACTACCTCCATTTCTTCCCCATCTATTTGCCAGGAATTGAGAGGGCCGGATGCCATGATCTTGGCAACCCACTCCAGTATTTTTGCTATGAAAACCCCATGGACAATACCAAAAGGTGTTGCTAGTAGTTACCCATAATAAATATGTTAGTGAGAAATGGATGAGAAGAAAAAGCTATAGTCTAAGTCAGGGGTCTTCAAACTTGGCCCTTTTATGACTTGTGGACTTCAACTCCCAGAATTCTTCAGTCAGGCATGCTGGCTGAGGAATTCTGGGAGTTGAAGTCCACAAGTCATAAAAGGGCTAAGTTTGAAGATTCCTGGTCTAAGTGATTGTGACAGAATTCAGCCTAGACTGAGATGGCTTCTGAGCATATTACAGGTCTGCTCCTGGTCCCTTTCACCAAATCAGTCCTCAGCCCAGCTAGCTATTAGCTCAGGCTGTCACAATGCCATTCAGCACAAGTCCACCAGAGGGTGCAAAATGCACTGTATGACCATTGATAAGATATCCTTAGCTGGGTGTCACAGTTCCACACTTTGTCTAGAGGACAATGCTTGCCAAACCAACTCTTTAACTTAACCACACTGCAGCCAAGATGTTCCAGGAAGGGAAGGATCCACTTCATTCGGTCAATTTGAGATTTGATTCACCTTAGCAACTGAAGGACAATAAAAGGCTCATTTGCGAGATTTTGTGCAGGCTGAGACTCTTTGTACAACCAGCAGAATACCTTTCCTGTGCCATCAAAGCATGCAACCATTCCTTCTCACAGCTATGATAAAGCTTTCTTGGATCTGACATGCTGGGATTGACTCAACAAAGAAAACTAAACTGGATTCCGCATGCGAGGACTATGGCTGGTGAACCCAGAGGGAGAACCTGGCTCCTGTGAGCCAAGCAATGCTCTTAATTAACTGAGCAGAAATTGAATCACCCTCCCTTTCCTAGAGATGGTGACTCATTAAGCCAGCGCAGATGAGCTCTTTTGCCTGTCCCAGCTGAAGACAAAGGAGTACAACGAAGCCCGCTAATTTCACTCCCTTATGGCCGAGCAGGCACAGCTGTGGCCAAGCTGAGCTGAAAGGTAAACATCTCCTTTCCTGACAGTGATACTCTCCTGTTCCCATCATTGTCAGAGACCTCCTTCCAATAAACTTGGAGTGCTCCTTATTTCTCATCCAGCCTGGTAGGTGGATACAAAAAATATTTGTCTCCTATTCTAAACCCCTTGAAAGTTAATGCTGGTGTGTTCTATAAACAAATATTGTCTCACCCAACAGCAACCTATATTTCCTATCCCTTTTATACTGGACCTTGGTGAATGTGCTTGCACACAGAGATGCCTCCAGTCTCTGGAGGCACAGCTCTCCATTTTTCTATAGGGAAAAAAATATTACTGCAAGAGAAGGTTACAGCAATGCCGTTCAGATACAAATGCAAAGAAGGTGGAAGCCATCAGAAATGGTTGCAATTGTCACAATTTAAAGGAAACATCTCCCAATCCTTGGCTTATTGTGGGAAGGGAGCACTTTATTCTATTATCCCCAGCAATTAGAGTTAAGCGGGACTGATTGTCTTCTTTTATTGTTGTTACTAGATATTTTTTATTCTCCCTTTTAAAATATATAACTCAAGGTGACAAACATACCTAATACTCCTGCCTCCTCTCAAGGGTGCTTTTTCAAAAGGCAGCTAGATTTTGTTTTTTCCTTGAGGAAGACATTTCGCTTCTTGTCCAAGAAGCTTCTTCAGTTCAGAGATTAAACCGTCAGAATTGAAGGAGCTTCTTGAGTCTTCCTCAACAAAGAAAAAAAAAAGCAAAGTCCAGTTGCCTTTTGAAAAAGCACCTTTGAGATAACCATAACCTGGATGACTGAGAATCTCCATAGACCAGGGGCAGGCAACCTCGGCTCTTTTATGACTCATGGACTTCAACTCCCAGAATTCCTGAGCCAGCCAAGTCCATGAGTCATAAAAGAGCCGAGGTTGCCTACCCCTGCCATAGACATTCCTGCCTCCTCTTTTCCTCTTCTTCTGTTGGGAACCCAAAAGGGAATAACCTGTGCCAAGAAACATCACCAAAGCATGAATATAGTTCAACTATGAATTTCCCATAAATATACCATAGTGATGGCTAGCAACTTGGTCAATTTTTTTTTACTTGGAGAATGGCCACATGATCTCAGAACCACTGGACTGTATCTTTCAAAAATCCTGGAGCACCAGGGAACTACCAGAGGACTGGAAAAGTGCCTACAAAATGAACCATTTTAATCTAGCTGATCAAGTACCATCTGTGTTTGCAATCATTAAGTCAGAGATGGCCTTTGGGCTGCCTAATGCTGGGAAAGATTGAGGGCAATAGAAGAAGGGGACGACAGAGAATGAGGTGGCTGGATGGAGTCACTGAAGCAGTAGGCGTGAGCTTAAATGGACTCCAGAAGATGGTAGAGGACAGGAAGGCCTGGAGGAACGTTGTCCATAGGGTCGCGATGGGTCGGACACAACTTCGCAACTAACAACAACAACAATGGTTTATTTTCAGACTTGGAATATCCAAACTGACTCTTCCCAGGTGGGTCTTTATACATCTGCAACAAAAGTTTCATTCTATGCTATAAATATAACTCTTATTTCTCATGCTGCTTGCTAGCTCTCTAAACTCCCCAAGTCTGGCAGGGAAGGTATTGCAGATGTAACATGATGAAAAAACAATTAGGAAACAGACAGAAAACAAGATGCCAGAGGGAGTCTTATTATAAACTTATCTTGGGGCTTGTAAAGCCAGCCGGGTTTTTCCAATCGTTCAAATGGGGATCTTAAACCTCTTCCTTCCCCAAGCACATATAGCTCAGTTTGTCAGGCACCGCTCTGTCTTTTGGTAGCGAAGTGAAGCCTTCGTGTTCCTTTCCTTTTGGCCCACCCACACAGGTGGGTCTCCTTGGAAACAGGTTTCCTGGTCTTTAATTTTCCTCCCATCTATTTTGATCTGCAATAAAATAGAAGATTAATTCTTATTTGGAGGAAAAGTGGGGGTGGCAGCCTTCGAAGGGGAAAGAGATGGGATATTGAATTACCCATGGGAAAATAATGTTGTAAGACAAGCTGTATATTTGGCTCTCTACTGGATATTCTTGACTTGATAGACCAGAAAATTACTGGTTGGCCCCAACCTCTAATGGATTACAGCAAACTCTTGCTGTGTTGATGGTTTTTCCTTCGGATACATTCTTTTTTTGTTCTGAGTTGCCTTTTTCACCCTTTGTTGTTGCTAAAGTCTTTAAACATTTCAGCAAGTCTAGCATTCAGCTGCTACAACAATAAATCACAAGGCTACTGGAGGCTGGCACATAATTATCTTCACAAGGAACATTGCCCTGTCTTGTGTACTTGTGTACTTGATGGTGTTTAGTACACAGGGCTATCTGAGCTCCCTACAGTGGAAAAAGTTGGCTATGTACATTTAAGTGCAATAGAATAGTTAAATGTGTGTGAAGTTTCTGGTTCAAATTCCACTTGCAGCCAGTATCACTGAAACAATCTGGCTGAAATTATTTTTCTGAAAAGTTTGGGAAATCCACTTTAATTACATCTGTCCTTGGATGTGTCATGTGCAAGATCTGAAACATTTCCAAAGTAGGCCCAGCCATTTAGACTTTAAATTTATCATTTTGATATCGTAAGAAGTGTCCTTAGTTTTGACTTCTGGTTAGGTGTTGTAGCGTAACAGATGCTGGAGATGGGGCTCCGTCTTCCATGTTAGATTTTGCCCCGCTGGGGACCCTAAAAAGGGTCAAAAGTCACCCCAGAGAGGCGACCAAGAATGAGGGAACCCTTGTCAATTGCAGAGGGGTGGCAGCCCTTTCTCTGGATCTGAAGAAGCCATCCAAACTGGCAGGGGAAAGACTGTCTACATTCGTGTGGCCAGTCAGAAGCTGCTGACAACCAAAGATAAGGACTAACTAGCAATTTTTGAGCAACATGGATGGAACTGGGTGAGATTTTATCCTCTTTTTATGACCTTAACACTACTCTCCTGGAAAAAAGAATGTCCAAAGCAAAGAATCCTTCCTGATGAGAGAGGGAAGGGAAGTTTTTGCCTCGCTGCCTCAGGAAAAGAAAAGCAGCAAATTAATTGCTTTGGGGGAAAATAGAGAAAACTACAAGATCAATTTGGAATTATTACAGACATATAGCTTTGAAATTTCAGAAGTAAAAGTACCTTTGAGACTTTTTTTAGAAAAGATATTTGAAAATCTGTAAAATAGGCTTGGATTTGAAATGCTGGAAGACTGTGTTAATGACATCTATTGGTGAAACACAGCACTACAATTTATTATGCTTAAAGGAAATTTGGCTTAAAGCCCGGACTTAGATAAGACTCTTTGTTGTTCTTGGAAACTTTCACTTTTGCAGACTGCAGCTGGGAAAAGGGAAAAATCTCTTGGGCTGCTTATCTGTGTTGGGGACCCTTTTGGACTATAAAGACTACATACAACAACAAAATAGGTGTTCCATACTTAGCCTTAAATGGTAAACAATCATCTTTAACACTTTTCTCCGAAACCCCCAGCTTGATATACCAACAAGAAAATGTTAACGAATCTCAGAAAATAATTCTTTCTATGTTGAAATCAATCCAAGAGACAACTGTTTTATTTCATGATGAGACTCAAAATAACGCAAATGAGATAAAAGAACAATTTTCAAACCTAAACTTACAAATCAGACAATGACTACAAAGAAGGAACTAGTAACCCAAAAAAACAGAAGGAAAATTAGAAGAATTGGATCCAAAGATGGAGGACCTAAAGGAAGGAATTAACAGACAGATACAGACAAATGAAAAATTAAAAGATGCAGTGATAACACCAGAAATGGAAAAGATATCTTACTTGTCAAGTTCTCAGAACACATAAGGAAGAAGAGCTGATCAAACGGATGATAAAGCTGTTAGCAGAAATGCTGAATATTTACAAACAAGAAATGAAAAGAAAAACTGAAGGAGAAGGATGGAAGCTATTTAATGAATATAAATGGGTTGAGCATTCTTCCAAAAATACTTCAGTCAAATTCTCTTCCTCATTCCAAACAATATATACAAAAACAGAGGAAGAATTACTTGATGATTCAAATGCACTGATTTAGAAAGTTATTTGGCAAAGGAAGAGTAAGACTGAAGAAAATAAAGGTTTTCTTAGATGGAATATTATACTATTGATCAGATGTTTGAATAAGGTTAAGAAAATAGATAACTGTTAGAAATAAAAGTATTATTATAATTAGAAGGATAGATTTGTAACTAGAATATTATATTTTGTTATGAGATGGGAAATATGAAAATTCTAAAAGGGTTTGAATAAGGGAAGCTTTTGGTTACCCAAATATAATTTATTATGAGAAAATTATAAGCAATAGAGATACTTTGAACATTGACGGAAAATTAAAATAAAAAAGCAGGAAAAACAGGATATTGATAGAACAAACGGATTTTAAGTGCAAATGCATCTGAGATATGTTTTGGCTAGAAAAGATATAACAAAATGACGCTATATTATGTATAATACCAGCAAAATGTGATGAAGATGTCTATATTTAATTGTATATGTATTAACAGTAACAAGAATTGTATATATTCCTTGATAAGATTAAAAATGCGAATCTCAGGCATGTTAAAATTAACAAACAAATGAACACTGGGATGGAATTAAAAAACTAAAACAGTTTTTATTGCTAAAAATTCAAGCTTTTGTTGGCTAACTGCCAATGTCATCAGGATGGAGATGCTGGGGTGGGGAAATCGCGTTTATACTGTTGGTGTCTGCACTCTGCTCATGGAGCGTGTCACTGATCTGTTTGTTGAGGTCTGCCGTATTTCTTTGAGTTGTCGCACATCCGTTTTTGGGGGGTGTAGTTGTCTCTGGGTATCTGTTGTTAAAAGTGAATTGTTGATAGTTCCATGTGTTGTAGCCATAGCTCTGGTCATTGCTCACGTTCTCATGCCAGGGGTCTTAAATGGTTGTTGCTCTTCTTCCCTGTGTTCAACATTGCAGGGTGGTTGTGTGTTGGTGCAATCTTGGATTTGATACAATGAGGTACTTTGTGAATGCTTGCGCTGTTTATCTTCATATCGCACACGTCGTTCCTCTTCCCAATTTCTTAGTGCCTGGTATGCAGGGGGGAGGTCTATATTCCGGTTGATAGAGGAGTGGTTTGAAAACCAAGCTTCCTTAAACAAGCGGCCGCCTTTAGTGTTGTTGCTGGCAATTGCCTCGGTCCCTGCTAGATTAAAGACGTGGCTGTGTGTAGCCATGTGTGGCCACACCTGTGAATGTTGTTCCTGTCTTCTAATATATATATTGGAAGTGCAAGTTAAGTCCCACTTATTTAAGTATACATTTTTGTATAGTTCATAACAGAGAACTCGGGCAATAAACCCTTTTTATTTTAGGATAGCGTTTCCCAATGTGAAAATTTTCAGATGTGATAAACTACAATTCCCATTATATGAGAGATGGGGACTGTAATACAATATAATTGAATGCTACCAGGATAGGAAAGGTATGTTAGGCTCCTAATTTTGAAAAATCATGACACATATTTCTTTACCTCAGAGACTCCCTATGGTGAATTCTCAGTGAGTTAAATAACTATTACTAGTCAGTGATCCAATTTGGGAATTAAAAAGCATTAATCTAAACAGTGAATTTAACTGGGACTAGAAACTATAAAAAGGAAAATCTGTCAATGTGTGTCTTAAATGAATTCTTTAAATGCTTGCTTTTTACATATCTTTTACTACATACCTACAAAAACCTAATTGATGTCTGAATATACATTATATGTCAATCTGAAATGGTCATGCTATATATTTTAGCACTACCACTTTGTATGTTTAAAAGGCACGCTTTTAAACTCAATTCGATATAGTGATTAGAAACCAGGAGACTGAGTTCTAGTCCTACCTTTGGCATTAAAGCTAGATGGGTGACTTTGGGCTAAGCACTCTCTTTTACTTCAACTTTCCTCACAGGGAACAAGGAGGAAGGCATATACTCACCTCTTTGAATTATTTGTAATCGTAATAAAAGTAAATAAGTAAGCAAGCACTGGATCTACTAGAGCATTTCATGACAGATGATCATCCACCCTTGGTTTGTGAAGGACAACAGGTTATGTAGCAGTCTGTTTCATTGGTTGAGAGCATATATAGTCAGGAAGTTTCTCCTGATGTTCATCCTATCTACTTCCTTGAGGTTTTAACTCACTGACTCTAATATGGATTCTCTGAGGTAGTAGAGAATAAATCGGGTCGTAAAAAGGGAGTTATTATATCTCCTTTAGTTGTCCTTTCTATAGCCCAAAAACACCTGAATCCTTTAACAATTCTTTATTGACTTCCTTTCCAGGTACTATCTTGGAAGTCTTCCTCTGAATTGTGGAGATTTTGAATTTTGAACTGTGGTGCCCAGAACTGGAAATCAGCCTATCCTATGGGTGGCCCATTATTACATGTTAGGATTAGATATTTTAACCTTGTATTTTGATCATTGTAAGCTACTCAGAGTCTATAAATACTACAGTAGGTTGCTCGAAAGCCTATGGATAGACAGATGAATAGATAGACAGGCAGGAGAAAACTGCATTATTTCAGATATCACAATTTTCTACCTGCTTGTGCAGTAGTTCCTGAATTATATTGCCTTAGCATGTCTATGAAGTATGTTTTGTACTGCAATGATCTTTTATAAAACCCTCACTATTTATTTGCTGAACACTCAATGTTCCACATTTTAAGAACTGTGTCATATTTTGAACTAGCCATCTCCTATTAAATTGAAAGATAAAAAGGGGAAACACCAACTAAAGACAAATTAAGTGCTGTTCAGATGGACAAACTGACTTCTTTGATTAGAGAAAAGACAATGTTTACTTTTATCAGTTACAGACTTTTTGCATAAAATGAACACAATGAACTTTGAGTTATGGTTTTGATGATTAAATGGGATAAATAGATATAAAAAGAAGAGAGTCACAATGTAACTTTAGAGAGAGGAGTTAAAATATAATTGTAATTATAACTGCTGTGAAGTCTATAAGAATCTGCTTCTTTATATCTTTCTCTTTTTGTCTCCTAATTTTTTCTTATTGCATTTTTAGATTTTTCTTTTATTTCTTTTATTTTTTCTTTCCTTTTCTCTCTTGCATTAGTTCTTATTATTGCTGTAAAAACCTTTAATAAAAATTGGAATGAATTAAAGTTCACACAACTCATTGTTGCCAAGGTTGAGAAACACCGCACTAGAGAATGCCTGATTGTGGAAGACCATTCTAAACTGATATGAAATGGATGCAAATATAGCATTGCCTATTTTTTTTGGAAGAATCCCTCAGAAGAAATGGAGTAGCCTTCATAGTCAATAAAAAAATAGGAAAAGCAATACTGGGATACAATCCTCAAAATGACAGAATGATCTCAGTTCGAATCCAAGGCAAACCATTCAATATCACAGTAGTCCAAGTCTATGCCCCAACCACCAGTGCTGAAGAGGGTGAAATTGACCGGTTCTATGAAGCCCTACAGCACCTTATAGAACTAACACCCAAAAATGATGTCCTTATCATCATGGGGGATTGGAATGCTAAAGTAGGAAGCCAAAAGATAATGGGAATAACAGGCAAGTTTGGCCTTGGAGTACAAAATGAAGCAGGGCACAGGCTGATAGAATTTTGTCAAGAGAATACGATGGTCATAGCAAACACTCTTTTCCAACAACCCAAGAGACGGCTTTACACATGGACATCACCAGACGGTCAACACAGAAATCAGATTGACTATATGCTCTGCAGCCAAAGATGGAGAAGCTCTATACAGTCAGTAAAAACAAGACCAGGAGCTGACTGTGGCTCAGACCATGAGCTTCTTGTTGCAAAGTTTAGGCTTAAATTAAAGAAAGTAGGGAAAAGCGCTAGGCCAGTCAGGTATGAATTAAATCATATCCCTGTTGAATATACAGTAGAGGTGACAAATAGATTTAAGGAATTAGATCTGATAGACAGAGTGCCTGAAGAACTATGGACAGAGGTTCGCAACATTGTACAACAGGTAGCAACCAAAACCATCCCAAAGAAAAAGAAATGCAAGAAAGCAAAATGGCTGTCTGAGGAAGCTTTGCAAATAGCTGAGGAAAGGAGGGAAGCGAAAGGCAAGGGAGAAAAAGAAAGATACGCCCAATTAAATGCAGAATTCCAAAGAATAGCTAGAAGAGATAAGAATGCCTTCTTAAATGAACAATGCAAAGAAATAGAAGAAAACAATAGAATAGGGAGGACCAGAGATCTTTTTAAGAAAATTGGAGAGATGAAAGGAACGTTTCATGCAAAAATGGGCATGATAAAGGACCAAAATGGCAGGGACCTAACAGAGGCAGAAGAGATTAAGAAGAGGTGGCAAAATTACACAGAAGAACTATACAAGAATGAGCTTAACGTCCCTGATAATCACAATGAGGTGGTCACTGACCTCGAGCCAGACATCTTAGAATGTGAAGTGAAGTGGGCCTTAGAAAAGCTGAGCAACAACAAAGCTAGTGGAGGTGACAGTATTCCAGCTGAGCTATTCAAAATCTTAAAAGACGATGCAGTAAAAGTGCTACACTCAATTTGCCAGCAAATTTGGAAAACTCAACAGTGGCCACAGGATTGGAAAAGATCAGTTTACATTCCAATTCCAAAGAAAGGCAGTGCCAAAGAATGTTCAAACTATCGCACCATTGCACTCATTTCTCATGCTAGTAAAGTTATGCTTAAAATTCTACAAGCTAGACTCCAGCAGTATGTGGATCGAGAACTACCAGAAGTACAGGCAGGATTTCGAAGAGGCAGAGGAACTAGAGATCAAATTGCTAACATACGCTGGATCATGGAGAAAGCTAGAGAGTTCCAGAAAAACATCTACTTCTGCTTCATTGACTATGCTAAAGCCTTTGATTGTGTGGATCATAACAAACTCTGGCAAGTCCTTAAAGAGATGGGCATACCAGACCATCTTATTTGTCTCTTGAGAAATCTATATGCGGGCCAAGAAGCAACAGTGAGAACTGGACACGGAACCACTGATTGGTTCAAAATTGGGAAAGGAGTCCGGCAAGGCTGTATACTGTTGCCTTGCCTATTTAACTTATATGCAGAGCACATCATGAGAAAGGCAGGGCTAGATGAATCAAAAGTTGGAATTAAGATTGCCGGAAGAAACATCAACAACCTAAGATATGCAGATGATACCACTCTAATGGCAGAAAGTGAAGAAGAACTAAAGAGCCTCTTGTTGCAGGTGAAGAAGGAGAGTGCAAAACTTGGGTTGAAACTAAACATTAAGAAAACCAAGATCATGGCATCTGGCCCTCTCAATTCCTGGCAAATAGATGGGGAAGAAATGGAGGTAGTGCCAGATTTTATTTTCCTGGGCTCCAAGATCACTGCAGATGGGGACTGTACCCAAGAAATTAAAAGACGCTTGCTCCTCGGGAGGAAAGCCATGGCAAATCTAGACAGCACACTAAAGAGACATCACCCTGTCAACAAAAGTGCGTATAGTCAAGGCTATGGTCTTCCCAGTTGCAATGTATGGCAGTGAAAGTTGGACCATCAGAAAGGCTGAGCGCCAAAGAATTGAGGCCTTTGAACTATGGTGCTGGAGAAGACTCCTGCGAGTCCCTTGGACTGCAAGGCGATCAAACCGGTCAGTCCTAGAGGAGATCAACCCTGACTGCTCTTTAGAAGGCCAGATCCTGAAGCTAAAACTCAAATACTTTGGCCACCTAATGAGAAGGAAGGACTCACTGGAGAAGAGCCTAATGCTGGGAAAGATTGAGGGCAATAGAAGAAGGGGACGACAGAGAATGAGGTGGCTGGATGGAGTCACTGAAGCAGTAGGTGTGAGCCTAGATGGACTCCAGAAGATGGTAGAGGACAGGAAGGCCTGGAGGAAGATTGTCCATAGGGTCGCGATGGGTCGGACACGACTTCGCAACTAACAACAACAATTTTTTTTTGGCAAGCATTCATTTCACTTCATATAGCAGGATTGCTATGGAAGGAAGGAAGGAAGGAAGGAAGGAAGGAAGGAAGGAAGGAAGGAAGGAAGGAAGGAAGGAAGGAAGGAATTACATTTCAGTCAGGGAACCTTAGTCTTTGTAGCATGGTGGGTAAAGGGTTGGAGTTACAGTGAGGAAACCCAGGTTCAAGTTCTTATTCAAATATGGAGTTTGTTGTATGATGATTGTCATTTTCTCTTACCTCAGCCCATCTACAGGGCTGCTGTGATGATAAAACTAGGAAAAAATCTCCACATACCACCTGGACGTCTCAATAGAAAGGTGGTATATAAATACAGTGATATAATCAAGTAAGAGCTCCCAGTAATACTGGTACTAAAAATTATTCCAATAGAACACTTTTCACCTTGTACTTGGCACACCCAGGGAATGCTTTCGTATTAATTAGTCATTATTTTTTCTATTAGGAAAGAGATAATTCTCCCCAGGAGAGCCCAACAGAGAAAAACTGCACCCTGACTGGGAGAGAACGGTCAGAATACATGCAATGGAAGAAAGAACGGGACCAGATTGATCTTGAGAGACTCACCCGCCACAAGAATGCAAGGGGTGAATGGCGACGGGCTTGGGATGTAGAGAAAACCAAGTGCATGTAGGTTATCTCCATGTTATCTCCCTTTATGGCTTAGGTCGTGGAGGTCCTGTTTCTGCCTGTCCAGGATGTTCTCCAGGTCTCGTCTCTTAAGTGAAACCTTTGGCATTGACAAATTCACCATCAGTCAATTACAAAAGGCAACTTTACCTGGAACAGCTTCTATAGTGTGTTATTACCTTTCACATCATCAAATAACAATTTTTATCTATCTCAGGTCCTTGGGAAGAACTCAAGAGGTGGATAAAAATGCCAAATCCAATCTAAACATCTAACTGACTGTGCAACCAACCATAATAATATCAGTCTCTACATATTCTGCATGTTGCATATTATACATTGGTAGATTTTATAATCTGGTAGAACAAGAAATCTCCAAATTTCAAGAATATCTTTACTGGCAAATGGCTTATGATTACTAGAGAAAGATGATAGTACATCAATGTCTCTGCCTGAATTAATGATTTGAATTCAGCAGTCCATATTATATTGCCAGCAGTCCATATTATATTGAATGAGAAAAGGGTATCTCAGCATATTTAGAAACAAGGTCTTCACAATTTATTTTCTATATAATCTGTAAATCTCTCTGGGTCTCTTATTAATGAACATCTCTCTCCGATTCTACAACAAATTTTTGTACATAGATTAGATGGCAAACTAGAAATCATAACAGTAAGGGTTTTTCCTGACTATTAGTTATGGTGACTAAATAAAATTGATTTGGAATAGTTCAGAACAGTCTGAACAGAACACTATATTATGAAACCCGTTGTAATTCAGTTCATCACAGTTTTGTAATGCCATTGTGTTCGATGGCTTTGAAATACTTACAAAAGATCAATCTGTCAAAGTTCATGAATTATGTTTTTAATTTTCAGGTTTGAGGATATAAGGGATGGAAAACCAGTCTTGGACTGTCCCCAGAATAAAAAAGGTTAGCAAAACTACTTGAGTCAAGTATTGATTCAAGTATTTTGAAATCATGAACATTTCAGTTCTTGAGTGTTTTCTTTGCTTGCTGTCTGATCTTTGACTACTGCCAGTATGATTCTGATTCTACTTATTTTTTAAAGTCCTATCTTATGTGGTGAATCATATGTTTAACATTTTATATGAGTTAAAACTCACAAAAATGTCCAAAATAAAAGATAGAAGGCAATGATGGGACATATAGTTCCATGCTTCAATTCCTAATGCAGTCTTGCTTCTATGTGGTTCTGTAGAAAATAAATATAAGAGAAACTTTAACCTTAAGTCAGTGTTTATTACAGCTGAAAGACCCAAATAACTTTAATTTTGGAATTAAGTAAGGTATCCAATGTTTCAGAAAAGAAAGCAACATCAGATGAATATTACATTTCTATGTTCTCTTAGAATACAAAAATCCTGATCTCCAAAGAGATGCTTCAGTTATGTATCTTGGTTGCTAGCATAAATCAGCCTGTTTTCACAGTATAGAATTTAGCTGCTATTAAAAGTGGTTAGTTTGACAGAGAAGATTTGAAGACATAGTTTACAGAGCCTATGCTGAATACTAAATGTGGTATTTAAAGGTTAAAGTACATATTCTAATTCATAAAAGAAAAGATACTCTTTCAGAAAAATTGGAGGTTTTACCCTGTATGTAGGCATATTGTATTAGCAAACAAAAATCTTTCCTTTCTTTATTCACTATTATCACAGCTCTTTCTCAACTTGTCCAAGTGTACAGATTTTCATGTTGTTCTTTGTTCTTTCAAGGGGGGAAAAGTGTCCGGAAGTCCCAGTTACGAGCTCTACCTTCTGATGGGAAAGGTGAGTAGATCCAAGAAACAAGTTCATGTATACTACAAAAGATGACTGCTTTTCATAGGCTACTTATCTTGGGGGGAAAAAGGAGAGGGGTCTTGAAAAAGAATTACATAACAGAGGACATTTAATCATAAGACCATTATTCAGTCCCTGGATGATTCCAGGAAAGACGATCAACTGCTACTAGTGTAAAAGTCAGTAGATCTGTGATTGCTTCTCTCTTTGAATGTGATAATGCAGCTGCCATTGTGGCTTTATTGCACTTTGACTTCATCATTGTTGGAGGATATTTGTGCCACTGCTATAAAAAAGAAAGTGGTTTTTTTTCTTTCCCAGAAAGATTTATCACTTCTACCTGTATATAGACTCTCTTTTCTCCCTGTGAAGGCATAACTGGACAGGTAGCTGGGGAAAAGGCTGACATACAACACACCAGATGCTACCATCAGAAGGGTAGATAAGGATTAGAGTTAGTTTGCTTGTCTGTCTGTCTGTCTGTCTGTCTGTCTGTCTGTCTGTCTATCTATCTATCTATCTATCTATCTATCTATCTATCTATCTATCTATCTATCTATCTATCTATCATCTATCTATCTATCTATCTATCTATCTATCTATCTATCTATCTATCTATCTATCTATCATCATCATCATCTATCCTATATACCACTGCACTGCAAAACTGACTTCAAATCATTTACAAAATTTAATACAAACACAGAAAATGTCCATGATAAAAAAAACAAAAGCAATTTATTAAATTAAAATGTCTATTGCAAGGATAAAAATTAAAACGTTACATTTCTATTACTATCTATAACTAGGTAGCATCATCATTATGATCAAAAACTCTCTGAAACAAGCCTTGCTTCCAGAAAGCCATCCGCAATAGGGCCAACTTAATTTCAGGGGGGGGGGGCACAGGGGGCCAGTTCACAGTCCTAGACCTATAAAAGAGAGGGGGGGAAAAGCCTGTTGGCTTCACCACACCTCCAGTATTTGGAAAAATGGCAATTACCAGCAGTTTGTCCCAGAACGAATCATTCCCAAGTGTCATGGCAACATGTCCTTCCAGTCATTACATCTACCATTTGAGACTCAAGAACTTGGGGAAATTGAGAAACTTCATTGACAAAGGACTCTACAAATCAGTCACAGTAACATAGTAGAAGAGTCTCATTCTCCCCTACTACAGGAGAGTATTTGGACATTCTAAACAGGGCTTCTTCCTTTGAGATGATGCAGATAATGCAATGCAGTTGGCTATGGTTGATTTAACCTGTTGTCAGAAACAATGATTCCCTGGCTTGTTCTTGACTTCTTTTTCCAATCTATTGTAAAAAAACCACTGAATAAATCATGGAAGGGGTGATTTGTGACTGACTTGTAATTCAAGCCTATCCTATGAAAAGTCCTTGGGCAGGATTGGAGTAGTGTGCATGGGCACAATAGTTTGTCTTTAAATTAGATTTTTTTTATTTTTCATTTATTTATTTTTCACATTTCTGAACCAGGGGCTCTTTGGTTTGCTGTATCATCTGAACACACTCACAGGGAACATGTCCAAGAGATCTCCCACCCAGAGAGTGCCCAAATTTATATCTGCTTAATTGAGGGATAGTTTCTATGGCATAAGTCAGGGGTCTTCAAACTTGGCCCTTTTATGACTTGTGGACTTCAACTCCCAGAATTCCCCAGTCAGCGTGCCTGGCTGAGGAATTCTGGGAATTGAAGTCCACAAGTCATAAAAGAGTCACGTTTGAAGACCCCTGGCATAAGTCTTCAGCCTAAGCCCCGATACCTGATGAAATAGGATGTTTTTCATCTTATTCAATATGATTCTCCTATCCTTGCCATCTGCAGGGCTGAATGATCCTATGTAGGCTAGTTTCATAGAATAAAGCATGTTTAGTCTGTTTCTGAATTGTTTGGCTCTTTATCTGTCCATATGGCTTATTTTTCAGGTGGAGGACAACACAGGAAGAGCAGCACTGAATCAGTTTCCAAATCACTGCTGGTGGTGAGCAGTAAAGCCAGAGGGAAAGATAGGCTGACAGGTAGAGCCAGAAGGTAAGAGAGTATCTTTTAAAAAGATTTCACACTTGTTAATATGTGTCCTCTTTTAAAGGAATAGAGCAGAGGTCTTCAACTTGGCTCTTTTATGACTTGTGGACTTCAACTCCCACAATTCCTCAGCCAGTGTACAACCACTTGGAGTTTCCGAGTCTTAAAGGTGTTTTGGACTAAAGGGCTCTACTCCCTGTGTGGAGGAGATAGGGTATAGGGCAGGGGTCTTCAAACTTGGCCCCTTTATGACTTGTGGATTTCAACTCCCAGAATTCCTCAGCCATGCACGTTGGCTGAGGAATTCTGAGAGTTGAAGTCCACAAGTCATAAAATGGCCAAGTTTGAAGACTCCTGGAATAGAGTATCCATTTCAGAATGGTATTTAAGTTGGAAACATTTTCAGGTATGTATTTTACATTTTCAGTGTTCACATTTGTACAGCTTACTTGCTTAGAGCAGTGTAATATTTTCCCCTAATACGTAATTTCTTCACTATGGAAGCAGTTTGCCACTGTCTTCTTCCTGGATAGATGGATGGATGTCCCATTTAGCCTACAGACTTGGAATTTCCTGTAATCTCCCATCCAAGTAATAAGCAGATTTGATACCAAATATTATTTCAAGAATAGCAAAGTAACCCAACTGGACATGGACTTAATCATTTTTATAGGTCTTCCTATAGAGGCAATGTGGGGAAAAACAATTAAAAATGCATTAAGTAACTCAAAACACTATTTATTTAAATACAGGTTAAATAATTTTTAAGGTTAATAATTTACAAGTTAAATATTTATTTTAATAAAGCTTTGAGTTACTTAATGCATTTCTAATTGTTTTTCACATTGCCCCCATAGGAAGACCTATAAAAATGATTAAATACATGCCCAGTAGGGTTACTTTGCAATTCTTGAAATAATATTTGGTATCAAATCTGCTTATTTAAACATAGTAAAGTTAGATTAAAAATTAAATTTCATAAATACAAATAAAGTTAGATTAATGATTCCCAAACACAAATTTTAATTTTGAAATAATTAGAAAGTCCAGATGGATATCTTTTTCATCATACCTGCTACAGCCAAAGTACAATGCTCTGACATCTATGGAGATTCTCATAGTTTTCCCAAAGGTGCTTTTCCACGAGGCAACTGGACTTCTTGTTTTTTCTTTGAAGATGTTTCACTTCTCATCCAAGAAGCTTCTTTAGCTCTGACTAGTTGATGGGGAATGGCAAGATTTATACTCCTTGCAGACAGCTGGTCATTTCCATTTTTTAGAGAGTCGTTGAGGCCAACTGGAGGTTTAATCCAGTCAGAGCTGAAGAAACTTCTTGGATGAGAAGTGAAATGGCTTCAAAGAAAAAACAAGGAAATCCAGTTGCCTCGTGAAAAAACACCTTTGGAATACAATGCTGTGTGTCTATATTTTTATGAACCTCAGAGTTCCTCTAGAAAAATTGAACCCTCAAACTGGGTAATTTTTTCATTTTTTGAAGTGTTGGATTGATCAAACCATTCAAGTGATTATTAAGTGGTTTAAACTCTTAAACTGTCACAAACAAACAAACAAACAAACAAACAAACAAGGTATTGAAAAAGACTCTTGAGAATATGGTGGACAGCCAAGAAAACAAATGATGCATCATTGAATAAATCAATCCAGAATTCTCAGTTGATGCACAAGTGACCAGACATAAATTATCCTACTTTGGACACACTAAAGACCCAACTGTCTGGGAAAGTTTCTAATGCTAGGAAAGTTGGAAGGAAAGAGAGCAGGTTGACCAGCAGCAAGGTGGATGGACTCAGTTATGGTAGCAACGAGTGCACTATTGGGAGAATTGAAAGAACAGGATGGAGTAGATTGTCATGGAGATAATCTACATATGTGGTCACTAGAATTCAAAAAAGACTTGATTGCACATAAATAATATCCGTCTGTCCGTCTGTCCATCTGTCTGTCCGTCCATCCATCCATCCGTCCATCCATCCATCCATCCATCCATCCATCCATCCATCCATCCATCTATCTATCATCTATTCTGAAAGGGGAGATCTTTGTGTGTCGCTGGGATATGGCATACTTAAAAGTTTAAATAAACTGAAACAGGAAAGTAGCTAAATTTGGCTCCTGAAATTGACTACTACCATGATATAATTTTTTTTAGAGCTAAAGTAACTTTGGAAAAGTATGAAAGAGTTGTTAATGGATGAAGGAAGGAGAAACTGGTTAAAAAGGGATGAAGAAGAGATTACACAGTTCAGAGATGGAAGGAAATGTGAGAACAGAACACAAAATAATTCCACCTAGTTTTTATTTAGTATAAGATGGGACAAAAAGAGGTTTGGAGTGATTTCTAGCAAATCAACTCTTTGGGATAACCTAAGAAATAGATTCTGCGGGGCTTCCAAGAATGGTACTTTATAGGGTATATTAACAGATTCTTGAATACTCTAAATTCTTTTACACATTCTTCCTTTAATACACTACTTTTTGGTTAATATCTATAATTAATATTACTTTTTAATTTGTATGAAACTTGATGAGAGTATAGATAGCATTGACTCTCAAGGCATATATTGCTTCATTTTCTTTGTTTTTATTTTGATGCTTTTAGATTAAACCACATATAATTTTTATATAAAAAACTATTAGGCATGATAGAAACCAACAACATATTTCTTTGTTTAATTGCACTCATAAGCAAATTATTGAAATGGGGAGGGGGTATTTGATTACTGTCTATTTATTTAGATATACCTTGGCCTGTTTAGTGTGCAAATATGGATGCTCTCATTTCTAAAAAGAATTTAGTCTCTCCATAAATACAGAATTAATTTTTCTCAGCCACTTTAAATAGGAAAATTTAAAACCTTATATTTAAGTTTGGATGGAACAGATTGTCTACAAATAGAAATAACTCCTGACTCAAAGAATGAAGATTTAAAACTAGCAGGAGATTACTATCTAGTCAGCAATCGATTTTGAATTTGTCCAAGAAGAGTAACAAGCTATGAGAGACTGCTATACGGTTAATGGCAGTTCCTGTCCAATGTATAAATTCTCCAGAAGAGATCCTATTGATTGCCCCATTTAGAATATCAACTCAAACCTGAATTACTAGGAGTCCTGCAAAATTATAGCATTTCTCTTTAGAAGAGCAAGCTGCAGGGATGGTAGTGGTGTTTACCTCTCCTTTTTTTTAACATAAATGTGCATTTTATAGGGACCCATCTTGGCATAAAAACTACTTCTTATAATTGCTATTGCTAGTGGGAAGGTGGCTCTTAAGTTTATATACCATGTAGGTTAAGGACCCAGTCCATAAAATTTGGTAACAACAGGAGATTCAGTGCTGCTACTGATTATTTGGACCAAAGCAACACATGACCTCTTAGTTTGTGGAAATAAAAATGCCAATTCTTTTTGGTTTGCCCCTGTTCCCATGTGAGTTAATGCTCCAAGTTTCAAATTAAATCTACAACCTTAAGATGACTATAATATCCTCAGAGGTGACCAATAAGTGAGAGATTGCTTTTGTTACATTAAACACATTTTAAGAGTTAACAAAGCATTTTTAAATCAATTTAATTGCAAAGGAGGCATTTTAAGTGGGTTGCACAGCTGGAATCCTATTTGAAAATCCTCCCCCCACCCACACACCCCCAAATTTATAAGATTGGAAAAAACAGTTTTGGTTCTCTGTAAGAATTTCAAGAAAAACATCGGCTATATAACTTACGCTAACAGTGCTTCTGTTTTTATTAAGGGAGTATAAATGCTAATAATCTTGAGCTGCAGCTAGCTAACATTGATATTTAAATTATGTGTGGCTCAAGGACTGGAAGAAAAGCCAGCTTCTGGTCACACAAGAAAATAGGAAAGTCAGATATCTAGAATCTAATTGTTCTGTAACAGCTTTAATAGAGTTAATGTGGAGGATGAGCTTTATCAACTGAGAAAACAAAAATATGCTTTTCAATGATTTAGCATGCTAAATGATGAACAACCAGGGAAAAAAGCAGCTTGAATGAATGCTGCTGCTTGAATGAATGCAGTCTAAGGTGAATTTCACAGTAGGACTTCGTAGGATTTCGTGCGACTTTCTACTACTTTAAATCAAGTAGACTTTATATTTACTAAAACCTTGCTTTAATCGATCTCAGTTTGGTGAACTTTGGCTACAATGGACAGAATTTTCATCCAGGTAGCTTGTCTGGAAGCAATCATTTGTCCACTATTGGGAAAAGCAGTCAAGATAGTAGTCAATGCTTCCCCTAAAAACCGGATACGCTTCTGCATTCTCTTCACGTTTGAGTTCTTGGCAAGAGGAGAAGATCCAGTGGAGGCAGACTAGGTGACAGCACTGGCCGAGGTCAAGAAGGGAGGCTTGGAAGGTGCTGGGAAGAATAGGGAGGCAGCATATCAGACAGGATCCTGCTTTGACCCAGATTTTTATTCCTGGTAGCATTTGAAGAAAAAAGGCTCTTTCCACAGTTCCTAGGGGCTGGCGCTGAGACAAATCACCCATAGAAGGGAAGGGAAAAAGAGGCAAAGAAGAAGCTGCTTCCATATCTCACTGCATTTGTCAGAACACATTGTGCCACTCTGCTCTTTTTTTGTGGGTTCACAATGCAACATTTGTTTGTTTGTTTATTTGAATGTATAAGGTGCCCAACTCTAATGGACTCGGACATAGAAAAGGAACAGAGCTGCTTCAATGTTGCTTTAGTCACCTAACCACCTAACCACCTCCTACAGATACCACTGAGGAGGGGGAAACTTTGGATTTAACAGACATTTGGCTTTAACGGACACCCGCTTCTCCTGAAGGGTCTGTTAAATTAAGGTTTTACTCTTTCTAGTTTGTTATCGTATGTACTACTTAAGTGGAAACATAGTTGGCTATTCATACATAACCGTTATTGATGGTTGTCTGCCAGGACAAGAAGTGTGTATTCAGTTGCCAATTTTGTCTCGCTACACGTTGACAGGTGTGCAATGGAAAATGTTCTGTATCACCTTCCTCTTCTTCAGTTTGGTTAGGATATCTGGGTTGCAAAAATCTGAACTACCCGTAGATGGCAACAAAGAAACAGGACAGTCAGTCTAACTCCGTGCTGCCATCCTGTGATTCAGATTTTTGCAACCCAGTTAGCATAATCCTAATGCATGAGGTAAATCAGATGACTGAAATCTGGAAAAAACTATACTATAGGATTTACAGCCAGCTTAAGGTTAATGAATACAGACGAGCTTGGAAATTAGAGGTCTTTAAATTCCACTTTAGAACTTTAAAAGAGGATTTAGCAGGTCTGAGTCTGCAAATTTTTATAACTGCCTCCTTCCTACTGCAATACTCCAAGAAAAGGGAGAGGAGATAACACTGGTAAGAGTTCAGCCAGCTGCTGCATCTTTTGTTGCTGTTGTGACGTGTAGGTTGGGATGTTGTCTAGCTTTATTCCTCTCCTCCCTTTGGCATGAGCTCTGAAATGTTTGTAGTTCCTGGACAGTTGGCTTTTCTACATTCCCTTCACAGGCAGCCTTCATTCTGTTCATAGGCCTTGCTTGTAAGCATTGTATAGCATATATATTTCACTTCCCTTCATTCTAGCAATGTGCAGCCATGGTTACAACTATTAGAAAAGGCACAGATGCAAAATTGTTGTCATGCTATCCTTTCATTTGCAATAGGATTTTCAGTACAACTGTGGAGGTTCCACCTCTGACATTTTATCAATAGCTCTGATATTTCTATAGGCAAATGCATGCAATATATTCTAGAAATATGAAAAGGGTGCTAACAATTCCTTTCCTTTCCTTTCCTTCTTTCCTTTCCTTTCCTTTCCTTTCCTTTCCTTTCCTTTCCTTTCCTTTCCTTTCCTTTCCTTTCCTTTCCTTTCCTTTCCTTTCCTCCCCTCCCGTCCCCTCCCCTCCCCTTCCCTATGAGATGAATTGTATTACTCCAGGATTTGCAGTCACTTGGGCAACCCAGTTCATTGAATGATGGTGTTTGCGCTTCCCTATTGATCAGATGTTGGGAGGTATTGATTGGCACACGGTGTTCCCTGCCTATTCTCTGCTTTCTAAGATCTGCAGTGAGGAAGACAGCCACAGAAGACAATTTGAGGAGGAAGAAAGGGTCCTTATATTTAAGTGTTCATTTAATCCTTTCCTTATGCTTTTAGACTGTAGTTTAAAGGTTTTTTATTTTGAGCAGCAGGTATTATTACCCTCTTTGCATGTGGAAGCTTAGAGTGATTAATTTCTCTTTTTGTGCGTTCATAAGTTATCTGGCTTTTTAAGAAGTCGCTCACTGAAAGAACACATGCAATGATGAAAGTGCCCCCTCCAGACTTTAATTGCAAATAATGACTGACTAGCAGTCTGAGAGGTTTACAAACAGTTTCAGCATCTCTTCTGCTGCAGCCTCAGTTGACTGTCACAGTCGGACTCTGCAGGACTTTGAAGCAAAGACAAAAAAGTGCCTTGGATCATGCAGGGAATTCACACGATACTGACTGAAAATCCTTCAAAAAGCTCATTTCCACCCCCCCCCCCCAGGATTGTTCATCTGGTTTCTGCACAATCTCAAGAAAAGATGTGCTTTGTTTATGCTGGATTTGTTTCATTTTTTGAAAACAATGCTTCTCTAAATCTTACAGTGCAAATGCAGAGGGTATAGAATGGTGGGATATACAGTTATCCAGTCAATAAATAATAAATAATATTTGCTCTAAATGATGTTTGCTCAAGCTTTTTTCATTTAACATAACAATTATTGATTCAGTTTTTTAGTCTGTGCACAACTGGTTTAAATATACATTCAGTAGCTATTACCAGCTTGATTTATTCCAAATGTTAGATTTCAAATCTTATAATTCACAGATTTACTGTGACTTAATCTTGATGTGTGTGTGTATGTTCATGTTTATGTTTGTGTGTGTATGCATGTGTATATATATGCATACACACATAAGCACACACATGTATATAGAACTACAGTATATAATATTTGTGTAAGAGAGTTTCTAATTCAGTCAGTTTGAGTCCAAATGTTAAAAGCAATTCAGCTGATCAGTTTTTTGTTCTGGACAGTTACAGGTTCATGTTCTTAAATATGAATAGTCAATTTTACCTAATTAAATAGGTAAATAGGAACTGTTGTGTAGTGGGTCCGACGCAAGGAAGAGACGCCAGCCGGTGTGTGAGTTCAGCTCTTTATTGGAAGGGGGTAGTGAACTGGGGAAATGAGGGTTACCTGGCCTCCTTAAATACCCGGCCAGGTAAGCGGACAGCCAATGGGGTTGGCCCTAGGTTTCCTGCCGAAACCGTCCAGGCCAACGCCCCCTGGTGGCTGTTGCTATGCAGGTGCCTGCATACATAACAGGAACTGCCCAGAGTCACTTGGCAATGTAAGATGAGTGGCATATAATTTTAATAATTTTTTAAAATAAAATTGTCATTATTCTCTTACCAGAGTGATCTACACCAGTGTTTCTATCCTGTTATTTCAACTTCTTTATCAATCATGGATTAGATAAAAGTGAAGGCAAGCTAGAACTTTATGCAGGTGATTGGAGGATTGCTAAACCATGTAAAGAGAGTCAACTTGCAAGGTTTCAGCTATGCTATAATGGACATTCTTTCACTTAGGGACAATCCATTTAGGACAGGGGTCTTCAAACTTGGCAACTTTAAGATGTGTGGACTTCAACTCCCAGAATTCCTCAGTCTGGGAGTTGAAATCCACACGTTTTAAAGTTGCCAAGTTTGAAGACCCCCGATTTAGGATAAGCAAAATCTTCTAACAAAAACCAGAATTTGTGTTTTACTTTGTGAAAACTGAACAGGTCCCCCCCCCTTTTTTTTCTCTTTTACAGATGGGACATTAAGGATGGTGATGAAATGCCCTTTTTAAAAGATGAACTTAATAATCAGGTGAGCTAATGAAATATTTGCCCAGATATAAAAACAGACAATATAATCCCTGAACTGAATTCATAACTATGGCATGGTTTGTTTTGAGCTATATTATTTTGAATAAACTGGAGTATCTGGATTCATATGTAACATAATCAAACCAACAGGTTATGAACCCAAGATGCCAAATCTTAGTGTAGTATGGCTCCATTCAAGAAAACTTATTTTAAAGATTATCTAGGCAAAATCCAGGATAAAGATAGTTGCTGGGACTTCGAGATTTTTGTCAATAAAATCAGCAATCATAAGGTTACTTGGTCCTGGTCTTAGTCACTAAGGTACGATGCATCAGATTTCAATTTAAATTACAAAAATATTTCCAAACATACATGGAGGTATATTAGCAAATGCATGTTTTGTGAAGATTCATATCAGCATTCATTCTTTTCTTTTTTGTTTGAAAAGCCCATAATGCTAAACCATAAATCTTGGTTTCATGTCTGAGTTCATATATCTCATTGACACAATCACACTGTTTCGTTATCCCAATATTTCGTTATCCCAATATTTTTGTGTTGCAACGTATCGTGACTTTTTTGCCATTGCTGGCAATGGGGTGGGTGTGGTTTCACCATGATGCATCTGGCCGGCAGTTTGACACCCCTGTTTTAGAAGAAGACACTCTTAAAATTGAAATTAACTTCTGGATCCACTGTTCAAAAATATCTTTCAGGTGTTCATCACCTTTATGTGTAATCTAATCTTTTTTGTATGTAAAAAAAGTGTAATTTTTTTTTAATTCCCTCTAGCGTCCATTCATCAAAGTCCAATCCTATCCTGTTTTTAAAAAGAATTCAAAAGCATCTTCCCATGGCAAGGATTTTTAATTAATTTCAAAATCTTATTTCAAATCCACCTGGACCCTTAGTCCATTTGTAACTTTCCAAAACCTACTAATCATCCTTTTGCAGTTTATCCCAATTTTGTTTTTTGTTTTAAAACACAATAAGACTTAATTCAAGTTATTTATTTTTTTCTCCTGTCATTTTAGCGATCAATTAACACGGAAGGACAAAAGAATCTAACTCTGATCAGCGAAGAAGGGAAAGAGCACCATTGCCTACCTGGACTAGAGAATTATATAAAACTAAAAGAATCTAATATACCCATGGCACAGACCAAAAGAAATGAAATGGACCCAGGTTCAAGGGAAGCCCAAAGCCCAAATGAAAAAACCAGAACGGGCCTTATCCAGGATGTCAGTAGAGATGAGACTGAGGTAAATCTCAAACTCAATAAGGCAATATCCGGCCCTGATTTGTCTCCTAAGACTAACTATCAGAATAACTGCCAGGAAATATCCAGAGTGAAGGCTTCTAGGGACGTAATTAAAGAAATCCATGAAAATTGCTTAGATAAAAACACATGTTCTGAAAGGTACCCTGAGGAGGATTGTCCTGAAAACTTTATCAAGCTGCCAGATGTGATGGAAACAGGTAGCAGAGGGCAGCAATTGTCAATAATAAGACAAATAGGAGAAATCCATATTGGAAGCCTCAAGAAGCAGGTAGCTCTTGGGACAGAAAAGGATAGCACAGCCTGCCTTGCACATGTGGAGGAAAACAAGACTTCATTTGGAGAAATTCAAGGGATAAGGAATGAGTGTGCACAAGAAGGAACAAAAATTTGCAACTTGAAACAAGACAACCCTGAGTCATACAATAAGGAAGCACATAATTAATCTAAGAATGAATTGAGCTCTCAGCGGGCTGAAGGTCAGTGAATCCTCACTGTATGGCATTTTGTTCATTTATATAGATTTATACTGTATACTATCTTAAGGCTCAGTAAAAGGCTTACTGACACCCACAAGATATGGGGTGCAGTCCCCCCCACAATGTTCTTTATAAAGCCCTATTTACAGTGCCTTTTTTGTAAAAGAAAAAGATGGCAGAACTCACACACAGCATACAACTCGCCTTGCCTACCCTACAAGGTTCCATCCAAAAAAGGTGCCGGAACTCCGTTCTGAGCGTTCTATGAGGAAAAAAGCCCTGCCTATTTATATGAACCCTCAAAATGCAAGGTCTGAATAAATATGCTGTTGTAAAAACATCAAGATTTGAGGGATGAAGAAGTATGCTACTTATTTGGTTTAAAGTGAGGTGGCATGGCTTACAGATTCAGAATACTCCAAGATATGTCATGTTTGATGAAGACCATGTCTACAAAATGGCAGCAGCAAAGATGAAGACTTAGAGATCAAAGCTTAGGAGAAACATTTGAAAGAAACATAGATGCTTATCCTAGAGAATGTATCTTCCAGAGGTGATAGGATAACTACTTTAAGTGTATGGAAGCCTGGGAGATAGCTGATAGAAGAATTATTATTTTTCAAGGTAAGGTACAAGCCAGTAGGGCAAATATTAGGAAGATCTTCCTGATGGAAGTGGAAGTGAAAACTGTAAGAGATTTTTTTTTCAGCAGAGCCTGGCTGTCTTCCTGCCGGAATTCTTGTTACAATGCTTTTTGTTTTGGTGAAGATTGCACTAGTTGATTTTTGAGTTTTCTTTCAAACCTGGGATGGTTTAAATAAATGATTTTTTTTAAAAAAAAAAAAAAAGTTTTAAACTTTATATTTGGCCCATTCTGCTTATTTGCAGAAGGAAAATATTCCATGAAAAAAAGAATCAAATGTGAGAATCAAAAGAAAAATGCTTTCCCTTAATTTTTTTAAACTTAGATGATTTAGTATTTCTTTGACTGCTCAGAAATTACTTGGTATTTTACAATTAGCATTTTATGGCTAGATAGAATGTCTAGCTTCTTTTTGATTTTACATGTTTCCACATAAGATGGCCATTTCTCTTCATACTGATACCATCACTGGAGTTCTTGCATAAGATTTCACCTGCAGAACTATTAAGAGTGCTTTGTTTTTAAAGTAGAAAAATGTAACTCTTTCATACTTGAACCTAATCCATTAGTTTAACTTTTTTTGCTGCCTAGCTGGTATATTGTACCCTTGGGCTCATAAAACTGAGGCCCCAACTTCATTTCCTATGAGACTAAATGCACATTTGCTTCACTGTCACTTCTTCCATCCACCAGAGGCCATAGGTAGGCCTTACCAAATTTTGTTTAAAATCTCATGAGTTTTCCTATACCGGTAGCATGCTGACTTCAGCTTATTTATTTATTACAATGTTCAAATGTTTAAACTGCCCAATAGCCAAAAGAACTCAAAAAGTTTCTTTTTGAAGAAAAAAATATATAGAATAAAGTCTCAATAAAATAAAATAAAAAACATGTTAGGGGAAAAAGAGTACATGTTTTGGAATCAAACATTTTGCTGTAGCCTTAGAAAAATCTCAAATTCAACAGAAATTCATACATTTGTAAAAACAAGGAACTGAGACAAGCTGAAATTGACAGATTAATAAGGAGTAACCAAAAAGAAACGAAACTGATAGATTTGCTTATATCTAATTAAGTTTTCTCTGTTGATTTTGTATCAGTAGCTACCATAAGTGATAGCATCAACACGATCATAACAATGATGTGATTATATACTGTATCTGTGTCATGAGATCTGATACAAATTCATAAGTTGGAGCATTTGGGAGATGATATCATGATATGTCTATGGCAGGGGTGTCAAACTCAATTTCATTGAGGGCCGCATCAGCACTGTGGTTGCCCTCAGGGGGCCGGGTGGGTATGGCCAGGGTGGGCGTGGCCTCCTGGGTGGGCGTGGCCAGCTCTACATCGTACGCATCAAGGGTGCCTATGGGGGCCTGGGCAGGAGTGGGACAGATCTGAGGGTCTCTGGCAGAAGGAGGGTCTCTGGGCCAGGGCCAAGGCAGTGGGGGCCGTTCCCTCACTGTTTCCAGGATGGCTTCGCGGGCCAAATGAAACCACTTCGTGGGCCGGATCCGTCCCCCGGGCCTTGTGTTTGACATGTCTGGTCTATGGAGATTCTCAGTCATCCAGGTCATGGTTGTTCCAAAGATGCTTTTTAATGAGGCAACTGGATTTTCATTTTTCTTTGAAGATGTTTCGCTTCTCATCCAAGAAGCTTCTTCAGGTCTGAGAAAAACAAGGAAGTCCAGTTGCCTCACGAAAAAGCATCTTTGGGATATCATGATATATATGTTATCATTTACCCCCACCCATGGAGTGCCACATTCGGTTTGTCTGTCTCTCCTATATCATAGGCCAAACAATCTTTCCCCATGCAGTGTGGAGGGGAAAGTTTCTTAGAAGAGTGGGGTACAAAAAGGAGACTATCTCATATTACAAAAAATAATGGCAAGTACATGACATGGCAGGCAAACAAAAGAAAAACAGCATTCTCTTTCATGTAGCCCATAAAGTGTGACACAATTGTGACTTATAGTTTTAACTGCTGATTTGTTCAGTACTTCAGCATGATTTAGGGACCAGAGAAGGGAAAGCCATTTATGTTCTATAAGTGAGAAAAAAAGATGCTCAAGCATCTTAATTTTGATTTTCCTAAGCCAAGATGGTTAACTTAATACCAAAAGCTGTTCTTTGTGGCCCCCACAAACCAAAATGATTTCAATCACTGTAGGGCAAGAATTACAAAGGCAAACTGTGTTATGAATCATAAGATAGGTTTAACTCATTTTAATGAAATGAAGGGGGGGGGAAATCAGGCACAAGGTATTGTCAGGTGCAAGCAAGCAGAACCACTCATGGTTATGCCCAAGCAGATATTTTATTATTGAACACCTTTATTACAAGAATCTCACCAGATTGTCTGCCTTCCCTTGGTAAATGGCAGACAGAGAACTACGGGTTTGATCTCAGATGCTTCCTCCTCTGAACAGACTCTGAAAAGTCTCTTTACTCCCTCTGGTGGGGCCACCTCCTTCAGCCAGTGGTGCCACTACTGCTTCCTGAATTTTGCATCACTATGTGACTCACTATGGCCTTAAGTCTTCCCAAACAACGATTTAATAAGTATGGCCTCTGGAACCGAAAAGCTAACATTCTTGACCTAATCAAAGTGCAGCATTTCACAATGTTATGCTAGCACTTTAAAAACTGAGCCAAGCATTCAAAGAACACAATTTTATACAAGATAATTGGAAAATTGCAATTTGGGGTTATTTACATTTCACAATGTACATTTTACTGAGGCCAAAGCCCACAGAAAAATATCTTCTTTCTTCGTATCTGGATGATTGCTTGGGAAGATTGCTATATTATTAATATAGCATTCTTAATTATCCTGTAAATTGTAGCTTCATGATGTCTGGAGAGCACTCAGAGAAAAGGTGAGTCTAAGGAATCTCTGCTTCACCTGAGCACTGGGCAAATTCCTTGCTCAGGACCACACAATCTCATTATCTCTAGTTTTTCCACTGGTGCTTTGTCTCCCAGAAATGTTATTATCCTCATTGTTCCCCTCAACTTCTGCTTCAGATTGACAGGAAATATGTTTGTATCCAAAATGGAAACCTAGAATCTTTTGCAAGAACTCCAGAGAGACTTTGTCATTTTTCAAAAATGATTAATTAGAATGAATCTGAGGATAAATATACAAGATCAGCTTTAGAATAAGAGAAACATAGAAGGTTAGTGTGATTGAGCAACACAAATTACTTGTCTCAATAAATACAAGATATTGGTTGTTTTGCCTCTCCACGGTGAGCTTCTATTTTAGTTTTGGAGAATGTGAGTAACAACACAATCCCTTGCAGAATTTAGTTGGAGACACAAGCGTGATTTGATTTGACCAATTTTTTTTGAAAGTGACTGAATAATTCAAAGAGGAAAAAAAACTCTGAAACAAGAAACACAGCTCCAACTGTGCTTCTCCAAATAGTCTGCTAATTTTTCATCATAGTTAGCTGGAAATTTATACACACACATAAAGACATGATTGTTAAATTTTGTATTGATTTCTATTAACAAATGCTGGTTTGACCCATCTGGCATTTCATCTAGCTTTCCTTTGTGATTACTGAGCATTAAACATCTGTCAGCAAGATGCAAGCTCTTGCATTTGAAACATAAATACTGCTAAGTGCTAATTCAGCAACTCTGAAAAAGGATTGCAGCATCCTGAGGAGAAATCCATTTTCCTACCCTCTCTTCCTTTCTGGTATTCAGCCAAACAGCTCTTGCATGCACATAAACATCAAAGCAGTCAATCTTCCCTCCTTACAAAAAAATCTTAGAAGCTGCTGGTAACTTTACAGCTTGAAAAAAAAATACTTATTCTTGGGATTACAATTTCCAAGTTCATACTTTCTTGAAATACATTTGCACAGTTGTGGCATAATGTTCTAAATAAATATGTACTGTAATTCTCTGATTCCAGCTGTGCAAATGTAGGAACAGAGAACAAGAGAAAACTAGCCATTATTTTTAACAGGCATGTCCAACCCACAGCCCACTTGCTATATTCGGCTCTGGACAGGTAGTAATGCAATCCCACAAGATGGTAAACTTTTAACATTATGTGATTTACATACACTGACTATATAATATATTTTGTATGCAGCCCAAGACAATTTCTCTTCACTCAATGCAGCCCAGGCAACGTAAAAGGTTGGACGCCCATGATTTATAACTAAAGTTCTTCCAACAATTAGGGTGTTTTTCCACTTTGATTCTGAGCTACAGTAGAAACAAATCCTTAACATTCTGGAATCCTAGTCACAAGATTATGCTTTTGACCTGCCTTACATGAACTTTTAGTCACTCTCCTGTGATCTATAATGCAAATCAAGATCTGTTAGTGAAAGCTCAGAAGCCAAGAAGCAGTTTATAGGGTGGGGGGAGGGAGTCAAGAGCTTGAGGGGAACTAGAGCAAAGAACAACACAGGCTCAACACTGGTTCACAGAGAATTACATACATGGAGTAACTGGCAATACAACCACTTGGAGTTTCTGAGTCATAAAGGTGGTTTGGACTAAAGGGCTCTACTCCCCGTGTGGAGGTGATAGGGTATAGGGCAGGGGTCTTCAAACTTGGCCCTTTTATGACTTGTGGATTTCAACTCCCAGAATTCCTCAGCCAGTTTGAAGACCCCTGGTATAGGGTGATCTACTTGCAGAACAGGTGTCAACTAGATCTTGCATCCTCTTTAAGGGTACAAGGGTCATGGGATGACGCTTCTCAAGAGATCTTTTTAAGGTCTATGCTTCCCTCAAACATTATACATGTTCCTTCCTCTTAAGAACGAGATTCATCTGTGATAGGGAAGAAAGGGAAGTCAGTAAAATGGAATATATGATTATTCAAGGAATATATATTTCAGGCTAGTGGTTTCCATTTCTTTGGTATTGTTGCATGCATGGGGATCATTTAGTTAATCATTTAACCAATGCCAAGATGATGTTCACATAACTAACAATTTTATTAATGATTCATACAAGTAAATAGGAAATGTAGTGGGCTTGATCTTGATCGGAATCCTAGTTACATAGGGTTTCTTATGTAACCACCCCTTTACCCATCAATGCTATTTAGATGAGAATAAGAAATTTTATTCCAATAAATATGCTGTAATGAAAAAACTCCATATTTCTGACAAGGACTATTGCAGGTGACAAAGTTTAACCTTCCCTGTCCTGTCCTCTGGATTCCTAATCTTCAATGGACTTCTATGACTGCAATTTACTTTTCAAAAGCTACTTATGCCAAGGTTAATTGTGTAGGCACCTTCTCATGTATTTCAAAGGAGATTACTATATGTATATCTGAAATTGCTAACCCTTCAGAGTTTCTAGGTCAGGAAATGGACTCCATAGGGAGACTAGAGCTATACTTTATTAAGATACTATTGTGGGAAGTCAGCCCCCCAGAGAAGGAAATATTAAAGGGGCAGGAAAATATATTTCCTCAAAGGATCTTAAAGAGGCAGAAAAGCATGCCCAGTTTTCTTAATAGCCCCAAGTCTCCCTCCCCCAAACAGAAACCAGCTCTGTAGAAATGCAGATGTAAACCATTCAGGGAGGTTGGAGGTCCCCAGCTAGAAGTTTAGGAAGACAAAGTCACATTGAATCTACATACCCCACCCAAACTCTAAGACAGGACATAATAGGATTAATCCACAGATACCAAAGGGCACACTCAGACTCAGGTCAAAGTTCATGCCACAGGAATAACTCCAAACAAAAGGCTCCAGAGGGTATAAAAACCCACTCCCTACATGTGGTTGCTCTCTTTTCTTTCAGAGCCATCTTTCTGTCTGGCTCTCCTCTTCAATAAACTGCAACCTTCTTTCTAAAGCAGACACCATGTTGTTTATTCCCGACTTGGACTGAACCATGATGAAGACTGTTCCTTCAACAATTTGGCACCCAGGATGGGACTCCAAGCTAACCTCTCCAATGGACTGAGACTGGTATGCCCCATCTTGCCAGCAGCAGACCCCTTGTGTCTGTGGTTGGGTTTCCCAGGCCCTGCCCATCTGGAGCCAGGGTAGTAAATTGTTGAAGGAAAAGTCTTCATCACTATATTGAGACTATATGAACAGAATATCAATCAAGTCTGTGATTTTTAGTACTGCTCTCTTATACCTCACTGAATTAGGGAAGAGTCAGTCTAGGTCTCTTCCTAGTACTATCTTCTTTCCCAGAGGTCAAAACATGCTTCTGTCCTTCTTCTTTTTGTTTTGGCTTTTGGTTATTTCCCCTCAACTCTCACAGAAATAAAGCCAAAAATAATCTGTGAGGGACATATCAAAATGGCTTTCAGTTTGTTTGATTAAGCACGTTCTATTTTTATCTGAAAAACAAACAAACCGTGGTTTGCAGGCATACTTACCTCAAAGTCAAGAGAAAGCTTGAAGAAGTAATAAAGTTTTGATAAAGGCTTTGGGTGAATAGAAAAGAAGGCCAAAGGCTTTTATCATCTTTGTCCTCTCATTCCAGTCCTTAGGAACAGAGCCTATGGAACCAAACTGAAAGATTTGGAAATGGGAGTTGTCTCCCTTCCTCTGAGATGCCAGCATGCTAGTTGGGGAATTGTGTGAGGTGAAGTCCACAAATCTTAGAGGCTGAGTTGAGAAGCACTGATGTAGATCTTTAAACAAATTCTCCTTGTGATGTTCCAGTTTATTGAATGTTATGCAGTACAGGTATGGGCCTGCAAGATTCAGTTTTGTAGACTGGGGACCTGTCAAGGGACAAATTCCTGCAGAGAAATACTCTGCCAAATCTGGAATAATCTGGTTCAGGTGTTCTTAGTACCTATGTAAGAAAAAGGATCTTTTGTTATTTTACTTTCTGGTAGTTGTATGGACAACTCCTATAGTAAAGGTAAAGGTTCCCCCGCACATGCGTGCTAGTCGTTTCCGACTCTAGGGGCCGGTGTTCATCTCCGTTTCAAAGCCGAAGAGCCAGCGCTTGTCCGAGGACGTCTCCGTGGTCATGTGGCCGGCATGACTAGACACCAAAGGCGCATGGAACGCTGTTACCTTCCCACCATAGTGGTCCCTATTTTTCTACTTGCATTTTCACGTGCTTTCGAACTGCTAGGTGGGCAGAAGCTGGGACGAGTAACAGGCGCTCACTCTGCTATGCGGCACTCAGGATTTGACCCGCCAAACTGCCGACCTTCTGATCGACAAGCTCAGCGTCCTAACCCACTGAGCCACCGCGTCCCTATAACAACTCCTATAGATAGGTGCAAAAAGCTTCTCAATTATCAGTAAGTTGCCTTAATTATTTTTTAATTTATTTCCCTGTTTTTAGATACAGGAAAAGAAAGATTGTCACAGTAGCTGGCTTATTATATAAGTTTTGTATAACCAGGGATGGTATAAAGTCTCCAAGACCTCCGAGCTCCCTTCCAGTCTTATGATACTTTGTTCTACGTATGTTTCAGAGTGTAGATGAACAATAATACTTTTCACCAGCTTGTAACTTATGACATTTGTAACCAATCCAGCAAGGTTTGATCTCTTCTCATTTAGAATAATCTCCAGACTTGGCTGCTGCAATTTCTGTTACATAGGATTTGCCTTTAAAGGTAGTTCAGAGTCTTCAGTGAGCATAGAATGTCATTGTTTACATCTTGATGGAAGCCAGACAGTGGGTTCTGGTATCCCTGACAGTATGCAAGCTGTTGTTTTTAACCTTTAAAAACCTTTCACTTAAAAAGTTTGGGACTTTGAAGAACTTGGTGCTTCCTTTCCAGCCTGCCTAACTTTCAAATAGCAACACAGACTCATCTCATTTTGTCTGTTGCCAAAGCGATGGCATTGACAAATATAAGTGAAGAGGTCTTTTGGCCTCTGAGGGAGAAAAAAAAGCCATTTGGGGTCTTCGCCTTTGCTTTGAAGGTCCCATTTGTTTTCCTTCTCATTCTCCTGAATTATGGTTTAGCTATCCCTGCGACATTTTGTGCTAGAAAATGGTTAGTGATATTTCTGGCCTGTACTAATTTGGTCTGTTTCCTTATTATATTGCATTTGACTACCTAAGATGCCAATTCATAAGAGAATAAATGCCCATCATCAGGCCATGGTTATGAGTCTGGGGTGAGATTATAACAAAATAAGTTTCTCTATTGTGGCACCCTCCCTCTGCAATAACATTCCCCCAGAAATCTGTATGGCTCCCATTCTGACAATATTCCAAAAGTCCTGGCTATTCTCCCTACCCTTGAGGTAGGATGAGTGATAAACCCCACCAGTTGCTTCTTTGGGATGCTATGCATGTTTTTTCCCCTCTGGAAGTCTATGATTCTTTTCACTATTTTTTTAAGTGTAAACCACCCAGAACTGTTAGGAGTTGGATAGTCTCTAAATTTAATTATTTAAATAATTAAGTAAGTTAATAGAAAAGGTATCACAGAGATTGGTCCTTGAAATCAGGCCTGCTTGAAGCCTGGGGCCTAGCAAGGAGATGGATCCATCCAAAATACTGAAGGGGCACTGACTATATTTGATCACTGAGCCTTCTACTAGACCAGGCTAGGCAACCTTGGCTCTTTTATGACGCGTGGATTTCAACTCCTGGCTGGCTCAGGAATTCTGGGAGTTGAAGTCCATGAGTCATAAAAGAGCCATGGTTGCCTACCCCTGTACTAGACAGCTGATAGGCAGCTGACTCTGATGCCTGCATTAGCTTCCTGGTTAATATAGCTTTGAAATGGTTCTCTTCTTATAATAGTGCTTTTAAAAGTCATTAAATGATAGGCCTGGACAATTAAACTTTGCTTGAAAACACAAAAAAACATAAACTAGTCAGGTGCCCTTCGGTTTTGAATAATTTTTATTTGCTTCAAGAGATACAAAGAGTAAAATGAAGGGGGGGGGGAAGATAAGTAGGAAGAAAGAAATTCATGCCTGATAGATATGAAAGTGAAAAAAAGTTCAGTCTATAATGTAGCATTAAACTTTGCCATGTGAAATAATATTGCCCACTTTTTTCTTGATGTTGATAGAGAATCAGTTCGTAAGACACATCGTCCTGTCACATTTATGAGCCCAGTGTGACCTTATCTACTGTAGCAAAAAAAGTTTCCTTGTAATGTCTCAGACTTGGTAAATTCAAAATTGTCAGGATACAATTCATCATCACATTGATATCTTATCCCTTACGCCTTTTCCCAGTACCACGTTAATTTTTTTTACAGCTCTTGCATGTCGGATTTTCAAGACTGTTACCTCCACCAGTTGCTTGTGTTTATGCTAACTGGGAGTTACAAAGTTGCAGAATTCTCTTAGGGAAGATTGGCACAGAGTAAATGGGTAAGACAGGTAAAGGTAAATATTAGAAAAGAAAATCCTTCCTGTTTAAAAAGAGAACATTAGACTGCATGGATCATGTTAGTTGGAAGGGAATTTGACCAAGGTCACCTAGTAAATGGAGAGACATTGTACTCTCAGATAAAAAAAATCTACATTCTAGTGATTAGCCCACCCAGACTACCAAAGTCAGAATCAGAGCAATAAAATCTGGTACTGGATGACTGTTTCACTCTGTTGGCAATTGGCAAGTAACTGGTTTTGTTTTGGGTGGATGAGTGGTGAGAAGAATAGAAAAAGTTTCAGGCCCTCTTCTAGTAGGGGCCATTTATCATAACATTGGAATTTTTAAGTCAACTTTCTCCAGCTAATGTTGGTCCTCTACTCATATTGTAATCCATTGCACTAGCTGGGCATGATGGGAGTTGAGGTCCAAGCCATCTGAAGGCCACCAAGATAGAGAAAAGCAGTGATAAGCTTCTATAGTAGTTCTGGATTCTGGATAGGGGGGAAAAACCCAACTGCTCTTTTCATTTATCATTCAGCAGTCCTTTATAGACAGATCATTCTGATGGTCTCTCTCTTTTTTTTGTTAAAAAAAAAGTCTTTTTACAAAAGGCCAAGAGCACAATCTCCCTCTTTGCCACTGTAGGCAATGTCCATCAGTCAAGTTGGACATACATATCCTGAAATTGCTTATTCGATTTTAGCAGCACTCCCTAGCACACATCTCTGGGGGCAGGATGCCTGTGTGTGTGTGGGGGGGGGGGTGCAACAGGGGCCTCCAAAAAAGAGAGGAAACACTGACAGATGTAATGGTATGTCAGAATGACCTTGGAAGGTGAAGGGAGTAGGGAGAGATGCTGCCAAGGGAATGATCAGATAAGAGGGGGCATAGTCCATAGCTGCATAACAGACAGAGTAAGAAACTCAGAAAGGAACTTTATTAACTTACCAAATTGCAATGGCAGTTACAAAATTACCAACAAAGATGGCAAGAGATTTGTGTTATCAGATTTGCAAGATTCCATTAATGTAGCCTTATAATAAAACAGAATTAGCTCATTGTCGGGTCTGCCTGGGAAGGCTGACACACTTTTATGTTATCCCAAACTTGGATTTCCCACCTCATATCCATATTGCAGGCGTATTATCTGTTGTATGCACCTTATTTTGATTCATAATTAGTTTTAATTAAAAAGTGGGGACAATGGATAAACTGTCATTTCTGACATGAGCCAATGTTCCTACTGAGTGTGTTTCTGCTTGAGTTTTATAAACAGTTGACAAGTTCAGGACAGCTAGGAAGAAATAACAATCAGCTTAATGATAAAATGGCTGAGAGGTCTGGGAGGCAGGAGAGTTATAAAGTCTGGGAGGCAGGAGAGTTATATTGGGGCTTTGAAGAACTGTGACAGTACAGTGGGAGTGGACAGCAGTGGGCAGAGCAAATTTAGGAGTATAGTTCATTAAGGTTTCCCCATAAAACTTAATTCTCTTTAACCTTCCAGATCTTGTGCTTTGTGATTTATAATTAAACTTCCTAATTTAATGAGGGAAGCAATACTGTTAAACATGAATAGATATTCCTCACCTGGGATCACCTCAGAGCAAATTGATGGTTGGCGACATGTACAGGGAACAAGTAGTTTACTACAGTTCTTGGTCATATCATGATATGATTGGTTGATAAATCAGATATGCAGAATTTGTGTTTTATATTTACTTTGTGGGTGGCTTTGATATTGAGGCAAAGACATGGGCATTCCAAAAAAAGCACTGTCAGCATTTCTGGCAAACTAAAGTTTGCCAAGTTTGAAAAACACCAATCTAGACTTTTTCAAGAATTGCAAACAAATGCATTGTGAAGGTCACATAGGTTTTTGGCACAATCTTGGGCAGTTTAAAAAAGACGTTCAAATGACCAAGTCCCCTAAAGCAGTGTTTTTCAACCTTGGCCACTTTAAGATGGGTGGACTTCAACTCCCAGAATTCCCCAGCCAGCGTTGCTGGCTGGGGAATTCTGGGAGTTGGAGTCCACCCATCTTAAAGTGGCCAAGGTTGAAAAGCATTGCCCTAAAGCAGGGGTCTTCAAACTTGGCCCTTTTATGACTTGTGGACTTCAACTCCCAGAATTCCTCAGCCAGCATGCCTGGCTGAGGAATTCTGGGAGTTGAAGTCTACAAGTCATAAAAGGGCCGAGTTTGAAAACCCCTGCCTTAAAGGAAGATCCTGGCTTGAGTGAGGTGTGTGACATGACTTTACCTCCTTTGCACCATTGTCTGTATTGCCCTATTTCCCCCCCCCCCCAAAAAAAAAGTCAGAAATATCTGCAAGAAGGGGAGGAGGGGAGAATATGGTTTAAGGGAGGTGCTTACCCTTTGAGCTTTATATTGTATAATTTATTAGAAATGATAAGTTATTTATTAAAGTTCGGTTAAAAACTGATAAAGCAAATCTAGTTACAGAAGACCATATCCCTCCCTAATTCCTGCATTTCACTGCACCTTCTTGATTCCAGTCGGCACACCTTCTGCAGGGAAGTCCACCAGTGAATGTCCTGAAATTGTCTATTCAACTTGAGCAACATTCCCCAGAGCATATTTCTTTGCCAGGAAGAGGTACAAGCAGTGAACATTTATTGCAATCCTAAGCATAATTCCTATCCTTTGCTCTTCCAACAATACACTAAGTTATATTAATGGTGTCGTATAGAAGGCTTGAACCTGCCAAGTTGCTTCATTGGATTAGGCTGTTGGAGAATGTCCCAGGAGCCATGGAATATATCAAGTCATCTTCTTTCAAGTTTGATTTTACTCTTAAGTGGAGAGAATTTTGAAATGCTTCCCATGGCTTCTCTAAAAGCCCATAAAATTATTCCAATATCACAGTTTCAGAAAGGGAGAAAAAGAAATTTGGTGTAAAAAATAAATAAATTCTTGGGCATGAATCTCTCCTCCTAACTCCGGTCTTGCTCTCAAAGAAGTGTGGGTTTAAGTCTAGCGATGTTATCCATTAATTCCATATTATTGGTTAAAATGCCTTCTTCTTTGCTTCTGCCCTGCCAGGATCCTGGTAGCATTCTTCATTTGTAGACATGATTGTAGACATGCCCTTCAACTTTCTAACAGTCTCTGTTAAGTTCCAGGTGAAACTTATTTTTGGAAAAGAAAATTGTATTCAGCCTTTTGTCCCCAGAGATCCAATGGTAGAATATAAAAATAAGATCAGCAGCAGGTAAGATTTAAAGATACAGGATGCAATATAAGATATTGCCTATAAGACTCCTGACCCTTGCTATGTTTTGTTTTTCCTTGATTTCTGCATCACTACACTACAACATTTTTGTAATAACCTTTCTTGAATACTGTATTTGGGACACAGGTACCAATGATTATATGGCCAAGATCTTGACCTCTATTCCCTGTTCTACTGTTCAAAAACTATAGCTTCCTGAGAAGCAAGTACTATAAAATCAATGTTAAGCTATAAAGTTAAATTGTACTGAAGAGCCTGCATTAACCTGATGTGATGCTTTTATCTTTATGATACTGTTTAGTTTCTGTTTTCCAGTGTTTAAATGAGATTGTTGACTGACATAGCTGAGCAGTGAGTGAACTTTTCCAGAAATATGGAAAATGTTTTTATTGAATAAATGTTGTTTGACAAATGAAGTGGCATGGCTTTTTAAAAAAAAAGTGCAGAAATTTGAGATTAGCGAAGTTTACCATATTAGATTAACAATTAAATATAAAGTTCCATAAACTTAACAGCAAGCTTAACTTGTTGACATTTACAGAGTGACGTCCTTTGTCTTCTTCAAGATCCCAGATACAGAAATAGTGGTCCTGCAGTTCATCATCCAGAAATCCCTTCTTTGTCCTTGAAAACAAATATGCAGCTCCATTTGGGGTTTTTCTCTGAAGTATTGGAGGGAATTCAGGTGACCATGTGGTTGTGCTGGCCTCAGAAGTTCAAAATACACTATTCTTTTTAAGCAGATGATAGAAGGGGTTGGGTCAAGAAAAAGACTCCCATATTTTCTTAATATCTTTTGATGAATCTAGAAACGAAACAAGTGACTGCTGCAACTGCTTTTATTAAGTTTGTTGTAATCACTGATCTATATGCATATCCATTTTTCATGTGTTCTTTACAAACCCTTAGATAAATAACATTTGTCCTAATGACTGCAATTCAGTAACAGTTCTCCAGCTTGTGCCTATCATATGTATATAAGTGACAATATTGGCTACTGTATGCAACTCACCATTGTAATTAACACCGTCGTAATTTTTATTGGAAATCCAATGAATAAATCCACAACTGTAGGCATCGAAATGCTTTGATGTTTGAAATGATTCAACCCTTCAGCAAATAAATTGGGAACACCTGATCCAAATTAGTGTAGAAAAAAGATCTCCTAAGAAAAGAGCCTAGATATTTCAAGATATTTTGGCTAGCTAAGTAATATCTAAACATCATCCTTCAGAGGCAGACAACCTGGTACCTATAAACAGTGTGCTTCCCAAAATAAATTCTTTGGTATCTGCTAGAGCTAGACCAACAAATGGGAGGTGCATTTTAATGAAACAGTTTCAATTTAAAGCAAATTCAATGGGAAGTTGGCATGTAATTCTAATTTCTAATATAATTGTGATTTCCAATAATTTTTTTAACCTCAACTAATAAAAATGCTGACCAGGTCTAGTGCTTTGTTGGAAAAGATACTCAATAAAAAGAGTAACAAATAAGAGTGGTAAAGTGTATTTGGGGTGATTAGGGCATGGCTAGTAATATCTCCCTTTGTGTCTACCAAATTTTACAAACATGTTTCTCCAATATGCCCACCAGCCCAAAAATCTTCTCAGTCTGTGGAGTTACTAAGTGGCCATATTTCAATATAAAAATAAAGATTAGTATTATTGATTAACAACTGATGTTCACCAAGAAACTGGCCCATTTAAGTACAGGTAGTCCTCGACTTACAACAATTCATTTAGTGACCATTTGAAGTTGCAACAGCACTGAAAAAAGTGACTTACAGCTGTTTTTCCCATGTATGACCATTGCAGCAATCCCCATAGTCATGTGATCAAAATGTAGATGCTTGGTATCTGACTCATATTTATGACGGTTGCAGTGTCCTTTTGTGACTTTCTGACAAGCAAAGTCAATGGGGAAGCCAAATTCATTTAACAACCAGGTTACAGCTACAGTTAAGTGCAGTTGCCCTTAACAGCTGTGGTGGGAAAGGTCATCAAATGGGGCAAGACTGTCTTGCTTAGTAACAGAAAATTTGGGCTCAGTTGCAGTCGTATGTCAAGGACTGCCTGTAGAAGTAGAAGAAACTTCCCATTAGTGGAACAGTGAAATTTCCCAGTAGTAGGGATTCTTTCCCAATGACAAGGCTGTGCATTTGCTAACTTCAAGATTACTGTCTTTCTGCACTACGATTCCTTTTTTTTCTTTAAAGGTAGCTTGAGCTAAATAGTTTGCCTTCCTCCAATCTTATATGTTGCCTCCTTGTAATTATTCTAGGCAGCTTAACTCTCCCAAGTCTTGAACTGGGCGCGCCAGACCTTTGGAACTGCTTACCGGTCGAGCTCCGGATGGCCCCCGACCTTCGCTCCTTCCGGCGCGATCTCAAAACCTTCTTTTTCGAACAAGCTGGCCTGGTCTGACGGGATGGGGTTGGGTTTTTATAAATAGTTTTAATTTTAATATGTATTAATTATTACGGGCATAATGGTTTAATCACTTTTTAATTTTTGTATTCTGTTTTTTATTATGTATTGCCCTGTTCACCGCCCTGAGTCCTTCGGGAGAAGGGCGGTATACAAATTAAATTATTAAATTATTATTATTAAACAATCCTAAACTGCCACCAGCATGATTTGGTTTTGTGCTACTACTATCCCTGCCCTCCTTGGCTGCCTCTAATTCAGTGGCACCGCCTGTTCCAAAGTCTGCTTGGGGAAAGCACAGACCCTTCCAGAAGGCTTCCAAAAGGGAAGAGCGATCCAAACTGGGGGGAAGGGGAGAAGAGAAGGGCTGGTTCTTCAGAGCAAAGAAAAGGTCTGTTTGTGGATATCTATGGATATATGCAATCATCCAGGCCGTGGTTGTTTCCAAAGGTGCTTTTTTCTCCCAAAAGGCATTTAGACTTTCTTTTTCTTCCTCTTTCTTCAAAGGAAAAAACAACAACAAGAAAGTTCAGTTGCCTTTTGGAAAATCTTGGATTTGGATATCTCAGGGACCACCTGCTGCCGGCATCAACTCCCCTCCGCCCTGTGCGTTCCCACAGAGAGGGCCTCCTCAGGGTGCCGCCAGTCAAGGAATGCCGACTGGTGGCCCCCAGGGGGAGGGCCTTCTCTGTGGGCGCTCCGGCATTATGGAACCAACTGCCGGTAGAGCTCCGGACGGCATCAGACCTCCGAACTTTCCGTCGTGGCCTGAAGACCCACCTATTTGAAATGGCTGGTCTGGCCTGACGGGGGATTATGGGTTTTAATTTGTTGTTTTAGATTTGTATTACTGTTTTAACTGGGCATGGGTTTAATCTTTTTTAATTTTTGTATTGTCTTTTTTATATATGCCCTGTGAACCGCCCTGAGTCCCTACCAAGGAGAAGGGCGGTATACAAATTAAATAAAACTTAAACTTAAACTTAAACTTAAAAAAGCACCTTTGGGGCGGCCTGACTGTGGACTCCTGCTCATTTAACATCTCCGGGGGAAGAAATCTATAGCTTGTTTTCTTGGCCTGCTTCTTGTGGCTGAGTAGATTCTTCTTAGAATAGAGGGTTCTTGTAAGAATTGCATGTAATTGCTGGTCACCCATCCGTCAAGGATTGGCTGGTAATCAAGTAAAACTCAAGTCGCTGTGGCATCACTTTTGTAGCCAACCAATGTACACACAGCCTGAAAGTGAGATACCCAGCCACGAGTGAATTACTCATTCAGTATCTCCCAGCCCAGCCTACCTCAAAGGTTTATTATAGGACAAAATGAGAGGACAAGGACACCAGCCTGTAAGCCATCTTTTGGTCCTGGAAGAAAGGTGGATTGTAAATCTAAACAATGGGAATGAAATGCAATGTCAGAAAAAAGCAGCATTGACAGATGTCATGCAATGCAGTCAGATGCTACACATCTGCTATGCAATTACAAACTGATAATATTCTGGGCTTTTTTTTTAAAACAGGCACTTTGGAGGTGATGGAGGTAGCAGGCACTTTCCAGCCACCCACCATTTTCCCTTCTCTTTTTTCTCAGTGCATCATCTCTCAAGATCATTATTTCTCCATTGGTCTTAGTAGCTCACTGGAGTCAATGGCCCTGCAAACTGGAGTATCTGGGGAAGGCCATAAATAAATAATCTGAGCTAATTAGTTTCAATGCCTCAAATAAGAAATAGTGCTCCATCTAGTTTTACATTCAGGACCACATCTTGGATAACAGGTCCTCCCTTTGCAGGTGATCCCATCCCCCCCCTCCCATAAGACTCAGTTCTGTACACTGTTAATCCTGCTCAGAAAGCTGCACATTTGCCACGGAGATAGCAACATCTTCCTGTTTCTGACTAGACTTCATAGAGGCAAGCAAACTGAGTAACAGAAACTGATGGGGCAGAGATACCCATGCAAAGCCATTCTTTCAGACCGATAGCTGCTATTTCTCTGGCTTGCAGCCCAGATGTTCTTACCCCTCTCTCTCTCCCTCCCTTCCCTCCCCCCCCCCCGCTCTTTCTGCAAAATGAGGAGGGCAGCAGGGATTATGGCAACAAACAAACAAACAAACAGAAGACAACTTCAGAATTGGTGAGATTATCTTCTGCTCCGCATTAAATCAGAGCAAGCTGGTTCCGATCTTGGGTGGTAGGGAACGCTAGAAAACACCCAGAAAATTCCAGAATGAACGTATTTCTAGGAAACAATGTAGGGATACTAAGATGACAGAAAGACAGAAAGACCACCTATCACTGCATGGGTTTTGTTTTGTTTTTGTTTTTGTTTATGATTCTGCTAGTTGGACTAGACACAAGGAAACATGCAAATTCCTAGGAATTTCTCTGCCCATATATCCACGAAGATCACCCAATTTGCAATAATTATCCAAAACTTTAATTACACTTTCTCATACTAGTTTCACTAAAGGGAAACATTGTACATTTATTTTGCAAACATTTAATGCATCGTTTTTGTAGGAATCTGGTCATGGCTTTTGAAAATTGGCCAAAATCCAAAGACAGAAATAAACAGAATTAAAATAATTGTAATCTTGAATATAAACAATTTGTTACAAGTTACCAATCTGCTATCCTTACTCCCCTTTTCCAATTTCTGGAACTGCTTCTGATATTACTGAACACTGACAATATTGTTTCTCTCCATTTTGTCCCAAAGGTGCTTTCTCAAGAGACAACTGGACTTTCTTGTTTTTCTTTAAAGGCATTTATCTTCTCATCCAATAAGTTTCATCAGATGTGATGGCGGAGGGCAGGAAAATGGAAGGATAGATACTGACAGTTGAGAGTGTATGGGGGAGTATTTTCCATCCCTCCCACCATCACAACTGATGAAGCTTCTCGGATGAGAAGCGAAAAATCTTCAAAGAAAAACAAGAAAGCCCAGTTGCCTCTTGAAAAAGCACCTTTGGGACAACCATGACCTGGATGACTGAGAATCTCCAAAGACACCTCTCTCCATTATTTATTTAAGCTATTATTTAAATAGCTATTATTTAAACTCCACAGCAGATGTAATAAAGTTTATAAAGAGCAAACACCTTCTCCTAAATCTCAGTCCCCCTGTGATGTAACCTGAACTGTTTTGCTCATCATCCTGACCGATGCTGTCCCCAGCCCCCTTTAACCATGGGGCCTTGGTCACTGGATGTATTCACCCTCTAGATCAGACATGTCAAACACAAGGCCTGGGGGCCAGATCCGGCCCGCTAAGTGCTTTTATGTGGCCCGCGAAGCCATCCTGGAAACAGTGAGGGAATGGCCCCCACTGCCTTGGCCCTGGCCCAGAGACCCTCCTTCTGCCAGAGACCCTCAGATCTGTCCCACTCCTGCCCAGGCCCCCCATAGGCACCCTTGATGCGAACGATGTAGAGCTGGCCATGCCCACCCAGTAGGCCATGCGCACTCTAGCCACGCCCACCCAGTAGGCCACGCCCACCCAGGCCACACCCACCCGGCCCCCTGAGGGCAACTGCAATGCTGATGCGGCCCTCAATGAAATTGAGTTTGACACCCCTGCTCTAGATTTATAAGTCCTGTAATAGGGTCATGAACGGTGTTTTTCCAATTAATATTTATGGATATTTGGAGGTCCCACTGAGACATTCCTCAGAAGAAAAAGGAAACCTACAACAGAGATTAAGTTAATTGCTGATTTATTCTTTACCAGTAGTCATCGACTTATGACCACAATTGAGCCCAAAATTTCTGTCGCTAAGCAAGACAGTTGTTAAGTGAATGTTGCCCCATTTTACAATCTTTCTTGCCACAGTTGTTAGGTGAATCGCTGCAGTTGTTAATTAGTAACATGGTTGTTTAGTGAATCTGGCTTCCCCATTGATTTTGCTTGTCAGAAGAGCACTAAAGACGATCACATTACCGTGGGACACCGCAACTGTCATAACTATGAGTCAGTTGCCAAGTGTCTGAATTTTGATCATGGGGATGTTGCAATGGTTGTAAGTGTGAAAAACAGCCACAGGTTTTTTTCAGTGCACTTGTAAGTTATAAATCATGAGCTATAATGCTACTTGCTCTTTAGAAGTGAACAATTGGCCAGTGTGCCTTGAGGAAAGGAGTTAAAGTTGCCAAAAGAACAAATGAGTGCAAATGCACAAGTCACATCACACACCTCTTGCCATTGCCCTGACCAGCCATTCCTTATGATCGCTACCAGGTTTCCTTAAGAAAAACTTGATTCACTTCAAGTCTGATAGAAATCATCAAATCTAGAATAGTTACTGTAGTTTCAAAATAACTGTTAATCACCTACATTCCCGAACCCTGATTGTGACCTTTTCATCTTTTTCATTTTGGGGGAAAAAAATTCTAAAATATTCTTCAAGTTAACCACATCTCCTGCTTGCTTCACATTCATTTAGTTTTTCTGATGATGGTAAGAAAGAGGTTTTTTGTTGCCTTTTGGCAGGGTGATGCTGAAGCTGATGCTGGCGATGATTTTACTTTCTAATTCAGTTAACTAAGCTGGCCTGCCATCTGAACATTAACCAACCCATTCCTGCTTATTTTCCAGGCTAAGACAAGATAAAGGAAGTGTTACCACATGCGTTAGTTATTCAGCAGAGTCTTTCTCCCTCTTCTCTTTCAAACATTCCAGCAGTTCAAAATCTAATACAAGAATAAAAATCTGAGCCAAATTCCAAAGGCAGCCTTCGGCTAGAGAGCAAAGACTGAAAGAATGCAGTTATAAGGGGCAGGTTACTCTCTCTATGACATCTCTAAAGAAAGAGAGGTTTTGTTGCCTTACATGAGAACCGTCGATCTATCTAATGTGCAATAGAAAAAGCTTTATCCCCAGTAGTAAACAATTGCACATCTGTCATTAGAAATGCAGTTTAAATTCTGGTCAAAGGAAAACTACCCCCATCCCTGCCTGCAGACTCCCACCCTCTAATCGTGAACTGTGACTAGGTCTAGTGGTGTCTGATATCTGAGATGGCTCTTTTAGAACAACTCCAGAAATTAACAGATTAGAAGGAAATCCGATTTGGATGCACCAGCTAAAAAGAAGATAGGACGCTAGGCTTACATTCATTATTTTATCAGGAGACAGTTTTTTTTTAAAAAGCAAGCAGATCAATACTGTATCAGTTACAGAAACACAGTTGGACCACATTGACAAAAGCTCATTTTGAAACTCTTGGCTGCTGTGCCCTTACTTTCCATTCATCTAAATGCAAACTAGACTCAGATATTTCATCACATCAGAGAAAAGTGGCTGTTTTAGGGCACTTTTACAGGATGACGTCTTAGTAGCGTTATGTTGTAAAATTGCAATTTTGTCGCATCAATTTCACTGCAACTGTGATATTAAATCATGGGTTTTTTTCCACATCATGTCCTCCTTGGTCTAACTAATTGGTTGGCTAGCCTGAAGAAACCCATAAAGCCTTTAATTAAGGAACACTTCAGTATTTAAATGCCAAAATGCCAACCCTAAATGAAAGACAGAGAGTGGCTATTCAAAGCCGACAAAGCAGCACAATGCTCAGGTAAGGCATAGCTACTCTATTTGTCATGCTGCCTTCAGGAAAGTAGCCAGCAACTCAGAGAGGAAGTGGTCTTATCCAAATCTGAAAGGCATATACTGTAGTCCTCAGAGCTGATTCCCACTTTATTTTTTCGAAATTTAATATAAATTATAGAATATAAAAATGAACATATGCAGTAGATATTGTATAACTCTTTCTGCATTCTCACCCACCCCAAAAATAGATGCAGCAGATAGGAAAGGATGAAATCTGGACTTCTCACCACAGTTGACAGAGAACACCTGTATTCTGCATTTGGGCTCCTGCCTGACTAAACCCAGGACATCAGCCTCACCATAATCGTAAAGAAATGTTAGTGCTGCTTTATGGTTACCCCATAAAGCCAAGCCCTGGGTCTAAATCTAAATAAAAATAAGAATTAAAAAACATTTCTAAATGATGAAAAGATTGGGGGCAACTGTGGTCTAACAGTTGCTATAACTAAGAATTCATTATGATGGTTCCATGCTGGCTGAGGAATTCTGAGAGTTGAAATCCACACATCTTAAAGTTGAGAAGGTTGAGAAACACTGATTTAGAACATCTAAATTCAGAAATACCGTATTTTCCGGCGTATAAGATGACTTTTGAACCCCTGAAAATCTTCTCAAAAGTTGGGGGGTCGTCTTATACACCCAGTCGCCTTATACGCCGGAAAATCAGTGGGTGGCGTCTGGCGGGAGCCGGCAGGGCAGTCCTGCGCACGCGTGCACTCCCCGGCTGCTCCTTAGCAGCTGGGGAGTGCGCGCGTGTGCAGGACTGCCCTGCCGACTCCCGTCCGACGCTCTTCGCTCTTGAGGCAGCTGCTGCCTCAAGAGGGAAGAGCCGGCTCGCTCTACACTCTTGAGGCAGCAGCTGCCTCAAGAGGGAAGAGCGTGGAGCCGGCAGGGAAGTCCTGCGTGCGCGTGCATTTGCAGGACTTCCCTGCCGGCTCGCTCTTCCCTCGCGTCGGACGGGAGCCGGCAGGGAAGTCCTGCACACGTGCGCGCACGCAAGACTTCCCTGCCGGCTCGCTCTTCCCTCTTGAGGCAGCAGCTGCCTCAAGAGGGAAGAGCGTGGAGCCGGCAGGGAAGTCCTGCGTGCGCGTGCATTTGCAGGACTTCCCTGCCGGCTTGCTCTTCCCTAAGAGCGTCGGACGGGAGCCGGCAGGGAAGTCCTGCTCCTGTCCGACACTGCGCTTCCGCCGGGCGGTGCTGGCCGAGACGAGCCAGCAGGCAGCCGCCGTGAGCGCGGCACTAAGGGGCAGCAGCCCCACGCACAGCAGCAGCCGCCGGCTCAGCAACAGGTCCGAGCGCAGGAGCCGCACCGCCAGGCTGCCCAGGAAAAGCAGCCACACCGAGAGGCTGCACGCCCAGTCCAGCTCCATGAGGGGCAGGGCGGGAAGCCGGTCGGGAAGAGGGACCGGGAGCCCGGGCCGAGCGCGCCTCGGCCGACGGTGAGAGGGAAGCGGCACATGAAAAAGAGGCTGCGGGCGGAGCTGCCCCGCCCTGCGCCCAATGGGAGAAGTTCAAGGCCTGGGGGGGGGAAGCAGAAGGGGCGCCGGCTGTGGCGGGGTGGCGGCTGCCCTCTGGCGCTGCCTGCCGCCTGGGAAACGCTGCGCCTCGGGGGCCAGCAGAAGCGCGGGAGCAGCGGGAGGGCCGGCGGGGCCAGTCGGGCCTTCGCCTCCTCTGCAACGGGCAGGGCATGTAAGTATTTTCCGGCGTATAAGACAAAACCTTCAAAATCTTCTTAAAAGTAGGGGGTCGTCTTATACGCCGGGTCGTCTTATATGCCGAAAAATACGGTAATCTTTGCAACATCGGATAATGCCTGAGCTTGGTACCCTTCCTTTTAAAAAGCCAGTTCAGAAGATAGTCCCCTAGCCTTTTTACCTTACATGACAGAGCATTGTGTGACAATTAAGTCAGCAGTTATTGGTACTATACATAGAGTGAAGAGCGAAGTTATCCTTTGAAGTGGGATCCTTTTGTAGACAAAACATCATTTGAAACCGGGACAAAATATTTGCAGGGATGCCTGCTGTAGGGGTAGGAGCAAATGCAAAATTACAAAACTAAAGAAAAGCACTCATTTTGGAAAAAAATATTTTGAAAAAGGGCTGACAAAATGTTTAACAAAGTAATTAGCACTTCGTGGCCTTTGTTTTTACTTTAAACAACCATTACACCATTGCTACTACATGTCACCTGGTTACAGTATTGTTTTTTTCTAAATCAACATGCTTGGAATTAAAATATCACAATTTCTCAGGCAAAATCAAAATCACAACTGATGACTCCTGTCAGTGCCAGTCTTTGTAACTCAGATGATGCCTCCCTTTAAAATCAGTTTTCCAATTAACAGTTTTGGTCAGATTTATATTCCCAATTTAGCAACTGACACTGACTAGATAAGTTTATAGGCTGAATTATAAATGGCAGCTTCTAGCTGGAGACTGCTTTCATATGTCACTGTCACCATGTAGGAACCGCCTGACTGATTTTTCTTCACGCCATCACAATTTTTGCTGCTTGAATGTTTTCAGCAGTAGAACTTCTAGCATTCTGAACCACTGATTTTCCCTCCTAGGGATGCTGGGAAGGTCCATCTGGAATGCTACAAGTTATTTCTGTAGATCTGAAACCTCTGGAATGCTAGAGGTTATGCTTATAGTTATTTGTTGGCTAGACAACAATATCCCATAGTTGGCTCAATAGCTTGGTGTGTACACTGCGCCTGCTCCCCACTCCCTAATTTTCCCGACAACCCTGTGAAGTAGGTTGGGTTGAGAGTAACTGAAAACCATCTATTGAGCTTCTGTGGCTGAAGATGGACCAGACCCTGGTTTTCCCCAGTGCATATGGCACTGTGACACTAAATGCCACACAATGGCACATGAAGCACTATGCCACCAGTGAATCAGTTTTGAAAAAATTCAGAGATTAATGTATCCCTGAAGACAAAAAGGTACTATTTCTGCTTTGAGCTATTTTATCTTTGATCCAAAGCTGAGCTATTTCAAAAACATGCCAACAAAATCCTGATCTTTTTTGTTCTTTGTTCTCCCTAGTCAGTTGTTTCTCTTGATTGATTCAGCAAAGGTCAGAACATGTGTCTCATATGGTATCAGAATACATCACCTATAAGCCTTTGTATTACAGAATCTTCATATCAGCCCTGCAGGTTCTTGATGGATCCCAAAACTAAGACTTCTAGGCAGTGTGTCCATCACTATTGTAAGTGTATTTCAGTTTCTACAATCAGTTTCTGAAGTTCTGGGGTGTAATTTCACATATTTGCATTCTGTCTAAATCAAGCTAAATAGTAACTAAAAACAACACATAGTTGTCTATATAACTGGGAATCTTGCATCACACAATTTTCTGCATCACACAATTTTATTCCTCACTTGTGCACAACGTCATCTAATTAGCTCTGTTGGAAGCTGCTCTTCTATTGCTGGGAATCTCACCATTTCCCACACGGTACCCGAGAAAATACAACTTTTCTCCTGGAATTGCCTTATGAATAGGGTAGACAGGGCAATTGCAACTGCCAGGTAGAAATTCTTTACACATAAGGCACACCAGCATATACTGGATATTACCTTTGATATTATTAGCAACAAGCACCGTGACTCTCTTGAATATACTTCTGCACAATTCTGCAAAAAGCTTTGTTTTTTTAATATAAAAAAGCACTATTATAATTTTATTAGAAACATAGATTTCACTATTTATCCAGTGTGTATATGTACATTAGTGCAAGATAAATACCATGTTGTGTTTCACTGATGTGCCATACTTACAGTATTTGAAGCTAGGAAAAGGGGTGGGTGGGAAGGTGGAAAAAAACATTGGTTACAAATTCAACATTTTCCAAACTACAGCTAGTCCTTATTTGTTTAATGACAGTCTGGAATTATGACGCATCGTCACCACCACAATCTGGATATTTGGCAACCTGTTTGCATTTACGACCGGGATTACAGGAAGCATCATACATTTTCCATTCATTCTCTGATCTCAACAGGCCATTCACAGGTTCATGAGCTACCAAAATTGTCCATTCAGCTTTTACAGTTTACAGCTATCTCATCTCCTATGAACTAAAACATTTGGATGTGTTAAAGAATTAATAAGCAGACAGGCTATTTCAGTCACATGAATTGTTATAACATGCCCCTGGCTGCTTGAAACAGCTGGGACCATAACAATGAACACTCAATTTGCTGGGGGGGGAAAAGTGAGGCATAATCCAGATGTCTGCACAACAGCACTGTTTGGGGAGGGACTGAGGATCAGAAAAGATGGTTCTGTCATTAGACTTTAATAGGTTTCATAATTTCAAGAAGTCATGAAAGGCACTGTGACAGTCTTGGATATCTAGCACAACATACATCAATCACTGCTTTAACCTTTCTAGCATAAAAGTAACCAAGCTCATAAAACATCATTCACATAGTTGCATAGTTAGTAACAACCTGGAAAATTTACTATTCAGTGGGATGCTTATCATTCAGACACCTTTGACATTCCATCCCCAATTGGTATCATGTTGTTATTTTATTTTATTTTTTTTATTTTATTATTTTATTTTATTTTATTTTATTATTTTATTATTTTATTTTATTTTATTTTATTATTTTAGATAGATAGATAGATAGATAGATAGATAGATAGATAGATAGATAGATAGATAGGGACTTATATGCTGCCCTATCTCCCAAAGGACGCAGGGCGGCTAACAACAATAAAATACAAGAGAATACAAATATTAAAATTAAACTATATCTGTAGCCCCAATTAATAAAACCTTAAAACCAGATTAAAAACCCCATTATCATCAGTCCAGGTTGGCCTGTTGGAAAAGAAATGTCTTAAGGTCACGATGAAATGACCAGAGGTCTGGGGTCATCCGGAGCTCCAGGGGAAGCTGCTTTCACAGGGCAGGTGCCCCCACAGAGAAGGCCCTCCCCCTGGGGGTCGCCAGCCGACATTTTCTGGCCGACGGCACCCTCAGGAGGCCCTCTCTGTGTGAGCGCACAGGGCGATGGGAAGTTGTTCCTGGGAACAGACGGTCCTGCAACTATCCCGGGCCTAAGCCATGTAGGGCTTTAAAGGTAAGAACCAGCACCTTAAATCTCACCTGGAGAGCAACCGGTAACCAATGCAGCTCACGCAGGGGGGTGTAATATGGGAGTATCGGGATGCTCCCATCACAACCTGCGCAGCCTCATTCTGCACCAGCTGAAGTCTCTGGGTGGTCTTCAAGGGCAACCCCATGAAGAGAGCATTGCAGTAATCAACACGGGAGGTAATGAGTGCATGAGTGACTGTACGTAAAGCATCTCGGTCCAGATAGGGGCGCAACTGGCGCACCAGGCGAACCTGGGCATTTCACCGGATAAAAAATGTTTACAGCTGATTTCTTAGAGATATTTCAAAATGGATCCTACTAGTTTCCTATGTCCCTGGTTGTGAGTAAAATACTTTATCAGGATTTTTGTACTTGAGATACAAACAGTAAATATTGCTGAATTAATTCAGTGATCTAAATGGGATGAAATAAAGGGACATTCAACTGCTAAGAATAAAATGAAGGGAGGAAGGGAAGAAAGATACATGAATGAAGAATGATAACTTCTATGTTCCATCAGAACATCTCAGCAAAATGAAAAACTTTTAGAAAAGACATCATGGTAAGAATGAATTCTAGTTTCGAAGGCAACTATCCCCCATCTTCTCAACATGTAATTTTAACCATTTTGCTATGATACAATAACCCATGCCAATTTGAACTGCATTCTAAAAATAATTTGCGTAACTCTACTTCCATCATCAGTCTTGCCATCAATTGTAGACCCATCATGAAGCAATGCAAAATTATGGGAACAGACTTTTGTTTTTATATTAAGAAAATAGCATGGAGATATATTGGGAATGTATTAAGCTTAGGAATGTCTGGAACACTCTTCATTTCTGGTTTAAAACATGCAATTGTTGTTTACAGTTAGTCAGTGGGTTTGACCCAGTTTATAGTGGGTCAAATTGCTTTTCTCTGGCAAGCAGACTTTCTGGAAGTATATTCCATGATGTTACCTAGTTGGGTAATAAAACATCTGCAAGAAAACAACCAAGATCAGGGAGCACCAAGGACCCCAAAGTTCAACTCTGAGTTACAAATATTCACTTCTAACTGAATCCATCTATCTTGCTTAAAAGTCATTTTTAAAATGGAAAGTGTATATGGGTAGTCCCCAACTTGCGACCACAATTGAGCCTAAAATTTCCATTGCTAAGTGAGACATTTGTTATGTGAGTTTTGCCCCATTTTACCTTTCCTGTCACAGCTGTTAAGTTAACCACTGCAGTTAAGCTAGTAAAATGGTTAAGTGAATCCAACTTCCCCATGAACTTGCGGATTACAAAAGATGATCACATGACTCCAGGCTACTGCAACCATCTTGGGTCAGTTGCCAAGCATCTAAATGTAAATCACGTGACCACCGGGATCCTGCAACTGTTGTGTGAAAAGCAGTCAGTCATAAATCACTTTTTCAGCACCGTTGTAACTTTGAATGGTCACTAAACAAACTGTGGTTAAGTCTAGGACTTGATTGCATTTAATTCTCTTTTTCTGTCATTAACTGCTTTGTTGACAACTCTTCAGAAAGCAAGCAGTTACCTATTAAGAGGAAATATGCTTATCAGCTCTTGCTGCCCAGAGTATCTATTGCCTCTGTGGACCCCGGGTCACAATGGAATCCCAGCTTTAGCACTCTTCATAAAACAAATTGGAGGAGCATAAAGCAAGCTGCAATTTGGGAGGGCTGACTTCTCTCATGGGATCTTGGGAACATACATTTCCTGTAAACTGATGCTCCAATGGGGTTGACCCTGATTTCCTTTCTTTCCCACTCAAATCTCTTTTGAGAGCAAGGGGACATGAATTCCAGATCATTCAGGCAAAATTTCCCAAGAACGGACTCTTGTCTGAAATGTACAAAGGTCTAATCCCTCTTAGAACATAAGTATGCGTAATAAGGCCCCATTTGTGTATGATTTTTTTGCAGAGGGGTTATTTTTACAGTTATCTTCGTGCTCAACCTTTCCTCAAAAGTGCCTGGGATACCAAACTGTTTTCTTCCTCTTTTCCGTTTTATCTTCATTACAATCCTAAGAGGGAAGCTGGACTGAGAGACAGAAAGTGGCACAAGATCACCGGGTAATCTTCCCATGTGTTCTCTACAGAGATATGTTGGGAAACTGCAATGTGCTCCTGCATAAATATATATTCTGTATTGTGTGAAACCATCAGCATTTTTCAGATGGGAAATGGAATTAAGTGGCAACATCTTTATTATTATTCTGATTATGTCTTAAGCCTTGCAAAGTAAGGCATACTAAACATTGTGGCCACAACTTACAGGTCAAGTGTAGGTTTATTCCAGCTACAAAAATGTAATTTCCTCTTTTCAAGTGCAACTTTTTTTTGATTCTGGAAGTAGATGCCCAGAAAGTTGGCATTGCTTCCTCTTTGGATAAAAGAGAACCTCCCTCCTTGCCATGTGTGTCCTCTCCACAATAACAGAAACACCATTTTGTTTAGAGTTATATACAGTATTAAAATATGTACAGTATGCATCTGTTTTTCAGATCCAAAACTGAAAGAGCAAGCAATTTGCTCCCTGTGAAGAAATGTGCTCCCATTTACTATAGCTGTAAACATAAATGACATGGCTAACATTCTCTGAATCAATGAGATTAAAAAATAAATAAAACTAAAATCATATCATTTTTTTAGGCAGAAATCTCTCAATGTATTTTTTTAACCTTAAAAATATTTTTTTTTAAAAATATACAGAACTTCTGAATGCAGACATAGCTTACATGGCTGAATTAGATATAGACAACATTAGAGCATGTTTACAACCTTAAACTTAAATCTTATGTTCATCGACAACAATACAAAGTAAAGTGGCTGGATGGCTTAGACATTATAGCAATTTTCTCAACATTTTGCTTTGTTCTTTCCAAGAATGTAATCATTCCAAAAGTCACATCAAGTGTCCTTGCTTGTTTAAAATACATGATTAACAGTTTTAAATATACAACATATAAAAAAATATAGTGGAAATTCCTCTAAGGGCACATATTTTTTATTTACTAGAGTAAAGATAGCATTTTTGTCTTTTATTTTCCCTTAAAGGCTTCTGGCCTTCCCTTGTAACTCCTACTAACATATTCTTCATTGCAAAATATTGGCTTTTGGGGATCACCCAGTTTAGTTACTGGCTGTGGAATAATATGCTGAATTCAAGAAACCGACCTCACAGGCATATCTCCAGACAGGACCCCTGGTTTCATTGGGCAAGAAACTGCAATGAAAGCAGCCAACTAAGGTTATAATCTTGTGCGGGTAAAGTGCCAGGCTTGCTTCTAAATAAACATGTATAGAATTGCACAATGTGTTTTCACTGTCTTATTTACTGGTGCCCAGTAAACTAAGGGCTACTTCATAGGTTATATTTTCGTAGGAATATTTTTTCTGTTGTAATTCCATAGATTAGTAGCTGACATTCAGAGTTGCTATCTGACCTGAACACTCACACCAGATAAAACATATCTGTGACACATTCAAAGTGTATACACTCCAGAGGGGCAGCCATATTAGTTGGCATCATCCATAGTGGCAAAGAGCCTTTAATGGGTCACAAGATTCATTGTGCGTGTGTGTTTGTATGTGCGTGTGTGTTTGATGCTAAGACTGATCTACCTATAGAACACTGCACAAAGTAGCCATTAGGAGGACTTCTCACTTTCCCATGACAAGAAAATTAATCTAGCAAAATGTACACTATGAGCTCTGTAAGAAAAGATTTATTTGTAAATAAGCCTGAATATCAGCTATGCCTGAATGGTGTGCTTTAGCCTTTCAGCATCATTAAATCCTTCAGCTATATCATGAAAGGTATCAGCTCATACGGTAAGTTAAATTTCTAATATATAAGATAAAAATATACATATAAAAAACAAGGCTTCTAAAGCTAGTCCAAGGGAAGTCAGTAGGCTAGCCTTTTTCAGCCTATTACCTCTAGTTGTCCAGGACTACAAATCTCATCATTCCAGCCAACCCAGTCAAATGACTGGGGATGACAAGAATTTTTATCCAACACATCTGAAGGCGCCTGGTTGAGAAAGGCTGAACTACTTATGAAGGAGGTTGCATAGCTGCTTTACTACTGATGTAATGCTGGAACTACTAATGGGGCTGGCTTTCACCATTTCTGGCCTGCAGCCCCTACAGTTATACCAGCATAGTATTAAATATCCAAATTACTTGTTCCAAGAAGCTCCAGCAGTTGTCCCAAACATCAAGGAGAATGAAAAAGGAAGACGTGGGGACTCAGAATAGATATCTTTTAGTTCATTTTTTTAACTCACTGCTGGAAGAAAAAGTAAAGTTAATCCAAATAGAGAATGTTGATTTTGGAAGTTTTAAACCTTAGAGTTACCCCATTTAAAATCTCAAGGTTTGAGACTGAAAAGAGGGACAAACTATCACACAACAAAAATAGCACAGAATTAAATGAGCATCAAATCCAATGTAGCTTTGCTAAGAAAGGTCAGGAACAGATTTACTCTCCTATGACTTCAGACATAAGATTGGAGCGTGAGAACTTTAACAGTTTTGAAATAAATTCTTTTCTGACCATGTTTACAGCAGAAGATGACATCCAGTGCTCATTCTTGTTTAAAATCAAGAAACCAATGTCTAAGAAAATACAGGTGAAGCAATCAGGAGTAAAACTTAGGGTCATATCAGAATTACTGGCCTGGGACATAGGGAAGCCACCCCAACTTCTGCCCCAGGTTGGAGGTGCATTTCATAGTAAGTTTCCCCCACAATAGCCCTTTGAATACCATTCTACATCTGCTCTGCCAATACACATGTGTACAGAATATAGACTATATAGCTCTTTTCTATGCATTAATTAAGTGCATCTGTATACAAAGAATTTATACACAAGAATACAAAGGAAATGCATCGGGTACATTTCAGAGAGGCTGACATACCTGAGCTCCATTTCACGTGGCTCCCCCAGTATTTATTGATTAATAAACCATATTTTTTTTAAAAAAAAAAAAAGCTAACACCGTTACAGTCTTCCCTGCCCGAGTCTTGCCAAGAGGGCGAGGTAAACGAAAAGCGTCTCTGAGCCCCAAGCCCTCGGAGTCCACAACAGCGGCTTGATGGGTCCTGTGGCGGGGCCGCGCGGTTGCAAGAGAGCGCGGGGCTGGTCCAGTCGAGTCCAGGGTCCCGTTTCCCGCGGCCTCCTGCCCTCCGCGATCAGGGGCTCCGGTGCCGCCGCCGCCGCTGCCGTCCGTCCGATAAGTCGGGGAAGTTGTGCCTCCGGCCTCCTGGGCCCGGAGCGAGTCCTTACGGCTTTGAGCCGTCGCCGGGATTTACCGGTGCAGAAGAGTCGCCCCCTCCGCCTTCAATCGGCGGCGCCGGGCGCTCTCCGTTGCCGGCTCCGGGGTCCACGGGGCTGGGGGTCGCTTCGGGCTGCTGGGGCTGGGTGTGCGGCTGGCTGCCGCCTCTCACCGGTTGCCAGATGAGGCTGTAGTAGACGGCCAGCACGATGGCGGCCAAGGAGACAGACAGCACGTAGGCCAGCACGGTGGCCAAGCGCACCCACTTCTTGTTGGTCTTGGCCGCCATGCGCGCCTTCTTGTCCCCGGTGTAAGTGGCCGGCTTGCCCCGCTCCCCGACCGCCCCCGCCTCCTTCTCCTTCATGGGGGCGCGGCCCTTGGCCCGCTGCTCCACCACCCTCTCCGTCGTGCTGAGCCTCCCGCTGGGGATGGGCCCCCAAGGGACGCGCCGCCGATCACATCCCGACCTGCCCGAGGCTGCAAAAGCAGCAGCAGCAACAGCAGCAGCAGGAGGAGAAGGAAGCGGCGGCCGGAGCAGATAGATGCGCAGCGGGCGGGCCTCGAGGGAAGAGAAGCGCGGTGGCGGTTTCCAGAGGCGGCCGGAAGAGCGGGGCCGAGAGAAGGGAGGCAAGCTGCGGCTGAGATCGCCAACCAGCCCCGGCAGGATCCCTCGCTCTTTCCCGCGGACGTCGCTCTCTGCGCGCGCCTTCCCGTCTGGCGGCGGCGGCGGCAGGAGAACCGCGGCGTCGCCAGGAGCGAGCAGAGCAGCCACCAGCAAGCGAGCGGCTATTAAAGGGGCGATGCAGCGAGGGCTGATATAGGAGGGGGGACGCGGAAGGGAGGGGGAAGAGAGAGAGAGAGAGGAAGGAAGGAAGGAAGGAAGGAAGGAAGGAAGGAAGGAAGGAAGGCGGGAGGGAGAAGAGCCCCTTATTTTTTTTATTTATTTATTTTAATTCCATTTATATCCCGCCCTTCTCCGAAGACTCAGGGCGGCTTACAAGCTTAGCAGTAGCCTTCATTCTATGTATATGCCTGCTTATTAGGGCTTTGTCTTATGTCTCCGGCTTTCACGAGCGCGCTTTTGGAACGCCTCTCCGCTCTTCCCCTTCGCTCCCTAACCTCGCTACGTGCAGCCTTTAGTTCCGAGAGCAAGACTTGCAACTCTGCGGCGAAAGATGGGGAGGGAAGGGAAGCACCTGCGGATGATGAGATCCGCCACCCGCCAGTTACTCGTAGTTTTGTGTATCGGAATACAGTATACTGCTTAGAAACACCGCCCCCACCCCCCCCCCACCCCGATGTGTCAGGGTATCCAGGATCAGAGCAGCCCGGTTTAGATTCCCTGTAATTGAAATGGCTAGCGCCCGGCTGGAGAAAGGAGGGAGAGGGGGTGGCTTGAACAAAACCGAAATCCCTGTCTGGAAATGCGAATAGGTAGTTATTGTTTCGTTTTTCAAGTTCTCCTGTCGTAAATCCAGCTCTGGTTGGGAAGGATGAAAATTTTGGGAGATGTTTGTCCTCAGTGTGGCTGGCGCCGGTGGGTCCCTACAAGTCTTCTGGGGGGGGGGTTTATTCCTGAGGTTACTAGCTTTGAATTGGTTTGTCTGGACGTAAATTGGATTTGTCTACTCTTCTTTGAATGCTACAGCTATTTCCTGACAAGCAGCTCCTATTGAGTATAATGGGTATGAGGTCCAGGTAAGGATTTATGAAACTGCAGTTGGAATGAGGAGTAGCATATATTTAGCTCACCCTTCCTATTCGATGAGTAAGGGTATAAATGATGGGAAAGTTAGGAGTAAAACTTTATTAGTCTGGTTAGTCTCATTTATCTCCTGTACTATTGTATTATTTCAGCGTACAACTCATCTCTCTATCTGTAGGACCCTTCACATAGCTAATGGTAAGAACTTGAGTAGCGCCTTAGAGTCAGTGTTGATTCCTGATGACTGTTTTGACAAGTCCTTGGTCATCTTTCTTGAAAATAGCTTGCCACTGCCTGCTTCCTAGGACTGAGAGAAAGTGACTCACCCAGCTGGCTTTAGTGTCTAAACTGGAATGAGAACTCATGGTTTTCCAGTTTCTAGCCTGATGCCTTAAACCAAAGTGATTCATATCAAAGTGGCTGTCCCGAGAGCTTGTAGCCTACAGGCATGGTTGACAATCCAAAATTTTGTATTTTATATTTTATTTATTTATTTATTTTATTACATTTATATACCGCCCTTTCCCGAAGGACTCAGGGCGGTTTACAGGGTGATTAAAAACAAAAATACAAAAGTTAAAAACAGATTAAAAAATTATATTCGTCCCTGCATAAGTAAAACCCCAGTTAAAATTAAAATTAAAACTAAAATTAAAATTCTCAGCCTGGGCCAGAGAGCTCGAAGAGCCAGGTCTTCAGGTCCCGGCGGAATGAACGGAGGTCGGGGGGCGGTCCTAAGCTCCGCGGGCAGCTGGTTCCAAAGGGCAGGTGCACCCACTGAGAAGGCCCTATCCCTGGGTGTCGTCCGCCGGCAATCTCTTACCGGCGGCACCCTGAGAAGACCCTCCCTGTGGGAGCGCACTGGACGAAGGGAGCTTGATGCCGGCAGCAGGTGTTCCCTCAGATATCCCGGACCCAAGCCATTTAGGGCTTTATAGGTCATCATTTGTGCTGTATGATAGCAAAGGATTCAGCTGGAGAATACTAGAACAACCTCACCAATTCCTATTCAAATTACGCTTCCTAATTTGAGAAAAGTTGTTGTCTTATACCATACTTGGGAGCTGATCCTTAATAAAACAAGATGTACAAAAATAAGAAGAATAAACGCTCCATTGCAAATGTTACAGGTAAGCGCTGATATGATGATCGTTTATCCTACAGATAAAATGGGGATGAAAAGCACTTGACCAGTCTATCTCAGGCTTTCTCGCTGTTGTGCTCTACTAGAGGAACATTTGGTGACAGGAGAACAGTGGTTTTTGTCTTTTTAGTTGCAGTCGCTCCAACTCTACCCCGAATTAAGGGATTAGAGAATCATAAAAAGAGAGTTGCTACTTCTAGAATCTCTATGGAGATTCTCAGTCATCCAGGTCATGGTTATTACAAAGGTGCTTTTTCAAGAGGCAACTGGACTTCTCTTGTTTTTCTTTGAAGACGTTTTGCTTCTCATCCAAGAAGCTTCTTCAGGCCTGACCGGATGGTGGGGAATGAAAGGATTTATAGTCCTTGCAGACAGCTGGTCATTTGCATCCTTTTAGAGAATTGTTGAGGTCATTTGGAGGTTTACCTGTGTCCTGAAGGTCACCTGAGTAGTGCAAATGGGTGTGGAGCCTTCTTGGAACTGCTGAAAGGAATGTGCTGTAAACTGGAGATAGATGATGTTGTATCCCTCCCCCTTTGTTGAGAGAGGGCTGTTCAAATTGGAAGTCTAGTTGCCTCTTGAAAAAGCACCTTTGGGACATACTTCTAAATCTGGAAGGAAAGTGCCTAACATTAACTTGAACTATCACTTAGTGGAGCCACCCCTCTTGTCCAGTTACTCTCTTCCACCCTTTTTTGTTGAACCAATGGACATAATTTCACCAGAAAACAGTGCTGTCTTGAATTCTTGCTCTTGCTTTCATTCGTTCTCTACCTCAGATAGAAGCTAGCTTCTACCAGCATGAAACAAAATTACGATCAACTGTCCAAGAACAATGGTGGTTCCAACTGTCAACATGAATGGTAAATTAATGGAACTTGGATAGAAAAAAACCATTTGCTTTAAATTCCATTTGCTCTCCACATGGAAGCATCAAGTGACAGACTGGCATCTCACACACTGAGGTCTTAAAAAGTGATAATCCAGTATGTTAGCTGTAACAGAAATGATTGCATCCCAGTGGAAATTAATTTGTTTAGGTTTTTAGGCAATTTCAGTTTTGCAGTATGGTATGCTGTTCTGCCATTCTAATTCTCTAGAAATAGTAGGCTATCTTCCTTGATTTTATTCTATTTTGCCTGTTAATTTTGTCTCATGTTCCCTTTTTTAATCTATTTAATCAGTTTCACAAACAGGCATTTAATTGGCTATTTAATTTATTTTAATTGACTCTTGCCAATTGGATATATGTATAAATGTATAAAAAGAGCTTTTTTATGTGTTGGTTCTGGTTTTATGTTTTACGTACATTTTCTTGGTAGATAATTGCCCCAAGCACCATTTATTGGGGAAAAAATACAAGTTCAATTAAATAAATAAGCATATAGCATATACAGATTCTTGGTCATATGCTGAATTATTAGAAATGAACATAAGTTTGAATTCTGAACAATTGGTTGCTGTTTAAATGTGGTATTAAACAGTTATCTTTTCATATATGGATTTTATGCATGTAAAATGTGCCACAAGGTCTACCAAGATCTACTTCCAGATCATATAAGTTTCAGGAGTGGCACTTAACCAATTTGAAATATCTATTCTTCAATGAAATTAGACAATTAGCTAACGAAAACAGATGTCATTGCATCACTGCTGATTTTAAAACCTAAATAAATAAATAAATGTGGAAAAAGAAGGTAAGCAAAACATGGAGGTGAACTCACAAGGCACAAGGAAAAGCAATGTAGTCACAAATAATAAAGAATGGATGTTGGGAATTTGTATTGTTTCCGGTAATTTGCTTAAGAAAACAATGGGTGTTTAAAGTATCGAATCTTGCAGAAATGTCTAAGATTTCTGCTTATTTGAAGGATCATTCACAAGAAAGATATATTTCAGTTTGGAGGAGATGGATAGATTATATTCAGAATAAATATGGGACTAAAAAGTTCCATTTAGCTTATGAGTAGATTTTAGAGGGATATTGTTATTAATTTTAGTGTTAGTACTTTGTATGTATCTATGTTAAAGGGGAGTTAAAGCACATTATGAATTTGGTTAATTTTATATTATGGATAATTTTTAGTTAGAATATGATTATTATATCTATAACCCTGTATTTAGCTCTGGGAAGTGGGGGGGGCGAAGGGGGGTGGTTTGGGGTGGGTGGGTTTTGGGGATATGTATTGTAAAATCTTTTTTTGTAAAACTCTTTAATAATAATAAAAAAAGAAAACAATCGGCACAAAGCCTCCTGTTATGCTTCCTGGGAAAAGAAACTCTTAAATGAACTGTAATGTAATTTGTCTTCCGGTTCTCAGGAGCACCATCAAATCTCTCTTAAGTGGGCAATGCTGTTGAAACGAAGAGCAACAGAGGAACAGGCAGATGCTTTACCGTAGGATTTTATGTCCAAATAGCGCCACCCTTACAAGGCTTCACTGTTGCTAAGCAGCAGCCAGGAAACCTGACAAAATGAGATAGGCTCGTGCTTGTTGTATAGGATAGAATAAAAAGAATAACAGAGTTGGAAGAGTCCTTGGGGGGTCTTCTAGTCCACCCTCCTGCTAAAAAAGGAAACCCTATACCATTTCAGACAAATGGCTGTCCAGTCTCTTCTTTAAAACATCCAGTGTTGGAGTACCCACAACTTCTGGAGGCAAGGCGTTCCACTGATTAATTGTTGTAATTGTCAGGAAATTTCTCCTTAGTTCTAGGTTGCTCCTCTCCTTGATTAGATGAGAATTGTTGAGCAAAGAGTCCATTAGATTTGGGTAGCCTTGTGCTTTCTAGATAATAATAACAATAATAACAATAATAATAATAATAACAACAACAATAATAATATTAATAACAATAACAATAACAATAATAATAATAATAACAACAATAATAATAACCATAATAACAATAATTTTTTATTATTATTATTATTATTATTATTATTATTATTATTATTATTATTAATATTATTATCATCTAGAAACCCTATGGAACTAACTCCCCCTTGAGCTTTGGATGGCCCCGGATCTCCGGTCCTTTCGCCGCGACCTCAAAACACTCCTTTTCCATCAGGCTGACCTGGACTGACAGGGATTTTAATTATGTTTTTAATTTTTAACTTATTTTAATTTTAATTTATTCTACTGGGGCCATTAATTTAATTTTCTTTTAACTTCTGTATTATTGTATTTTATTGTTGTTAGCCGCCCTGAGTCCTTCGGGAGATAGGGCGGCATATAAGTCCCAATAATAAATAAATAAATAATTATTATTATTCTGTAATTTGGCCTGTGGTGGCTGGAGCTTTTGAAAGATGTAATGTAAAACGAGTGCAGAACAACAAGTTACACATTCCCTTTGGCTGCACCTAGTATTCCCAATCATTTGTAGGCAGCATAGTCAGAGAACATTGTTCTTTAATTTTTGTGTAACTATGTAATTGGCAGAATCAGAATTCAGGAATCAGAATTCTTGAATGATCAAAAAAATCCCTGAACATTTCATTTATAATAGAATAAAGGGGAGGAGGCATAGGAGAATAAATCTGCTTATATTCATGGATTTTTTTAAAAAAAAATCACATACCATCAGTGAAGTTTTATAAAATGACCTATTTGTAAAGTATAAGATAAAGTTAGATGATAACTTCATGGACTTCAATAGTTTGCCACTGCAGTGTTTTAAACTTTCCAGTCCGGCCTACAGCCTTGGCATCAACGTTTAAAAAGAGACGTGGTGTGTTAATAGAATCACAAGGAAAAATATGGGCACAAGTAATTCTTGTTTAATGACTGTTCAGTGACCAGTTGCAGTTATGATGAAAAGGAACTGTATGACCAGTCCTTGCATTTATGACCTTTGTAGATCTGTAAAGCAAAGGAAAGCTGAAATAAAATCATAAGCACAGGCTTGATTTCACTTAGCAATTATTTCACAACAACCAAGCTGCTGGTTCCAACTCTAGCCACTAAATAAGAACTTCATGTAGTTATATTTGATTCAATGATGCAGTTCATAAAGCCTACAGGTAAGCTTCAATTTACAATGACAATCATGTGACCACATCACTTAGCAATGGCAATCCTGGCACTTCCCATTGTTGTTGTTAACCAAATTCCACTGGTCATTAGCTGAGCATTCCACTCCACTCCAAGCCATTCTGGTCTCTCCCAGCCCAGAGCCTTAGTAAAGTGCCTCCAACTCTTTCTATCCCCCATTACTGCCTTTTTCCGCTGCCCTGAACCATGCAGCTCTAGGGCTGCTTGTCCATGCTCTGTGTGTGTGTGTGTGTGTGTTGGGGGAGGGGCATTTTGGTGCACTGCAGCTTTGAGATTACAAGAAACCCCTGAGCTTGAATACAATGCAAAGATGACCTTCACTGTCTTTTTGTTCCTGCTGCTGTTCAGGTGTACCGGGCCTGGCTCATTGTGAGGCAGCTGCTGGCCATGTGAGGCCATCTTCTCCAGGTCTCATGAGGAAACTACCATGCATGACCTGGGGAGAAAAGCTTCATATGGCGAGAAGTTGCCTCACAAAAAACCAGGTTCGGCATGCTTAATCAACAGCAGGAGTAAGAAGATGGCGAAGGTTACCTAGAGCAGCAGGGGCCGCAGAGGGGGCATCAATGGAATGGGAGATAGGCAGTTGAAGTACCCTTAAAGACTTAAGTGTGGACAAGCTTCCAAGTGTCTGAATTTTGATCAAGTGACTGGGCACCGCAATGGCCATAACTCCATGAGTGGAGTGCAGACACCAACAGTATAAACGCGATCTCCCCACCCCAGTGTTTCCATCCTGACGACGTTGGCAGTTAGCCAACAAAAGCTTGATCTTTTAGCAATAAAAACTGCTTTATTTTTTCTTATTCTATCCCAGTGTTCGCTTTTTAATCTTATCAAGGAATATATATATATATATATATATATATATATATATATATATATATATATATATATATATATATATATATATATATATATATATATATATATATATATATATATATATATATATATATATATATATATATATATATATATATATATATATATATATACACACAAATTGTGTATATATATATATATACACAAATTGTGTGTATATATATATATATATATATATACACAAATTGTGTATATATATATATACACAAATTGTATATATATATTGTTGTTGTTGTTAGCTGCGAAGTCGTGTCCGACCCATCGCGACCCTATGGACAACATTCCTCCAGGCCTTCCTGTCCTCTACCATCTTCTGGAGTCCATTTAAGCTCACGCCTACTGCTTCAGTGACTCCATCCAGCCACCTCATTCTCTGTCGTCCCCTTCTTCTATTGCCCTCGATCTTTCCCAGCATTAGGCTCTTCTCCAGTGAGTCCTTCCTTCTCATTAGGTGGCCAAAGTATTTGAGTTTTAGCTTCAGGATCTGGCCTTCTAAAGAGCAGTCAGGATTGATCTCCTCTAGGACTGACCGGTTTGATCGCCTTGCAGTCCAAGGGACTCGCAGGAGTCTTCTCCAGCACCACAGTTCAAAGGCCTCAATTCTTTCGCGCTCAGCCTTTCTTATGGTCCAACTTTCACTGCCATACATTGCAACTGGGAAGACCATAGCCTTGACTATACGCACTTTTGTTGACAGGGTGATGTCTCTGCTTTTTAGTGTGCTGTCTAGATTTGCCATCCCCAGGAGCAAGCGTCTTTTAATTTCTTGGCTACAGTCCCCATCTGCAGTGATCTTGGAGCCCAGGAAAATAAAATCTGTCACTACCTCCATTTCTTCCCCATCTATTTGCCAGGAATTGAGAGGGCCAGATGCCATGATCTTGGTTTTCTTAATGTTAAGTTTCAACCCAGGTTTTGCACTCTCCTTCTTCACCTGCAACAAGAGGCTCTTTAGTTCTTCTTCACTTTCTGCCATTAGAGTGGTATCATCTGCGTATCTTAGGTTGTTGATATTTCTTCCGGCAATCTTAATTCCAACTTTTGATTCATCTAGCCCTGCCTTTCTCATGATGTGCTCTGCATATAAGTTAAATAGGCAGGGCGACAGTATACAGCCTTGCCGGACTCCTTTCCCAATTTTGAACCAATCAGTGGTTCCGTGTCCAGTTCTCACTGTTGCTTCTTGACCCGCATATAGGTTTCTCAAGAGACAAATAAGATGGTCTGGTACTCCCATCTCTTTAAGAACTTGCCACAGTTTGTTATGATCCACACAATCAAAGGCTTTAGCATAGTCAACGAAGCAGAAGTAGATGTTTTTCTGGAACTCCCTAGCTTTCTCCATGATCCAGCGTATGTTGGCAATTTGATCTCTAGTTCCTCTGCCTCTTCGAAATCCTGCCTGTACATACACAAATATGAGCTGTCACTGTTGTGACTACTTCCTGTGGGTGGCCTTCAGTTAGGCCAAAACAGGAAATAAAGATTTGTCCCATGTTTGGGGCCTAGCAAGGTAATCTAAATAGTTAACAAGCATTTAACATATATATATATGATTGCACATTAGGCAGTTGTTTTTTATATATATTTTCTGAGGTTTTCCCGGGTGTTTGTATGTAAATCTTTGGTCATTCGGGTTTTTCCCCACGTAGAATTGGAGGTATCAGGGCAACGTTTTGACGAATGAGATTTCGTCGAAACGTTGCCCTGATACCTCCAATTCTACGTGGGGAAAAACCCGAATGACCAAAGATCTATACACACACACACACATATACATATACATATACGGTACATATACATATACATATACATATACATATACATATACATATACATATACATATACATATACATATACATATACATATACATATACACAGTGCTTTTTTGTAAAAGAAAAAGGTGCCGGAACTCACATGTCATATAACCCGCCTTGCCTACCCTACAAGGTTCCATCCAAAAAAGGTGCCGGAACTCCGTTCTGAGCGTTCTATGAGAAAAAAAGCCCTGCATATACATATACATATACATATACATATACATATACATATACATATACATATACATATACATATACATATACATATACATATACATATACATATACATATACATATACATATACATATACATATACATATACATATACATATGTAATCCTCAACCTACAATCATTTGTTCACTTTCTTATTTAAAAACTATGAAGGAACAACACCAAGTGTTGTAAAAGATTACAAAAGCTAGCTTAACTTAACTTTGCCTTGACAATGGAGCTTTGATTCCAGGTGCCACTAACCAAGGCACAGTGGTTACCATGACATAAGGTTTTACAAGTCTCTAGTCAAATAAGATTTAATATCTGCCAGAAAGAAATTTCCTGTCTCTGCCTAGACAGCGTAGATATGGTAAATTAGCAAATCCAACCAAAGACAAAACATTTAAATTGGAGACTGATGGTACAGCACCATATAAAGAAAAAAGATGACAATATTTTTTGTGTGCATTTCTGTGTCCCCTAAAATGTAGAGGGAATTAACATTTTGTTTTGAATTATTACTCTTTATCATTTTGTCATTTGTTTTGAAGAAATAAAGTGCTAATTAGGCATGGAAAACTGAAGCTACTAATCTTTAACACACAAAGAGAAACAATTTGGGCCCAACATAAATTATTCTAGCTAAAAAGAATCAATATTTTTAAAGGACTGAATTGCTAAGTACTTATACATAAAAAAGAAATGGACTAAAAATGAAGACAGAAGGGGTCATTAATCTGCATATTTGTAACTGCAAAAAATATACACATTTATAAACATAGAAATACAATGGATTTCTAGAAAGAAAGACCTGTGTGCCTGCTCGGATCAATGCCCCTTGATCATGTTTATTATTAATTGTGTTTATAATTAATTGTGATTTAGAATGGCTACTTGCCAGTCCTTCAAAGAATGAACATTTGTTCTAATCTCGCACACACACATATTACCACAGACTTTAACTAATTTCTATTTATTTATTTATTTATTATTTATTTATTGAATTTATATACCGCCCTTTCCTGTAGGACTCAGGGCGGTTTACAGGGTATATAAAACATCAATACAAAAATTAAGAACAATTAAAAAGATTAAATTAAATCCCTGAAAAAATATAAAACCCCAATTAAAACCCCAATTAAAACTCAGCCTGGGCCGGAAAGCTTGAAGAGCCAGGTCTTCAGGTCTCGGCGAAATGATCGAAGGTTGGGGGCAGTCCTACGCTCCACGGGCAGCTGGTTCCAAAGGGCAGGCGCCCCCACAGAGAAGGCCCTCCCCCTGGGTGTTATCCGCCGGCATTCCTTAACCGGTGCACCCTGAGAAGGCCCTCCCTGTGGGAGCGCACAGGACGAAGGGAACTTGATGCTGGCAGCAGGTGTTCCCTCAGATATCCTGGACCCAAGCCATTTAGGGCTTTATAGGTCATCACCAGCACCTTGAATCTCACCCGGAGGGCAACTGGGAGCCAATGCAGCTCGCGGAGCAGAGGTGTTACATGGGAGTAATGGGTACCCCCCATCACAACTCGCGTGGCTGCATTTTGCACCAGCTGAAGCCTCCGAGTGGTCCTCAAGGGCAGAGAGCGTTGCAGTAGTCTAAACGGGAGGTCACGAGCGCATGAGTGACTGTGCATAGGGCATCTCGGTCCAGATAGGGTTGCAACTGGCGCACCAGGTGAACCTGGGAAAAAGCCCCCCTGGTCACGGCTCCTATATGATCTTCAAAACTGAGCCGTGAATCCAGGAGGACGCCCAAGTTGCGAGCCCTATCAACTATGTTGGCATTATAGTGCCAAAATGGACAGAATAGAAGAATGTATCTTCTATGATGTAGCATACCTAAGAGAAACCATACAGAAATCAGACAAAAAGCCTATCTAGTCTAGGATCCTGTTTCCCTTGGAATTAACCAAATGCCTGCAGAAAATGCATAACCGTAGCAGGTTGCAATCGTCTTCTTCCCACTGAGGTTCATTCTGATTCATGAATGTAGCACAGCTTATAGTCTTCATGGCTAGCAGCCATTGGTTCTTCTTTGGGTATCTGTACAATTATTTGACCTAAATATCAAGGGCACCTGGATACCTATATAATTATAAGACCATTATGTGTCCTCAGTATTATGGGACTTGGGTATCTATATGATGAGAAGACTGTTTTATGACATGGATATTTAGGATCCTACCTTCTATCAGTACTTCCTGGCCACTGATTAAATCAGGAAGACCCTTCTCCTTCCTGGTTCCCACTCTTAAAGAATGTTCTTGGTTGCAGGCCTTCTTGATCCTTATTGCCCTTCTTTGGAGCCTGGTCTCCATCAGAGATTTCACTTGCCTAACATTACTGGGATATAGGAGGGCAATAAAAACATGGTTGTTTAAGCAAACCTTTGAGGGGGAAAATGGTTTAAGACAGGGCTTTTCAACCAATGGTACGGGTACCACCTGTGGTACATTGGCACCTGGCAGGTGGTACGTGACCATCCTAGAAAAGTGGTAGCGGGGGAGGGGAATGAGCTGAACTGGTGGCAGCACCACACAAGCCAGAGTGAGAGATGGCTGGAGCTGCAGGGCTGTCAGGGCTCAGCGGAAGTGCCAGAAATCAGCATTTCGGGGCTGTCAGGCCTCAGGGGAAGCACCAGGATCAGTACCAGGCCCCAGCTGGAACTCAGTGCTGATCCTGGTGCTTCTGCTGAGCCCAGAAGAAGCGCCAATCAGCTGGAATGTTGCAGCATCTCCAGGGTCTTGTGATTTACATTCAGATGCTTGGCAACTGATTCATATTTATGATGGTCACAGTGTCCCAGGGTCATGTGAAGTGACCAAAACCTGATGCAACCACCCAGCAGATGGGGGGGATAAAAACCAAACACCCCACCCCACCCCCGCTGCCAATTCTCAACAGAAATGCTCACAACAATGAAAACCTCAGACAGGAGGAAGAGCGCCACCAGGCAGGCAGGCAAGTGTCTTGCTTGGCTGTGGCTTGGGGGGCACTTTTTTCAGTGCCATTGTAACTTCGAACAGTCATTAAGCAAACTTTTGTAAGTCAAGAACTACCTGTACTTCATCACTTTTTTCCTTTTTTTTTTTGGCCATCAAGTTTTTAACACCTTGCTAGGCAACTGGTGATACTCGGATGTTGCCATATCCTAAAAGTGGTACAAAGGTTGAAAAGCCCTGGTTTAAGATTCCTCCTGTTTTGGGTTAGGACTATTCCACTAAATAAATGTTTAATGGTTGCCTATTTCCCTTTGTGGAAAATAAAAAGAGAAGCATTCAGGGCCCTCTGAATCAGGACTTGTGGCATTTTCAGCTTTTGTCCCCTTATAATACTTCATACTAAGTAAGGCATTGATCAACTGTTTGTATACGATAAACACTATGCAGTTTTCTCCATGCACTAATTAAGCAGTTTTAGATGAGATAAAGACATAAGACCTTCACAATCAACCTCTACTTGGTATTGATAATCTGCCTTCAGAGGTACCATTTCAATAGATTACAGGCTGTAGACTAAAACATATGAAGAACGGCTACGGGATTTGGGTCTGGCTAGTCTAAGGAAAAGAAGAAATAGGGGAGACATGATATCAGTGTACCAGTATCTAAGGGGCTGCCACAAGGCAAGGGGCTGCCACAAGTTGTTCACCAAAGCACCAGATGGAAGGACAAGAAACAGCGGTTGGAAACTGACCATAGAGAGAAACAATCTGGAATTAAGAAGAAATTTCCTAACAGTGAGGACAATCAACCAGTGGAACAGCTTACCCCCAGAAATTGTAGGCGCTCCATCACTGGAGATTTTTAATTTTAATTTTAATTTAATTTAATAATATTTGTATACCGCCCTTCTCCCTGAGGACTCAGGGCGGTTCACAGGGCAGAATAAAATACTAAATACAAACGTTAAAAAGAGATTAAATAGTTGCCCATATTAAAACAGTTAAAATAGAATTCTAAAACACCAAGTTAAAAACTAAACCACCAAAAATAAAAAACCCCACCAATCCCCTTCAGGCTAGGCCGGCTTGTACAAACAGAAAGGTCTTGAGATCGCGACGAAAGGAGCGAAGATCGGGCGCCATCCGGAGCTCTACCGGTAGCTGGTTCCACAGCTCCGGAGCGCCCACAGAGAAGGATCTCCCCCTGGGGGCCACCAATCGACATTCTCTGATCGGTGGCACCCTGAGGAGGCCCTCTCTGTGGGAACGCACAGGGCGCAGGGAGCTTGATGCCGGCAGCAGATGTTCCCTAAGGTACTCCGGCCCCATGCCATGGAGTGCTTTGAACACCGTTACCAGTACCTTGAATCTCACCCAGAAGACAACTGGCAACCAATGCAGCTCACGGAGCAGCGGTGTAACGTGGGAGTATCGGGAGACTCCCAACACAACTCTCGCGGCTGCATTCTGTACCAGTTGGAGCTTCCGGGTGGTCCTCAAGGGCAGCCCCATGTAGAGAGCGTTGCAGTAGTCCAGACGAGAGGACACGAGCGCATGAGTGACTGTGCACAAATCATCCCGGCTAAGATAGGGCCGCAACTGGCGCACCAGGCGAACCTGGGCGAAGGCCCCCCTAGTCACAGCTCCTACATGGTCTTCCAAGGTGAGCCGTGAATCTAGGAGGACTCCCAAGTTGCGAGCCCTATCTACGGGGGGTAATAGTTCACCCCCCATAGCCAGAGGTGGAATATCCGAATAAACCCGGGATGAAGGTATGCAAAGCCACTCAGTCTTGTCGGGGTTGAGTTGAAGTCTGTTCCTCCCCATCCAGACCCGAACCGCCTCCAGGCACCGGGACATCACGTTGAGGGCATCACTGGGGTGGTTTGGGGTCGAAAGGAAAAGTTGGGTATCATCAGCGTACTGATGATACCCAACTCCAAAGCCACGAATGATCTCACCCAGCGGTTTCATGTAGATGTTGAACAGGAGAGGCGAGAGGACCGACCCCTGAGGAACTCCACAAATGAGAGACCTCGCGGTCGACCTCTGCCCTCCTGCCAACACCGACTGCGAACGTCCCTGGAGATAGGAGGAGAACCACTGTAAAACTGTGCCTCCCACTCCCAGTCCCCTGAGACGCCGCAGCAAGATACCATGGTCGATGGTATCGAAAGCCGCCGAGAGGTCTAATAGGACTAGAACAGAGGAATATCCCCTGTCCCGAGCCCTCCAGAGATCATTCACCAGCGCGACCAATGCCGTCTCCGTGCTGTGCCCGGGCCTGAAACCCGATTGGTATGGGTCTAGATAATCCGCTTCATCCAGGACCAGAGGGAGCTGATGCGCCACCACACTCTCAACAACCTTCGCAAGAAAGCGAAGGTTGGAGACAGGACGAAAGTTGTTTAATACAGCTGGGTCCAAGGCAGGCTTCTTGAGGAGAGGCCTCACCACCGCCTCTTTCAAGATGGCGGGGAAGCTACCCTCACTCAGAGAAGCCGATATAACTGCCTGGAACCAGCTGCGTGTCCTCTCCCGGGCTGCATAGACCAGCCAGGAAGGGCACGGGTCCAATAAACATGTGGTGGTGCTCAGCCTCCCCATGATCCTGTCCACTTCCTCCGGAGTCACAGAATCAAACTCCTCCCAGGTGATATCGACAAGACCGCCCGTGTCCTGATCGTCAGACTCTGCCCAGTCAGAGTCCAGACCGGTCCGAATCCGAGCGATTTTGTCCGACAGATGTTGGTTAAACTCCTCGGCACGACCCTGCAAGGGATCCTCCCTCACCTCCTGATTTAGGAGGGAGCGAGTCACCCTAAACAGGGCGGCCGGGCGATTATCTGCGGACGCGATAAGGGTGGCGAAGTGGTTAGACCTCGCCTCCCTTATCGCAGCGAGATAAGACCTAATGTGGGCTCTTAGTCGCAATCGGTCGGATTCGGATCGGCTGGACCTCCAACCGCTCTCTAGGCCCCGTCTCCGACGCTTCATCTCCCGGAGCTCCGCAGAGAACCATGGAGCTCGACGAGATCTGCACCGGGTCAGGGGCCGCAGGGGTACAACTCGGTCAAGAGCCTCAGTGGCCGTCCTTTCCCAGGCTTCCACTAAGGCGTCTGCCGAGCTGTGAGCAAGGGAGGCAGGTGGGGACCCCAGCGCTGCCTGGAACCTCTGGGGATCCATTAAGCGTCTGGGGCGGTACCATTTAATTGGTTCCACACACCCACGGCGGGGGGTGGCAAAACGGAAGACCAGCCGCAGGAGATGGTGATCGGTCCATGACAGGGGCATAATAATTGGAGAGCCCCCACCAAGATCATCTAACCACCGTCCAGATAAGAAAACTAGGTCAAGGGTGTGGCCTCCCTCATGAGTCGGTCCCGAAATTACTTGCGTCAGGTCCATGGCCGTCATGGAAGCCATGAACTCCCGAGCCAACTCAGATGATCCTCCCAGCGATGGTAGATTGAAGTCCCCCAAAACTATAAGTTTGGGGAACTCAACCACCAGCCCAGAGAGGACATCGAGCAGCTCAGGCAGGGCTGCTGCTGCGTGACTAGGCGAAAGGTACACCAGCAGCAAGCCCAACTGCGCACCAGGGCCGCATCTCAGAAAGAGAGACTCACACCCGACTATCTGAGGAACGGTGGCCTCCCGCGGACACAAGGTCTCCCTCATAACAACAGCCACACCCCCACCCCTACCCTGAGCCCGAGGCCGGTGCAGCACCCGGAAACCTGGTGGGCAAAGGTCGACTAGAGGAATCCCGCCCTCTGGGCCCAACCAAGTCTCCGTGATGCAAGCCAGGTCCGCCTGCTCACCCTCGACCAGGTCACGAACGAGAGGAGCCTTATTAGAGACAGACCTGGCATTCAAATACACCAGCCGGAGCTCAGGGGGCTGCACACCCTCACTCCCGGGACCTTGGGGTAGAGGCAGAGGGTCGGAGTGCCTCACCGCTTGTAAGCAGCGGAGAGGCCTTCCCTGAGATTGATACGGCCCTCTGCTCCTACATCTGCTGCCATTCCCTGATGTCGTGGGAATAGGTAGCCCCACGACCAGCCCTGGAGCCCCGGAGGTGACCGACCCCCGCTCCTCCCCTCTGCGATCTACATCGGCCCTAGCCAGAACAGCGGCTTAAGAAGAGACTAGACAGCGGCTTAAGAAGAGACTAGACATCCACCTGTCTAAGATGATATAGGTTCTTCTGCTTGAGCAGGGGGCTGGACTAGAAGACCTCCAAGGTCCCTTCCAGCTCTATTCTATTCTATTCTATTCTATGCTATTCTATTCTATTCTATTCTATTCTATTCTATACTATACTATACTATACTATACTATACTATACTATACTATACTATACTATACTATACTATACTATACTATACTATACTATACTATACTACTGTTTGTTTTTGCATACCACATGTCATTTTGTATACTGGAAGGCAAAATCACAAAACCTTGTCTCACTTTCTTTGGCCATATCACGCAGAAGAATTCACTGGAGAAAACAATTATGTTTGGAAGAGTTAGCAGTAAGAGGAAACTAAGCCATCAAAAAACATGGTGGCTGGACACCATCAAAGCTGACACCAGCCAGATCAATAGAAAAATTCAAAGAAGCAGTGCAAGATCGGAAGATGTGAAGAGATCTGGCCCATAGAAACACCAAGAGTTGGACATGGATATGGATATCCATGGATAATATTGTCTAATGGCTAACATTACTAATACTAATACTAATGTGCTAATACTAATACTGTTGGAGGAGACCTTGGAGGTCTAAGTGATAACCAAGGGTGCTATTTTATTATGTCATGCAGTTAGAAAATCCTGGTCAATTAACCTTAAGAGAGTTAGATTTAACACAACCAATGCTAAACTAAGTCCTTCTGATCTATCATGACATCCAGGAGACTTATAGATGGTTAACTAACAATTCCTCTCCTCTCCATAATACAGACAAACTTCTAAAGAGGCCCACAAAAATGTTTTTGTGGCCCATTTTGATTTTTACCACACTGCATTAGCAGCCACATATGTGTGTGATAATGAGGCATAAATAGATAGGAATTAGTAATTTCCCCCTCACCCTTGTTTGTGGTGGCACCAACTTCATTTGTTCTACACATTTTTTTTTATTCCAGGAAGAAAAATAAGAGAAATAATGGACTCTCAACCTCTATTACAGCAGCAAGGGTGATTCTAAACATGACTATTAGGCACTTGATCAGCAACTCAGAAATTATGTGGTGATTATGGCCCATGTAACATTTGGGCCATTATTACTACTTAGGGGTTTTGTGGGGATACAATCAGGAACTTAGTACACTTCATTGAGTCTGTTGTTGAACGTATCCTTCAAAAAGAACAATTTCTATGATCAACATGACTAGGCTTAATTTTATACTTCTGCTTCTGCTTCTGCTTTTGTTCAGTTATATTATATATAGCAGTGATGGTGAACCTTCAACCCAAAACCCACTTATTTATCGCCGGATGCCAGGTGGGACGTGGCCCACTGGGTGAGCATGACTGGGGTGGTCATGGCAGACCTGGTGGGTGTGGCCAAAGCAGGCATGGTCACCTCGATGTTGCTCAAGGGGAGGGATGCCTGTGGGGGCCAGGCAGGGTTGGGGGAGATCCAGGGGGTCTCTGGCAGGTGGGGCGGTTGGCCAGAAGCACGTCCTGTGGGGTGAGGAGAGGCAAGGCAGGGTGGGTATGCCAATTGCCGCAGGGCAAGGCAAGGTGAGATAGGGGCCATGGCAGCTACTGCATGACACCATCAGCCCCCCCACACAGAGGCCAGCGAGCGCACGGGGGCCGACAATGTCCATTAGCAGTCACAGCCTGCCGGCTCCTCAATTGGCGCACTCTGGACAGCTAGCCAACAGCTGAGGGGGCAATGCAGTGGGTTGTGCCCGGGAAAAAGGAGAGCATGCGAGGCCAGAAGGGATGGGACGGGGGGAGGGAAACCAGCTGTGCCGGGATGCATCCGGCCACGTGGGACCTCGGGCAGCTGGTTGAAGAGGGATGGTTGCCATCTCCGGGACATGACACTCGTGCCCACAAAGAGGGCTCTGAGTGCCACCTCTGGCACGTGTGTCATAGGTTCGCCACCACTGATATATAGTATACTTCCACCTGTGGTATTTAGGAATTTGAAACCACAAGGCAGTTCTCTGGGAGTGAACTCCAGTTTTTATATTTATGGGTAAATCTGAGCAGATAGAAGATTATAGCCCATTTCACCGAACCAGGGAACCAACTCCCAACTCTGAACTGTTACCCAGATATATTCTTGTTAAAATGGACCCCCAAATTAATGCATTGTTGGACACTGGCAGCCCTTGGGCCAAAGCAGCTGGTCAGTTTGCTTGAAACTTCACAACTAAAATTGAGTTATCTTCATAAAGTTGAAACTGACTTATTTTTATAAGCTGCAAAGGATACAGACTGGGATAAAAATCATTCAACTTTATAGGAGCTCAGAATTCATGGTACTGCCTTCTGGTAGCAATGTACCTTTCAAAAATAATTATAGTGTTGAACAGCTAATGTTTTTTCCCCTAGTTATCAAAGTGCTATCTTTACATTTTACAGAATTGCTTCTCTCTTTAAATCACACTGCATGTTTCCTAATTCTGTGTTCTTTATGTTCCTCAAAGTTCAGTCTTTTTCTAAACTGCCAAACTGGAGGCAAGATTTGAATGCCTAGTTTCAAGGGGTTTGCATTGTTGACACTGAATTCTTGGTTAATAAAAACATTCATCTCATGTGGTTTTGTATATTTTTTGCTTCCTAAAGCATTTACATGTTTCTATTTGATTTGCCATCATTATGGTTTTAAGGTGGTCCAGGCAGTTCTAATTGTTTCTGGAAAGAAATTGTTTTTCACCAACTGTCTCGCTTAGCAATGGAAATTTTGGGCTCAATTGTGGTTGTAAACAGAGGACTATCTGTAATCAGGAGGACTTCTCTCTTGAATTTCAATGGCCTGCTTATCTGAACTTCTCTTCCTGGTAGCTGCTACTCCAAGATGCTCTAGCCAGTCACTTCCACCCATTTTCATGTAATGTTCTTGGGATAATTTACCCAGATCCTCACAACTGCTTTTTAAAATCCCATCTCTCCAATAGAGCTTATTCAACAACTGCGGACAGCTGTAGTGATGCAGTGGTTAGAATGTAATATTGCAGGCTAACTCACTGCCCACTGCCAGGAGTTCGATCCTAAGAGGCTCAAGACTGACTCAGCCTTCCATCCTTCTGAGGTCAGTAAAACGAGGACACAGATTGTTGGGGGCAATATACTGACTCTGTAAACCGCTTAGAGCTTGTAAAAGCTCTATGAAGCGGTATATAGATCTAGATGGCAGCCAAAAGATGCAAAAACTCCTCTAACTGTTTGCTGCCCCTAGTGTTCGATAGGTTTACTGGTTGTAAGGAATAAAAGTTCGTTCAGGAAAGAAGAGCAAAAAATATGGTGCATGAGGTAACCAGGGCACCGAGCATGCCAACCGAAGCAGGCTTTCCATGTAGTGGTTGAGAACTAGAACTAGACAGCAGTGCTGTAAAGTCCTCTTTCACGTATATGGTGTAGGCATTCTGCAGCAAGATTTACTATAGGGGAGCAGGATTCACACTGGCTCTGGGAAGGGAGGGACACAGAAAAACAGTTGCATCGATTTCCCCCTCCCCCCCAAAGAGGTGAGAAAAGAAAAGTCACAATTCAGTGTGATAGTGAAAATGCTTTTTGTGATCCCTTTGGCATTCAATACTTTTAACAGTTGGATACTCCACACATCAGAGTATAACAAGTTGCTCAGTGCACTCATTTTGCAAAGTGCTTATATTGGAAAAGCACAACATATAATGCAACATCTTTTTTACACTTTGGTCCTGGACAATTTCTAAATTGTATACCCCAGTGTTCTGAATACCCCAGTGTCTGCAAGCTGCTGGGGTTTGGATGGAGAGAACAGGCTCAAACTCAGCCCTAACGAGACTAAGTAGCTATGAGGCCTGGGACCACTCCATTCTAGGGATCCTCTGTCTCTGGTCCTGAGTGGGACTGCACTGCTTTTTTCAAGACTGGTACACAATTTAGGGATCTCACTTTCTGCTGGAGGAGCAAGTGGCAGCTATTGCCAGAGAGGCTTTTGCAAGAGGCCCTCCTTACAATCGCCCACGTCCTGCTCATCTTGCAGGTCAGGGCAACTATTGCAACATGCTCTGCATGGAGCTGCCCTTGAAGACCACTTGGAAGCTGCAGCTGGTCCAGAATGTAGTAGCATAACTAATGATGGGTAAGTCTGAGATGCCTATGTTACACCTCTGCTCTGTGAGCTGCACTGGCTACCAATAAACTTCTGGGTGCAATTCAATGCTTATTATCACCTTTAAAGTCCTAATATGACAGGACCTGGCTTCCCCATTGACTTTGCTTGTGAGAAGCTAGCAGGGATCATTGGAAATCATCTAATCATGTGGCTGCCATGGTGCTGCAGTGGCCACATGGTTATAAATATAATTGGTTTGAAGATCCTTGAAATGTTAATTCCACAAGAGCAGTCAGTGGCTTCCAGATTTTGTATGCATTTTTTAAGTTAGCACATTTGAGGTACCTAGGTTCAAAAATAGTTGCCCTGTGATGCATTGTTTTGGCTAAATGAAGGTTACAAATAGACAGAGTTTTGATAGTATAAAGATTGATTTCATCTGGTTTTTTTCATTGTAAAAATGATGGATTAGGATGAATAAATCATTTTTTCTCCCAATTTATCCACATATTTGAAAACAGAGCTTCAGTGTTAAGGATATAGCTAAAAGAATTAATGTACAACAGCAGAAAGAGAACTGTATACCTGATTTACAGCATTAGATTGTTGATATTCTATGTACTTTTTGTCAACACTGTGATTTGTCCTTTTTTGAAACTGGAAAGTGGATTTTTTAGCAATATGATAAAATTTCCCTGAGTTGTTTTATCTATAACAGGCATCTTCACACTTGGCCCTTTTATGACTTGTGGACTTCAACTCCTCAGCCAGCATGCCTAGCTGAGGAATTCTGGGAGTTGAAGTCCACAAGTCATAAAAGGGCCAAGTTTGAAGACCCCTGATCTATAATATAAATGTACGGTCATTTTCCCCCCAAATATTGATTTAATGTTAGATATGACATTTATACTGTTTAATTTTAGTTCAAACCATATAATTAACTGCTGTTAATTATTAACCGTTAATAGTATGCTTGTTTTATATATGCATAAAGGATTCTGCCAAAATAGAGATTGAAATGCAAAAGAAATGTGCAGGCATTTCTCAGCTAGAAAACCATTAAAACTTTTGTGTATTTTGAGAAAACAGAGGCAAATCAATGTGTATATGGAACCATTTGTACAAAGAAAATAATTATATCTAGCTATGTTTAATAAGAGGGACGCGGTGGCTCAGTGGGTTAGGACGCTGAGCTTGTCGATCAGAAGGTCGGCAGTTTGGTGGGTCGAATCCCGAGTGCCGCGTAGCAGAGTGAGCGCCTGTTACTTGTCCCAGCTTCTGCCAACCTAACAGTTTGAAAGCACGTAAAAATGCAAGTAGAAAAATAGGGACCACTACAGTGGGAAGGTAACAGCGTTCCGTGAGCCTTTGGCGTCTAGTCATGCCAGCCACATGACCACAGAGACGTCCTCGGACAAGCGCTGGCTCTTCGGCTTTGAAACGGAGATAAGCACCGGCCCCTAGAATCGAAAATGACTAGCACGCATGTGCGGGGGAACCTTTACCTTTACCTTTTATGTTTAATAAAGCATATTTTTGGGGAAAACTGCATAGAAAAAAATGCATATTAATTATTTTTGCATAAAAACACTAGAGTAATTATAAGTAGTTACATAGGTTACGTACAAAAACATGCAAAATTTCGCTTACTGTGGAAACATATTTAAAATCCATGCAGCTGCAGATCTGGGGACACTCTGAAACATGCTGTAAAAGCTGATTATCACCCAAATACATTTTATCCTGATGTGGCCATATTAATTTTCTTCCCTATGCTCCTACTCCAGACTGACACCTGGCAAATTCTGCTTTGAAATAAGTTTAGTCACATGTTTACTATACCATGAATTAGTGAACATACAATTCCAAATTCCCTGGAATTTCTCAAACTGTTCTGGAGAAAATCTAACTCTCTAGGAATTGAAAATGACTCGATGTCACATAATCAATCAATTACTGTTCCTTTAGAGACAGAATGGGACAGAGGGTGATAGTTATGAGCAATGTACAGAAGAGGCAGGAAGGGAGAGAAAAAAAACACCCTTTGATGATAAGAAAAAAATTGTTCTGGAAGTTGAAGTCCACACTTTTAAAGTTGCCAAGTTTGGAAAAAACACTGCGTTATATGAACAGAATCAATCTTTTCCCATCCTTCTTCAAGGAACAGCAACTGTTTTCAAACTAAACTCCTCCCCCCCACACACACTGCCCAGTTTCCCATGTGACAAACTACTCAGCCATTCCTTCTCCCAGTCAGGAGACTCATCCTCATGAACCAACAACACAGGATGGTGTTGTGATTCAGGGTCAGCCTGTGGGTTCGGCAGTTGGGTCGGACGATTCAGAGGAGGAGGAGGAGGGGGGTGTTGGAGAGCTTGCTGAGGGGGTTGGACAGCTTGATGAGAGCCCTCAGCCAGGCCCCTCCCACCTGGTCACGACGCAGACCCAGCTGTGTGAGCCTGACAGCGTGGATGAAGATGACCCACAGCTGGCCCTGTTCAAGGACGCCCGACCCAGGAGGCAGTCAATCAGGAGTAAACAGAGGAAGGCAATGGGGCTCCTCGGAAGGAGGCAGAGAGAAGCCACGCCCTGAACTGTATTTAAGGGGGAATGCGTGGGAGGGCTGGTTTGCTGAAGGCAACCGCTTGAAAAGCTCCTGTTTCTTGGTTTGTGTTTTGTTCTATTTGTTTTTGTAGCAATAAATTTGGCAGGCGTAATTCCAGCCTCTTGCCTTCTTGTAAAAGGGGTTGTCCCTACCTTTTCTGCAGGGCCGGTAGCAGGCTGGTACAGAACAGATGGCTAGGTACACACAATAGCAGCCATTTTTAGCCTTAATAAAGAAACAATTTGGCTATCTTTCTTTTGCTGAGAGAGTTGTTAAGTGAATTTTGCCCCGCTTTCTTTGCCACAGTTGTTAAGTGATTCACTGCAGTTATTAAGTTAGTAACACAGTTAAGTTAATCCCATTGACTTTGCTTGTCAGAAAGTTGCAAAAGGCAATCACATGATCCTGGGACCGTCATAAATACATACTGCCGAGCATCTGAATTTTGATCATGTGACCATGGGGATGCTGCAACAATCGTACGTTGAAATACGGTCATAAGTCAGTTTTTTTTCTGTGCTATTTTAACCTTGGTCACTAAACAAACTGTTGTAAGTCAAGGACTACTTGTATAACAGAAATGGACCTCTGTTTGCTTTTTCCCTTCTTCCATTGCAGTTTTCCTTAGCCTCTTCCTAAGTCTGGTCTGGAGTTCATAGAGAGATGATTGTTACTAAAACAGACAAGAGGGGAAGACAATTAAAATCAACTCACCAAGGTTAGGTCCCCACTTTCATTTAATTATGGCATAGTCATTCCTTGCGAACAGTGATTTCCCCATATGCACATGACCTTGCCTTCACCTGTTCTTTAATTCTTGAGTGAGACCAGGTTTAATTATTATTAACTGTACTAGGTGTTATGTATGTGGGCAGAAATGTTTTGCAAGGGCCACCAGGGGGCGCAGGGCCGAACAGCTGCGGCCAGGTAGCAGCTGTTTGGCGGGAAAGCCAAGTTAAAGCTATTGGGTGCCAACTTAGGCGGGAAACCAAGGTTTGAATCTATTGGTCGAGCACACACCTGGACAGGTACAAATAGTGCCCAGGTAACCCCTATTTCCCCGGTCCAGTCTACTCTCAATAAACGTTGTTGCTGTAACTCACGACTGGCGTCTTCCTGATCCACGCACATCGAAACGTAACACCAACACTTTCCCAACTATTCTGATGTCATCCATTGGGAGCCTCAATATGTTTAAAATGTGCCACATTCCACCACTGCTGACCCTGGAAGCAAAGTTGGGGGACGAATAGTGTGAAGGCTCTAATAGGTGCCTTCTAAGGGTTTCAGGCTGATGAGGTGACAGCTGCAGTACTTCCCTCTTGTCCCCAGTCAGCCTCTCCTCTTGCCATTCTTCTTGTTCCCTACAGAGCTCAATAAATTGCTTTAATTACTGTCTTGCTTTGATTGGTTGCAAAGAAAACTCTGCAGAGGTGTGTTTGCTCTCACCGGTGTTTGAACTCAACCTATAGGTTACTTCTTGTTACTTTTGAAACATGTGTGGGAAAGGTGTTGGACCGGTGGCTGGTTGTGGGTAAGAGTGCTAGACTACACCATCATTACTGTGAGTATTTTTATTTATTGCCTCTTTCACGTTTGTGCAAGGCTGTAACAGTGTAATTGCGAAATTATTGAACCCTCTCAGGAAATGCTGCAAGTGACTCAACTCCCTTTATGATTCCTGTTTGTGTTGTTGTTCTTTATAAATGCATGATTAAGCTTGTGCTATGACAGTATGGGAAGTGGAATCACACAAATCTGCCTAAAAATACACGAGTATTGGTGTCAGACCCTCTTTACAGCTCCCTGACTGGTAGATGACATGAAGAAGAGGCTAGGAAGCAAAGCCAGATGATTCAGCCAGTCATTTTGCCCAACGCATTCTCCACACGTCATTCAGACGATCCCATTCTGCAGTGTTGAGAGACAGTTGCAGTGGAGATGGGCAAATGATTAATAAGGGCAGCAGCTTTCATACCGGGCTATTTTTCCTGCCAACTGAAGAACAGGGGACAGTATCTTAAATGTAGTAGGAGGAAGGAATTTAATCTTTTCTGTGATAGAAGACTAATGGTGGCGATGGTGATGCAGTTTAGAGCAGTTTGACAACTTTAAGATGTGCCGACTGAGACGTATTGCTAGCTGTGGAATTCTGGGAGTTGAAATCTACACGTTCGAAGTTACTGCCATATGCTAAATAAATAAAAATCACCAAGTCTCAAAAACACCTATTTAGAGCAATGCTACATAGCTTGGCAAGGGCTCCGTTTTTTTTATTATATCTGTGCATATCTTAACATTTAATGCTTGCAATATTTAGGTTTGGGGAAAATGTGTTTACGTGGAAAATGTGTGAGAAAAATCACTTTGCTTCAGTGTCTACATTTTTTCATCCTAAAGGTATTTGGCATAGGAAAACACTGCAAAACATTCAACAGAATTTCTGGAGTCATCAAAGGCAAGTGAAATTTCTAATGTGGGGTTGATATAAGTTTTCCAAATCAACAAATATATTGGCAGAGTCCAGAAAGGACTTAGGTCGTTTGTGTTGCTGGAGTGGAACAAATAAATGTGTTATCCATTTGCAGCTGCTTGTGCAATTTCACAGGATAACCACCAGAGGGCAATATTTTGTACAAATTTAAATTGCTTAAATCAAAATGTAGAGGGGGTGTTTGGGTGAATTTATGGCCAAGTTCCATCAGCTACCCTCAAATTGAAAGAAAAAACACTTGAAAGGGTTCAGTTTTAGCAAGATGATGTAATTCAGCACCTTGTTTTCACCCTCGCTGATTGCTACTGGATGCTGATATGGCTGAAAAAACCAATAGGAAATAAAGCTATGATATGAGATAGGAGGGACGCGGTGGCTCAGTGGGTTAGGACGCTGAGCTTGTCGATCAGAAGGTCGGCAGTTTGGCGGGTCAAATCTCGAGTGCTGCATAGCAGAGTGAGCGCCTGTTACTCATCCCAGCTTCTGCCCACCTAGCAGTTCGAAAGCACTTAAAAATGCAAGTAGAAAAATAGGGACCACTATGGTGGGAAGGTAACAGCGTTCCGTGCGCCTTTGGCATCTAGTCATGCCGGCCACATGACCACGGAGACGTCCTCGGACAAGCGCTGGCTCTTCGGCTTTGAAACGGAGATGAGCACTGGCCCCTAGAGTCGGAAACAACTAGCACGTATGTGCGGGGGAACCTTTACCTTTACCTTTATGAGATAGGAAGTGAGATTGGAACAGGAGTCTTTCTATTTTCTTCTTCCACGCCCTCCGGTGTTCCATGCTCCCAGACTTACAATAGCATGTGGGTGTCATGGTTTTGGTAGATGAGACCAATCAAAAGAACTTTAAGGCAAGGAATTCTTCCTCAAAGAACATTTTTATTTGGCTACAAAATAACTTGGCACATACAAAAGTGAACCCAAGACTAAATTCCCCTCCCCTTGGTTACAAAGTTGCAAGTTGCAATTCCCACCCCAATTAGATGTCATAAATCACATTCACCAATTGTTAGAAAAGGCGGGCACTCCTCCCAGCTCTCCAGCCCACCAAAATGTTATCAACAACGACCTTGGTTCCCATAGGTTTGAATTGTTTTGGCTAACTGAGAACTACACCCCCCTCCCTTCTTCTAATCTAATTATGTGCCAACGAAGACGAAGTGAAAATGGCTTCAGTTCAGTTTGTCACAGGGTTGACAGCGGGATTCTATTGAGCTGTACTGTAGGCTGAAGACAGACAGAAAGAACAACTATGGCTGTCTTTATCTCTTGCCATACTGAAGCCCAATGGCTTCTAAATACCTAGGGCTGAGTTAGGGGAATGGAGGCACAAGGGTATGCTAATGCTTCACTCTGCTCTGATCTATTAAAAAAAGGAACACATTGACTTCAACATGTCCACACTGTTCACTTTCTCTTTCTTTCTTGGCAGAAATACAGAAAGGGAACAAGAAACAGAGTTGGTTTATGTAAGAAGGAACTATATCTGACTTCCCATCACCTTCAGACACCGGGAGACTTAAGCAAAGTACAGACCGGCCAATATGACTCAAAGCACAAGCATTAGCTTGAGAGAGGTAATTGCAGGCTCAGTCCTTCCTTTTTCAACAGCTGAGAAAAACACATAATTGGGTTTATTTGGTCACTGTGTGCCCAACAGGCAGATGGATAATATTCCCCAGTACATTTGTGCGAGTGTGTATTGCAGCCGAAGCAAATATTTTTGATAGTGATTCCTGAATATATATTTTCCCCTGGATTGTACTTTTAGAAAATCAAGCTTCATAAAAATGACTGGATTTTTGGTAGAATCAGGACTTTTTTTGTCATAGAACGCTCAGAACGGAGTTCCGGCACCTTTTTTGGATGGAACCTTGTAGGGTAGGCAAGGCTGGGTTGTATGACATCTGTGAGTTCCGGCACCTTTTTCTTTTACAAAAAAAGCACTGGGTAGAATATAGAATCAGAGGGCTGGAAGGGACCTCATGGGTCTTCTAGTCCAGTTGCCTACTCAGAACAGGAGACACTGTACCATCCTGATCAAATGGCTGTCCAATCTCTTGAAAAACCACCCACAACCCCGGGAGGCAAGCTATTCCATTGGTTGTTCTCACTGTCTGAAAATTTCTCCTTTCTTCTAGATTGGATCTCTCTTTAATGATACTACACCCAATACATTTTGTCCTGCCCTCTGGTGCTTTGGAGAATACTTCAATTCCCTCTTCTCTGTGACAGCCCCTCAGGTATTGGAGGACAGTTATCATGTCCTTCCCTAATCTTTCTCTTCAGTAGGCAAGACATACCTAGCTCCCTCAAGCATTCATCATATAATTTGGTCTCCAAATCCTTTATCGTCTTTGTTGTTCTTCTCTGCCCACTTTCCAGGGTCTCAACATTTTTTCTGCATTATGGTGACCAGAATTGGACGCAGTGCTCCAAGTGTGGTCTCACAATTGTGGTATAAAGTGTGGTATTATTCCTATAATGGGAAATTGTCTAGAACAATATTACTTTTATAGTGTTATACATAGTATAACAGATACTGGGCAAAAATGTTCCATTATTAATTTTACAATCATAGTCAATATATAAATTTCCCAACTTTGGCAACTTTAAGATGTGTGAACGTCAGCTCCCAGAATTCCTCACGAATGGCTATGGAATTCTAGGAGCTGAAGTCCACACATCTTAAAGTTGCTAAGGTTGAGAAACACTGCTTTAAAAAAAATCAGCAATAAGACTGCTGTAAAAGAGGAAAGGGAGGAATTCCCAAAAAATCAAGATGATATCCAGGACTTCATTATACATAAATTCTGCCCATCAAGAGGGAGAATTGCAATCACATGATTTATTTTATTAAAATATATGGTCATAAACCAAACAGAAATGTAAAGTTCTGTACATTGCATTGCGTTCAATAAAAACTGCACTAAATACTCTATGGGAAGGAAACAAATTGAAAAAAAATCTAATTGTCGTAAGCGATGCTACAAATTCTAATGACTTCCTGATCCTGGTTGTTTGGTAAGTATTACCAGTAATCCTCGTTTAGTGACCATAATTGGAACCAGCAATTTGGTCATTTAGCAAAGTGGTCTTTAAGTGAAAAATGTGATTGCAACCGTGCTTATGCTTTTACTTCAGCTTTCCTTTGCCTTACAGGCCTGTGAAGGTCATAAATGCAGGGATTGGTCACAAAGATACTTTTACATCATCGCCATAACTGCAAACAGGGGCTGTGCAAGTCAGTTGCTAAGTGAGGATTACTTATATATACTGCTCAAAAAATAAAGGGAACGCAAGATAAGACATCCTACTATTAAATACAGTACATTGTGTTGTTTAAGTGTTCCCTTTATTTTTTTGAGCAGTATACATTTACTCTATGAGAGCAGTCTGAATAGTTTATACAGGTAGTCCTTGACGTACGACCACAGTTGAGCCCAATTGCTAAGTGCGACATTTGTTAAGTGAATTTTACTCTATTTTACAACCTCTCCTGCCACCAAATCACTGCAGTTGTTAAGTTAGTAACATGGTTGTTAAGTGAATCTGGATCCCTATTGACTTTGTCAGAAGGTTGCAAAAGGTGATCACATGACTCTGGGACACTGCAACGGTCAGTTGCCAAGCGCCTGGATTTTGATCATGTGACCATAGGGATGCCGCAATGGCCGTAAGAGTGAAAAGCAGTCATGTCACTTTTTCAGTGACATCACTTTGAATGGTGACTAAATGAACTGTTGTACATCAAGGACTACCTGTAGTTAGAGGGGAGATTCCCTCTGCCTCCCAAAAGTGGTAGTTATGAGACTTCAGAAGCACTCGCACTACTGTCTCAGTGTCAAAATAAGAGCAATGCTCTTGGTAAAGAATAGCATTATATCTACTGAATAGTATGACTGAGGGGAAGGCATCCAAAGTGCCAGTGTGAAGCCCCCCCCCCCCCGCTGTGAGATGGGACTAGCAAATGATGCAGGTATTGGAGAATGGTAAAAGCAAAGAATGTGAGCTCATTGTAGCAGAGATGAGAAGTATTGTTTCCTCTCTTGTAAATAAAGACCTGAAATTATCTGCTCAAGCTCTCTCTAGGCTTCATCTGGGAACAAACATAGAGTCACAATCACTATCTTCATTCCCCCCGCCCCGCCCACCCACCCCCCCGCATTCCCTCCTGCGGATGCCTTGGCTTCTTCTCAGACTCATTAAACTCTCTTTATTCCAAATTCATGCAAGGTATCTTGAACTCATCTCTTCTGGCCAACACATCTTGCCTCAGTTTTCACTGTACGCTTTGAAATCCTGAGGTCTGGAAGTTGCAACTGAGATAAGGGATGCTGCCCTTAGACAAATGATCGTGTCCTGATTTTTGCATGTGCTGAGCAAGATAGGCAAATGATTGGCTTTCTGTGGGTTCGGTTGCGTTCCCTCTTCCGCATATTGCTATTTGGAGGGGGAAATATTTATCAGTCATGGTGACCCAAGGTGGGGTCTGCCTTCAGATCTCTGTTTCTCTTTCCTACATTGCTTTCACTGCCCTTCCTCCTACAGCCCATTCTGCCAAACACTTGTTAAAAAAAAAAAGGAAGGAAGATGAGTCACCAACAGCAGTTCTTCAGAAGGAACACATTTATTGAGTTCTTGCTTTTGCCTATATTTCACTGTGGTGTGATTTTAATCTTGCATAAAACTGAGAAAACCACAAACATCCCAGAGTGGTGTAGAGTTACTGCATTAATCAGCTCAACTGATCCTCAAGGATGATTTCTGCTCTGAATTTTTGTTTACCTTCTTCACGTCAAGTTTGAATCCTGGTGATTACAGGGACATATCCATATAGTTTTCCTGGAAACAGTAATCAATATCAGTTATTTTCATAATCCTGAAATTTCATGTACTAAGTGTGGCTAGAGAAAAATGAAGTGTCATTTTCTGTTACTCTTGCCGAAAACTATGGCCTACCAATACAGGGCAGCCCTGACTCCAATGTGTTCTCCAGATTGCTAAAGTAAATTGAGTTTTAATTTTAGTGACCACACAGACCTATCCATAGAGTCCTCTTTTTCAGCAATGCATGCCAAATAATTTTCCTAACATTTTATACACCATTATACTCACCCCTAGAATAGAAGCACGACAGCCAAACATTAAAGGGAAGGGCCTACATTTTCCCATCCTACTCAATATGTACTCTCTGATCAGTTCACTATTAGTCATCTGATTTGCTTCCTAGGTATTAGGAGATGAAATATAATTGATTTTATACACCCTGAGGCCATCATTGGTTAGCATTTGAATAATGGGGGAAACAGTTATTCAGTACTGAACAGCTAATGATAATTTAACATAGTGTTACTCATAGGTTAAGGAGAAAGGGAGGGCAATGCCATTAAGAAAAAGATAGTAAATACGATGGGCAAGGACCTGTGGATAAATGTAAATGCAGATAGGACCTCATTCAACAGCAGTAGAAAGTATAATTCAGATCCAGAAATGTAAGAGACATTTTCCTTACATAAAATCATTTTAGCCATTGTCTATCCCAGACATGTCAAACACAAGGCCCGGGGGCCAGATCTGGCCCACGAAGTGGTTTCATGTGGCCCGCGAAGCCATCCTGGAAAAAGTGAGGGAACAGCCCCCACTGCCTTGGCCCTGGCCCAGAGACCCTCCTCCTGCCAGAGACCCTCAGATATGTCCCACTCCTGCCCAGGCCCCCATAGGCACCCTTGATGTGGATGTGAGCTGGCCACGCCCACCCAGTAGGCCACACGCACTCTAGCCACGCCTACCCAGTAGGCCACGCCCACCCTGGCCATACCCACCCGGCCCCCTGAGGGCAACCGTAATGCTGATGCGGCCCTCAATGAAATTGAGTTTGACACCCCTGGTCTATTCACTGCAGGATGAAGGCCTCTTTTTATCGTGGGATCCATTCTATGACTGCCTTGCCACCAGTTCTTCTTGCTAGGTGACCAGCCCATTTCCTGATCACATTTAACTTAAAATATAATAAGACCCCAAACTTTTTGTCCCCTAAATACCCTTCCTCTACCCTTAAGATAGAGCAACTCTTCCTCTTTAGCTTGGTTATCCTCCCCTCTCACTATACAGTTCAGGGCAATGTGGATATCTGTTGAAATCAACAACTTCATTTCATCATAAGACTCTTGCCACATATAGTATATCCACCCAATTATTAGGTATTCAGGAAAAAAAGTCACTAGAGTTGCCTTAAAACTGTATATGTTTTATCACTGTGCCATTTAATAATGGCCAAAGCTACAGAGAAAACCAGAATTATTAATATCAGAAAAGCCCAGAAAGTTGCCTAGTGATAATGCAAGGGTGCGCAATCATGTTGAGGGCAGAGCAGTGGTGGGATTCAAATATGCGAACAAACGGTTCTCTGTGTGGATGCCGCTTCCGGAACGCCATTCTGGGCCTGGTTCTGCCAAAGTGGTGCAAACCGGCTGAATCCCACCACTGGGGCAGAGGGTGTCCTTAAGTGGAAAATTGTGCCTGCAGTCCAAAATGTAGATGGGAGCAATGCACATTCTAAATTTGGTAGAGTTTAAATTGAATGGATTAATCAAAATAAACACGATGACCACCCCCAATGCATTTAAGCATGCCATCCTTCAATCCCATTAACAAATTGTTCACCACTGTACAACAGCTCTGGAGGTTACAGATAAGGCTTTGAGAAGTCCCTTGTAAATGAGGTAGTGAACAGTTCTTTTATGAAATAGCTCTGATAATAATAGGATAGCATTTCAGGATACAGGCAGATTCTTTTCATAACATCTTCTGGGAGAAATTTAATTCAGGATCCTCCTAGCTGAGCTGCTCCCCCCCCCCAAGCTATCCAAGCATTGTTTTGTGTGTGTGTGTGATAAGCCACAACTACGATAGCAAATGACATCTCACTTATGTTTTGTGTATGTATAACTTCCTTGTATATCTGTGCATACAGGAGGATACAATATAGCTCTCGGGATGACAAATACAATTTACCAAACATATACCTTTTAATTTGTGTGGGTTCTCTTCCAGCCTAAGAACCTCAGATAATAAAAGCATGGATAACTAGACCTTGAAAACAAGTACTTTTTATATGTGCAAAAAACTATCTGCAATTTGCATGTGCATAAAATAACCTCCCCAAGCCACCCTCTAAAAATCTACTCCAAACAGAAACATGCACCCCAAATCACATGTATATTAAACTTTTTACCATTGATAACAAAGTCTGGTTTGTTTTATCTATCACAAACACCCCTAAAGACTAATAATGGAACTGTGAATGATGAGGACATTTGCATAACAATAGGAACATCACATATGAATGAGTGGAAGATCATGATAAAGTTACAAATGATGTCATCTCAGTCCCTGTAAACTGAATCAAAAATTTAAAGACACTTGCCTATTCAGTGTTATTGCTGCATATTTTGCTAAGATATAATATTTAGGCTAATTAAAACACCAAGTCTCTCTCTCTCTCTCTCTCATTGTGTGTGTGTGTGTGTGTGTGTGTGTGTGTGTGTGTGTGTGTGTGTGTATGTACTGTATGTATGTAAGTATGGATAGATAGATAGATAGATAGATAGATAGATAGATAGATAGATAGATAGATAGATAGATAGATAGATAGATAGATAGATAGATAGATAGATAGATAATGTCATTTACCCGAATGATAAATAGTGAAGGTTTTTTTCTAGGCTACAATTAAATTCATAGATACATAATACTGTATGTATCACTTTGTCAGTATGTAGGAATTTCTGGTCAGGGATAGAGAAGTGGAAATAAGCCTGTTTATGCACAGAGACAGATGTAATAAGCTTTCGTGCTTTTTTTTAAAATGTCATTCAAGTCTTACAAACCACAAGTCAAAAACTATCAGGGCAAGGATTTACTGGTGCCAGGGCTAAGTGGCCACTATATATCTTTGCTGCCCTTTGTGAGTTCTGAATTTTTGCAGTTCAGAACTGGCAGCCCCAGGCCTGATCCCACAAAATAGGAGGAATTTAGTGAAATGTTTGCTCTGAAGGGTAAGTACTCTCCATTTCCTCCCTTCCTCTTCAAAGCTGCTGATATGTATGTAGATCACAGCCACAGGTAGTCAAATAACAACTGTTTTCCATAGGAGGAAATGATTCTTAAATCTCAGTTTAGGCACATGGAAATATTTTGACAGCAAGTTGGCTTCTAGAGCAAGCCTTCTGTTTGATTTATTCAAAACAGCCGCAGTGACTGCCATTTTTACAAGCCCATTCCTGTTTAGTTTGAAACTTTCTTATGAATATTATCTCTTTTTCTTGCTGAAATTTCGTGTTTTCATTGCTAAAAATGTTAAATTCACAGATTTTGAAGGAATACTCAAATCATCTCTACTTCATGCCACTTCTATCCAATCTCTACTTTAAAACCTTTAATGTAAATGAGGGAGAGATTTTCCATTACTGAATCATCTTCTAAAGTAAAATAAGGGTTTTTTTCCCCTTTTGCTGCAGGAAATACTCACTAGAATTAATTTGAGCTGTGTGCAGTTTTCAGACATTGCAGAATAATGCAGGGGATTGCAGAGCAAAAGGCTTCAAAGCATAGCTTGTAAAGTACATGAAATCATTATTTACTTAACCATGATATGCTAATAGACCATATCTGGTCCACTTGACATAATGTACTAAACCACAAACTCAAGTTTACCAACTATGCTGGGGATCTCTTTGCATGACTAAACCTGTCTACTTCTTCCTTTGGCAAGCAGTCCCAGCTCTGGCAGCAACATGAAATGAGGACTGGCTGTCTTCAACAGCCTTTCCACTGTAACAGAGGATTTGCTGGCTTGTGGTTGTATTTTATTGTATTTCACAGCAAGGAAGCATTCATGTAGAAATTTATCCACCAACATGGATGCAGGCTGCTTTTTCTAAAACAAAAAAGATTGGTACCTTAAGATGAGCTAAGACGTATTCTGATTTAGAATTCTGAAGAATCCAGCATTAGTATAAATTAGCAAGTGAAGTCAGCCAAAATATGGGGTGAGCAGATAAGCAATCATAACTGAGGTAAACAGTTGCTCCATCATAGATGTGAGCAGCAGTTAGAGGAGACACATGGATCATCCGGTCACATTATTCCCCTCCAGTTTCAGTGAAAATTATAATGAAGCTTCCTATTTTTATAACTCTGCAAAGCAGCCTTTTTAAAAAATCATGTTTGTCTTCTGTCACCTTCTTTTTTGTAAACGTAAATCTTGTGCTGTAATATGAACTAATTTGCTTTTGTTTTGTTTTAAGCAGAGGCCAGACATTGATCTCTGTCTTATATTGATGGAAGTCAAACTAGGTAACCTTTGAGGCTGCTTTGAACCCTCTGATGTTAAAAGTGAAAGTGGTATGTAGATATCTATCAAAAGTAAAGTGCAAAACATAATGTGAAGCGAATACATTTTTAAAAATGTGTTAACTATGTGATACTTGGAATCAGTGGTGGGATTCAGCTGGTTCGCACCAATTCGGAAGAACCAATAGCTAATTTTTTGTTGAGTTCGGCAAACCAGCTGAATCCCACAACTGGATGGTGCCCCTGAAGCCCTAGCCTATTTTTGCTAGGCTGAGAATGGCCCACCAGAAGTGTGTGGACGCCTTTTCTGGAAGTCCCTTCTGGGCCTCAGAGGCCCAGGCCCAGAATGGACTTCCAGAAGCAGAATCCACGCAGAGAACCAGTGGTTCACATATTTGAATCCCACCACTGCCTGGAATCCTTTCTTTTAAAATAGGAATGGCTTCATGGAGAGGGAAAAATGTTTATGGTGAATGGAAAGCAAGAAAAATCTCAGGGAAAACAAAACAAATCTCCAAAAACATATTAGGACTACCAGATAGGAGTTTCTGGTGTATTTTTTTGCAGTTAATAAATCATTTGATGTAGCAAAGAGATTCAGAAAATCTTTCCTGTCACTTTGTAGTCATCTGAATTTTTGCAACTCTATATAAATAAAGCCAATGTAGTCCTAGATTGCATTAACAAAGGGATAGAATCAAGATCACATGAAGTGTTAATACCACTTTATAATGCCTTCATAAGACCACACTAAGAATACTGCATCCAGCTTTGGTCTCCACGATGTAAAAAAGATGTTGAGACTCTAGAAAGAGTGCAGAGAAGAGCAACAAAGATGATCAGGAGAATGGAGGCTAAAACATATAAAGAATGGTTGCTAGTTTAATGAAGAGAAGGATGAGGGGTGACATGATAGATGTGTTCCAATATCTCAGGGGCTGCCACAAAAAAAGGGAGTCAAGCTATTCTCCAAAGCACCTGAAGGCAGGACAAGAAGCAATTGATGGAAACTAATCAAGGAGAGAAGCAACCTAGAACTCAGGACAAATTTCCTGATAGTTAGAACAATTAATCAGTGGAACAACCTGCCCCCAGAAGTTGTGAATGGTCTAACACTGGAACTTTTTAAGAAGAGATTGGACAACCATTTGTCTGAAATTGTATAGGGTTTCTTGCCTGAGCAGGTGGTTGGACTAAAAGACCTCCAAGGTCCCTTTCAACTCTGTTATTCTGTTATTCTATTAAATTAAATTCATGAAGGCTCAAGGCCATGTTATGAAGTGTAAGCTAACATAGCTTAAAATAGCTCACCCTATCACTTCTGTTCTTGAATAATACAGGACAAGTAGAAATAGCCTCTAAAGAAATAACAAGAATAGTATATTTTATAGGGGGATTGTGTTAGAGATATGGAGTATAGGGATTTGGGAAGTTCTCTTCATCCAACACAGGGGTGTCAAACTGCCGGCCCACGGGCCGGACGTGTCATCCCGAAACCATGCCCACCCCATTGCTGGCAACAGAGAAAAAGCTCCGTTGTGCGACGTCACGTGATGTCGCACGTTTGACATGTCTGATCTAACATAACAAGGGACTATGGTGGCACAGTGGTTAGAATGCAGTATTGTGGGCTAACTCTGCCCACAACATGGAGTTCGATCCTAAGAGGCTCAAGTTTGACTCACCCTTCCATCCTGAGGTCAGTAATATGAGGAACCAGATTATTGGGGGCAATATGCCGACTCTGTAAACTACTCAGAGAGTATATAAAGCACTATGGAACAATATATAAGTGTAAGTGCTATTGCTATAATGTTTCTCAGACTTAGCAACTTTGAAATGTGTTGACTTCTAGCTCCCAGAATTCTTCAGCCAACCATGCTGGCTGGGGAATTCTGGGAGCTGAGGTCCACACATCTTAAAGTTACCAAGTTTGAGAAACACTGAGTAGGCAAGCAGTAGCCACACTCTGTGAAGAGACCACATTTAATAACGGAAGGGAACAATGATGACTCAGTTTCTCAAAGAAAAACAGAGCAGCCAGTTAACCAAGTATCTTGCCTTTTTCCAGTGTCATACTCTCTGGATACATTGGACCTACAAATCCTCTAATTCCCTGAGTATTGAGAAGAACTGTCTGAGAAGAATTCTCTGCCACAATGTTTAATTTTGAGAAATGAATAAGTCTCAGAAAGGAATGTTGAAATAATTTCTGAATTGCTGAGGAGAGAAGCAGAAGCTTCGATGAGGAAGTTGAGAAGCAGGAAACCCTCGTTAGTTGGTTTCTTTTCTGCAGTTTTATGATTCCTGTTGATCACGTCTGTCTACCTAGCCCGCTATTTCTGGATTTTTCAGCGTTTACCTGTGTGCTTTAGAAAGCCCATCGTTTGCCTATGCAGATCAGGAGCTCAGTGTTTGTCTCTGGAAGCCACTGCAGAGTTTCCCCTGCCTATAAAGCATATTGGTTCCTGAAATAACAGTGAGCACCATGTGAGGAGAAGCTCCAAAAGGCAGCAAGGAGGCAGAGGAAGTGAAGAGAGACAACCTCCCCGTCCAACCTTGGAGTGAGGGGAATGCCAAAATGTCTGTGCTTACTCCTATCCTGACCCCTCCTAAGGTGAAGAAGTACATGATTGAAGGTGAACGCTTTATCAGGTGGGATGATGTAAGTACCATGACAATTCTTGCTTTGATATGGACATGGGAGCAAAACCAGACCCATTTAGAGTCTCTCGGTCACATGCATGGTGTAATGCATACAATGGTGCAATGAACATCCATGGTTGTGGGTTAAGATGGCTTTAGTGTCTTAGCAAATTGAGGACAATCTCTGGTTCCAATTCTGCCTTTTTTCAGGAAGGTAGAGCAGCAGAGCCTTTAATAGCCCCTAGAAAGGGACTGAGATGATATACAGTACAGTACTGTCAAATTTATCCCTGGATTGATGAATTGGTTCCTTTTGTATCATCCTGACAGAGAGATTAAGGGATTTTTGGTGGAGGCCTGTTAATAAGTACGTTTTTTAAGATGTTATACTTACTGACATGTGGTCATATCAATCTGTGGTCATGTGATGTTACATGCCTGCTATTTATTCAGCATCCCAATTTACTAGTTCCTTATTAATACAACTTGTAAAATTAAGATTAAGTGCAATTTTCAAATACTTCACAAAATTTGGCAGAAAGCACAAAAGGATTGCATTGATATGAATCATGCTTTAGATGAAATGGAAAAAGCTCTGTGTTTAAATGATCATAACTAAAGTCTGTTAGTCGACAAGGACTCCATTGTGGCTCTTTGTATTTCCGCAGATTCCAAGATTGCTGAATGTTCATTTTGCAGAAAATATCAACAGTAAAAAGTATATTGCTGCATCCTGTGATTAGTAAAAAATATTGCTTTTTGCAAAACAAGTAGAACACACATGTCCAACAACCATTCTTTGGCATCTGGAATAATATACAGTAAATTTTCCAATTTCTTAATATAGTTCTCTTTGCCTCTTCACTCTCCAAACTTGATAAACAATCAAATTCCAGTATTTGGGTATATAATTCAATATTACATTCACATCTTTGACATTTAAACATATTCCCTTGAATCTACTAGTGTAGTTTAATACACATTCCCAAAAGGGTAGTAAATTATCTAAGTTTTCTACCAGTTACACAATCTCCATAGGGACAGTATGGAAGGTTAGCTGTGGAATGACACAAAGCAGTATATGATGTAAGTAAAGCATGTATTTAATAAATAGAATGCTTAGTGAATTGTTCAACACTGTACAGATAATAGAAAAGGAGATGGAACCTTGGTTGTTTAATGTATTTATGAACAAATATATAAGGAATGCCTGTGTGGACATTAGATGTATGTTTGTTACAAATGTGAAAGTGTGTGTGCCTTTTTATGAAGACTACCGTATTTTCCGGTGTATAAGACGACTTTTTAACCCATGAAAATCACCTCAAAAGTTCGGGGGTCGTCTTATATGCCCAGTCGCCAGAAAATCAGTGGGTGGCGTCTGGCGGAAGCCGGCAGGGCAGTCCTGCACACGCGCGCACTCCCCGGCTGCTCCTTAGCAGCTGGGGAGTGCGCGCGTGTGCAGAATTGCCCTGCCGGCTCCTACCCGACGCTCTTCCCTCTTGAGGCAGCATCGCTCCCCGGCTCCTAAGGAGTCCTTGGGGATGCTGCCTCAAGAGGGAAGAGCGTCGGATGGGAGCCGGCAGGGAAGTCCTGCACGCTTTCATAAGGCGCGTTCCTTTCCAGCGGGCCCGTCGGACAGAGGTGGGATGTGGCTGCTTGGAGGAGGGTAGAGTAATCTGTTCGCTACTTTCTCAGGCTTCCCTTCGGGGGACGTGTTGGAAGTCCCTGGCCTTGCCACCTGTGGGACTGCTCTGGAGGAGTGAAGGTGCAGGAAGTGGGTGGGAGGGGGGGCGGTTTCTTGCAGCTCCTGGCGAAATAGCCCCCTCTGATCTGGAGTGCGTTTGTTTGCTTTCTTTAAGGACAGAGCCAATACCGAGGTTTTCTAAAAAAAAATTGCAGGGAGCATCGCCTGGCTCTCGAGTTAGTGCCTTCCCCACTGGCGAAATACCGCAGGCGCCGCACTGGCCAATCCTTACCACTCCCCCGTCGGCGAGGGATGAGTTGTGCCTGGAGTTTGCACAGTTTCATCGTGCGCTGGCAAAAGGGCGGGATCTAAGTTTGGTTTGACCGGGGCTTCGCCGCTGTTTCGCTTTTTTCTAGCACGATAGACGGACCAGCCCCTTCTACTTTTTCCCCTCTCTCATCCTCCCCCTGCTGCCTCAAGAGGGAAGAGCCGGCTCCCGTCCAACGCTCTTCCCTCTTGAGGCAGCATCGCTCCCCGGCTCCTAAGGAGTCCTCGGGGATGCTGCCTCAAGAGGGAAGAGCATCGGACGGGAGCCGCGCACACACGCGCGCACGCAGGACTTCCCTGCCGGCTCCCGTCCGACGCTCTTCCCTCTTGAGGCAGCAGCTGCCTCAAGAGGGAAGAGCGTCAGACAGGAGCCGGCAGGGAAGTCCTTCTCCGACGAGCCAGCAGGCAGCCACCGTGAGCGCGGCGCTGAGGGGCAACGGCAGGACGGCCAGCAGCCCCACGCGCAGCAGCAGCAGCAGCCGGCTCAGCAACAGGTCCGAGCGCAGGAGCCGCACCGCCAGGCTGCCCAGGAAAAGCAGCCACACCGAGAGGCTGCACACCCAGTCCAGCTCCATGAGGGGCAGGGCGGGAAGCCGGCCGGGAAGAGGGACCGGGAGCCTGGGCCGAGCGCGCTTCGGCCGATGGTGAGAGGGAAGCGGCACATGAAAAAGAGGCTGCGGGCGGAGCTGCCCCGCCCTGCGCCGAATGGGAGAAGTTCAAGGCCTGGGGAGGGAAGCAGGAGGGGCGCCGGCCGTGGCGGGGTGGCGGCTGCCCTCCGGCGCTGCCTGCCGCCCGGGAAACACTGCGCCTCGGGGGCCGGCAGAAGCGCGGGAGCAGTGGGAGGGCCGGCGGGGCCAGTTGGGCCTTCGCCTCCTCTGCACCGGACAGGGAGGGCAGGGCATGTAAGTATTTTCCGGCGTATAAGACAAAAAACCTTGAAAAACTTCTTAAAAGTAGGGGGTCGTCTTATACGCCGGGTCGTCTTATACGTATGAATTGGTGTTTAGATATGATAAAATGCTAAAGGCTAGCTTACAAGGATAGAAAACTTTGGGAAACTATAATGAATGTTTTTGTGTAAACTAGATTTAGCTATGCTCCCTTTTCTCTTATCTTCTGCCTTTTATTTCCTTTACTTACTGATTGCTTTTTTCCTGTGTTTTGCATAACATTGCTAAATGCTGGCATGGTTGTACTTGGTGTACTTTCCGCTAAAGAGAAAATTCTCACGAAAGAGGGCAGAAGAGCAGACTTGCACAAAGGCTACATCTGCTGATGGAGTGTAAAGATTCAATTTTAAAAGTAATGATTATAATTTGTACAGAAATGCAGCACATCTTATCATAGTGGGAAAGAGTGTGTTCAAGTGCTGGATGTTACAATGTGTTATGACTGTGGATGGCAACTTCTCAATGTTTGCTCTTCTGTCTTAATGCTTTCTATCAATAAACTTGACTCAGACTGAACAGCCCTTGAAATCAAGAATACATTCTTAAAAGCAGAGGGCTGTCCTCTTTTAAACAAAAAATAGTAAAATGGTTAATACCCTTGATAATCAAGAAGATGCACCCAGTGTACAAGAATGTAACTGAATATAGTATCTACATTTTCTTCAAACTTCTTGAGAATTATCATTGCTCAATAATGAGGAGGCTGAATCAGCATATTTCTATCTCACTATCTCTGTCTCTTTCTCTATCTATATCTGTTTGAGTTATGTATTAAAATTGCTACTAGCAGCTGTATCCAAATTGGGAACAAGTGCTTCAAGAATAGCTAGGTTGTTTGTTTCCTGTTCATGGACCAGCTATGCAAACATGTTTATTTATTTAATTAATTAAATTTATATGCCAGTCACTCTGCAAAGTCTCTCTGGGCAGCTTGTAATTAAACTCATAAATATAAAAATACAAATACATTGTTTATATTGATATAAAACATTAAATAAGCAAACAACAAGCAAATAGATATGGTGGTAGCATCGTCTCTGTTAATCCACCAACCACCAATTTGAGTTTTATTGCTTAGATTCGAGTTGGAACAAGCTGTCGCTTGGACATAAGCTGTTGGGACGACTTTATCTTTTGCAGAAGTCAGCTGTAAATTTTTCTTTGGATGAAATGCCATCTCAGCCTTTCATATTGAAGCAGATCAGTGCAAATCTTCTCATGGCATTTATACTATATGGTACAATGACAATATGTATATTAGAACAGAGGTCCCCAACCTTTTGGGCACCAGGGACCGGTTACGTGGAGAGAAGTTTTTCCCTGGACCAGAGGAGGCGTGGTTTTGTGTGCTGCCTGCATCCCACAGATGGGGCTTTCCTTGCTTGTGCGCACCGGTTCCTGGCATGCTGCAGCCCAGTACTGGTCCACGGACTGGGGGTTGGGGACCCCTGTGTTAGAGGATTAAAGGTATATTCTGAATTAAGACAATTTCAGAGTTTCAGATAATGCACAATAAAGTTGTTAACATGGAACAAGTCAGGAATTGACCTCAGCTGTACTGGAAATTCTCAACTTATAACTGGTTGTTTAGTGCCCATTTAAAGTTACAATGGACGCACCTGGGGGGCTACCTATGACCTGGATGGACAGTCGGGGCCAACCACATTTTATGCTCTCTGAATTTTGATCACATGACTGTGGGGAAGCTGCAACAATGGTAAAAATGGTCATAAGTCACTTTTTCAATTCCCTTGTAACTTTGAATGGTCACTAAACGAATGGTTGTCAGTTGAGGACTATCTGTATTCATTTTCTTTGTTTCTTATATAAATAAATGAAAAAACGAATAAATTAAGATTTTTGAACTATGCATCATTTTCCTCCCAGGAGTCTGCTAATGCTTTTCCTGTCATTCTACGGGTGGATCCAAAGGGATTTTATCTGTATTGGACATTTCAAAATAAGGTAGGTCCTGACCTCCAGAAGCCACGGTATACACCATATAAATGTTTTCAGAAACAATTCACACTCCTGACATATTTCATAGCTGTTCTCTAAACCATGATCTGTAAATTATCAGCATACTGTATAATCTGTGCTGGAGAGTTTAATTTAGGATCCTCAGATATTAAAAAATATTTCTTCTTAAAACTGGAAGGCATTATAAAGCATATATATTAGAAATATTTGGCATTGTTAAAATCTAAAATGTAGAAAACCTTTTTTTTAAATAAGCACATTAAAATTGTTTTAGAATATATTATTTTTTAGTTCTTCTGTTTTGGTGGATCAGGAGACCTTGTTACAATTGCAGACCATGCTCTAGGGACTCCTGACTGTGAATTTTAGCAATTACACTTCAGCTAATTTTAGATGGTATTTTAATATGTGCCTCTTAAGAGATTAACATTTTGCAGAATAATTGAATTTATTTTTTTTTTAAAAAATGGAGTTCTACCAAGATGTTAAGTCGTTGGAGTAAGCATAAGACATCTATCAGATTCTCATTGTTGCTTTCTTTATTGAAAAGTTTTAAAATACAATTTTCCTTTAAAAAACCCCCCTTCCCCCTCCCTCCTCCCCCCACCACCCCCCCTCCCCCCCTCCCTCCTTCCCCCCTACCTCCCCCCCTCCCCCCCTCCCCCCCCGACTTCCCAGAGCTAAATACAAGGTATATATATAAAAAAAAGCAATCATAAACAACCATATACTAACAACTATAAGTTCTAAAATCCATCACTCTCTAGCTTATATAGGATAAAACAAACCTTAGCATTATTAAATATATATAAAAAACTAAAATAGAAAAAGAAAAAAGAAAACGAAAGAAGACTTATTCGAATGCTACATAAAACTTCTTAACCCTATACTTGTTCTGGATAAACTCAATCCATTTTCTCCATTCCATAATATAACGTTCTTGCGAATGATCTTTCAAATAGGCCGAAATCTTCGCCATCTCTGCCAGGTCGGAAACCTTTAAAGTCCACTCTTCTATGGTCGGCAGTTCCTCTTTCTTCCAGTATTGGCCTATCAAAAGTCTTGCCGCCGTAATTAAGTTCAACATCAGCTTGGTGTCCACAACTGTAGCGTCTGCAATTATTCCCAACAGAAAAAGTTGCGGACAAAACTTTATCCTCTGTTTAAGAATCTTCTGCATATTCCACCAGACTTTTATCCAAAAAGCCTTAACCTTCTTACATGTCCACCATATATGAAAGTATGTTGCATCTTCCTCACCACACCTCCAACATTTAGGCTGATAATTCGGATACATACTTGCAAGCTTTTTAGGATCTAGATGCCATCTATAAAACATTTTGTAAAAATTCTCTCTTAGATTTTGAGCTTGAGTAAATTTTACGTTCCTCACCCAAATCTTTTCCCACGTGTCCATTGAGATAACTTCCTGGATGTTTTGGGCCCATTTTATCATACAATCCTTAACAAGCTCTGTTTCTGAGTCAATCTCTATCAATGCAAGATATATCCGTTTAATATGTGCTAATCCCTGATTTCTAATCTGCTTTATCAAGTTTTCATCAGTCATTGTAAATCCATTTTTCTGATCTTCTTTCCACCTGGCCTGTAGTTGAATATATTGAAACCAAGTTTGAACAACCTTCTCTTCTCGCAAGAGGCTATATGATTTCAAACACCAGACATTCCTTTCGAAACTTAAAATTTCCTTGTACGTAGTCACATCATGTTTGAAACCAGCATGTATATTTTCTATTGCGTGTTTTGGAATTGCCCACAATGGTATCTTGCTGCTTAGCTTATGTCTATACTTCTTCCAAACTCTCAGCAATGCCTGTCTTAAAATATGCATCCTAAACACAGTATCTACCTTCTTATCATACAACAAATATGCATGCCAGCCAAACAACAAGTCATGGCCCTCAAGATTTAATAACCTCGATTGCGTCAAATTAATCCAATCACTTATTCCTACTAATGCAGCAGCTTCATAATATAATTTAAAATTAGGCAATTTAAGGCCACCTCTCTCACGAGTATCCTGCATAATCTTAAGTTTAACTCGTGGCTTTTTCCCTGCCCACACAAATTTATTGATACCACGCTGCCATTCCTCCAAATTAGAGTCTTTCTTAAGAATCGGTATCATTTGAAATAAAAATAAAAATTTGGGCAGGACATTCATTTTCACTGCTGCAATCCGTCCCAACAAAGACAATTGCAATTTTTGCCAACTCTCCAATTCTTTTTGAATTTTCCCCCATAGTTTTTCATAATTATTTTTATATAGCTTTGTATTAGAGGGCGACAAAATCACCCCCAGATATTTAACCCTCTTAACAATCTCAAATCCAGTTAATCCTTCTAAGAGAGCCTTCTGTGAAATTGTCATATTTCTAGCCAAAATTTTAGTTTTCTGTGTATTTACTTTAAATCCAGAAACCTTCCCATATTGCGTTATTATCTCCATCAGGTCCACAACAGAGTTCTCTGGCTGGGTCACTGTAACAACCAGATCATCTGCAAATGCTCTCAATCTATAATCCTGATCTCCAACTTGTATCCCCTTAATTTTTTCCGAGCTCCGAATCTTAGCCAATAGTATCTCTAATGTTAACACAAATAACAAGGGCGATAACGGACACCCTTGCCTTGTGCCCTTCTCAATATTACATACTGCCGTCAGGCTATTGTTAACTATAATGCGGGCAGATTGTTTTTGATATAATGCCCTAATCGGCTGTAAAAATTTTTCCCCAAAATCCATTTTATCTAAAACTTTCAACAAAAATTGCCAATTCAATTGATCAAAGGCCTTTTCAGCATCTAAAAAGATTAGCGCTGCAGAGATCTGGTTGTGCCTTTCCAAAAACTCTAACACATCAACTATATGTCTCACATTATTTTTCATTTGCCTACCACTAATAAACCCCGTTTGATCACCATGAATCACCTGTTGCAGAACCCTCATCAGTCTATTAGCCAAGACCTTAGCAAATATCTTATAATCTGTATTTAAAAGCGATATCGGTCTATAATTTTTAACTTGAGTAGCATCCTGGTCTTCCTTCGGAATCAAAGAAATAAAAGCTGTTTTCCAAGACGGTGGCACCTTTCCCCCCCTCTGAATTGTCTGAAACAGTTCCTTTAACGGCTTTATCATCTCAAATTGTAATTTTTTATAGTAGGCCGCAGTCAAGCCATCCGTGCCTGGCGCTTTATCCACCTTCAGTTCTTTAATTGCTGTAAGAATTTCTTCTTCTGTGATCAATTGATTAATCCCCTCTTTTTGTACTTGCGTAAGAACTGGGGTGCTAGCATTCTCCAGATATATATCGATATCTTTTACATTAATTTCCTCTTTAGTATATAATTTCGAGTAAAAATCCACAAAAGCATCCTTAATAAGATTCTGTTGAAACACAACCCTACCTTTATACTCAATCTTATCTATATTAGAGGCCCTTTGTTTTTTCCTCAGTCTATAAGCTAACCATCTGCCTGGTTTATTGGCGTTGCAAAAAGTATTGTGCCTAGCAAACCGCAGATTGGTTGCCACTTGATCTGCCATTAATTTATCAAATTGTCCTCTTAGCAGTCTAATAGCCTCCTTAAGCTTCACATCCTCTGGATTCAAAATCAAAGCCTTTTGTTTTTCCTTTATTTCATTCTCCAATTCTTTCCTTCTAGATTCCACTGCACGTCTATGTCTATTATTCATATATATCAACACCCCTCTCATATAGGCCTTGCTAGCATCCCAAACCATGTCCATAGAGGTACCTTTATTCATATTAATCTCAAAAAAATCCTTCATCCTCTGTTTACATTCTTCCACATTTCTCTGATTTCTAAACAAATTCTCATTTACACGCCACGAGCGCCTGTCTCTTTTCTCCTTATCAATCTCCAACCAAACTGGACTGTGGTCAGAAATAGTTCTTGCACAAATCTTCACCTTTTTTGTTCTCAAAAAAAAATCATTAGTCAACAAAATAAAATCAATCCTCGAAAAAGATTGGTGTCTGTCAGAATAAAAAGTATAATCCTTCTCCTGTAAGTGTCTCTCACGCCAAATATCTCGCAATTCCAGGTCATCCTTCATTTCAAAAAAAGATTTAGGCAGTCTAGCATGACTTGGAATGCGCTTAAAAGCTCCAGCCTTGTCCAACTGTACATCCAAAACACCATTCCAGTCTCCCATAAAAATAAAAGATTTATAATCCAACTGGGTAAGCTTTGTGTGGAGTAAACTAAAAAAATCAGCTTGTTGTTGGTTAGGTGCATATAATCCAACTAGAAGCGTCTTTTTACCTTCTAACAACAGCTCAATCATAACATATCTTCCATGTTTATCTGCTTCAATTAAGTCTGCTGTTAAGGCACTTTTAACATAAACAACCACTCCATTTTTCTTATTCTCTGCAGAGGCAACAAATTGCGTACCCAGTCTCGAGTTCAATAAATGCTTTTGATCCAGAAGTCTAATATGCGTTTCTTGCAAACATATAACGTCAATCTTAAATTGTTTTAAATATTGAAAAACTTTCTTCCTCTTCTGCGGTGAATTTAGTCCATTAACATTCCAGGTTAAAAATTTAGTTGCCATGCATATCCTCCCAAAGCTCTTGGAGCACAGCTTTGATAGGACTAAGTTCTTTAGGCCGTGCTCCTCCCACAGCTTGACTATATGTATGTTGTGAAGAATCTGAGGACTTTTGCTGGTCTTGTTCTTTTATTTTCTTTGCTCGTTTTAAAGCAGCACGTGTTACTCTTTGCTCTCTAGGATCATCCAGAGAAGTTGTAACTTGATCTCCTCCAACACCACTTTCCTCTGTTTCATCCTCTTGATGTTCTCCTTCTCCCGATCCCTTTCCAGCTTCCAGAAGTGTTAATGGGGTTGCTTTTAAGACATTATTATAGAAATCATGCGCTTGCTTCACAGTAATCAGCCGATACCTTTTACCTTCATGCATCACCATCAGCCCATCTGGAATCTCCCATCTGAACCTTATATCTCTTTGCTTGAGCTCATGCACGAGAAATGTATAGTCCTTCCTTCCCCTTAAAATCCTTGGAGGAATTTCTTTTAAAACCAAGACTTCTTGTTCAGCAATCACCACTTTAGCATCATAGGCAGCTTGTATAACTTGATCTCTAATCTCTCTTTTTGCAAAGTAAACCACCACATCTCTAGGCAATTTTCTCTGTCTGGCAATCCATGAGTTCACCCGAAACACTTTATCCATAGCTGCTCTTATTTCAGATGCTGGCTGCTTTAATACCACTTCAAGAGCCTCAGAAATCAGCTGCTTTAAATCTTCTTTAATATTCTCTTTTAAACCTCTGATTCTGACAGCAAACTGCATCTGGTAATATTGGGCTAGACTTAACTCCCTTTCCACTTTTTCTCTTGCATTTTCATTCTCCCGTGCTTTTACTTCTAATATGGCATTCCTTTGAGCCAGATCATCCATTTTTTCATCTAATTCTTCCACACATCCCGCCACTTTATGCACTGAAGACAAAATGTCTACCTTCATCATGCTGAACTTCTGTTCCATCCTCTCTTCCATTCTCTCCTCCAATTTCTCCAATTTCTCCTCCATCTGTGCAAATTTATCACCCATTGATTGATTGATTGATTCCAAAAGTTTATCCAGAGCATCTCGTAAATCCTTCGGTGTCAGCACTTCAGGAGGGTGTAATGCCTGTAGTGATGATTGTTGCACCGGCGAAGATCCACCGCTCCGAAGAGTTTTAGGGGGAGGTTTCGCCGCCATCTTTTAGTCCTCAGTTATGACGCACTTTCACTTAAAGTTTAAAAAGTCCAAAAAGCTAGAGAGTATAGTAAAATAATCCTCTTGGCCATTACCTCTTGTACCGCTCTGCCTGCTCCTTTAAATCATAGTCCTTTCTTCAGGCAGGGATGGTTCCCCGACGCCTGGCTCTGCTCCAAGAAGTTCGGAGCAGAGACGCCGGCCAGCTGGGAGCAACCCAGGCTTCGGGGGAGTTCAATCCTTCAGCCGCCCAAGCTCCAAGCTCAGGCGGCCCCGGAGAACTCTACCCCTACCTGGGGCCTCACCCCCTCCTCTTCTCCCGAGGAGGGGGCTTCAATTTCACCCGAACAGCTGATCGGCGCTGTTTCGGGCGAAAAAACAAACAGCTGAGCCGCGGGCAGCCCGGGAAGGCTGTCTTCGGCGCCGCGCCGCCACCAGAAGCCTCTCATTGTTGCTTTCATCTGAGCCAAAAGGAGTATCAGAGACATTAATTCTGAACAATTAGAAAATAAGATTAAAAATTCATTTTTGTTATATGCTACAAACAACACAGACTGCTCACATCAAATATTTAAAACAACAAAATTTGAAGTGGGGGGCGAGGGAGATTCTATGCTCAGAACAGTTTGAATACTCTGAAATGTTTCAGCCAGAAATATTGGTAATCTGGAGAAGCTGTAAAGTTTTGGCATTATCATTTGATACAACAAAAACAATGAAATTTTATATCTGGAATTCAGACCAATGATGGATAGTTATTTTGTGAACCAGGACCCATCAATAATCAGTGTTATTATATTCTTTATTACATTATATTTATATTCAGGTACATCAAGTAAGCAACCCTTAACTGAACTGCAAGGAAGTAACAATTTCCTGGGAAATATTGAAATGGAAAAGTTTTTTTGGATAGGAAAAAGAAACATTTCTCAACATTACAAGAAATCTCAGAAATGTTGTAATCTATGAAACTGAGGAGAATTCAGTGTTTCACTTGCATGGTCCAGAACTTCTACAGTCTTATTGGAACCGATATTGGTGGAGGCCTATTGTCAATCATTTAATCCTTCTAAATTCCCTATTTGGTTTATGAGGCTTATATTACAGTAATATTAAAATCTGAGAAAGACCCCACAGGATGTACAAGGAATGAACTAATATCTTTATTTAATGTGGACACTAAGCACTAGACAGGTTTCAGAACATAATACCATTTGTCATTTAGCCATCTTATCTGGATTTATAAAAAATAGATAAGCATCTGCTTGGTGATTTATAGATATCATGACAGATACATTGGAATCAGCTGTTCTAATTTTATTGGGTATTGGAAAGATCTTTGACATGGTTCGGTCTGAATTTGTAACATGTGTTCTAGGAAGATATGGACTTCCACCATCTTTTGTTTATTGGATCATAATTTCATATTTGCACCAGTGGCAAGAGTTTTACAAATGAATTTATCTTTCAGCCTATGAAGTTACAAGGTGGCACCTAGGAAGGATATCACCTATCTTTCTTAGTCTTTAATCTGGTTTTTGAACCATTGGCTTTTCCTATTTGTCTACAGAAAAATAAAAGTGTAGTGGCACTTGATACTGAATATAAATGGTTTTTGTATACTGATTATGTTATAGAAGTTCTTGATAATTAAGTGGTTTGCCATTGCCTCAAATATGTCCAAATGTACAGATACAATTTTAATAGATAAGTTAACATTTAAAATTCCCATTAAGTTTTTGGGACAAGATTAATGTTATAAAAATGGATATTACATAGAGATTAATGCATAGTCTAGGGCAGGGGTGTCAAATTGCCGGTCCACGGGCCGGACGCATCATCAGGAAACCACGCCCACCCCATTGCCGGCAATGGTGAAAAAGCTCTGATACGTTGCACGACGTCACGTGATGTCGTGAGTTTGACATGTCTGGTCTAGGGGGATTCCAAAATTAATTCATATTAGATATTTTACACAGATAAATAAGTTGATGAGAAAATATTTATGGGAAGCTAAAGCCCCTTGAATAGCCTTTTCCAAACTGATATTACTTTATGGTGATGGCAGCTTTAACACACCAGTTTTTCAACTACATCACTGGGATTTTTTTTTAACTTCTGCATGTGTTGGAACAAGAGTTTTTATGATTATTCTTCTCTCTAGGGCTTATTTGAATAGCAAGTATATAATACCTCTTGGCAGGGTCCTGGTATATGTAACAGAGATCTTCACTTTCAGCACAAATGGTTAGGTTGAATTAACCCACATGTAAAAATAGCAAGGAAGACGTTTTACTGGAATTCTTAGGCTAAACAAGAGGTCAACACTTTAAAACAGTTGATTACTAATGTCTGTTTTAAAGATATTGAGAGTTGCATATTAAAAATGATTTGCCTGTATTTTCTTAGCAATTAAAATATGCATTAAACAGCATGATCCAAATCCTCTAGCACCCACTCAGGTGCCTGCAATTTTAGGATCCTTGAGAGATGTAGCACTTAACTGGAAAGCAACAACTTTTTAACTATGTGATCTTCTCTTCTCTAGCTGTAGCCTTATTTTTGTTTCATATCAACAGATATTACCATTTAGGATCTTAAATTATACTCTTAAAAGATGGGATTTCTCATCTCATGAAGAACATCGCTGTATCAGATCTAGGGCCAACAAAGAAGATAATTTTACATGACTTAAAATAAACTTACTGTTCTGATTTTAAGGAATGGTTCCTGGGTACAAGTTTATTGTTTATTTTAAAAAAATCAGTGTGTATTAAAAATAAGAAGTTGGTGCAATATATTTCTCTATGGTCTGGATTTAATACTAGACTTAAGTATTATTATGTGGATTTTTTCTGTTAATAAGGTCATAATTTATTTTCTGTTCCCACAAGTTCTTGTTGAATTTGTTTGTAATCTATATTTAAAAATAATTTTTGAAAAAAAGAAGTGAAATGTTACCTAAAATGAAGATATGGTTTGAAGATCTGATGCAAAGAGATCTGCATATATAACAAAGAAAAAGATACATGTTTGAGATGTGGTGATTAGATAATACTATGCTGGACTTGTGATAATGCATAGGAAAGCTACTCAATTTTTTCTCAAAGAAAAATTGCACGAAAAAAGAGCTATCAAGTTTGCATCACATTTTGCTTGCTTTACTACTGATTTCTAGCAGAAAGTCAGAGACTGCGGTTTGCAGTGACTTCCTTCTCTGCAGTAACTAAAGCTTGTGAATTAGCCCACATGTGAAGGATGCACTATTTGCTGTGCATATAGTGGGAGCTGGGAAAGTGTTAAATCTTAAGAGTAGCAAAACAAAATTCTGGAATGGATCCACCTGAAGGATCATCTTATTTAATACTTTGTTGATCATAACCTGGACACCTAGATAATTTTAGGTCCCTGACATAGTTGCATTATCTTGTCTCTTTAGCTGGTCATGCATCTTTCTTTTTCTTGCAGCTTTTCCCAGCACGTCCACGTTTTACAACTACCTCTACCTCTGCCTCCAGCTGCCTCTCCAAACACTTTAGAGATATAAAAATGTTTGCCAGTTCTGTTTTTTTAAAAAATAAATGAATAATTCAAAGAAGTGCAGTTTTGCATTTTGAATTCATTTATATACCTACGACTACAACTCTAGAAATAAAATAAAACTCTCTTCTATTGGAATTATAAGGGTCCAATACTTCTTTATTTTACCCATCTCACTAGCTTCTAGATCAGGGCTGTCAAACTCGCAACGTCATGTGATGTGTCGCGATGTATCGTGACTTTTTTTTCATTGCCGGCCGATGGGGTGGGCGTGGTTTTGCCATGAGGCATCCAGCCTGTGGGCCGGCAGTTTGACACCCCTGTTCTAGATCCTTGTAAAGTAAACCATCTGCAAAGGAAGATTAGTCAGTAGCTGATCTACTCTCAGATGGAAATGTATAGATTTGACTTTAATGCCAAAATGTATCTATTTGGGAACATGTATCATTATATTGTAAAGGTTGGAAAATTACTGTGTAATTTCCAAATTAGTTTTCACTCAGCACACTCCTAGTAAATCCTCATATCCAGACCAGAGGAAGCATATATGACACTCAGTTCAGCTAGCAAAAATATAACTTGATTTATTTGTTCAATTTATATGGCCACCTGTCTCAACAAATGACTCTGGCTAGTGCCTAGAATTAAAATAAAATAAAAAGCATTGCAAAATTTTAAAGTAGCTGAGAAACAATAAACCCAAATCACTTGTACAAGCAAGAAGCGGGTCCCGGCACACAGGGTTAGGATAGCTGAAGGGAGACTATTCTGCAAGGTGGGCATTATGGCAGAGAAAGCACATCTCCTAGGTTCCACCGAGTGGCATTCTTTGGCCAATGGAACCTGAAGCATTGCTCATCCTCCCTGACTGGGACTGGACAGTTAGATACTACTGGGTAGAAGCAAACCTGCAAGTAACCAATTTATAAACATAAAGATAATTCGGGCATATAAGATTCTGTTACTGTAACCTTACACAAAGGTAGTATTAATACTCATGATTTTGGTGTCTTGTCTAGACTACCTTGAAGGGCTGACATCAATCATAGACCTTTTGAGTTAAAGAAGGGTAGATATTCCAGGAAGACAAGGTTGTTTCCCTTTGAGTGGTAACTATTAAGTGCACGTGGATTACATAAAGGGAGAAGCAAATATAAAAATACCAGCTCTTTCATTTGCCTTGGAAATATAACACTTTTTAAAATTGGAAAATTAAACAAACAAAATGCTTAAATATAGAAGAGGTCATTACTAGATTTGCATTCAAATCACATTCAATGTTTAATTTAAATTTATATTTTGAATTTAAATCAGCCTTTAAGGTTAGCTATGTATTCTAGAATTTGTATCCTGACAACCCTGGTTGGCTACATTGCTTTTGAGAACGTTAACAAAAGCTTAAAGTACAAAAATGACATTAATGGATTGGGTTTGGAGACTGATGCCTGCCACATATATTCCATACAGTACAAAAGCTACATCAGACCAATAACTGCCTATGTTGTTTCTTCTACCGAAAGTCCTCTTAGCTCTTTTCATGGAATTCTTGCCAGAATTATTATCTATTATGTCGACACATATATCTAGGACTAACATGATCTTTTTCAAATGCATTCTGTGAAAACCCACTATGTCCCAGTCACCTCACTGACCTGTTTTTATATTGAAGCCAGCTTTTGAAGAGAATTTTTTTGAGTAGAGAAGTGTCAGGAGATGCAACAACCCATTCTCCCTGCCATTTTCTCTTTCCAAATTTAAACAGCACATTTTCTTTGCTTTGTGGAGTTCTTGGTACTCTGTTGGTGCTCAGCCAGTTAGTAATGAAATTTCATTTCATTATGTCCGTAAGCAACCGGCCAAGCTTAGAGACCACCAACAATTTTACAGCTCTGAGTGGGCAGAAATTCTCTTCTATTGGAACCACAAGGGTCCAATACTTTTTTGTTTTCCCCATTTCACTAGGTTCATCTAGATCCTTGTTTATAAACAAAGCAAACCATCTGCAAAGGAAGATTAGTCAACAACTTGTCTACTCTCAGATGAAGGGAATGTATAGATTTGTCTTTGTTTTTAAAAACACACAGCAATAGTGATAACACTGTAGATAGATAACGTCAACACTTTCAAACAAAAATCCCGAGGCGAATTTAAGCTTCTTTCTTCTGGCTGCTGTAAAACTTCAAGGAACCAAAATAATAAATCTTCTCTAGAAATAGTTTGCATAAAATGATTTGTATATGCTGTAGCTGTAGTTGAACAGCAATTGGATTTTTTTCTAGTTTGGATGTTACAATTTTCTGTTTTGTAGTAGTCTGATAAAGAAAGTCTCTGAATCTACTTCTAGTGGAATCTGTTGGAGTTAAACCTATAAAAAAATAGATAAAATATACTGTGTACAAATTCATGTTCACTGAAGCTCAGTGCCAAAGATGATTAGATTACTAAGTAATATGCTTGTTTATGCAAATGATCTGTATTTGAGGTTTATATATTTTTTTCACAGATGCCAAAATTGTGCATGCTATTTTTTATTTTGCAGGAAACTGAATTTCTGGATATTACAAGTGTCCGAGATACTAGAGTGGGGAAATTTGCAAAGATTCCTAAAGTAAGTTTATGACATAATATATAACCTTCTCTAACCTAGTGTCTCTCAAATTTAGGAGACTTTGGCTCCTAAAATTGGGTGAGCTGACTGAGAATTTAGAAGTCAAGGAAAACTGTCCAACACATCTTTTGTGATGAACTCAAACCCACAGCTGTCACAAGCCAAAAAAGCAGCAGGGTTTTGATTGTGCAATTGTGACCACCTTGACATTTTTTATATCTCCACAGGATGCCCCTGTTCACTGCTGTTTCATCAACAAGTAAAAAAAAACCCAGCTTCTGTAGTAAATTTTTCCCCATCTTTTGTTTCAACGTGCATAGTACAAAAGGCCATATGCAATTTAAGATGATACAAAAAACCACTTCCAGTCTGATATCTTAACAGTCTTGGAATGGATTTAAGTGCTTGCAGCTGTAATGGAAAAAAGTGGATTTTTCCATCTGCACCTTTCCCTTCCCATTATGTTGTCTCCAGCTCAAAAAATGCTACACAGAAGGTCCTATAGTGCCGAGAGATCTCTCCAAATTTGGCTGTGGCACCTTTTGTGATTGGAGCTCTGTTCAGAGAAGGTTTCCCATATGATTTATCAGAGTTCTGAAAATAATTCTGCTAGCAGTCTGGCACAGCTGAATACCAACAAATTTTAACAGAAGAGTTTTTGGTGCCATAAAGAAACACAATATTGCTGAAGAAAGGGAAGGAGAGAAACAGTATTGATTTTTAGAAATAAGAGTCAAGTTTCTACTGTGAATAGAAGGAGGAAACCTGTGGGCAGGAAATCAGTGTGTGCAGTGTGTGTGTGTGTGTGTGTGTGTGTGTGTGTGTGTGTGTGTGTGTTATAGGCTACAGAAATGCACTATTGCTCAGAGCCCTGGGGTTTGCACACATTTAAAGGAGTTCAGAAAAGAAGAAAAAAATAATTTTGAATGGCAACAGCCAAAGTCTCCCACTGGTCAAGTCATGTAGGGCTTTCTTGACAACACTTGAAAGTACAGCATCAACAATATCACAGCTTTACAATATTTCTTTCTTAGTGCCAAACAAGGACCAATTTATGTAAGCATTTTATAATACAGTGATACAGTATGTGACTCACTTGCATGGCATTTATTGTATTTCTTTACCTATCTTCCTGATGCAACAGCATTAAAATGGAAGTGTTCGAATAGTTCCTCCTTTTCCCAGAGTAACAATTGACACCTTTAATTTTAAGACCTGTAATTGTAATGCTTCTCTGTACTGAGCAGCAACTGCATTTTGATAAATAGCCATTAGGTGGTCAGGAAACAGGATTCCAGTGTAGATACTGTCTTTGCTAAAACATCTGCTTCCTTAGAAATTATTATTATTATTATTATTATTATTATTATTATTATTATTATTATTATTATTATTATTATTATTATTATTATTATTAATTTTATTTGTATATCGCCCTTCTCCCAAAGGACTCAGGGCGGTGAACAGGGCAATACATATTAAAAAACAAGATACAAAATTAAAAACGATTAAACAAAATGCCCACGAATAAATTAAAACACATTAAAAGTAGGTTAAAACACATTAATAAAACCCAACCCCATCCCATCAGGCCAGGCCAGCTTGTTTGAAAAGGTAGGTTTTGAGATCGTGCCGGAAGGAGTGGAGGTCAGGCACCATCCGGAGCTCGACCGGAAGATGGTTCCATAAATCCAGCGCGCCCACAGAGAAGGCCCTCCCCCTGGGGGCCACCAGTCGGCATTCTTTGACCGGTGGCATCCTGAGGAGGCCCTCTCTATGGGAGCGTACTGGGCGGAGGGAAGTTGACGCCGGCCGCAGGTGCTCCCCAAGGTGCTCCCCAAGTTGTCCTGTACTTCTAGACTAGGAGAGATAGTTAGGATTCTGGCCTTAGCAGGGCCAAGCTTGTGGAACAAGATGAAGAGAGACAAAATACCTTCAAAATGTCATGCTGACTGAATGCAAATTAAAGAAGCAGAATATTGAAAACTGTTTTTCTCTAACAGCCCTGTGTTGGTTGTAGCATTTAAAGGCCATTTTAGGGATTTGATAAGATGTGCAATAATATACACCCGAAAACCAAAATCAGCTTGATAAACTCATCTATAACTAAGAAAGACAAAGAGGGGGAAACAGTGAGTAAAGACTATTATTTTAATTAAAATATTATTTTGTGTTCAAAAAGCCCAATCCCAATTTGAATTTGAATGCAAAGTTTTTCTCAAGTCTTCTCACTTCTCCTTTCAGTTCTCCTTCTCCATGTGCTTTTATTTATTAATTTCTATATCTATCCTTTGCAGAATCACAAGCTCCGAGAAGTTTTCAACTTGGATTTTCCAAACAACAACTTTCTTCACAAAATATTGACTGTGGTTTCTGGTCCTGATATGGTGGACCTCACATTTCACAATTTTGTTTCTTATAAAGAAAATGTTGGAAAGGTATTAGAAAATAAAATAAAGTTTCAGACGTTAATGGAAGCAAAAGCTAACCAAAATCGCCACCCAGTACCATATAGAATGTAAGAGAAGCAGTTGACATTCTGTTTAAAGTCCTGACATTAGAGATGAGAGGCACTGGTTTTAAACCAGCTTGGATATTAGAATTACAAGGTGTTTTTTTATATGTGCATTTCCTCCCTAAAGTATTTCACTGAATATAGCCATGGACAAAAATGGAACAATATGTGATTGTTTTAAAAGCTAAGGTAAAGGTAAAGGTTCCCCCGCACATGCGTGCTAGTCGTTTCCGACTCTAGGGGCCGGTGCTCATCTCCGTTTCAAAGCCGAAGAGCCAGCGCTTGTCCGAGGACGTCTCCGTGGTCATGTGGCTGGCATGACTAGACCCCAAAGGCGCACAGAACGCTGTTACCTTCCCACCGTAGTGATCCCTATTTTTCTACTTGCATTTTTACGTGCTTTCGAACTGCTAGGTTGGCAGAAGCTGGGACGAGTAACAGGCGCTCACTCTGTTACGCGGCACTTGGGATTCGACCCGCCAAACTGCCGACTTTCTGATCGACAAGCTCAGCGTCCTAACCCACTGAGCCACCGCGTCCCTTTTAAAAGCTAAATAAACATAATATCAGTGTGATATAGTGATTATGTTAGGCCTGATTACTTTCATATTCAAACCCCCACCCAATTATGAGTTCCCTTCCTGGCCTTGAAACACTCATGATGTCTTAGCCAAACCCACCTCATAGAACTGTGATGTAAACAAAAGATGGCAGGAAGAACCAAGTGCATTGGACCAAACTGTCTTCAAGCAAACTTTATATCTTTTGACCTTCTATTTATTTTGACAAATGCCTAAGTATGAGTATCAATGTGATCATCCATTTTAGATAGGAGAAATATGTTAATCTGTTCCATTTAGTTTAAATAAATAGAAAGTAAATGTCAGTGATTCAAAAAGAGGCATAGAATAGAATCGTGCCTTTAGAAAGGATAGCAATAATGGAAAATGAGCATTTATTCCATGTGGAAATACTGCCACTCATGCACTGAAATGTAGATGTTACACTTCACAACTTTTGGTCTTTCAGCTTGTATCCTTGTCTTCATTTCTCAGAACTGGGCAGATGATATCATGGACTTCGTTAAGAACCCCTTTATATATAATGCTTCCCGTTACACTTTCCTGGAGAAAATGTGAGTAGTTATTCACCACGCTTGTATTTCCAAGTATTTTTTGACAGTCCTAGTAGTATGGTTTGGTGGTTGAATGAAGCTGAAAGCTGGTCATTTATGTAGTCGTAGGAGGAAGGTACATAATCTTCCCCGTTCTTCAAATAACAATAACAACAACAGCCAAATATGAGCAAGACATTCTCTTCATAGGGTAGCTGATGAAAATACAGTTCTACCGGTAGTAGCATCAACTCATTGGAATTCATTTTGTTGACCATTTGGGAGAAGGCAACAAGGGTCTTCCTCTTTATTTCTTTGCTCGTCTCTGTTCTCTTTCCCTAAACTATCCCCCTTCCTTCTCTTTGCATCCTCCCTGTGAAAAACTAGAGATCCAGGCTTTATACTACAGCATATAACCTTATTTGCCTTTTTCGGATCTTCAAGCCTCTATTTTGGATACTTTTAAGAGGCTTGATTCTAGTCACACAGGCTCCAGTTCCTGAGGGAATCAAACCAGGCATACCTCAATATTTTTCCCTGCTATGGCTACTTTCCTTCATTCTTATTTTGTCCCATAACTTTATAGATATCAAACTAATAAAAATGTATCTGTTCTGCCCTTTCCTGCAGTCTGGTGAAACTGAAGCTGCAGCTGAACGCTGAGGGGAAAATTCCTGTTAAGAAGTGAGTATGGTGTTCATAATGCATTGGTCAATGATACACTCAGATCTGAGATGGCCCTGGGTCACGGCAATAGCACAGGCTCCTATTGGACTTTGGGCACAGAAGTAACCAGCTAATCTCTATTCCCAGCATATATTTATTCAGCATTTTTCAGCTGGAATGGCACAATCCCACAAAATACAATGGAATGTAGAGGTCTGTTGCACAGGGGGAGTATTCCATTTTAGCACTTTGATCACACACATATATACACTGTCATTGACAACAAAGCATCACTGATGTATCATATTTGTGATAGATATTTAAATGCACTACTTCCTTAGTCCTTATGCAAAGAGTAGGCTATATCCTTGTACGTTTGCTCTAAGAAGAATGAGCAATTATGTATGCGCTCATGCTCTATCTATTTCCACTGAAAAGGCTGATTCTTCAACAAACCTGCTTCTTCCGCCCTATGGTTTACAGATTAAAGCAGGTCAAAGTAAGTCAGAGCTAAGATGTGGCATAGTTCATAGGGGATATTCCTTCTTCCTGGAAATATACCGTATTTATCGGCGTATAACACACACTTTTTCTTCCTGAAAATAGGGGGCAAATGATGTGTGCGTGTTATACGCCGATATAATGTTAATGACCCATTTTGCTTTAAAGTTATTTATTTGAAATTTAAGTTTTTTTCCTGAAATTTCCTTTTTAAAATGAGGTGCGTGTTATACGCCGGTGCGTATAAGCTCTTGTGAAAGAGCTTCCTTATGTTTTCTATTCAGTGCTTTTATTGTGATGAGTTAAATCTCAGTGGCATCTTATAGCACATATGCCATCTGCTGCCTCGTATGTTGGTTTTGTGGCCCCTGGAATTATCCAAAAATCATATCTGCAACATTTGAGAGAACGTCACTGAAAAACTAAAGTTGTGATTTCTTGATATCTTTGTAAATAAAAATATATATGTGTTGGATATTTCAGAAATCCATCCTTTCAAATAAAAACCCCATTCAGCTCCAGAAACACAGAAGTTTCACCTTTGTTCACTTTAGGAATGTAACTGCTCTGCCTAATATAAACCTTAGACACTGAAGGTTGAACTCTATTCTGACATAATATTCTCCTTCAGGTAGAGTTTTGTTTATTTTATTATTATAATGGTTATTCCTTACGGGCAGTCTTCCCACTAGAATACTGCATCTTCCACTAGTGGCCCTGTCTCTCTTTAATTTATCATCCCTTTCTTTTTCAGTATTTTTCAAATGTTTCCTGCGGACAGAAAAAGGGTAGAAGCAGCATTAACTGCCTGTCATCTTCCAAAGGGAAAGGTCAGTAATTATTATTATTTTCTTACATGTATCTACTCCAGAGCTCATCAGCTGAATTGGAATTTAATTGTGAACAAGGTATGTAAATTGCATAACAAACACAGATTTCCATAGACTGTTCATCAAAGCTCTTGAGCAAATGGTTTTGCTCTTTCAGCCCAAAATTTGCTAAGTTGAGCAGCCACCTCTGAAAAAAGTATTCTACGCAGCTTTGTCTGACAGGTCAGGAACTAAATGGGTAGAAGCAATCTGTATGGGAATCATTGGGACTTCAGTGAATGTGCTTATTTTATTTAGGCTTAATACCTGAATAAAATGATTGTTGGCAATTCCTATTGGTTTGTATCAAGAATAAGGAGTTAGATACAATCCTGCATAAAAAAAGTAAAGAGGGGAAGACTGTTGAACATTTAAACCAGAGCTTTTCAACCAGTGGTACAGGTACCACCTGTGGTACATTGGCACCTGGCAGGTGGTATGCAACCATCCTAGAAAAGTGGTAGCGGGGGAGGGGAATGAGCTGAATCGGTGGCAGCACCGCACAAGCCTGAGCGAGAGATGGCTGGAGCTGCAGGGCTGTCAGGGCTCAGCAGAAGCGTCAGGATCAGCGCCAGGCTCCAGCTGGAGCTCGGTGCTGATCCTGGCACTTCTGCTGAGCCCAGAAGAAGCGCCAATCAGCTGGAATGTTGCAGCATCTCCAGGGTCTTGTGATTTACATTCAGATGCTTGGCATATTTATGACGGTCACAGTGTCTCAGGGTCATGTGAAGTGACCAAAACCTGCTGCAATCACCCAGCACATGGGGGGGTGGGAATAAAAACCAAACACCCCCCCACCCCCGCTGCCAATTCTCAACAGAAATGCTCACAACAATGAAAACCTCGGACAGGAGGAAGAGCACGGCCGGGCAGGCAGGCAGGTGTCTTGCTTGGCTGTGGCTTGGGGGGCACTTTTTTCAGTGCCATTGTAACTTCCAACAGTCACTAAGTGAACTGTTCTAAGTTGAGGACTACCTGTACTTCATCACTTTTTTCCTTTTGGGGGGGGTGTCATCAAGTTTTTGACACCTTGCTAGGCGACTGGTGGTACTCGGATGTTGCCATATCCTAAAAGTGGTACAATGAGTGAAAAGGTTGAAAAGCCCTGATTTAAACAAATAGTGAATTGGAAACAATTGCCAATCTGCAAATATCCTAGAGAAATAACTGTAAAGGTAATCCTTGTTTAGCAACTGCCTTGGACAACAACAATTCACAGCTAATGGCTGTGATAAAAAACTAACTTTGCAACCAATGCCCACAGTTATGACCTTTGCAGCATCTCTATCAGGTGTTTGCCATCATAGTTAGTACATATTGCCCTGTGTAAAATCATAAGCACAGTTATAGTCATACGATTTTTCACTTTGTAATCATTTTGGTTTTGTACCACTCTTTCCCAACTTAGTTGTGTTGGACTGGATCATCACAAATTCTTGAATTATGGCTAATAATTTTGGGAATCCCCAAATTTTTAGAAAACACCAGGTTACAAAAGTCTGGTTATATTGAATGTAATGCCCTTGCAAGCAGCCACCATCTTTACCCTCTAAACCAGACATGTCAAACTCGCGATGTCACGTGATGTTACACAACATATTGGGACGGTTTTGCCATTGCCGGCAATGAGATGGGTGTGGCTTCCACATGACGCATCCGGCCTGCGGGCTGGCAGTTTTACACCCCTGTTCTAAACCCTCAGAAGCATCTTTGCTCTATTCCACAAGTGTTGCCATTACTGCCATTCTTTCAATGCTCAGTACTACTCATAAGCTCAGTTGTGGGAAGAGGTGGATGAGCCAAGCAACCAGGATAAACTGCAAATTCTCACTGATGGAAAACAATTTGCTTGCCATTTGTCGTATTTCCTGCTGTGCCAGAATCAAAGCATAAGCTAATCATCTCAGTTTGAGAAGGGCTGCAACCACACATTGAGGTAACGGAACCACAACAGCATGGCACTTTTAAAAACACTACAGGTGGAGCGGCCCATAAATGACTTCACTCTACTATAGCTACATCATACATTGTCTGAAAAAGTTATATTCTGAAGGGAAAACAAATTCTTGCTAGATGTATTTTTTTATTTCACATGCAGCTTTTCTTTATGACAAAAACAACCTTTTGTCAGATTTAGGCACAGGAGAAAGAATTCATATTATAACTCAGAATATATTGTTAAATATGATCATGAGCTGCTCTTTCATTTCCAGAATGATGGCATCAACCCAGAGGACTTTCCTGAAACAGTGTATAAAACATTCCTGATGAACCTCTGTCCTCGGCGAGATATTGATGAAATATTTACCTCACAGTAAGCTTTCATGACATAAGGGATACTATGTAGGTAAAGGGGGTCTGGGTGAATCCAATGAAATATAGCGCAGTTCTCATCTTTCAGAATTTCTTGTGCTTTGTGTTTGGTTGGATTCATATTAGTCTTTTGGGATTCTGAATTTGCATTCTGTGTCAACCAGCATTTTTTTCTGGATGGAAAGTTTATTCCCATTTCATCACGGGTTTGTTAAGCCACACATTACCTGACAGAGACTATTGAGATAAACTGATCCCAATCTAATGCTTTTCAGGTATTCTATGTTACAGTACTCCTCCTCCAGATCCCATCCTGTTGGCTATGCTTGATGATGAGAACTGTAGATCAACATTTTCAGAAAGAGCAAACTGGGAAGGATGGCTTAGTAGGAGCCATGGTGGCGCAGTAGTTAGAATACAGTATTTCAGGCTAACTCTGGAATTTGATCCTAATGGGGCTCAAGGTTGTCTCAGCCTTCCATCCTTCCAAAGTTGGTAAAATCAAGACCCAGATTGTAGGGGGCAATATGCTGACATTATAAACCATCCAGAGAGTGCTGTAAAACACTGTGGGGCAGTATATAATTCTGACTGCTGTTGCTTTTGCTAGTATCTCTATTACATAACATTTTCTCTACAAAGGGTTCTTTATGGGTGTTAGTTGTTCATTTCTTAGTTGTCTAGTATGCACAAGTTGAAGAAAGATTCAGGTTGATAAAGAAAGTATTTTAGACTGAGCTTTATTTTTGCACCAATTGTTTCATGCCTTATAGTGCTGAATCTAAATCTGCAGTACAGGAAAGGATAAGATAGAGCAAGCTTATTCAATACTAAAAGAAAAGAAAAGAAAAGAAAGAATGTTGTCTTGCTACTAAGTAGGGGGGGATTTTCCAGGGACACCTAAAGACACTCTTCTTCATTGTTTCTCCTTAGCCATTCAAAAGCCAAGCCATACATGACGAAAGATCACTTGACAAAATTTATCAACAAGAAACAGCGAAATTCCCCACTCAGTGACACACTTTTCCCTCCTGCCAAACCAGATAGAGTGCAGGGCCTCATAGAAAAATATGAGCCCAGTGGGATGAATATTCAACGAGGTGAGTCTTTTCTACTAGAATGAGGTTTTGTCATGATCCCAGGCCTATAGAGAGAATAGAGTGCTACACACTGTCCAATTCTTATGTGAATGTAAATAGGGTAGAAACCATAAAGTAGTAGTGAATATATTCATGTGTGCTTGTTTGGGTATCTATACACCTATATCCACTACACACACAGAAGGATATTTGGCAGTTTAGTAATGAACTTTCTCCTAAATATCAACAGAATATCTGGAAGACTTATTAAGGAACAGGACAGTGTTGAGAGTCTTGTGAATTCTTCAAGGTCTCTGAGAATCCTATGAATACTTCAGGATTTCTAAGAGTTTTGTGAATACTTCAGGGTATGCCATTATATACCAGTTGGCCTTCCCTTGAGCAACAGTCCTCTTCTCCCAGAAAAAAATATACTGCATTCCTGATATTGTGGAATGCTTCCTTATAGCCTTCTTCTCTCTTTGTCATCCAACAAAAATGAATAGCCAATAGGTCGGAGGAGGCTGTGAATCACAATTGCTAAAAAAGAGAAATTATTTCCATATTTATTTAGTGTACATATATTTCTTGATTAAAGATTTTATTCATGTTATTTATATTTTCCTTGTATTCTTAATTAATTTGCCTCAAGAATGTTTAAAATCTGTAATTGGCAATAAACAAACAATAATCATTATCATGATAAGATCACTTTCATTACGATATGTAAACCTGTGAATATGGAAACAAATAATAATAATAATAATACAGGTAGTCCTCATTTAACAATTGCCACATCTAGTGACTATTCATAATTATGATTGTGATGAAAAAATAACTTTACAACCAATCTTTGCATTTAAAATTTCCCAACTCTGTAAATGGAAGGAAAGCTGAAGTAAGATCATAAGCACAGTCATGCTTTCATGTTTTCTCTTAGCAACCACTTCACTTAATGACTGAGTTTCCAGTCCTAATTGTGGCCACTAAATGAGGACTACTTTAAAAAAGGACTTAGAGTAATTAATAATGTTTATGATGTTCTCTAAAAAAGTATTTGGAGAGACAATATTATCCATTGAATTTTAAAATATTTTAAATTCTAGACACTTTGTAAATGTTTATGTTTATGTTTATTGGACTTATATACTTTAGTAACTTCATTTAACAAGGTAATATTTGTTTGGGTAGTGTCAAGAATGGCTTCTGGGGGAAAATGGACATAGAAGAAAATGAAAGTGGTAAAACGAATAAGGGTTATTCACATTTATTCACCCATCTTATGTCAAATTCTGGGTGGCTCACAACCAACAATTAAAATAACACCAATAGTAAAGTATCATAAAATATATATTTATTAAAATCAGAAACATTTAAAACCTGGCACCAAAGTTAGGTTTCCGCATTCAGTCCATTATTAAATCCTCTCATCCAACTCATCTTATCCCAGCTCTTGGGAGGAAAGCCAGGTTTTAAGGGTAGAAGGGTAATTGCCTGCCAAACCTCAACAAGAAGGGGTTCCATAGAGCAGGGGCTGCCACAGAAAAGGCCCGCTTCTTAGATTCCATAAAATAGGAATGTTTAAGGCAAGGGACTAGGAGCATGTCCACCTTATCTGATGTGGAGAACAGGTAGATGTTCTTATGGAGAGGCAGTCCACCTAGCCCGATGCCATATAGGGCTTTAAAAGAAATAACCAGCACCTTGAATTGTACCCGAAAGGAAACCAGGAGCCAATGTGGTTTGCATAACAGAGCTGTTACATGGCTGAAGTTAGGGGCACCCATGACTGCATACGCTGCCACATTCTAAACCAGTTAAAGCTTCTGGGTAATCTTCAAGAGCATCCCCATGTAGAGCACATGGCAGCAGTCCAAATGGGAAGTGAGTGAAGATAGCTAAATAAGGAATCTCCAGCAGATTGAATGGAATTAGGAATACAAGTTATGAAATAATCATGGCTCACAACAATCCTACATCTATTGCCTTTAGTTTTAAGTCAGAATAAAGCACCAGCACTGCGGTTGAGCATCCAATGTAGAAACACAGGGAACTTAGTTTCCTCCAGAAGTTTTATACTCTAAAACCCACAATTCCTTGTCATTGGCCATGCTGGCTGAGGTTAATGGGAATAGAAATCCAAAACCTTTGGAGGGCAGCAAGGTACCTATCCCTGATTCACAGTCAGCTCCTTCAAGGTCTTGAATTCCACTCTCAGTCACAATATGATTATTTGCTCCTGCAGGACAACTGTCTCCTGAAGGAATGGTTTGGTTCCTGTGTGGTCCTGAAAACAGCATCGTATCTCAAGACAAACTGTTGCTGTACCAAGATATGAACCATCCACTCTCCCACTATTTCATCAGCTCATCCCACAACACTTATCTAACAGGTACGGTGATATCTACCAAGACACACTCTTTTGTCTCCGTTAGGATAATTTTCTCCAAGTGGTCAGCTTTTATATGTGTTTAGGATTACAATTCCCCACATTTCCTGGTTCTGCCAGTTCAAAAAAGATTAGGTAACAGGTGCTATGAAAGATAATCAACCAAGATCTAGCCATTGATGATCAAAGAAAATAGGCAAAATGGATCACAATCTGCCACAACATAGGGCAGATGCCTATAAGCCTATTGGGTGCTTATAACGTATACATCACCTAATGTATTTGCCCGCTGAACAATCATTTTCCCTCTTTTTTTTCTGCTACATTAATCATACACACAGAGAGCAACTTTACACCTATGCACTCACTCATACTCACACTTACACACTCTGTACCCACTTTCCAATTGCCGCCCTCCCTATCTTTTAATCATTTCTTATTTGTGGTAATTTTAACAGTTATTGTTTTATGGTTCTATTAATATTTTATATACATGCCTCTTTTTCTTTTCTTTTCTTTTTAACAGCTGGACAGTTTTCTGGACTCTCATCTCCTGAAATGTATCGCCAAACTCTCTTGGCTGGTTGTCGTTGTGTGGAACTTGATTGCTGGAAGGGACGTCCTCCAGATGAGGAACCTATCATCACCCACGGGTACACTATGACAACTGAAATACTGTTCAAGGTATGCATTTGCTGGTGATTTTTTTTCTGTTCTCTTTGAGCCCATATAGTTCCATCCGGCAACGTGCTACCCCCCACCCCCACCCCAAATTAGAGATAGAAAATCCTTATACCAGGATAAATTTCCAACCACAGCCACTCTGTCTTGCTAGAATTAAATGTAACTGTTTTTCCCCATCCAGATTTTCACCTCCTCCAGGCATTGGGATATGATCTTGATGGCATTGTTTAGTCAGCTCAGAATCAAGAAGTACAACTGGTATCAACAGCATACTGGTTGTAACTACACTCCACGTTGGAGGATGACCTCTTTCAGTGGTTTCATGTAGTTGTTAAAGAGGAAAGACAGGAGTTTCAAACCCTGAGGCATCCCACAGGTAAGGGGGCTGAAGGGTTGGCCTCTCCTCCTTCCTACTTATACCAACTGGAACCAACTTCAGAGAAAGGAGGAAAACAGCCTTAACACTGTGTCTCTGTAGTATTTTGTAGCCCGAAACCCAACTAGAAAAGATCCAGATAATCTACTTCAGGGCTTTCTGAAGTTCCAGTCCAGTCACTTCCTCAACAACTTTCCCCAAAAAAGGAAGGGAGATAGGGCAAAAGTTGTCCAGAAGTGTTGGATCCAAATATGGCATTTTTAGGAAGGGGTCTACCACCATCTCTTTCATGGGAGGCAGAACAATTTATTTACGTTAAAAAAAAAATTGCAACCATGTGAACCCAACCATAGAAATTTTAATCACCTAGGAAGGTCATGGATCTAAATTGGTGGCATGGTGGATAGAACTAAGGATCCTATTTCCTCAGGAACTGCAGTATCAAATGCTTTGCAGACAATAAGACTACACAAAGTGTCAGTCAACTCACTCAGACTTGCTCAGCTGGAATCCAAGTGGATCCAAGAGATTTTTGAGCAGCAGCATCCAGGGCCTCTGGAGCTTCTGAGGACCCAGTTATTTGTGAGGGAAGCATACAAAAACAGCACATGCTTATCTTAAGGTTATAAAAGCTCCATGTCTGTTAAACTTTTCCTCATAGGACTTGTTTTCCATATTCCTTTGTTGTTTCCTCTGGAGCAATTTACATTTAGCTATACTGATCTTAAAAATCTGGAACACAGGAATTGTACCCAGAATTGGGGAGTAGATGGTGCTAAACACAAACCCATTGATTAGCATGTCATCAATTACAACACCAAGAACCTTATATACTGTATATGCTCTGATTTACTACTACAAAACCAGGTACCTCTATTCTAAATATAGATTTTGTTTATTCACCTTTTGCTGGTTTTTGACCAGAATAAAGATTTCATTTCTTTAGTTCATTTTTTTTTTGCCTAAATGAGTTTGAACTTAAAGGTCTTAAACTTTTCCGTCACTTTCTGTGTTCTGCACAGCAATGCTTTGACGTTACTGTAATCAAGTCACACAAGACATAGCAATTCAATTATAGGTGCTTAAGATCTATATATTGCATCAGTGATGCATGCATAATAAATGATAGGCTTATATATTTAAATAATCAGAATCCTATTCTTTCTTACTACTCTTTCAAGTATTTAAATATTTTCTTTTGTCCCAAAAATTCAGAAAGAAAGTCACTCAGTAGGTTCCCACCTTCAGCTGTAATTTAAGCCGCAGGGGAAAGAATAAAAGGTCCCTTTAAATGATTACCCTGGTAGTAGTTTTTGATGTTAACAATTTATATTCTCCATCTTATGACCTCACAATTACCATGACACAACACCACGCAATCTACAGAGCAAATAGAAGCTATTGTGCTTGAGTGGAGCTATAATTATAGGGGATGATTGCTCTGCACCACAACAATGAAAATTTAAAAGGAATTACAGAGTGTTAGCACAGCATGTACTTTTCATTATAGCTTATATAACATTTGGACATTCCCCTCTCTCCTTTCTTCCTTCTTAGCTTTCCTCTCCAAAATAACTTGTGGGTGGAAAGAAGTGGTGGCTCTCTCCTGATTTGAACCTACATCAGTTTCCTTTGGAATCAGATCAGATCAAGAGGCAGGATCAGCCTTCCCCTCCCCATCCATGATCAACTACTTGTTCAATTAAAAGTTGTTCTGCAAAAGACAATCTAAAGTTATAGGCCATTCAGTACAGTTGACTCTTGGTGAGCTGGAATTCACCAACTTGGCCTCTCTTTCATAAAGCCCCCCCCCCCTTTTTTTGGCTTTCCTCAGTTGTGTTATGTGCTGGTAAAAATGCCATCATTTGGCATTACGGTTGCTGCAGAATGCGCCTCATTTTACCCACAGAAGATAAATGTCCTATTTAAAATGATGTCAATCAATGGGTGGACCACAGGAGAAAGCATATATAATTGTATAGAAAGAAGTATTATCAAGAACTCTCAGTTACAGTATTGCAGTAGGGAAAATAAATAAGGAGGTTCCACAAATGCATTCTTTCTTTCTTTGTTTGTTTATTATCAAATTTATATAGCCCCCATCTCACAAAAAGCAACTTTGGGTGGCACACAGCAATGAGATAAAACACCATGTAAAAAAACACAGATATAAATTCCAGATTAAAATATATATATATATAATGCTGTCTCACAATGCATGATTGTCCAAAGAAAGTGAGAGTGGTGGAAGAAGCAAAAACCTAATTCGTAAACTTTATTCAATTATACAATATAAAGAGGTAGGGGGCGCAATGACTCAGCCGTTAAAGAAGCTGAGCTTGTCAGCTGGAAAGCTGACAGCCCGAGTATCACATGACAGGATATGCTCCTGTTACTTTCCCCGGCTCCTGCAAACCTAGAAGTTGGAAAGCATGCAAATCCAAGTAGATAAATAGGTACCATTCCAGTGGGAAGGTAACAGTGTTCCTTCATGCTGGCCACATGATCATGGAAATGTCTTTAGACAACACTGATTCCCTCAGCTAAGAAACAGAGATGAGCACCGTCCCCTAGTGTCAGACACGACAGGACAGGGAAATCTTTACCGTTACAATATACCAAGAATAAAGATGGCTTTAAAGACAGGTCAAACATATTAATAGAGGATAAGACAATTACTGTAGCTGTTTATTATGATACTTCTTCCCAGTGCTTTTTTTGTAAAAGAAAAAGGTGCCGGAACTCACACATGTCATACAACCCGCCTTGCCTACCCTACAAGGTTCCATCCAAAAAAGGTGCCGGAACTCCATTCTGAGCGTTCTATGAGGAAAAAAGCCCTGCTTCTTCCAAATGAGGCTTTTTAATATCAGTCTGGGATAACTGGGGAGCAGCAGTTCAGTGCCTGACCTTCTTATGCAGTGTTCACACAAAAAACCCACTTGGTCTCTATAGGAAAATTGGTGCTGAACAGGATAGGTCTTTGATCTGGCACATAATCAAATAGTGCAGTCCTCAAAGGCCCAGCTTAACAAATCCCACCTCATTACAATATTAAGAACATACAAAAATTCTGCTGGACCAGATCAAATGCCTCCATGATTTTGTCAGAAGCCAGTGAGAAAATTTTATTAACGATCAACTTTTTAAAAGGATTCCTCTCCTCCCACAATCTACCTCTTTTCTAAGAGCTATGTTCACTCATTCTGTGCACATTTATCTTGCCGCAAATAAGGGTAGTTTGATTATTCTTCTGTCTAATGTCACCTTTGCTATGGTTAGCCCAACCAATATTTTCTTTCCCCCTTTTAGTTTAACAAATAAAAAGGGAGCTGAATGGAGGTTCAGCTGATTAGCTAATTATTTCCACAGCTCTTTCTTTTTGAAAATAAGCTTTGATGAACCTCAGGGGGTGAAAAAAAGTGCTGTTGCAGACATCCTTTCCTTTGCTGCAATTTCTGAATTCTGCACTGTTAAGTAGTGGGCTCTTGGGTGCAGGAATGACGACACGAGGCTGAGGACAGGATAACTCATACTTTTATTCTTGCTAGAACTGTACTGAAACTTTGCTACAACCAGCCACAATATATAGTCTAGCCCATAGGCGGCAGCCAATAGGTTTGAACCCACTCTTGCCGCCTGGGGCTAGCCAATTGCAGGACAGGAGACAGCTAGTCTGGGTTACTGGAGAGCCGTTAGCTGCTCCAGCAACGCACGTGATGCATCACCACAAGCCCAGTACAGAACATACACCATGGCTAAATCTGTAGATTTACAGACTATGGTTAGAGCTGTTAGCTTTAACCATAAATTTGACCATGGACTCAGTCATCATAATGTTTAATTTGGTGTATGGAATAGGTCATTATAAAATGCAAGTAAATTGCCATGGCAGTTTAAATTTTAAATTAGACTGAGGTGTAATCAGGCTAACGTTAGGAGAGTTTAATTGCAATTTCAGCCTATAAAATTAGAAGAGGACAAAGACACAATTGCTCATTTTAAAACTGCTTATCTCTGTATTTTGGTATATTTATGTATTTAAAAATAATTCCAAATATTACAAAGTAATTGCCAGTGGGTTCCCCCCCCCCAAAAATACCATTTTTTTCAAATATTCTCACCACAGACAATTAGGGTATAAACCCATACTGTATACACTTTAAACATATTTCCAATATAATCAGACATTACACTAACTATTTCCCAATTATGAACATTATGGCATTCTCCATTTCACTTGTGGTCATGGTCTCTTGTCCTTTAACATCAGGCATCAGTCTATAAATGACGGTTCACATGACACTAGAAACTCTGAGACTTCCAGGCAACTGACCATTGTACAGTATTGCACTGATAATTCCCACACAAATATGCACATATTACTGATTTGGGTTCCAGTTATACATGTGGAGGCTTTCTCCCAGAGAATGAGTAACCTGTGGTTTTCCAGATATTGCTCAACTAAAATTCTCCCCAGAACCACCCAGTACACCAATGATGAGTGATGTTCATCAGCATTTGAATGATGCAGGTTTCTTCTACCTATGCAAACATTCAATTACATTCATGAAAAGCCGATCTCTCCTTCACTCTCCTTCTCTCTCTTTGTCTCCTACAGGATGCAATTGAGGCTATTGCAGAAAGCGCTTTTAAAACATCTCCCTACCCAGTAATCCTGTCTTTTGAGAACCATGTGGATTTGTGAGTATTAGGATCTTACTCAGTGGGAAAAGGAATCTGTGTTTTGATAAACTGGAAGTGGGGAGGAGGGTGTTCAGTCAGTCAGGATAAATTAATTTTGCTGCAATATTATTAGCAACCTTCTAGCAAATCAAAATTAATTGTGGCCTATTCGCGGTGGCTCAGTGGGTTAGGACGCTGAGCTTGTCGATCAGAAGGTTGGCAGTTTGGTGGGTCGAATCCTGAGTGCCGCGTAACAGAGTGAGCGCCTGTTACTCGTCCCAGCTTCTGCCAACCTAGCAGTTCGAAAGCACGTAAAAATGCAAGTAGAAAAATAAGGACCACTACGGTGGGAAGGTAACAGCGTTCCGGGCGCCTTTGGCATCTAGTCATGCCGGCCACATGACCACGGAGACGTCCTCGGACAAGCGCTGGCTCTTTGGCTTTGAAACGGAGATGAGCACTGGCCCCTAGAGTCGGAAACGACTAGCACGCATGTGTGGGGGAACCTTTACCTTTACCTTAGTCTTTAAAGGAAAAAAAAATCAATTGCCATGCAGCATCCCAGTCAATTACACAAGAAAGCAATTGTATACGCATGTGCCATGCTAGTTTTCAGGCAATAAACATATTTCCTCCAGCTGTGGGTTTTCTCCAGAAGTTGTTTTTTTTCAGTTTGGTGCTCAGACAACTCATGAAAGGCTGAGCAGGATTCACAATCAAGAGATGGTAAAAACTGACACCTACCTTTTCCTTTTCAAAACTTATTTATAAGTAAAAGGAAATTCTCATCCAATCTTCTCATCCATAAACATTGAAACAATTATTTCTAGATTTCCTAGAAAATGTATCTGTTAAAATGGACCTGGGAAGTGTATTCGATCTGAATAAATGTGGAATGCAGCTGTCTGATAGTCAAATTATTTAATAATTAAGAAAGAGAGAAAAAAAATCTTAAATTAACTCTAAATAATTTCAAGGGCATTTTTAAAACAATCACCGTGCAATAGCAAGCATAGGATATGGTAGAGAGGAGATGCAGACCAAGGTTTAGAACAGAACCAAAAATTTTCTGGGGTAGTAAATTTAGATGAATCTTGCAGATGTTAGGATATAAACAGAGAGTAAAACAGGTGAAGCATGGATGATGCTAAACTCAGGTTTTTTTTCATAATTTACTCCTTTCTTGTATTTTCTTTTAGGCCTAAGCAGCAGGCAAAGATGGCTGAGTACTGCAGAACCATCTTTGGAGACATGTTACTGACTGAACCCCTGGAAAAATATCCAGTAAGTGAATAAGAAAATTAAATAGTTAAGTAGTCATTCGGATTCACTTGTTCAGACCATCTGCGTTCTGTGCGACTGTGAGGATGATGTGAATGTTAACTTGGTCCATTTCTTTGGTGTTTTTTTCTTTGGTAGCTAAAACCAGGAGTTCCACTTCCAAGTCCTCAGGATCTAATGGGGAAGATCTTGATTAAGAACAAGAAGAACCAATTCATGCCTGGGGAGAACCAAGATATTCCGAAGAAGAGGAAGAGTTTGGAGGATGAAATCACAGACCAACCTCTACCTATAGAAAAGGATAGCACAGGTACCATATCATACAGTAGCCTTTCCAAACTTGGCTTCCTCCAACTATGTATTACGACTATAATTTCCAGAATTTCAAGACAACATGGGAAAATACTTGCCCAGGAATTGTGAGAATTGTCATACCCAAAAACTGAAAACCCTGAGGTTAAGGAAGATTATGACAAAAAATAAGACTGGCCCTTGGGGTATTTTTTTACCCTGGAATACAGGCTGTCCTCTACTTACAACTATTAGTTTAGTGACCATCTGAAGTTACAACAGCACTGAAAAAAGTGTCTTATAACTGGTTTTCATACTTACAACCATTGCAGCATCCCCATGGTCATGTGATCAAAATTCAGACACTTGGCAACTGGCATGTATTTATAACAGTTCCACTGTCCTACAGTCATGTAACTGACCCATCAGGCTTCTGACAAGCAAAATCAATGGGGGAAGCCAGATTCACTTAACGACCACATGATTTGCTTAACAACTGTAGTGATTCACTTAACAATCATGGCAGAAAGGGTTGAAAATGGGGCAAAACTCACTTAACAACTGCCTTGCTTTAGCAATAGAAATCTTGGGCTCAATTGCAGTTATAAGTGAAGGGCTACATGTAGTGATTCAGGATTATCTAAGAGACCACATAAACAGCATCATGACTGCATAAAAAATAGGTGTTTGGGGGACTCTTAGAGAACATATAATAGAGAGCAGAGCTGCATAAAAGTCTGACTCTCTTTAACAGAGAGCCTTGGTGGAGCAGTGGGCTAATGCCTCCTTAAGTAACACAAGCTGCCTGCAATTAGTGCAGGTTCGCATCCCACCAGGCTCAAGGTTGACTCAGCCTTCCATCCTTCCGAGGTAGGTAAAATGAGGACCCAGATTGTTGGGGGCAATTAAGCTGACTTTGTAATAATGCCGCTTGGGGTGTGTGTGAAAGCCCTAATAAGCAGGCATATACATAGAATGAAGGCTACTGCTAAGTTTGTAAAGCCGCCCTGAGTCTTTGGAGAAGGGCGGGATATAAATGGAATAAAAATAAAAATAAAAATAAATAAAACAAAATGAAAGACTAAGGATAGAACTATATAAAGATAATGTAAGGCTTCCAGACAGTGCTTTTTTTTGTAAAAGAAAAAGGTGCCGGAACTCACACATGTCATACAACCCCCCCTTGCCTACCCTACAAGGTTCCATCCAAAAAAGATGCCGGAACTCCGTTCTGAGCGTTCTATGAGAAAAAAAGCCCTGCTTCCAGATATACTTAACACTTTCTTCTCATTTCCCCCCGCAATAATAATTTTGCTGGATAAATTGGACTGAGAGATAGCGACTGTCCCAAAGTCATCCAGTGAACTTACATTTCAAAGAGCAACATCTACTTTTGCATTTGTTGCTAAAGAAATAAAATCTGAATTCATGTCCACCCAAAAGACATGTAAATTAAAAATTTATAGGGGCTCAGTAACCACTGCTAATTATTTTCTTATATATTACAGATCCCTATAAGACAAAGGAGTTACAATGGTATATGAGTCCTTCGGGAGATAGGGCGGGATATAAATCCCATCAATAAATAAATAAATATATCTAAACTAACCTTCTTAATATGCTTTTAGTTAACATTTTTATGACCTGCCTCCACTGACTATTAGTATGTTGTAGTTCATACTGGTCAACAATCTGTGCCTGGGTGAGTGAGCGTCTAGACTAGAGCTCCAGAATGGAAATTGGATGGGGAAAAGCAGAAAGTGTTGGTCTGGAGGAATTACAGATTAGATGCGAACTTTCATAAGCATACCGATTTTTCTTTCAAATTGTCAGTCAAACCAGTTGAAGAGGATGAAGAAGTTCCTGAAGCAGAGAGAAATTTGGAAAACCTAAATGAGGAAGAGATTAAAAAGCTACAGTCTGATGAGGTATGATTTATGATTTTGTGTATTACCATATACACAATTACCATATACGGTACCTAAGTATACGGTAATTATTCAAGATTTTAGCTTAGCTTCCAAGGCCTTAGCTTAATGATCTCTTGTACAGTCATCTATATTCATGGGAGATTGTCCTGCCTTTAACCAGATGAAATAGTTTAGACCTCATACTTTCCTTCACTTAATGAAAGATGATCAGAGGATCTCATAAAAAGTAGAAACATTTCCTTTTTTATGAAATAATTAAACTGTAATTTTCTGCTGAGCTAATATTCCTAGAGCAGAATAACAGAATAACTGAATTGGAAGTCTTCTAGTCCAACCCCCTACTCAAGCAGGAGACACTATACCAGGGGTGTCAAACTCAATTTCATTGAGGGCCGCATCAGCATTGCGGTTGCCCTCAGGGGGCCGGGTGGGTATGGCCAGGGTGGGCGTGGCCTACTGGGTGGGCGTGGCTAGAGTGTGTATGGCCTACTGGGTGGGTGTGGCCAGCTCTACATCGTTCGCATCAAGGGTGCCTATGGGGGCCTGGGCAGGAGTGGGACAAATCTGAGGGTCTCTGGCAAAAGGAGGGTCTCTGGGCCAGGGCCAAGGCAGTGGGGGCCATTCCCTCACTGTTTCCAGGATGGCTTCGCGGGCCACATGAAACCACTTCATGGGCTGCATCCGGCCCCCGGGCCTTGTGTTTGACATGTCTGCCCTATACCATTTCAGACAAGTAGCTGCCCAGACTCTTCTTAGAAGTCTCCAGTGATGGAGCACCCACAATTTCTGGTAGCAAGCCGTTCCACTGGTTAATTATTTTCATTGTTAGGAAATTTCTCCTTAGTTCTAGGTTTCCATTCATTGTTTCTTATCTTGCCTTCTGTGCTTTGGAAAATAGGTTGACCCCCTTTTCTTTGTGGCAGCCCCTTAGATATTGGAACACTGCTATCATTTCAACCCTAATCTTTTTGATTACATGTATTGGTATACTTTTTCATATATCATGATTACAGTATTGGTATACGTTGCAGAGATTATTTTATTTTATAAAATAATATTTTATTATTTCAGCTATTCTTACTGAAAAGTTGATGTTATTAATTTTCACAATAATAATAATAATAATAAAGTTGAAGGGACCTTGGAGGTCATCTAGTCCAACCCTCTGCTCAGGCAGGAAACCCTATATCAATTCAGACAAACGGCTGTCCAGTCTCTTCTTAAAAACTTCCGGAGGCAGGTTGTTCCACTGGTTAGTTGTTCTAACTGTCAGGAAGTTTCTCCTTAGTTCTAGGTTGCTTCTCTCCTTGACTAGTTTCCATCCGTTGCTTCTTGTCCTGCCTTCAGGCGCTCTGGAGAATAGCTTGACTCCCTCTTCTTTGTGGTGGCCCGAGATATTGGAACACTGCTATCATGTCCCCCCTCATCCTTTGTATGATTCTTTCTAGAAACGTAACAGAATAGTTCACCGAAATTGCTAAGATTTATCCATTGGTGTCAGCTGTCCTATCATAAAAGATTAGCCCTTCAAATGTGTGGTGTCTTCTCCTGAATTCTGACAGAACATGACTTTGGAATTATTTTAATAATGACAATATAGGCTAAACCTTTTAACTAATAAATAAATGAAATTCCTTGGAAGTATGGAAGACATAATACTGACACAGCCATGGGAAAACCAGCTGGTGAGATCTGAAAAGACATTTAGCTCAGTAGTTTTACCACTCAGCTGCTAAATTCTGCCCTCTCTGGTGTGTCAGTAATACCAATCAACTATTCTTTCCCAATCAGCTAGGAAAGGGCAAGAGAATATCAATCCCCATTAACTCGCTAGAGGCAGAATCATGAATAGGGATAGGCTTATCCCTCTTTTGCATATTCTAGTCCTAATCATGAGGCAGAGGCAGAGGCAGAATCTAGAGTAGGGCTTATCCCTCTTTGCATATTCTAATCCTAATTTTACAAGAACAGCTTTCCCTAACCTGATGACTTTCCAGGTAGGTTGGAACTACAACTCCCAGAAGAGTGAACTAAGGGTGTGTAAATAGATGCAGTTAGTTGGAAATCCAATTCTGAAAGACTCAGATCTGCAGAGCATATAATATTCAAAGAGGAAGGCACCAGTCCCCCTAGGTTGTTCTTATGAATTCTGCTTAGTCCTTTCTGATACTTATTTTGCACATTACTGGAGTTTGCATCACAATTTGCTCTGTAACCCTCAAAATTCTGTTTAGGGAACTGCAGGTCTGGAAGTGACTGCTTATGAAGAAATGTCCAGTCTGGTGAATTACATTCAACCCATCAAATTCGAGAGTTTTGAAATTTCGGCACGTAAGGACGATTTGTTTTGTCCTGTTAAGGAAAATGTTTTTCTATGGTTAAAGCAAGCCTCACATATATTTGCACTGAAAACTATGTATCTATTAACTGTGTAAATGTCATTCTTTGACATTGTTCTATGTGGTTTAGGACCTATATATGGAGGGGCGGGGACCCCTACTTCTAATAGCAATATGATACAGGGTGGTACCAGCCAAGGAAAAGTTATTGCACCACTAGATGAATTGTATGTTTCAGTGATTGTCTAAGTGAGCAGAAGAAAACCCTGCTTCTAAATGGTGCAAAATTAAATACAGCATCTTTCAGCTGTATTCAGCAGCTGAACACAGCATTCATTCAATTGATTGAATACTTATTACTTATGTATAGTTTTTCCAGGTCCAAAATTTTAAAAACCTTCCTGATAGAGCCTAATCTGTGTCTTCATGTGCCTCTCCATGAAGAGTCTAGGACAGGATCTAAATTAATTATCTATAACAGCTTTATAAATTAGTCTGAAAGCCAGCCGAGTTAATCTAAAACTGTATCTAGCCCTCAAGCCGCATTTACCATCCATCTTCTAGAGGATCCTAGGATTACAGCATCTTATGGGCCAGGTGAGGCCACATTCCGAGGCAGAAATTGGAACAAGATTTGGGTTTGTTGATGCACAATAGGTATTTATCATTTATGGTTTCTTCTTCAGAAGCATGTAGCCCAAGGAGCTTTACCTGCTTGTGGACTTACTATGCATCACTGATTCATTGAGAGTTAACAGGAAGAAAACTGTGTATCTGTGTATCTATATTTTCTTCACATTTGCCAAAGCTTGTCAAAAACATTCTCAAATTCAGGCCAAACATTGAATAAGAATTTATGAAACTGATAAAAACCCAATGAAATTGCAGACTTTGTCCCATCCTATGCTTAAAGGATAGATAATAAATAATAATGAAATTGAGAGAAAGAATTGAAAGAAATTATTCCCTATAAAATATATTCAATTGGTGGAAATATTAACGATGGAAAAACTGAGCTGATTCTATGTTCTAGTCAAAAGCTGCAGTAACATATTTTTCCGTATATAAGACGCTATTTTTTTCCTGCAAACACCCTGTTCAAAAATCAGGAGCGTCTTATATAAGTGCAGCATCTTATACACAAAAAAAATAATGGTAACCTCCACAGCCCAGGGCTTGCCTGTGTGGGTTCTTTACATGCTGCTGCCATGCCACCTGGTGCAGATGTCAAGCCTCAGTGGGCTTGCCACTAACGGGAGGGGGCAAGATCATTGGATGGCGGCATACGGAGGCAGCGGATGGGACCAGCAGCATGGATGGCAGCGACAGCCCTTTCCCTCCCTTGTACCTGTATGCTGGCCGGGGACCTTATGGAACGCAGCTGTGAAGCTGTCCTGCTCGATAATAGCGGCCAGCCAAACTTCCAGATTTGCCGGCTCAGCTGTTTGGTGCTCCGCCATGGAGAAACGGTGGGGAGTTTAAAACCTGCCTTCGCTTCTCTTGCCTTGCTGTCATGCCGGTTTGTTTACCAGGGTCGTAAGGCTGCTGCTGTGAACTGACTGTGCATGCTCATCGTGCTGGATGCTGGTTAGGTGGGGGGGCGGCTGGGAGGCATCTATTTAGAGTGCTGGATGGCGGTTGACTTTGTTTGCCATAAGCTTGGAACTCACACACCAGAGTGTCTTATACAAGGGTGCATCTTATACATGGAAAAATACGGTAATTTTTTCTGACCTCCTTCCTGAATTTAGAACAACTGATAGGCTGGATTTTGACTTTCAAAATAATGTTGGTTGGAAATGTTAGGAGTTAAAGTTTAGATATCTTGCGGGTCCCAGCTTTCAAATTAATCTATGGTTTCTATTCTATTTTAAAATATGTTCCTAGACACAATAAAAATGGCTTCATTGCACGTAAGTGGAAGCTTATTGTACAATTATTTCATGATGGTTCTACAGCATGTGACAAATAGAATTTGCGGCAACACAAATGCTATCCTCCCGCCACGAAACACAGTTTAACAGCAACTTTAATTAGGCAGTGACTGATTCCTCCCTTATTATCTGCAGAGGTTATGTTATCTGTTATGTAGTGGGCTTGTGGTGATACACCACGTGCGTTACTGGAGCATCTAATGGCTCTCCAGTATTCCAGACTTGCTGTCTCCTCTCCTGCAATTGGCTAGCCCCAGGCAGCTTGAGTGGGTTCAAACCTATTGGCTGCCGCCTTGGGGCTAGACTATATATTGTGGCTGGTTGCAGCTAAGTTCTAGTACAGTTCCAGCAAGAATAAAAATATGAGTTATCCTGTACTCTGCCTCGTGTCATCATTCCTGCTCCCAAGAGCCCACGACTTAACATTATCTACAAATTTGTTTGTTGCCATAAGTAATCTCCCTGGATACACTTTCATGCTTGAAGGAATCCTATAATGAATTTCCACCTGACCCCCAACTCTTTCTGTGTCTTCTTTTATTTTTTATGTGAAACAACATGTGCAACCAGCATTTTTATTTAGAAATGATAACAAGCATTGGAAATTAAATTGAAGAAGGGATGGATTTGAAAACAAAAGATTATGTTCTATGCTTTCTTCCTTACTTTTCCAGAGAAAAACCACAGTTATGTTGTTTCCTCCTTCACTGAATTAAAGGCTTATGAGTTGTTGACCAGGTCACCCATCCAGTTTGTAGAGTATCCTTTTTAAAGGCATCTCCTTAGTGATTAGTTATGTTTTATATTTGTATATAGGAGCTCGTTCCAATTTATACATATATGCCCAAAGAGAATTTCTCTGTACAAATGAAATTGGGATAATAGTTGCACATTCCATGGTGTTGGAAATAATGTGAAATTGCCTATAGAGTATATTTATTATTGTAACGGAGATTGTTATTAGCTAGCTGTAGTGTTTTAATAATATTATAATATTTAATAATATTAGCTAGTAAGAATTCATTTAAAAGATGTACTCTATTAATCAGTCTACCTAGAGGTTATGATTCTTGCATCAATATCTATTGGGACTGACCCAGAAAAACTCTTGCTACTATTTTATGTGTGCAGAACAATTATAAACAATAGCAAAGATGGTTTATCTCTAATACTCTCCTGTCTTCATTGCCTCTGTCTCCCTTAATCACTCTGTACACAGAATATTTTTTGTTCCCTTTCAGCTGTACAATGATTAATTTCAGCATAATATGAATTAAATCAATAATGAATGGGCAGGAATAGCATTTATCTTATTGTGTACAACTGTTTATCCTATAAAATGAGAATACTTATTGCATTCATTCAAATAATGGTCTCCTATTAAAAGAAATTCAGCTACAACAAAAGGCAGATGAGCCGAATTTATCCCAAAGGGACTCGGATGGATTCATCTAACTATATGCCACAGATGTTCTGGAATGTTGGGTGTCAAATGGTGGCCTTAAACTTTCAGACAAGTGGTAAGTGGCGCACTTCTTTGGGCCTGGGTACATGTGCCGTATTAAGTTTCTGGGTCTAATATTGTTTTGCATAAATGTATTTACAGTATTTATTTAACAAACCTATATAGCTGCTGATCTATTAGAAAGAACTCTGAGTGTTAAACAAAACAGAATATATAAAAAGACTATTTAAAACAATAAGCAGTAAATAATAAAAAGGTAAAGCTTCCCCCGCACATGCGTGCTAGTCATTTCCGACTCTAGGGGCCGGTGCTCATCTCCATTTCAGAGCCGAAGAGCCAGCGTTTGTCCGAGGACGTCTCCGTGGTCATGTGGCCGGCATGACTAGACGCCAAAGGCGCACGGAACGCTGTTACCTTCCCACCGGAGTGGTCCCTATTTTTCTACTTGCATTTTTATGTGCTTTCGAACTGCTAGGTTGGCCAGTAAATAATGCTGAGTCCCAATAAAGCTCGCATCCATCCATTAACCACCCGATACCTAATTGTGTGATAGGTCTGAACTTGTCTATATGATCATGCATCTCTTGACTTTAGCTGTAATAGAAGGAAAGGTACCCAATTCAGTGGAGCTTACTAATTTATTTTGTTTGTCCTGGGATGAAATAATCTTCTCCACCACCTCCTTTCCCAGATGTCCCCATGCAGCAGAACATGGCTCTCTTTGAATTCAATGGGCAAAGTGGCTATCTTCTTAAACATGACTTCATGCGTCGTCCAGACAAGCACTTTGATCCTTTTTCAGTGGATCGTATTGATGTAGTCGTGGCAAGCACTTTGTCAATCACCGTAAGTAAACACTGAGGGATTGATTGGGAGTCTACCGTCCAGAAGTGTGGTGTTAAATATCGAGTGTGTTTACTACCTAGCAAGGTCTCCCTAGCACAGTAATTCTACAGCGACCTGCAGGACAGTCTGATCATAGAAAATTATAGTTGTTATTGTGTTTAAATAGAATGAATTCATTTCATGGAATTAACACTCACTTGGCCAGTTATAGCTAGAGAGAAAGATAAGGACACAAATGGACTAATCTGCAGTTTTAGGCAAAACATCAGTGTATCTTCTCTATTGCAATTGGACATGTACCGGTACCACTTCATGTCCAAATAGAACAAACCAGTTTGAAGGCTTCTGAGTAAGCTAGGGCTACCATATGGCCATGACCAAATCTGGTGTTCTCCAGCAGCTGGAAATATTCCCAAATCAGTCTGTCAGTTCTTTGATTTTCTCATGTTCATGTAGCCCTTGGTGTGAACTTCTAATTCTTTTATAAAAACATAATTCCCTTTCCTAGAAATAGTACCATCATCACATTTTAGGAATGTAACTTGTGTCACTAAGAGTAAAGAAAGCATCTCAGAGAAGAATCCTGGCACTCAGGTAATAGTGCTTGTAAGCCTAATTTCATTCTCAATACACAAATTTGGCACACCTTCTGAATTCATGCTTCTCACTCAAAGAAGACAAGTTGTTTTTGAAGGGAATTATAGTAGTCATGATGATGCTTTATGTTAAGCTTCAATCTACCTGCCTACTAAAATCTAGAAAACTAAAGAAAAGCTAAACCAGAACGTTTCTCAAATGTTGCTTGTAGAACAGTTTTTGATACAAAAAGCATTAAGTCATGCATTTCTATGAACAGCACTTTGCAGTAATATTGTCCCCATAGATAGAAGAATTTGTGAGGTGAAACAATATATAGTATAAGGAATAAAATTTAATGTAAGACCAATAAGTCTTACATAAGCTAATGGGAAATGAACCTGAAGGATTTAGATAGTAACTTAAAACAAAGATGCATGTACATTCAAAGATTGTTACTGAGTTGAAATGCATACATGATACAGAAGCGGGAATTATTCAATATATGATGGTACTTAATAGTAATTATATGAACACAGTGTTAGAAATGAAACAAAAGTGAACTTTTGCCCCAGCTCCATCCACGCTTTTTTGGAATGTAGTTCTCTGCCTGATCACTCAAAGACCAGATTCAGCCTGAGAAAAGTTGTGTGTGCCTCTGGGAAGAAGAAGAAGAAGAAGAAGAAGAAGAAGAAGAAGAAGAAGAAGAAGAAGAAGAAGAAGAAGAAGAAGAAGAAGAAGAAGAAGAAGAAGAAGAAGAAGAAGAAGAAGAAGAAGAAGAAGAAGAAGAAGAAGAAGAAGAAGAAGAAGAAGAAGAAGAAAGGACTAAAGAGCTAATGCTGAAACTTTATGTAATAAATTATTCTGTTGTTCTTGTTCCATGCACAGATCATTTCTGGGCAGTTCCTTTCAGAACGCAGCGTGAAGTCTTATGTAGAGGTAGAGCTGTTTGGCCTGCCAGGAGATCCAAAGCGTAGATACAGAACCAAAGTGACACCAAATGCCAACTCAATCAATCCTATATGGAATGAAGACCCTTTTGTGTTTGAAAAGGTAACAGTCCTTATAATATAATAATGTGTCACTTCCAAGGGTACAGTGCCGGCTGTTTCCAGGTTCTAGGCCAGGGGTCTTCAAACTTGGCCCTATTATGACTTGTGGAATTCAATTCCCAGAATTCCTCAGCCAGACATGCTGGCTGAGGAATTCTGGGAGTTGAAGTCCACAAGTCATGAAAGAGCCAAGTTTGAAGACCCCTGTTCTAGGCATTTAAGACCGGGGAGATTCCTCTATCGTTCTTGATGTAGGAAGCGGTGTAAAAATGGAATAAAATAAACAGGATCAGCAGCACATTTTTAGTATCATCACTTAGTCATGGGGTTGAGGAAAATATTCAGGAGCATATTTCATTGAGTAAGAGCTGTCCTCAAAAATTCCAAGCATTAGAGGTTGTTATAATTTGTAGTTTCTTAAGACATGTTTTATGGGCAGAATGCTTTGCAGATTTCATTTCCTTGTTTCTAGTGACCCTCTCAGGTACTCGTTAATATTTCAATGCTGAAAATGGGAAATTTAAGGGAAAAATGAGTTATATTCAATTCAAAGCTTTTATTTGAAAAAAGAAAAAAAGAAAAGCCCTCCTAAATTATGCCAGATCAAGGGGTACAAATTCTGTGCTTTCTAAAAAAAATTAAACATTTGCAAAAGCTCAAGATCACAAAATATGGAAATATATGTCCCTTTCATTACATTATAACCTTCATTATTCTGCAGATGAATTGCAAAGCATTTATAATGCCTAGTACGAATATAAGAAGTGATGGCCAAATGTGGCTCTTTTAGGCTCGTGCCTCGATATGCATATTTTCCAATGAGACAAACCGAGACAGGAAGATCACTTTATTACAATTTATCAGAATATTCAGACAAAAGGGATTCCTCTCATTCAAAGAGGGAAGCCTGATCTTTAGTTTACAACACCTTTTACAGTTAGCATAACAAAGAAACATCCAAGAGGGAAATTGATTGGACAGGGTAAAAGTAACCTCCCCTTTGCATAGGAAATCAGTTACATGTGGTCAAGCATGTTACACATTTGGATCCCATAATATAACACATGTTCATTAAAATAAGGTCTGGTGTCAGAAGAGGCGTAAATTGTAAGGGAAAGGGTTGTTTAGAGTTCACTAAAAAGATAAACCAGACTCCAATTTGCACTAACAAATTATCTTCAGATAATCTTCAGCCTGTTTATCTCTTTAATTTAGTAATGTTAAAAGTTATTCCCAAATTCCTGTCTGTATTGTATCTGAACAGAGAAAATAATCAGTCTGAAGATTTTTTTTCCAGTTTAGGAATGTTAAAAGCTATCTAACTACGGTAATCCATACAACTATCCTATATTCCAATCTGTAATGAACCAACATTATATTAAAAGAGAGAAAATACATCAAATTAAAATACAAAATAACTGTGTTAGTTAACAAATTACAAAATCCATGTCATTTGTCCCTCAAAGCCAGTATAGAACTATCTTCTGAAAATGAGGAATGCAGAAAGCAGATCAGCAGTGGTTCATATTGTCCACAATGATAGGCAGGTAGGTAGAGAAAGAAAGAGAAAGAGAGAGAAAACCAAGATATAAAGAAGGTTTCAGTACAGTTATTTTATTTATATATTTCTAAGAATATCATATTTCCAACCAGATCAATCTTTGTTTATATCTCTTGGCTACCAGAAAAGTTTAGGTTAAGAGGAGCAAACCGTATAGGGAAACCTCCCTGCATATGGGTGGCTGATCTTGAGGCTGGCAGAATATTTTTTTTAAAAAAGTGATATTACTCTTGAGCTAAGTTGAATCAGGTAGTGAGAAAGCAGCTACCATTAATGAAGAGGAATAGTTGGGGATGTAATGGGGAGAGAGGGAAACAGCTCAGTGACTTGCTTAGAACAAGATATGGCCTTAGTAAGCGATATCAAGGGACGTGGTGGCTCAGTGGGTTAGGACGCTGAGCTTTTTGATCAGAAGGTCAGCAGTTTGGCAGGTCGAATCCCGAGTGCCACGTAACAGAGTGAGCGCCTGCTACTCATCCCAGCTTCTGCCAGCCTAGCAGTTCGAAAGCACATAAAAATGCAAGTAGAAAAATAGGGACCATTACGGTGGGAAGGTAACAGCGTTCCGTGCGCCTTTGGTGTCTAGTCATGCTGGCTACACCACGGAGACGTCTTCGGACAAGCAGTGCTGGCTCTTCGGCTTTGAAATGGAGATGAGCACTGGCCCCTAGAGTCAGAATAGACTAGCATGCATGTGCGGGAGAACCTTTACCTTTACCTTTAAGCGATCATCCACAAGAACATAGAAGCCCTTTTAGTTATGAAAGCACAGAAGATAAGGGGACCTCCAAAGTATACTTTTCCCGACCTTAGGATTTCAAGGCAAAAAATGTTACAAATCGTCAAACAATTTTTTCCTGCCAGATTTTAATGCCAGAGTTGGCTTCTCTCAGAATTGTAGCTTTGGAAGAAGGTGGGAAGTTTATTGGTCACCGCATTATCCCGGTTACTGCTGTGTGCTCGGGTAAGACTTGATCATTTTTCTCACCATTGAACTTGACTGTTTCTCTCTCTCTCTTTTTTTTTAACCACAATCTTGGCTTCCTATGAATCTTGATGTCCTTCATAGAGCCAGAGGTGAAGGCTGGCTTAATAGCCAGCAATTAACCCAAAGCTGTCTTTGTGCATTCTTCAAAAGCGTAAAGTAGTAAAGTAGGATCTCTTTGTGAGAACTAGAAAATCTGAAAACCCTTTATTCATGTCTAATTGATTACAAATAGAAGTAGCTTCGTAGTGCTTTAACCCTACTCAGGGCTAAAAGATCTGAAAGTGAGGATACCGAGAACTATAGGAAGTGGAGTAATGTGTGCCACCAGACTTTTTCCTTAATTTTTTTTCTCCTTATATTTGAAGGAATGCACAAAGAGAGCTCATTCTTTAAGGAAACATATATATATATTGTGAAGAAATGCTGAAGGACTCCTTTCGTTCGCTTGTTATCCAGTTCACCAGAGTTTAAGTATTTCATCATGAGTGACTTTTGTGAACTTCTTTGGTATGAAACTGGTACACAGTTTACAAAAGCAGAAATGATATGATATCGAAGAACCTACAAAGATGCTGTTTTTCTGGGAAGGCTCATTGCATTTCTTACTCTGGCACCCAAATTGCAACCACTATACTGTATATACTGCTCAGAAAAATAAAGGGAACACAAGATAAGACATCCTACTATTAAATACAGTACATTGTGTTGTTTAAGTTTTCCCTTTATTTTTTTGAGCAGTATATTTTCCTACTGGATTCATGCATTTTCTTTTTTAGGTTATCATCATGTTTGCCTTCGTAGTGAGACCAACCGGCCTCTTACAATGCCCTCTCTATTTGTCTATGTGGAGATGAAAGATTATGTTCCTGATTCATGGGCAGGTATGGTATTCTGAAGATGAAAGAGCAGGACACCTATACTTTAGTTGCAGGATTTTAAAAAAGAATAAAAGGTGGCTTCCAGTCTTTATTGCTATTAGTCTTGGTTTGCTTCTAGATGCTATTTTTAAGCAGAGGCCTGGTGTATATTGGCCAATTAAAATTATTTACTACACCTTCTGGATGAAGGATATTGAAAAGATTCTCTTAGTAAAATTGTGAAATAACTTGAGTGAGGCATTGGATGAGGTGTTTTTAGGTAGATATGAGCGTCTTAGGCAGCCTTCAGTAAAGATGATAATATTATAATAACTGTTACCAAAAGATACTAAGTGTAGAAGATGAAGGAATGGCCTTCAAGGGCAGGAGAAAAAACTGCTATAAAGGCAATAATCAGACAAACACAACTTAAATCTGGTCAAAGAAACTAAATTGAGAAAATGTCTCAGATAGGCCCCTTTCTCATTCACACAAAGAAAAAATGAGGGGGGAGGAGGAGAGTATACTCAAGACTTGCAATATTCTGTTACTATAGTTGTTCCAATAAGAATAATTTTAGACCTACATGGCATTGATTTCCTAGTCTGGTCTACTTATAGAGGCACTGCCAATAAGAACAATAAGTCTATATTGCCATATTTGTAGCAACCACAGTGTGCATTTATCTTCTTTTCAGCTATTTATCAGTGTCCCAAGACAAGGATAAGTGACATAATGTCTCCTTCAGATTGATCTTTGCTCCTGGATACACCCATGCAGCTCTCTTGCCCAAAGTGCAGAAGTGATTAGCTATTGCCCTACTCTGAAGATTATTTATTTCCCAATTAAGCTTACAGACCTAATGTTCTTCAGAGGTTTCCTATCCAAACACCAAACAGGCCTGTTCTTATTTGATTTTTTTTAAATTTCTTCGGCTTCTGTTCTTGTTAAATTTCTAATCCCAGACAAGGTCAGCCAAACAGGACAGAGATGGGGAAGGTTAAAACTTCCTTTCCTAGAAGTTAATAGGCTGAACAACGATTGAATGGCTACTCATAGTCACAATCTATAGAGATGGCTATTATTATATTGCAGCACATTTCCCAATCTTAGCTGAAGGAGGGTGTATAAGTCCTTCCAAAGAAAAACTGTAAATGAGGATGTAAGTCACTCAGCATTGTTCTAAAAATACTCACCAATGCAAAGCAAGAAAAATGAGATTTTGTTGCTCTTATAAATGGTATACCTTTGAACTGATTACAGGCCCACTTCAATTTTATCTCAGTGCAGGCAATTTGCAGAAGCTTAACAATCTATTACTGCAAATTGTATGTCTTGAATTTTTTTTACTAGTTGATTCAGAATAACAAAAAGCATATAAGGCAAATATTACTATATGCTTAGTAAAGGAACTAGCAATCAATCAATAAGGGATAATGAGATAGTATTCTACATTTTTTTTTTAAATAGATCTCACCATGGCTTTATCCAATCCAATAAAGTTTTTTAATGCTCATGATAAAAAGATGAAGGATGCAGATGCTAATAATGAGGTGAGTTCTCCAAATAGTGTCTGTGTGTGTGTGTGTGTGTGTGTGTGTGTGTGTGTGTGTATCTTGTGTGTAAAATACCTGCTTTTGTATTACAGCTCAAATCAGGATGCTAGTGATAGAAGTTAAGCCAGCATATTCCATGTCAGAGTCTGACATGCCTCTTAATAGCAACCAAAGAAAAACAAAGAGTAATTATTTTTAAAAAGCTTTTAATAAAATGGGCCAGTGTTGTTTTAGAATCATAAAATTAATACTTCTGAAATACTTCAGTTAGGATCCAGAATGTTATCCATACATTCTAAATGTTACAGAGTTATCCAAAAGACAAGAAACGCCTATGTAATTGGAATAGCAAATCGATTATAGATAGTCCTCACTTAACGACTGTTTGCTTAATGACCAAATTAATAATAGCTTCAGGAAGGGTGGTTTATGACCTGTAAAGTACTTCCAACCATTACAAAACATTGCACCAAGAATAACAATCTGCTTGATTATGATCTGGGTGCTTGGCAACCAGTTCACTTACTTATTTCAGTCATGATCATGTGAATGTCATTGGCAATATTCTCTGCTGGCTTTCCTAGAAGGTCAGTGGGGAGGGCAGCAGGGAAGGTTGTAAGGAGAGAAGATGGACATAAGCTGAAATCCTTCATGGGGTTGGAAGAACAAAGCTGAAACCCTTGAATCCCGAAGATTTCAGCTCTCTTCCTGCAGTTCCATGAAGGGTTTTTTCCTTTTCCTTTGTGAAGGGGAAGGGAATCCCTTTGTCAGATTTTAGGAATGGAGCTGAAATCCTAAAGATTTAGATGAGGGATTCTGGGTGTTGAATTCCACACAGCTTAAAGTTGCTGAGATTGAAAAACACTGTTTTAAGGTCTGCGTTGCACTGGAGGATGAGGAAGGGGATTTAGCAAAGGATTCAAGGAATGTGAGGCAGTGCACTGGAATTTTAAAATAGATGAAAACAAGCTAACAATCTCTTCTATTTGGCCTCTAAAGCATTTTAGTTATTATATTCACAAGGAATCTTAAATGTTAAACCTGATTAATATACCATAGATGCTACCTTCACATAATGTACCGAAAACACCATATTATGCTTTATCGTATGTTGAAACAAACTATATTATGGATTAATACGATGGCTTGGTTTAACCCATGTTAAAACTGAGACTTGCTTTGTACAGCTGTCGATAGCACCCACTTTCAGCCTATTTTACCCTAGCTGCAAACCTAGCTGCTAGATATTTTGAAAAGCGTTAAAGAATTAAATTCTTTCTTCCCTTTTCACATCAGACAGTGTCAGGCCCAGCCCAAGAATGACATAGAACAATCCAGCCAAAGTTCAGTTCTTTATTTGCTGCACACAACAGACAGAATCTGCCAGACTAAATCCTTACTGGCCTAAGAAAATACCCTGGAAGATTCTAGAGAGTGGCCATCCTAACCCTCTTCCTCTTTCTCCTAGCCAGGTGTAGGTTGTGTTGCCTCTTGTCTCCCCCCCCCCTTTTCTTAGAATGTGCTTCCTCCCTTCTGGGAAACTGCTGCTTTACTATTGTCCATCACACCACCTCCCACTCCAAAGGCACCACCCTTCACCTCCAGGAACAAAATAAAAGCCTGGATATATAATTGTGTTTGGGAGCAGCTGAAGTGCTGCTTTTCAGACTTGCTTTTCTCCACTTCTTATTCCGGATTAGACAGTTATTCACAAAAAGAGTGACTGTCTCATCAAATCATCATAAGATTTCACATTTAATTATCAAGGTGCTGTAAATGGAATTTTCTTGAAGCTAAGAATAAGACAGTACTTAAAAGACATATTTTCAACTTGCTTTCTGAGTTATCACAGCTCTGAGTGTTACTGAGCATTTTATTTGGGGGAGTCAATGTGAAAAGTATAGCAATGTGTGCCTATTGAGGAAGTCACAGAATGTCTGGGGCTAAATTGGACAACCAAACGCCCTGAGGTCTTCAGTTTAAAGAAGTCAAGTGAATGGAAAAAGGAAATAATATTTTTTAGGTTGAGAAATTTGGATTCACTGGTAGGACATTCACATGGGCTACCCTGAAGAATGATGATGGAATATCTCCACTTTGTTACGTATTTTAAAAATGCACCTTATGATACTTCATCTTTCTTGCTGCTTTCATGCAGGAACATTAAAGTGCCAAACAAGAGTAAAAAAAAAAGCAAAACCAATATAGGATTGGGTAGGAAGCAGCTAGTTGTTTCCAAGGATCTGTTTTTGCACTGATATCAATTTTATGTTGAACTTTATTTTATAGAAATCCATTTTGGAAAAGAATCTTTCAGTCAACGGGATACCTAACATCATAGGAATTTATTGCACTCCTTCAAATGGCCCTGCAGGTAATGCTATGGAAATGATAGGAGCTGAGAACAGGAGAACACATATAGCTCACATATTGAAAGGAGATGGTATAACTCCAAGTGACAAGAAGTAGGTTCAACCCACATCACTGGGACCAGTTAAACATTCTGACCATAGTCAAAATCTATTTATAAAGGAATAAAGTTTTAGTCCACTGTGATGTTGTTTCCATTCTCCAGGAACCTTGATTACACCAAAAGAAGGGACCATGAAAGAAGCTGCAAAATTAACTACAGGTAAGAAAGCCCTCTCTTTTTAGCAATCTGACACAATGTCATATGTAAACAGATTCTACATGTATACCAATCATTATTACAAAATGTGTGGTGATTCAGCCTATTGATATCAACTGGTGGGCTTTATCACAATACCTTTCAAAAGCCACTCCACACATTTATTCAGGGATGGGACTTCATTGTGGGGGAAAATTGCAATAGGAATTAAGGAAACCCTCTCCTTATTACAGCAAGAGGAGACTTGAAACTTTTCATTTTATCTAGGCCATTTAGGCTTTTTAGAAAATATATGATACAGAAGGTATATGTTCCCAAACTGGTTCTTTAGGACTTCCAGCAGTTTACCCATCAATAAAGAAACTATTTACCTTGTCCTGGTAGTTCTTTTTCTCTCTTTCCTTTTACTTTTCTCAGTATTATTTACTTTTCAGAGAGCTAGGACTTCACATAAGTAGGATGGTTTGAACCTTGTCATTTGTGACACAAGTGAATCTAAATATCTTTTCCAAGGCTTCCATTGCTACTCCACTCCAAAGGCTAATCTGTGGCATATTTCTCGACTGCTGGTCCTTTTAACTGATATTCACTCTTGAAAGGCAACAGCTACTTTGTAGCAACCTAAGGAGCAGCTGTCCGGAGCACATGTGGACAATCTCCTATCCTCTCCTTATCCAGACAGGTTTCAAGGAACCCGGCTACTCCCTGGTTTCTTGGTCTTTGCTGTAGTCATTAGCTGTTTTCAGTTTGCCATACCTCCCCTGGAAGTAGAGGTAAAAGCTACATTTTAAAAAAGAAGAAGATACATTATCCTTATCCACCAAGTTGTTTCCTTCATACTGTACAATAGAGGATGTCCTGTTTTCCATCTCTATTCTGTTGCCATTATGAACATAAAACAATTAAGGCTGGAATAACCAAAGGTCACTCTCTTGGGGACCGCTCATGCTAATTACTCACTGTAATGTTTTTGTTTTCTGAAAAATTCTCTGGCCTTTTCGGAGGGGTGGTGGTGTAAATTCTTGTCTATTCACGCCTCTTTGTTTTACCTCCTTTTTTGTCATGTTTTGCCCATTATCTCTTCTTGTTGTTTGCTGGTCTTTAATAAATAAACATCAAGCGATATTTTTAGTTGCTGTATTGGCATATGTGCTCGCCCTGATATGCATATTGAGTATGCTGGGTGCAAACTGGAAATTATGGTAATTTTCCAGGAACAGAGAAGTTTCACTTCTACTTAGAGTACATGTTGTCAATGAAGTTGTCAATGCTTATGCTACCTGGGGATTATGGAAGTAGGTGCCCCACTACATTGTGGAAAGGACCCAGCTGGGACAAATTTCTCTTGCATGATTATTGTTTTAAGAAATTTTGAAAAGTTCACTCCAAGTGAGATAAAAATCCAGAAAAAAAGTGAAGCAGAAGACTAGCATTAGCACTTTACAGAACTCTCAAGGTGATTTACAATATAGAAGCATTATTTGCATATTGCCTTGAACTATCTGGTCCTCATTTTACCAGCCTTGGAAGGATGGAAGGCTGTGTCAACCTGGAGCCCTGACAGGATCGAACTCCAGCTGAGGGCAGAGTTTGCCTGCAATATTGCACTTTAACCACTGCTCCACCAGAATTAGTAATTTATTCAGAATAATGGCTAGAATTCAAAATGAAGTCACAGAACCCCATTTATAAGTAGAGGAAGGGGTATCACTAAGCCAGCTTCCCACTAAGCCAGCTCCATGTCCAGCTGGAAAACCCCACTGAATGGACCAATCATTGAGCAGAGTATTGGGGATCCCAATCAATATTATGAACAGTACTCATCGGTGGCTTTCAAATTTTTACATATTAACTCTAGAGCAGGGGTCCCCCAACCCCTGAGCCATTAGGAACTGGGCCACACAAGCAGCAGGTGAGTGAGCAAAGCTTCATTTGCACACGTGTGGGATCTAGGTTGCACTTGAAACCAATCCCCACCCCTGGTCTGTAGAAGACTGTTTTTCTTCCAAATCTGGTCTTTGGTGCCAGAAAGGTGGGGACCACTGCTCTAAAGCATTCTTTAGTGGGATCTGTATTGATTTTTTTTCTTACGTTTGAGGTGCTTAGAAGGCAAAATATATTCAAGCAACACAAGATTAATCTTGAGAGAAAATGAGCATAGTAAATTAGTTGTGGAAAAGGATCCTTCGGGAAAGTGGCAACCTAGCATCTTATTTCAACTGATGGATGTCTTTTTCATTCTGTGTTTCAGAGCCACAGACAGCCAGCATTGAAGAGATACAGCAGATGAAAAATTTTAGGAAAGTCTTGAAAAAGCAAGAAAAGGAGCTGAAGGAGCTGGAGCGGAAGATGACAAAGCGCAAGGAAGAACTACTACAGAAATACACCACTTTTTTCACTGAGGTGGTTAGCCAGCTTGGCAGAAAAGAAATGCCATGCCCACCAAGAACACCACGAAGAAAAAGGTAGACTTTAATTCAGAAATAGGAAAACAAAGAGTTTCTTATTTGCAGTCAGATTAAAACTGTGTTTTGATACATTACAATCTTGCCTTTCTGCCATCTTGGCGACACATCATGGGGCTCCCTGGTGGTTCCCCATCCAGACCTTAGACCAGCTTGGCTCTGCTTAACCTATTAGCATGCTAAATGGATTGTAACTAACTGATAATGGTAAGCTAAAGCAGAGAGCATGCCACTTACCTGTGTTTTCACTGTACCTGCCCCTGGGTATATGCTGAGCCAAGCAAGAGAGCCAGAGGAATAAAATTCAATCACCGGGCTTGTGATTGCCTGAAACAGAATTCTCTAGGCATATTTTTCTTCCTATTTCCCCATGTTCCACCTTCCTGGCCTGTAGTTCTTCCAACAATACAGTCCAGAATTTCTTGCTAGTGTTGTAAAACTGGATCAGCTCCATCTGCTTTTATCCTATCCGCAGCCTATATAATAAATAGAGTACAGTCTAGGCAGTGTTTGCCATTTCAGCAACTTTAAGATCTCAAAGTTGCTGAGATTGAGAAACTGAGCTAGGGAAAGGAAAACCATTGCTTCCCCTCAGAAAAACAGATGAGAGTGTTTCACTGTACATACATGCAATTCCTATGTCCCCTAACTCCACGATAATTAAGTTTTTACTTTTCCAATATTTGGTGGGGAGGGTATATCCGAATGGCTACTTAAAAGACAAATGAATGTCTGCATTGCCAAAAGTAGGTACTTTCTCATGTTTAAATAGCAGTTCTGGTGCATTTCCTGAAGTATAATATTCATGTCATAAACATTCAGTATATGAAAGGACACTATCCAACCAATATGGATGTTATGTTTTTTCTAGTGCAGAGATTTGGTAGAAATTGACATATGCAGTTATATGTGTTAATACAGTGGTAATGTATTACTCTTAGTGCTGGAAAAGGGTGTGGGAAGCAGCCCTTTAACCAAACTGGTTTGTTCCCAGTGCTATTCAAACGTGCCAAACAAGAGTGCTATGAAATAGTAGAACAGGCATTACACAGTTCCAAACACCAGAGAGAATTAAAAGAAAATATATATAATCTTTACTTTCTGAAGTGGCAAGCTCAGAGCAAGAAATTCCAGATTTCTCTGACATAAAAATAAGAGTTTGAACTCCACCCAAGCTGCTGAATTGCAGTTGTTTTGTCCTTTTGTCAAATCGTGACTGTCTATTGAGGAAGCAGATCAAAAAAACTGTGGAGTCTTACTAATGATTCTTTCATTTACTGATCTGATCATGGAGTAGATATCATGGCAATATCCCAGTTGAAAAGGGGAGTACAGTCAGGGACTGGCCACTTCTGCCTTAAGACTGAGAATTGTTGCTGTCTCTAAAGTTGCAGGATCATTTTGGATGAAAGCAGCACAAAGGGAAATGTTGCAGAGTTGACTGAGAATGCAGATAATAAAAGGATAGAGCTAAAAGAGAAGTTGGAGGAAGAACTACTCCACCTGGGAGAAGAACAGTATGATGCAATCTGGAAGAAGAAAGACCAGCATGCCACAGAGGTATAGTAACCATATTGTTATTAGCATTCCTTTATTTAATTACTTATTACCTTTTTTATACATATTTTATTAATTTTCTAATTTTTCAATCATGAGTACTTAATAAACAACATGTTGTCTGGGTTCATTGATAATTCAGTGGTACATATTAACTTTCTCAGTCTAGTTCCAATACTACACCTTCCAGTGGTTCCTTGATCCTCTCTTCTTCCAGTGGTATGCATTTTTCCACACTGGGCAAATACAATTCTTGTTACTGTTAATACATATACAACTAAATATAGACATTTTCTTCACATTTTTCTGGTATTATACATAAGGAGCCTTGGTGGAGCAGTGGGCTAATGCCTCCTTAAGTAACACCAGCTGCCTGCAATTAGTGCAGGTTCGCATCCCACCAGGCTCAAGGTTGACTCAGCTTTCCATCCTTCCGAGGTAGGTAAAATGAGGACCCAGATTGTTGGGGGCAATTAAGCTGACTTTGTAATAATGCCGCTTGGGGTGTGTGTGTGTGTGTGTGAAAGCCCTAATAAGCAGGCATATACATAGAATGAAGGCTACTGCTAAGCTTGTAAGCCGCCCTGAGTCTTCGGAGAAGGGCGGGATATAAATGGAATTAAAATAAAAAATAATAATATCAATAGTGTCAGTTTATAATATCTTTTCTAGCCAGAAAATATCTCAATTGCACTTTCACTTAAAATCCATTTGTTCAATCAATATCCTGTTTTTCCTGCTTTTTAAAAAAAATTTATTTCCTATCAATGTTCAAAATATCTCTATTGCTTATAATTTTCTCATAATAAATTATATTTGGGTAACCAAAAGCTTCCCTTATTCCAATCCTTTTAGAATTTTCATATTTCCCATCTCATAACAAAGTATAATATTCTAGTTACAAATCCTATCCTTCTAATTATAATAATACTTTTATTTCTAACAGTTATCTATTTTCTTAACCATATTCAGACATCTGTTTAATAGTATAATATCCCATCTAATAGGTCGAAACCTCTATTTTCTTCAGTCTTACTCTAGCTTTCTTTCTTTGTCAAATAACTTTCCAAGTCAGTGCATTTGAATGATCAAGTAATTCTTCCTCTGTTTGTGTATATATTGTATATATCTGTATTAATTCCAAATTGATCTTGTAGTTTTCTCTATTTTCCCCCAAAGCAATTAATTCGCTGCTTTGCTTTTCCTGAGGGAGTGGGGCAAAAACTTCCCTTCCTTCTTTCATCGGGGAAGATTCTTTGCTTTGGGCATTCTTTTTTCCAGGAGAGTAGTATTAAGGTCATAAAAAGAGGATAAAGTCTCACCCAGTTCCATCCACATTGCTCAAAAATTGCTAGTTAGTACTTATCTTCAGTTGTCAGCAGCTTCTGACCACCCACATGAATGTAGACAGTCTTTCCCCTGCCGGTTTGGAGGGTGACTTTCGACTCTTTTTAGGGTCCCCAGCGGGGCGAAATTGAACATGGAAGATGGAGCCCCATCTTGCTGCATTTGTAATACCGCAACACATAACCAGAAGCCATTTTACTTATTACTAAAGAACCTGAACCATTTCATTAAGACTGCATTATATATATGCTAAGCTTGTCAGGTGGCTTTAATCCCAACATCAAAAGTGCTATCTGAATTTGCATTGTTGTTTTGGGGGGAAAGCTTATACCGTATGTACATATGGCTTCCTTATATTACCAAAATGATATTTCATCGTATTTCTGGGCAATTCTCAAGAAAATTCCTTGGCAATTTTCAAGAAAATTTATCATTTAAGAGTGATACTACTGTATAATACAAACACAGCTTTGGAAACATCTGAAGCCATTGGATAAATCACTTGCTGTGTGATTCCCTTCCAAGGCAGGGAAGTTGCTCTTTCTTCTTTCTTATGTTTTCCTTATTCGGTTTTCCCATTATGGTTCTCCTAGGCCCATAGCAAACTTGCTTCAAATGATTGGAATGATGTGGGAAGTGATAGAAAACATTTCAAGGAGGATCAATGCCTCTGTATGAGCCTCTATTGAATCTGAATCCCTTCTGCGGAAAGGATCCTCCTAGTTCCAACTCAGGATCATGTCTATGGAGATTGTCAGTCATACAGGTCATGATGGCTGCCACAATGTAAAAAAGATGTTAAGACTCTAGAAAAAGTGCAGAGAAGAGCAACAGAGATGATCAGGGGACTGGAGGCTAAAACATATAATAATAATAATAATAATAATAATAATAATAATAATAATAATAATAATAATAATAATAATAATAATAATAATAATAATAATAATAATAATAATAATAATAATTTTATTTGTATACCGCCCTTCTCCCGAAGGACTCAGGGCGGTGAACAGGGCAAACATATAAAAATACAAAAAATACAAAAGTTAAAAAAGAATTAAACATATGCCCAAGATAAAAAACAGTAAATACATATATTAAAATGACAATAAAAACCCAACCCATCCCCCATCAGGCCAAGCCGGCTTGTTCAAATAAATGCGTCTTCAGATCGCGCCAGAAGGAGCGAAGGTCGGGCGCCATCCGGAGCTCCACCGGCAACCGATTCCATAAGTCCGGGGTGCCCACAGAGAAGGACCTCCCCCTGGGGGCCACCAAATGACATTCTCTGATCAGTGGCACCCTGAGGAGGCCCTCTCTGTGGGAGCACACAGGGCGGAGGGAAGTTGATGCCGGCAGCAGGTGCTCCCTAAGGTACTCCGGACCCATGCCATGTAGGGCCTTGAACACCATTACCAGTACCTTGAATCTCACCCGGAAGACAACTGGCAGCCAATGCAGCTCACAGAGCAGAGGTGTAACATGGGAGTATCGGGAGACTCCCAACACAACTCTCGTGGCTGCATTCTGTACCAGTTGGAGCCTCCGAGTGGTCCTCAAGGGCAGCCCCATGTAGAGAGCGTTGCAGTAGTCCAGACGAGAGGTCACGAGCGCATGAGTGACCGTACATAAGGCATCCCGGTCTATATAGGGCCGCAACTGGCGGACCAGGCGAAACTGGGCAAAGGCCCCCCTAGTCACGGCCACCATGTGATCTTCCAAAGTAAGCCATGAATCTAGGAGGACTCCCAAGTTGCGAGCCCTATCTACGGGGGGTAATAACTCACCCCCCATAGAAAGAGATGGAATATTCTGAATATCCCGGGATGCCGGGATGCACAGCCACTCAGTCTTGTCGGGGTTGAGTTGAAGTCTGTTCCTCCCCATCCAGACCCGAACCGCTTCCAGGCAACGGGACATCACGTCGAGGGCATCACTGGGGTGGTTTGGGGTCGAAATAAAAAGCTGGGTATCATCAGCATACTGATGATACCAAACTCCGAAACCACGAATGATCTCACCCAGCGGTTTCATATAGATGTTGAACAGGAGAGGCGAGAGGACCGACCCCTGAGGAACTCCACAAACGAGAGACCTCGAGGTCGACCTCTGCCCCCCTGCCAACACCGACTGCGAACGTCCCAGGAGATAGGAGGAGAACCACTGCAAGACTGTGCCTCCCACTCCCAATCCCCTGAGACGCCGCAGCAGGATACCATGGTCGATGGTATCGAACGCCGCTGAGAGGTCTAATAGGACTAGGACAGAGGAATGTCCCCTGTCCCGAGCCCTCCAGAGATCATTCACCAGAGCGACCAATGCCGTCTCCGTGTTGTACCCGGGCCTGAAACCCGATTGGTACGGGTCTAGATAATCCGCTTCATCCAGGACCAGAGGAAGCTGATGCGCCACCACACTCTCAACAACCTTCGCAAGAAAGCGAAGGTTGGAGACCGGACGAAAGTTATTTAACACAGCTGAGTCCAAGGCATGCTTCTTGAGGAGAGGTCTCACCACCGCCTCCTTCAAGATGGCGGGGAAACTACCCTCACTCAAAGAGGCAGATATAACCGCCTGGAACCAGCCTCGTGTCCCCTCCCGAGCCGCATAAACCAGCCAGGAAGGGCACGGGTCCAATAAACATGTGGTGGAGCTCAGCCTCCCCATAATCCTGTCCACTTCCTCCAGAGTCACAGAATCAAACTCCTCCCAGGTAATATCGACAAGACCGCCCACGTCCTGATCGTCATATAAAGAATAGTTGCTGGAATTGTGTATGTCTAGTTTAATGAAGAGAAGGACGAGGGGTGACATGATAGCAGTGTTCCAATATCTCAGGGGCTGCCACAAAGAAGAGGGAGTCAAGCTATTCTCCAAAAGCACCTGAAGGTAGGACAAGAAGCAATGGGTAGAAACTAATCAAAGAAAGAAGTAACCTAGTACTAATTAATCAGTGGAACAACCTGCCTACGGAAGTTGTGGGTTTCCAACACTGCACATTTTTAAGAAAAGATTGGACAACCGTTTGTCTGAAATGTTATAGGCAGTGACGTGAACAACTGGTTCTCTGTGTGGATGCCGCTTCCGGAAGTCCATTCTGGGCCTGGGCAACAAAAAATTAGCTACCAGTTCTGCTGAACTGGGCCGAACTGGCTGAATCCCACCACTGAGTATAGGGTTTCCTGCCTGAGCAGGGTGTTGGACTAGAAAACCTCCAAGATCCCTTCCAACTCTGTTATTCTGTTATGATTGTCCAAAAGGTGCTTTTTCCAAAGGCAATTGGACTCTAATTTCCTTGAATATGTCTCATTTCTCAACTAGATCTGAAGAAGCTTCTTGGATGAGAAGTGAAACATCTTCAAGTAAAAACAAGAAAAGTCCAGTTGCCTTTTGAAAAAGCACCTTTGGGACAACTTAGGATAATGTTCAAACAAACAAACAAAATATTTTCCTTGTGCTCTGTTTAAACAGAAAGTTGCTAAAATGTTACAGCTTGCAAGAGAGAAGCAAGCAACCGAGCTGAAGGCACTAAAGGAGACTTGGGAAAGGTAATTATAAAATTAATGTTCGTGTATGCAGAACTTTTCAATTCATTGTTGTAGCTTTTCTTCTCTCAGCCTCTCTGTGCTTTATAACCTTGAAACCTTCTGTGACCTGAGTAGAAAAGAAGCGAGCATTTAATATTAATCACAATGCTCTGTTGTTAAATTTGTAAACTCGAGTTGATTATCTTCCTCTACAGCGTCACTAAAGAAATGAAAAAGAAATTGGAGGTGAAGAGACTGGACAAAATCCAAGCCGTTCCTAAGAATGCTGATAAGAGTGTTCAGGAAAGGTATTTTTGACCTCACACCCAAGTGTAGCTCATTTCTATTGGATTTTGATTTTTAATGAAAAAGAACGTTTTAAAATAATGCATACAGTAGGTTGCTGTACTATGTACTGTATTGAATTAATGTTTTAAGCTAATTTTAATATGCCCTTGTCCACTTTCTGCAGCAAGACTTCCAGCATATGAAGCTGGAAAATCAAGCATGACTCTTCACAAAACCAAGCATGATTCTCCACGTGAAAAATGGTTTGCACGCTCCTGATTTGGAGCCAATGCCTGTTTGGCAGATCTTTTGAGTGTGACAAAGAAGCCATTCTCCTCACGTGAGAACTTAAAACTTAAGAAACGCAGGGAGGTTTAGTCATAACATAGTTAACACGACCTGTCTCATTCTGCAAGCTGCAAGATGATTGGAAGCATTTATTTCTAGTTTTGGTTAATTGCAATTTATTGTGCATGACAAGTAACAGGGATGTCTGCAGGTATGAGGGGCTGTACATGTAAAAACAATCAAGATTTTAGTCAAGCCTTCACATCTCCTCTCCACCCTACTTATGAATGAAGATGGCTTCCATGTTTCATTAGTCCTAGTTGAGTATGATTTTAACGTAAGCAACCTTGATAACCTATGACAAAGTTGGATCATTTGATGAGATGGAGGAGAGGAGATGAGAAGGAATGCAAGCCCAAAGCTTCTTACAGTAACTATACCAGGCAGATTCAAAATATCTTCTTTCTTTACCTTACTTTCTTAATTTCTTTACCTTAACTTCTTCACTTCAGTCAGTCTGATTAATTAACCAGTATTTTAGTCTGAGGGCTTTATTTTGACATGTCCTCAGAAAATAATAAGTAGCCCATCTTATGGATGAATATGCAGTCTGTAAGGCTCAAGTGATTAGTATAATTTAGGTTGTTGTTGTTAGTTGCAAAGTCTTGTCCGACCCATCGTGACCCCATGGACAACGTTCCTCCAGGCCTTCCTGTCCCCTACCATCTTCTGGAGTCCATTTAAGCTCACGCCTACTGCTTCAGTGACTCCATCCAGCCACCTCATTCTCTGTCATCCCCTTCTTCTCTTGCCCTCAACCTTTCCCAGAATTAGGCTCTTCTCCAGTGAGTCCGTCCTTCTCATTAGGTGGCCAAAGTATTTGAGTTTCAACTTCAGGATCTGGCCTTCTAAAGAGCAGTCAGGGTTGATCTTCTCTAGGACTGACCAGTTTGATCACCTTGCAGTCCATGGGACTCGCAGGAATCTTCTCCAGTACCATAATTCAAAGGCCTCAATTCTTTGGCGCTCAGCCTTTCTTATGATCCAACTTTCACAGCCATACACTGCAACTGGGAAGACCATAGCCTTGACTATACAAACTTTTGTTGGCAGGGTGATGTCTCTGCTTTTTAGTGTGCTGTCTAGATTTGCCATGGCTTTCCTCCCCAGGAGCAAGCGTCTTTTAATTTCTTGGCTGCAGTCCTCATCTGCGGTGATCTTGGAGCCCAGGAAAATAAACTCTGTCACTACCTCCATTTCTTCCCCATCTATTTGCCAGGAATTGAGAAGGCCAGATGCCATGATCTTGGTTTTCTTAATGTTAAGTTTCAAATAATTTAAGTAGCCCTAGATTAAAGTTTATAGGATGCTTCTCTCTAATACAGTTTCTTTTGCAGACAAAATTAATTCTTCTATACCAAAATTCTTTCTGCTTTTAAGTGATTACGTATGGCATGAAAACATTTTATCTAGATGATGCCTTAACCACAATCTAGGCTGCAAATTTTAACTAATACATAAGATGTGGTTTGTTTTTCCTAAAGGTTAAAAAGAGAAATCAATAATTCACATATTCATGAAGTTGTAAAAGCAGTCAAGCAGGTAAGTGTCTTTCTGGATTCTTTCTGTAGCATCTAAAAGAACAACTATTAGGTGTGCCCTGTTGACTTGTGCAAATGCTGTGCCCAGTGATTTACAAATGCTTCCTTCTTCCAAGAAAGACACTTGATTCTAATCCAGATATAGGGACTCAAACAAATGGGGCTGCCTCAGCTTTACACAGACCGCCTAGAAGAAGGAAAGAACTTGCGTTCTGACCTCGTTTAGTAGATCATATATATTTCACTTCTCTCTTTTGAAATATTTCCATAGCTACATTCCCACTGCAGTATTTTGTATGGTGCCTGGAATAGCTTCCAACCATACGTTACAGTGGCCTTAGTACCCATTTCATCTTTTGTCTGTGATTTGTGTGGGCATTAAAACATACTGAAATTTTCAAATTTTAGACTTTTATCCATCTGGGGTCCTGGGTGACGTATAATGGGGACAAGTGTAATTGTTCATTATAAACAGAATAAACAAATTGGAAGTAGATTAAAGTCATAACATGAAGAAACAACAAAAAAGAATAAATAAGTACATTTATTTTAATTAAACCTATTTCCATCTGAACAATGTAACTAAATGCTAAGGCCATTAAGGTCATGTAGAAATATCACAAATAAATAAATAAATAAATAAATAAACTTTCATAGGGCAGAATTTTAATTCACTGATGTTATTTTCACAACTTAATCTAATTCATAGAGTTATTTGAGACCCCTGAGTGAATAATTCCACAGGAGTAATTATGTAAGGAAAGTCATTATGATTTTCAAATTGGAACAGAAGCAGTTGACCGTTTGCCCCTCCCCTTTGCTTAGTTGGGCCATCATAGAATGTTTCTCACCACCTTAAGACGTTCCAAATGATCACCTGTGCATGAGACAAACTGATGTCAGGTCAGCTGTCTAGGGTGACTACTCATAATGTCCTATACAAGGAAGAATAAAATTGGAATCAAAGTGTCATGAAACTAAGAAACAAGACACTGAAGCATTCCTCCTTATCGCCTATGACTCGGCGTCTAAATCTCAGAAGTTGTTGGCTTCAACACTGATGTATAGCAAAGCATTCTAGTACAGGTAGTCCTTGACTTACAACAGTTGCTTAGTAACCATTCGAAGTTACAATGGCACTGAAAAAGTGACTTTTGACCATTTTTTACACTTATGACCATTCCAGCATCTCCATGGCCATGTGATTTACATTTGGATGCTTGACAATTGATTCATATTTATGATGGTTACAATGCCCCAGGATCACGTGATCACCCTTTGTGACCTTCTGACAAGCAAAGTCAATGGGGAAGCCAGATTCACTTAACAACCATGTTAAAAATTTAACAACTGAAGTGGTGATTCACTTAACAAACTTGGCAAGGAAGGTCGTAAAAAGGGGCAAAACTCACTTAACAAATTTCTCACTTATGAACATAAATTTTGGGCTCAAATGTGGTCATAAGTTGAGGACTGCCTGTAATATTTCATAGCAAAAAAAGCAGCTGTCATTTGCCTGATATTTATAAAAATCATACTTGGATATGGGACTATAAGAGGATGAGGAGGAACTGGAAGCTAAAATACCCTGCACACTTCATCACTGGTATTGTTTTATCTACAGAATGATACTGCATTGAAATGTTGCATTTATATAATGGCATGGGAGGTTATTCCTTCTAACATAAATGTGTCTCTTGCTTCAAGATGAATGAGAAACAGTCAAAGCATCAACAGGTCTTAGAAGCAAAGCAGTCAACCTGCCTTGGAAAAATCAAGGAAAAAGAAAGCCAGGTATTGCGTGACTAATTTACAAAAAAAAGAAAGTTATTTCAGGAGGTCTAGAATGAGTGCAAAGGCTTCACAAATATTGCCCTTCAGAAGTACTGGAATTGCAACTTCCAGCACAGCTCAATTAGCATGGCCAAAGCTGACATCTCAACACAAATGGAAGATTGGGGAAGGCTGAGGCAGCCTATTCCCTGCCCTCCAGTCCTCTACTTATTAAGCAGCATCTATGCCATAGAGATTGCATTCACCTATTTAAGATTCATTCATGAAATCCTATTTGTTCTGAGCCTTTATAAGATAGCAAGAATAAACAAATTGTTTAGGCTTACTTGAATAAGGTTTTTTTTCTTTTTCTTCTTTTAATCGGAAGGCAGTTTTATTTGGGACTGCTGTACAGCGCATGAGGAAAAGAGGTTGAACCTTTCATTCCCTCCATGTTAACAAGGTGGCGTTCCCCATAGGCCCCAGTGGGAATTATCTTCTCCCCCACACCTATAATTACAGCAGAGGAATGGAAAAAGTAATTTACCACAGGGATCTTGTCCTTGGAGAAGAGTATTTTTTTTTAAAGTTGGCATTGCTAAAAGACTCATAGCTGAATTTGTAAACATGCAGCAAACAGGTTTCTCCACTGTGAGCTTTTCCTGTCTCTTTCTGCAGCTCCAGCAGGAAGCATTTGCGGAGTATGAAAAGAAGATGAAAACTATCAGTGCAGAAGTGCAGGATTTAGTGAAGAACTGCATGAAAGTCTGTTATCCTTTGGAAGGTGACACAGCAAAGAGAGAGGCCCCTGGAGCTGCCGATGAGGGAGATCAAGGGCCATGTGGGAACCTGGTGACCCCTGAGACTCTAAGTTATGCAACTGAGGTGGTGAAGGAGGATGCCATCATGGATGAAGAATCCACTGTTGTCCAGGAAAGCAGATTGTAAGACTCAGAGGAAGTCTTATTTTAAAGCTCTTATATTTTAAAAATAAATCTCATTTTGTTTCAGAGGTCCATAGAACATAATGGAATATCGGTTACTGTTACCCAACATTTTTGAATAGTAAGACATTTTGATCTGACAGACTTACATCAGAGGTTTTCATTCTGTTTGGATTTACCACTAAAATCCAACACCAACAGATATTGCCTACTACTATCACAACATAGAATGAGCCGTATTGGGTGGGTTTGAACAACAGCCAGCTAGTTAAGCTTCTGAACTCTCCATCTGGTCAAACTAATCTTGCTCTGAAGCAGTTTCAAGTCCAAGCAAGAAATAATTGGCTCAGTTGTTAAATGGAAAATGTTGAAGGGGGAGGGGGAATCAAAAGGACAAGGCATTGATTATGGAGTGGAAGACCCCACATATAGAGATGCCCACAGTGATGTTTTGGCAGTTATAACCCTTCCCTTCAGAAGATTTTCCTACAGTACTATGTAGTGCTGATAACACCCAGCTTATCCTATTGATCAAATTCTCCACATAATAAAGAGGGATCACTTCCAAAGTTGCACACATTTTAGCTGATTGCAGAAAACAGCTATGTAGTCAGTTCTTTATGGCATTCAATAGACAACTGAAGCACCTTAATAGTCCTAGCACACTGGAGGTCAACCACAATGCAGAGGAAATGTGTACTGTTTCCACGTATCTAAATTAAGCTTGATTGAAAAAGAAGATTTCTTCCCTGATCCGAGAAGACTCTTTTCCAGGTTTGACTGTTTTCTTAAACCACTTTTCTTGTGGGATATTAGCTGACTCAATATCCTATAAGGCAGGGATCTTCAAACTTGGCCCTTTTATGACTTGTGGACTGCAACTCCCAGAATTCCTCAGCCAGACAGTCAGCAGAAATGTTCTCTTAATCTGAACAAATACAGCCAATTAACCTAAGTTGCTCTTCTTTACCCCATCTATATACACAAATTGCCTGACAGGTATCCTTTATCATAAAGTCTTTGTGACAAAATGCAGCAGCTGAACATTGTTTGCCATCCAATTATGTAATCACCCAGAAACATATTCTCTCTGGCACTCTTATAAACCAATTGGGAGAGATGGGTTTTACCTTTTCACAGAGCACTTTTCATTAGGGACAGTCAGGAGCTTACAGGCTGAGCTGGTTGCAGGAGAAGAGGTGGCTGACAAACCAGGTTAGACACAGCAATTTTTAGCTGCTGTCAGTTTGTTTATCCCTGAATAGATCCAAGACCAGTGACATATTCCAGGATGAGCCAGAGAAGACTGCTGTTCTAGAACCGCATCTACATGGAAGGAAGTGTGTAGTGGGGTGCCCCAGGGCTCTGTTCTGGGCCCAGCGCTCTTCAACATCTTCACCAACGATTTGGACGAGGGGATAGTTGGGGAACTCATCAAATTTGCAGACGACACCAAGCTGGCAGGAATAGCCAATACTCCAGAATATAGGCTTAAAATACAGGAGGATCTGGACAGACTCGAACACTGGGCACTATCTAACAAAATGAAATTCAATGGCAAAAAAAGTAAGGGTCTACATTTAGGCAGGAAAAATCAAATGCACAGGTATAGTATAGGTGGTACCTTGCTCAATAGTAGTAACTGTGAGAGGGATCTCGGAGTCCTGGTGGACAATCACTTCAATATGAGCCAGCAGTGTGCTGCAGCTGCCAAAAAAGCCAACACACTGCTAGGCCGCATTAACAGAGAGATAGAATCAAGATCACGTAAAGTACTAATACCACTTTACAATGCCTTGGTAAGGCCACACCTGGAATACTGCATCCAGTTTTGGTCACCACGATGTAAAAAAGATGTTGAGACTCTAGAAAGGGTACAGAGAAGATCAACCAAGATGATTAGGGGGCTGGAGGCTAAAACATATAAGGAACGGTTGCTGGAATTGGGTATGTGTAGTTTAATGAAGAGAAGGGTGAGGGGTGACATGATAGCAGTGTTCCAATATCTCAGGGGCTGCCACAAAGAAGAGGGAGTCAAGCTATTCTCCAAAGCACCTGAAAGCAGGACAAGAAGCAATGGATGGAAACTAGTCAAGGAGAGAAGCAACCTAGAACTAAGGAGAAACTTCCTGACAGTTAGAACAATTAACCAGTGGAACAACCTGCCTCCAGAAGCGGTGAATGCTCCAACACTGGAAGTTTTTAAGAGGAGACTGGACAGCCATTTGTCTGAAATGGTATAGGATTTCCTGCCTGAGCAGGGGGTTGGACTAGATGACCTCCAAGGTCATTTCCAACATCATCATCATCATCATCATCATTATTATTATTATTATTATTATTATTATTATTATTATTATTATTATTATTATTATTGTTGTTGTTGTTGTTGTTATTATTATTATTATTATTATTATTATTATTATTATTATTATTATTATTATTATTATTATTATTATTATTATTGTGGTCCAATGGATCACTACAGATATTATGACAAGATGTTCATCAATAGGCTGTCTTGGCTTTTTTCTGGCTGGTCTTAATTGTATGTCCAGTTTGGGGGGGGGAATCAAACACTGAGATTTTTTAGAGGCAGTTTTTAGTCCTATCTTGCTTCTTTCAAGCTATGTAAGCAGGCCAGTCAGCTGTCTTTTTCTAATGCAGATCTGTGGCCAGTGAAGGAACTATCTCAGCATTGCTGTCCCAATTTTTTTAAAATAGTCAAATCTAGCAATAAAAATATATTTTACAAACCTGGGCACTCCCCAGTCTATCAAAGGAATAATTTGCAATGTGCACCAATATGCAAGATTTCACTATCATTTGTCATCTTTCACAAAACCAGTAGGCATCTGGGGAACTGCAGCTGAAATGACTGTCTAATAGATGTTTTGAGAAGACCATGTTTATCCAAAAGAAATATATGGTCATTTTTCAAGCTATGGAATGGCAAAAATAACCTTTAAATTTGGGGGGGGGGGGAGAGTCTGTATGCACACAAATGTCCATTCATGTTGCAAATATGAAACAAGTGTGCAGTTTTGCAAACAGTAACACAAGATGGTTTTCAGTTTAGGGATGATTTCTTGATTAAAATGATACATGCAAATTCATTCAAGATTAATTAGTGAAGCCATAAATCTAACTTAGGAACTATCAGAGCCACTAGATCCTGGCCTCTGTGCAAAAGGACACAGGCTGATGTGTTTGGAGCAATTCAAATATCTGCAGAGAAATGCCACACCCTTGCTTTAAAAAAAGTAAGAAATCCAACTCTGTAGGGATTGTTCTAGCTGCTCTTAAGCCACTTTCTGACTTGGTTTTTACGGATCTCAGGTGAGTTTTCTGGGAGTTCAAGGTGTTTAGAAAGTCATCTTACAACTGCTTTGCTAAGGAATACTCAAATACCAGATATCATCAGTAAGATTTCTTCGTTTATAACATTTAAGAAAATATTGTACCACGAGAGGCCCCTACTCAATTTATGCCTATCTACCATCACATACTTAGCAAAGGTACGGCAACAGCCTGTTGAGTTTTTCCAGAGGAGCAATTTGAATGGAAGAAGGAAAGAAAATTTTGCTAGCTGAACACATTTGGAAGACAGATGGTAGCTGCAAAGGGGACACTGGGGCTTTCTTGCAGATTCTTAATTCTAGCAAGTCACTGGCCTTTCATAAAGTGTGAAACTGTCCCACCACCAACATACAGCACATGCATGTATTTTTTTAATGCTTTATTTTTTAAATGGGAAGAGGGCTTTTAAAAGTACAGTTTGGAGACTGAAAAGAAGAGAAATCTTTGCTTGGCATACTGATAGAAAGTATAACCAGCCTCATAATAGGCCATATTTCTAATAAGTTGATCCATTTGTCGACCACAAAGAAGCTCAAATCTTGACAGACTAAAATGAATTGATTGCAATACAAATGTTTCTAGATTGCCCATTTCTTCTGCCCATTGTTTCTGTTATCAGCTCTAGAAATATAAGGGATTAAAACTGGAAGATTCAAAGGAAGGAACAGTTTCCATACAACGTGCTTGAGAAAGGAAGAATCCACTCAATTACAAATAATTCTGTCCCTTCATGAGACATAGACTCAGAAATGATTGGTAAGATGTTTGGAAATCCCATAATGTTATAAAAAATTATTTGTCAACAAAATATGCCCTTTTTACAAATATATGCTTTTATCTCCCCCCCAAAAAAATTAAAGCATTAAAAAGAATATTGAAATATTGCATCAAAGTGTATGTGTATGCATGTATGCACAACTGCTCAATTACCCTCTAATTGCATTGCATTATAAATCCAGTATCTTCCAAAAGCATAATCAACAGTGTCAAATAAAAGAAAGCTGGACTTGATTAGTCAATCACTGTAAGATTGGAATGATTTACATCAGGGCTTTTCAACCTTTTCACCCATTGTACCACTTTTAGGATATGGCAACATCCAAGTACCACCAGTCTCCTAGCAAGGTGTCAAAAATTTGATGACCAAAAAAAAAAAGGAAAAAAGTGATGTAGTCCTCGACTTACAATAGTTTGCTCAGTGACTGTTCAAAGTTACAATGGCACTGAAAAAAGTCCCCCCCAAGCCACAGCCGAGCAAGACACCTGCCTGCCCGCCCGGCAGCGCTCTTCCTCCTGTCCGAGGTTTTCATTGTTGTGAGCATTTCTGTTGAGGATTGGCAGCGGGAGTGGGGTGGGGTGGGGTTTGGTTTGGTTTTTATCCCCTCCGCTTGCTGGGTGGTTGCAGCAGGTTTTGGTCACTTCACATGACCCTGGGATACTGTGACCATCATAAATATGAATCAGTTGCCAAGCATCTGAATGTAAATCACAAGACCCTGGAGATGCTGCAACATTCCAGCTGATCGGTGCTTCTTCTGGGCTCAGAAGCGTCATGATCAGTGCCGAGCTCCAGCTGGATCCTGGGGCTGATTTTGGTGCTTCCGCTGAGCCCTGACAGCCCCGAAGAAGCGCTGATCCTGGTTCTTCTGCTGAGCCCTGACAGCCCTGCAGCTCCAGCCATCTCTCGCTCTGCTTTGTGCAGTGCTGCCACCGGTTCAGCTAATTCCCCTCCCCCGCTACCACTTTTCTAGAGTGGTCGCATACCACCTGCCAGTTGCCAATGTACCACAGGTACACTGGTTGAAAAGCCCTGATCTACATTTTTCAGGAAGGGCCTATATGTTGTGATGTGAGACTCAAGCACTGTGCAACTGGGTGAGCTCTTGTTACTTCCCCAGCTCCTGCCCACCTAGCAGTTTGTGTGTGTGTGTGTGAGAGAGAGAGAGAGAAAGAGAGAGAGAGAGAGAGATAAATGGGTGTATGTATGTATGTGTGTGTGTATGTATGTGTATTCTTGCCACAGTTAAGTGAATCACCACAATGGTTAAGTTAGTACTGGTAGTTGAGTTATAACCATAATTGACCCCCAAATTTATGTTGCTAAGTGAAACATTTGTTAAGTGAGTTTTGCCCCTTTTTATGACATGGTTGTTAAAGTGAATCTGGCTTCCCCACTGACTTTGCTTGCCAAAGGTGACAAAAAGGAATCACTAGTAAAAGGTAAAGGTTCCCCCGCACATGCGTGCTAGTTGTTTCCAACTCTAGGGGCCGGTGCTCATCTCCGTTTCAAAGCCGAAAAGCCAGCTCTTGTCCGAGGAAGTCTCCGTGGTCATGTGGCCGGCATGACTAGATGCCAAAGGCACACGGAATCACTACAACTGTCATAAATATGAGTCAGTTGCCAAACTTCCGAATTTTGATCACATGACCATGGGGGTACTGCAATGGTTGTAAGGGTGAAAAATGGTCATAAGTCTCTCTTTTAAGAGCTGTTGTAACTTTAAATGGTCACTAGATGAACTATTGTAAGTTGAGGGCTCTTTCTCTTTGTGTGTGGGGAGGGCGTATATGTGATGGAATACATTTTTTATTTAAAGCAGTTTGGGTTTTTTAATACTATATTAACCACTGCCTCCTTTTCCTCTGCCTGTTAAATACCTGGACAGGAATTTATACTAGGTTAAAAGCCTCCTGGAGAAAGAAAAGCATTCCCTGCTTTATGTGTTACTGGCAAACTTTCTTTTCTCTCTATGTGATTCCTACCATTCATAATTTCAAATTCTATACAGGAGCAGTGGGGAACTAGGGTTCTTCAAATACTGCTGGATTAAGAGGTTTAAACAGCCAGCCAAGCTGTGGAGAATGCCAAGGCTGTCGTTCAGCAACATGTTTCCCATCCCTTCAGTAATAGGTAGTAGGTAGGAAAAGAATATTGCTTTCATGAGCCATAATTAGTACTCTGTTGGGTTTTAAATGCTTTGAAGCAAGATAGGAACTTATTTAATCTTTTATCATCTGGGGATTGTCAGGTCACATGGAAAATCAAGAACAAGAGACTAACTTCATCCCGGGAGGATAACAATAACAACAACTAGAATAATCATCACAACGTAGCAAATGGTGGGTGGGAGGGGTTACCACTCTATAGCTGAATTAATAAACTATAAACTATATTAGAATTTATTACAAAGTACTGGTTAAAATCAAAATTATAGGTGTTATATGCTCTTCAACACTCAGTAAAGAAAGCAAACTGAAGTGTATATGTCAGTATGAAAGACTTGTGAAGGCTAGGTCATTAAATTGTTGATGTGAATTGCAAAGACGCAGCTGGTGTCACACTTAGGCATTTCGTCAGACTTATTGCAATATTCATGATGAAAGAAATAATCAGAGAAGGATATGCTATAAAGGCCACTGTTACCAATTTATATTTAGAACCATCTGAATGCTACCTGAAGTTGTGAAGCTATTATTTAATGGTGGCCTATAAAATATAAATAATTCCTATTATGAATAATTAGAGGTCTGTAAAAGAGCATAGACATTTATCCACAAAACATTCAGAGGATCCTTTACTTTTGCCATCCTTTCTCTATGGTAATTAGTAAAGTCTCCCTTGAGTCTTGGAATCCCCATGCAGTTATCTCTAGATGACTCATGGATAAAATCAGGCAACAGTAAAGAGGTAGTTTGCCACTGACTTCTTCTGGGATATAATTCAACTTCTTACTCTGTTCTATAGTCTTGAATTCTGTGCTGGTCTCTCAGCTAACTATTAGGACTAATCCTGTTTAGTCTCTTCATGTAGACAAGATCAGCCAAGTACTAATCACGTGAAAGACTTTTTCAATTTTTCTAAAAAGATGGTGTGATGATACTTATTACAGTAATTACAAACAAGGCTAAAAGAACAGTATTCATCTCAAATTAATTAAGATACAAAGAACTGTTGGATTAGACCCAGAATAAGATGTGGGAGAATGTGACATTCAGTTCCCTATGAGCTTCTGGTTAACAAGCTACAGAACATAGATACCAGTTAGAAGTATAACAATTAATCTTCAAGTGGATTTGTGGACAAACTATTCCAAGAACAGGCTGTGTAGAAACATACATGCATGTATGCATACAGACATTAAATAAATAAATATTCAAACAGGGCTTCTCCTCAGCTCGTTATCAAATTGGAGGGAGCTATTAAGAAAGGTGTCACAAGGTTCATTCCAAGGCTCTGTATTTTTCAACATTTTTATTAATGATTCAGATGATGAGATGGAAGAAAAACTTATAAAATTTGAAGAAGACTCACAATTGAGAGGGAAACCTAATATTTTAGAAGACAGAAATGACATTCAAAATGCTAAGTCAACAAAGTGTTCTGAAAACAGCAAATAAAATTTTGTAGAGGCAAATGCAAAAAAAAATTGTTTGAGAAAATACACAAGTACAGGATGAGACCACACTTAAAATGAGTAGTACATGAAAAGTATCTTATAATTCTATTTGTCACAGAATACACATTAGCAGTGTGATATGGCTTGAAAAAGACAAATGCAGTTTTAACTGCATCAATAGAAATATATTTTCTAAATTGTGAGAATCTTTATGACAACCCCTGATTGTCCAGTAGGACGCTGAGATCCCTCTCACAGTTACTACTATTGAGCAAGCTATACCTGTGCATTTGGTTTTTCTTGCCTAAATGTAGAACCTTACTTTTTTCACCATTAAATTTCATTTTGCTAGATAGCGCCCAATGTTCAAGTTTGTCAAGATCCTTCTGTATCTTAAGCCTATCTTCTGGAGTGTTGGCTGTTCCTGCCAGCTTGGTGTCGTCTGCAAATTTGATGAGTTTCCCATCTATCCCCTCATCCAAATCATTGATGAAGTTGTTGAAGAGCACTGGGCCCAGAACAGAGCCCTGGGGCACCCCACTGTTGTTGGCTAGTGTGCTGGCTTTGTTCATATGACCATTGCCAACTGCTAGAAGACTTTCAGCACATTCTGAGTATATCTTGAAAAGATTGTCAGTGATATAGATTTCTCACTTTCTACACCAGGGGACTCCAATCTTGGCAACTTTAAAACTTGTGGACCTCAACTCCCAAAATTCCCCAACCAGCCATGCCAGCTGGGGGATTCTGGGAGTTGAAGTCCACGTCTTAAAGCTGCCAAGTTTGGAAACCCTGTTCTATACTATCCTGTATCTGGTTTCAGGACCTATACAGAACAAAGCCCAAACTGATAGAAAATATGCAAGGTCCTGTCTGCATAGGAACTGATACTGGATATCCTGGCAGAGCAAAAGGAGATGCAAAAGCACCCACCAGGATGATCTCAAACCATGGAAACGGTGCTTGTTGTACTTACTGGTCCTGCTACCATCTGTCACTGTGAAAAGCAGAAATCAAAACACACTCTGGGTTCTGAGGACTGCACATGAGTACTATATTTATATACAACTTATCCTCCAACACAACTATGCAACAAAAAGGCTGAATGCATAAATGCATAGCCATCAAGTGACAATCAGAGCTTGCATCAAATATCCCAGATAGCTTTTTCACATGACATCAAAAAAGCTTCCTCCAAGGCATTGCCCTCCAGATATGCTAGATTTCAATGCCCAGCACTCCAATGTAGCAAGATCATTGCAGAGAGAATTAAAGGAAAAAAACCCACTTTTGGTAGATCCCAGATCCCAAGTACATGTAGTCCTCGACTTACAATAGTTCATTCAGTGATCATTCAAAGTTATAATGCCACTGAAAAAAGTGACTTATGACCATTTTTCAGACTTATTGACCACTGCTGCATCCCCATGGTCATGTGATTTACATTTGGATGATTGACAACTGGTTCATATTTATGACAGTTACAGTGTCCCAAGGTCATGTGACCCCCTTTTGCAACCTTCTGACAGGTAAAGTCAACGGGGAAGCCAGATTCACTTAACAATCATGTTACTAATGTAACAACTGCAGTGATTCACTTAACAACTCTGGCAAGAAAAGTCATATAATAGGGCAAACTCACTTAACAAATTCCTCACTTAGCAACATCAATTTTCAGCTCGATTCTGGTCGTAAGCCGAGGACTACCTGTAATTAAATACAGTATATTTATACTGTACAGGCTAACAGACCAGAGCCGCAGAAATCCAAAGAGTCATAAGAGGGAAGCAAGGAAAAAAAAAATCTGCTGCCAGGCAGTGATTCTGTCAATTTCTTTGGCCAGATTTGGTAGCCATAGAGCAGACATGTCAAACACAAGGCCCGGGGGCCAGATTTGGCCCGCGAAGCGGTTTCATGTGGCCCGTGAAGCCATCCTGGAAGCAGTGAGGGAACAGCCCCCACTGCCTTGGCCCTGGCCCAGAGACCCTCCTCCTGCCAGAGACCCTCAGATCTGTCCCACTCCTGCCCAGGCCTCCATAGGCACCCTTGATGTGAACGATGTAGAGCTGGCCACGCCCACCCAGTAGGCCATATGCACTTTAGCCACGCCCACCTAGTAGGCCACGCCCACCCTGGCCATACCCACCCGGCCCCCTGAGGGCAACTGCAATACCCACCCGGCCCTCAATGAAATTGAGTTTGACACCCCTGCCATAGAGATACAACTGCCTTCTACTAAATAAGTCATGTTACCCAGGGCTTTTTTTCTCATGGAGTTCCGGCACCTTTTTTGGATGGAACCTTGTAGGGTAGGCAAGGCGGGTTGTATGACATGTGTGAGTTCCGGCACCTTTTTCTTTTACAAAAAAAGCACTGATGTTACCTACTCAATACTGTATAACTGAGCCCTGAAAAAGTCTGAGGAAACCATCCCACCATTCAAGAATTTCTATTTCTTCTTGCTTAGACGGTCTCCTAATTACGCAGAGATCGTCCGGGATTCCGTGGCAAAAGAGGGGAGGGAATCAGCCGTTCGGGCTCGCATTCAGCTTCCCGCTCAACCTGACAGGCGAAAGCAGGTGGGCGGGGAGCTCCTGCCGTCCGTGACTATCTCGGAGTTTGGCCGACATCTCTCCCCAGCCCGCCAACCCGAGCGCTTAAACGGATCTGTCTCTCTCGGAGCGGAAAGGCGGCGATCGTCATGGAGACTTGAGGGGAGGTTATAAAGCCGATCTGGAGAGCCGTCGCCTCGAGTCACCAGCAGGCACCGAAGCAGGGGGGGATCAGGAGCAGCGGGAGGCCATGCTGAAACCGCGGGACCTGGGCCCGGGGGCGTCCACGCAGACTTTCCTAGAGGCCATGAGGGCAGGGCGGATGCATCTGGCGCGCTTTGTCCTGGATGCCGTCGATGGGACTATTGTGGATTGCCGCTCAGACCGGGGCCGTTCGCCGCTCATGTACGCCGTGCTGCTTAAGGACCCGGCGTGGCGACTGGCTTTTGCGCGACTGCTGCTGGAGCACCACGCCGCGGTCAACCTGAGCGACGACGCCGGGCGCAGTGCCCTCAGTTTGGCCTGCGAGCGCGGCTATTTGGAGGTCACCAAGCTGCTGGTTCAGTACGGCGCCGACCCAGACACGGTGGACGGGCGCGGCTGGAGCCCTCTCATGTACGCCTCCTCGGAAGGGCGGACGGCGGTGGTCGAGTGGCTCCTGCGCGCCTTCCGCCGCTTCGGCCAGCTCCGCCTCGAGCGAGCCGACCGCGCCGGCCACACCGCGCTCCAGCTGGCCGCCAGCGGGGGCCACCACCAGTGCGTGCGCGCCCTGCGCTCGGCCGGCGCTTTGCTCCTCATCTTCCCGGAGCCGCCGCCGCCGCCGTCGTCGCAGGCGGGAGACGACGACGGGGCCGCGTCAGCTGCTTCTCCCCCGCTTCACGCGGCCAGAGAGCGACAGCTCCCGCTAGACGAGGAGGAGCAGAGATTCCAAGGAGGGGAAGAAGACGGAGAAAAAGAAGAAGAAGCGGATGGCCCAGAAGCGAGAAAGGAGCCTTCGGCGACGAGGGGCCGCCTGCTGATTCGCAGGTCGACGGCGCCTGACTGTCAGAGTCTCCTCAGCCACTGATCGTGGGGACGGGCGGGCGGGCGGCTGGAAGCGACCCGGCTTTTTCTGAAGAGCCGCAGCTCATCTCAGCCGCCTGTCGTGTCCTCGCTTCATCCCGAGGACGGCGCCGTTAAGGAGGGCATCCGATCCAGCTTTGCTTGACAAGTTTCTGGGGTTACCCACTCCGTTAATCGTGCTGTTTACTTCAGCTCGTTAGTATTTACATTTCTGCCGTCGCTAGCGGGGTGGACTGGGAAGCGGTGCTGGATGTGTGGCTTCTCGGGAAGGTTTTCTTTAATTAGAAAATTAGAAGTTTGTCTTCCTTTGCTTGTGAAATGCAGCGTGTTACCTTCAGTTCCTTCACCTATGCGGTTTTCATGTCTTTTCGTATCAAAGCTATGCAATAGTTGGTTTATGAATTCTGCTCCCCAAAAGCTCATCTTTTTCTCTGAAATAAAAGGACTCAGAGCGCGCTTAGCGTCAAAATCTGCTCTCCTGGTGGTTTTCTGATGAAGAAAATTATTTCGTTTTCATGTTCATCAATCACTTTTCAGCCAAAGAGCAAGAAAGTTTGAAAGAGCATTAATATGTGTCCATTACTATGGTGATAGTGAGGATTGTGTTTATTTATGTTACAATTTAAGTTATAAGTCCTAATAGGAACCTGGAATCATGTACTATAAAGTTAAAAGCAGAGACTTTTAGGTACCAAAGGTACTAAATACACAGCCTCTAACAAGAAGTAGAAGAGGTATAGAAACAACAAAAACAATATGATAGCAATTGAGATGGGTATTAAAGTTAAGAGTTAATTTTAGCAAAAACGTATATGGTCCATTTTATCTTGTTAGCAATCATTATACTAATGGAAATGATATTTTAAATGTGCATATAAACCTGCCTTGAAAAGTTCATGTAGAAGCTATTACTCTCTAAACTAGACCATTTTGCCTGCTTCTTTTCACTGGTATTTTCCCCCCACATAACTTAGCGTTACAAGACCATTTCTGGTGTGCAGCTGATCTGTCTAAAAGAGTCTTTTTGCTTGCGGGACTGGCTGCTGGGAAACAGAGGTCTTTCAATATCTTATGCGACATCTTTGGGAAGTGAGGGGGATTAAAAGCAATTGTGAGCTAAAATGAGATTGGGACACTGGAAGTTGGAGGGTGGGATGAAAGCTTTGTCTTTCCTCCTGCCACTATTTACCTGACATGAGTTTCCACTGTGGCACTTGGGTGCCTGGCTCTGTCTCTCACCTAACTACACTGAAGAAAAGGGGAGGAGAGTTGATATGTAGTAAAGCAAAAACAGCATATTTATTATTTCCAAAAATGCCTCTGGAACCGAAATGAATCTCAAACTCTGAAGAAAGGAGAAAGATAGATGATTGGTGCCATCAAGTTGATGTTGACTCTCATCAACAACATAGAGAGACCTTCTTCAGGATGATCTGTCTCCAGGCTGCCTCTACAAGTCTTCCAGTGATGTACCCATTGCATCTTGTCCCTTTGCCATGCTCTCTCTCTATCCTCTTCTTTCCTTTTACCTTTCCTGGGTTTGTGGATTTCTCAAGGGAACTGGGTTTTTGCATAATGTATCCAAAGTATGATAATTTCAGCCTGGTTTTATTTATTTGTCTATATCCCACCTGTATTATGTTTGCAGATAACTCAAGGCAACGGACATATTCGACGCATCTTCCTCTTCCCATTTCCTCCCAACAACAACCCTGTGAGGTGGGTTACCCAGAGGGCCCAGAGTTGCCCAGCAGGCTTTCATGGCCAAATCAGGACTAGAACTCATGGCCTCCCAGTTTCTAGCCTGCTGCCTTAGCCACTAGACCAGGGGTGTCAAAGTCAATTTCATTAAGGGCTGCATCAGCATTGCGGTTGCCCTCGGAGGGTGTGTGTGTGTGTGTTGCCAGGGTGAGCGTGGCCTACTGAGATGGCGTGGCTGGAGTGTGTGTGGCCTACTGGGTGGGCATGGCCAGCTCTACATCATTCGCATCAAGGGTGCCTATGGGGGTCTGGGTAGGAGTGAAACAGATCTGAGGGTCTCTAGCAGAAGGAGATGGGACCGGGGCAAGTGCCAAGGCATGGTCCACTGGAGGAGCCTCACTGTTCCTCTCAGGCCATGCAGGAGGGCGGGGGGCTGGATGGTGGCGCAGAGGTCAAATGCCCAGCCCAGCCCTCAAGCACCCGCAGCACTAAGCCCAGCCCCACTTCCCCAAGGGGGCACCCAGCTGCATTTACCTCCTCCTCAAGGCTGCTGCTGCTGCTGTGCTTGCTCTCCTTAGCCAGGCTGCTCATGATGGGTACTAGGGCAAAGTTAAGAGGGAGGCCCATGTGAGGAGACCTGGCTTTGTATCCAAAGCTTTCTTAGCAATAGGATGGGAGATCCCCCAGGATTGGCCATGAGGAAGGGGCAAGGGGATGGTGAAAGGCCAGCAGGGAAGGACTAGGGCAGGATTTCCCTCAGACCCTCCCTCTCCTTCCTTCCTTCCTTCCTTCCTTAGTACAGAGTGGTGGGAAAATATTTGAGATGAGGGAGGGAGAAAAACAGGCAAGAAACAGCTGGGAAAGTGTCATTTCTTCATGAGGAATGAAGAAATACACCATCGTCTGGAAGTGGCCAGCACATGGCCCTCGCCTACTTCACATATCCGGCTTGGTGGGCTCTGGGGGAGGGGATGCCATGAGCAGCGTGAGAGTCGACGTTACCTGCGCAATGCTACCCAGCCCCCAGCCTGCCCGGTTTTGGCAGGCAGTGGGGCGTTCTCCTCACAGCACCGAGAGGCTGAACCGGGTGGCACAAATCTGAAGAGAAGCGCAACGCTGCCCAGCCCCAAGCCTGCCTGAAGTAGGCAGGCCCATGTGCTGGCCACTTCCAGGTGATGATGCATTTCTTCATTCCTTACAAGGGGTGATACTTCCCCAGCGTGTGCCCAGGGGGCAGTGCTGACGCGGCAGGGGCCGGTCCCTCGCTGTTTCTAGATGTCCTTGTGGGACTGAATGTATTTCAGCATAGATGACAACCACAAAATTGTACATTGGCTCCCAGCCGGCCGGGGCAAGGCAGCGGTGGCCGTTCCCTCAGTTTCCAGGATGGCTTTGAAGGCCACATGAAACCACTTCATGGGCCAGATACGGCCCCCAGGTCTTGTGTTTGACATGTCTGCACTAAACTGGCCCTCAAGTGATGTCTTGATTTCTTCAATAAAAAATGGTAAGTGTTGCAGTTTGAAAGTCTGCTCATCTGTGGAAAAAAAGGAATGAAAACAGAGGTATAAGGGGCAGGAAGGGGCAGAGGAGTAGATAACTTTCTATTTTGTATCTCGCTAAATCCTCTTTTTTGTAATAAGGCCAGTCCTCTCAGCCAGTCATTAACAACAATAGGCCTACCACATAACATAACAAGACCCCTGATTTAACCACCTTTTAATCAGCCATCCTTTGAATTTAGTTGGAACCTGGAATGGGAGGAAGACAATATTTGTATTACTGTAGGTCCTTTTCCCTTTTCCTGACTGATGGTAGATTCAGTGGAATGATTTCATTCAGGCCTATGGTATTGGAAAGAATGTTAACTGATCACCCCTCCCCCAGGACTGGACTTCAAAACTTAATTGTCCGTTAGGTGGACTGCTTTAATCAAAGAAACATGCTGCATCTCCTAGCCCTAGGTTTCCTCTGAGACGTCTTCATTTACTCTGAAGGACACAGATGCACACATTCCCATGGACTAAAAGTATCTATTTTTGTATAATATTTCTACTTGGGAGATGAAGCTGCACTGATGGGGATTGTGTAGTTCTGCAACTGATCAAACCAGGCTCCATCAGCTAACATTGGCTGATTGCCTGATTATGTGACATAGAATTAATATTGACCCTTAGCCACCAGATAGATTTTCTGCAGGATGATCTGCCTGGTCCTTCGGGTATTTGTAGGCTAGCTTTGCAAAAGAAGTCCCTCTAAGGATAGAGAGAGGATTCAAATCTTGGAAGGCAGGAAATAGGGCCAAGTTGTTTCTTCTGACAGCCTCCATGGCTAATGCTATCTTGGAAATCTTCATTTTGAAATCCCCTCAAAGAGGATATGCTGGCCTGATTGGTCTGAACATGCCCCTAACTAGAAATGGACTTATAGCACATGTTTAGATGGGCTAAATCTTTTTTCTTCAATTTTAAGCAAGAAGTGGGAAAGAAAGGGCTTTTTTAAACATAGGCAGGGCAAGGAAGGAGGGAAATGCAAATGTCTGCATATTCATTATTGACCTACCTTGCTGTAGGTAGGAATATTGAGATATTTCATCCTTAAGCACTCCAAACAAGATCCAAAACTGTAATGTGAGGGAACAATATAAGACTCCCTGAAAGGAAAAAGAATCTATGGAAAGGGACCAATTTATCTTTTCAGCTAATTAACAGAGAAAGTGATCAGCCCACAGAAAAGGAAACACCAGTGCAGCTGCTTTTAACGTTGTTGACTGAAGGCTTTTTACTGCTCTGGAAGCAATGGGGCTGGACAACATTACTTTGGACATAGGATTGTTCAGATACTGCGTAGTGCTATTTGTTATGACCACCATTTTACTGGGCTTTATGCATTTTAATTATGCATGTGTCCATAGAGTTTCTAGGTAACTGGAACATTTCAATTTAAACACAGATTGTATTGTTTTCACAGCAAGCTCTAATTAAAAGACGAAGAAATCGTAGGAGATCGTAGCAGCATGAAACTTACATGGACTTACTCCTCCTTTTAGACTATCATTTGAAGTGGAAATCTTGTAATACTTATAATTGAAGTTACTACTTGGAATACAACAGAATGGAAACTCACTCTCCTCACACTCATAAGTTTATTTGTAATTGTAATTAAAATTAAAATATTAAAATTCTTAATATTTAAAAAAACTTTTTAAAAAGCTAGTGGACTCCATATGAACCTTATTGCTCAAATAGCCTTTGACATTGTAGTCTTGGACCCTACTGAATAAACCTTTGAATTATTTGCTGAACTTTGTTGGCACTTGCTTAAACTTCAGAGCTATAGGACTGCTATTCTTCATTGGAAGTTTTATCACAAAATAACAACTGCATGTTTAAACTATATCAAAACTGCAAGATATTTATGAATAATCAAAAATCTTTTAATTTAAAACAAAAGCAAACAACTTACACACACAAAAGAAATATTTTTTTTAGGATAATTAGGTATTTTTTTAAAAAAGGAACTTGCTTTGCACAGATCCTGAAACATACAGAAATATTTTACAGCAAAAATGTCTCTAGTATTTCAAGTTTATATTTTTACACAAATCTACACTTGAGTCAGATGGGTAATCTATCATGTGAGGGCAAACTCTGAGGCAGTAGAAATAAAATTTAACCCCCTTCAAATTCCCACCTAATTTTTTGAAACGATCCTCACAGTCCACAAATTACAAAACATCTGTTTCACAAGACTGAACTGCAATATATTGTAATTAACACTCCATACAGTAATGCACATAATACCACTTAAGTGTCAAAATGACCTTGTTCTTACACTGGTCAAATTCCCCATACAAAATTGCTGCATTGACATTAGAAAAAAATACTAAAAATGATCAGTCCACATCCAGGATGAGCATACATTTAAAAATCTGTTCCATGCTTTCCCCTGCTTAAAAAACATGGGAGGTAGAGGGTAAACATTTTCACCTGCAAAACAGACATTTTCAGGGGAATTAACAGGATTGCTTCCAAAACTTTATTCACCTTGCTACAGAATTCAAAACTGGTATAAAATACAACCTATTAGTTGCCTCACTGAGGAGTCCAGTGTATTTAGAGGGGTCCAGGATGAGTCCAGTGTACTTAGAGCAAACATGCTTCCTTATTTAGATAACCCCTGTGCTGCCTTCTGTTTCAGACACTGCTAGAGAAGGCACTATGTTTATATGCTTCAGAATTTCAAGAATAAGTTTCCAGGGGAAGTGTCTGCCTTACAGCCCTGCTCCCCAAAGATATTGTGTTAAGGTGGTGAAATGACAGACCATTCTAAACATTTGTAAAGCTGTAGGCTCAATATTATTCATTCTTGGAAAAGGAAAGAAAAGTGCTGGAGGAACGATTTAAAAATAAATAAGGGACAAGGTCATTTTATAGCAAGTTTAAGACAGACATGATGCCATTTAGAGTTAAGTGAATGAGAATGCCTATCCTTTAGTTACTACGAAAGGACAAAGATCAGACTTCGTTCTTTCAGAAAGTTCTAGTTCAGTCACTATCTAATGCCTCTGGAGGTTGCAGATACATATGACCCAAGCTGACAGAACCATCTTACTTATGTTTCTAGAAATAAGAATCCAGACATTTTACAATATTCATAATATACCGGTAGTAAGAATTTGTAGGAATCCAGATTTTGATTGTCTTCAGCCACAAAATGAAAGGTAAACATTAAAAAGCAGCTAAAAGATGGTGAAAATTTCCTCTCACATTCACATCTTGGGAAAGAACCCTGTCCAATTTGAAGCAGTGTGCACAGGGCAACACTGCCCTTCATCCTATCCTAATCAAGTAAGAATTTCTAAGGAAAAGGTTGCACTTCAATGCTAGATTCAGGTTCAGAATCAGCAGGTAGAGGTGCGTTTCCTGTATCGCTGAATAAGGGGCACGAGGCATTCTGGAAGTCCAGTCTGAAGCAAAAAAGGGTGATCCAGGAGTTCTTGTGCTGTTGCTCGCTCTAAAGGATCTCGTGTTAACATTCGTTCCAGGAAATCCCTTAAAACTGGAGAGGTCTGTTGAAACAAAATTTGATAGTTTTAAGCCAGTTTCAACAACACAAAAAGTTCTTCTAAAATTTTAAATTAAAGTCGCCATTGCTCCCAGAGGTAATCCAAAGTTCTTTTTCGTAAACTTCCAACATCAGAACAAACAACCAAGCATTGAACAGCAACAATAAAACTGTAATTATAGTTTATTTTGCTTTTCCCCCCCCCTGAATTCAAACTTATGAACACCGGCTATTGTACTTGCAATCTATATGCTCCAAATTACAAAATGTTGTACTTGGAACTGAGGAAACCCAGGCTGATGTCTTACTTTGACTAGCCTGCCATCATACACACATGGGTATTGCTTTCAAATCTTATACTTTGCAGTGAGGCCTAGGGACGTGAGAGAATCTGATTACATAATACTGTCATCTAAATATTTTCCCAAATACAAATCCTGGCTGGTCACAAGGCTTCATGAAAGGCTTAGTATGGCGCTTTTTCCAAGCTGACTTTATATAAATAAAAAGTGCTATAGAAGTATTATGATATACAAATTAGATAAATATACATGTTTTTCCTCTCAATCTTTGGCAAACATTGACAAACACACCCAACTATTAAATAGTAAGATTAATCCATTAAACCCCACCAGTCATTTTAAAATACATTGTGGAAATGTTTTATGGCAGGCCTCAAGAAACCTGGAATTTTCACTGGAAATAATATTAGACATTACATACAATAAAACAGATTCCAGTAATGTCTGAAAGGATTTGTGTCTGATGTTACTAAAGACAATAAATAGGAAAGGATAAAAGACAGAATGTTGGAGCTTTTCAAAAACTGTGTCCTATATACTACTGGAGGAATTTATTTATATGATGATATTTATTTTTATTTTTTCAATCCCATTTTAAACCCTTTTAGAAAAGCAGAAATGGCACCAAATCTGATAAATGTCATCTAAATTTTATTTCATATTTCCAAATTAACTCAAACTCATGCCACGGTACATGTGTTAATCTTTAAGGTGACATAAAACTATCATTTGAGAGTAAAATACAATATGAATATATAGTTATTATTCTGAAGGAGCTTTTAAAGTGCCAAAGGCACTTTTTGCAATAAATTAGATAGAAAGAATATTTCCATACTTTTTTTTGAGGCCCATCTATAACGGTTGCTTTCTAAAGGAAAAATCCTTCTTCTTCCACTAGAAGAATTTTGTAGCTCTTCAATTTTCCTCTTTTTAACAGAACTTTATACAAAGAGTAGGGAAAATAGAAAAAGTTGCAGATAAAATATGGATAGATTACACTATTATGTGGACTGCCTTTAAAATTGTGACATATCCTCTCAGAATTATAGCTGTGATAGTTACATGGTTGCAATTCTAAAATACAGAAATTCTATGAAGAATATTTGGCAAAGAATAAAAGGTTAGAGATCTCTGGAGAATATAAGAAGTTCTTGTATTCTTCTTTGGTTATATGCTTCTCCTTCCATTTCCTGTGCCTGTCTCTTTCTTTACAGCATTTTAGAAAGCTCATGTAGAAAGAGTCATGCATAGGAAATGCATATAACCAACCAAAAAGAATACAAGAATGAACTGAAGGAATTGCGCCAGGAGAGCTAAAGAAGAGAATCAGCTGAGGCTTGTGGGAAATGCTTAAAATAACAAAAGAGGTGGTAGGAATATTTCAGAACATTAAAACTTATATTTTACATCTGTCTTCCCTATGAAGAAAGAGAAACCTCTTGCTGGCCATCATTTGCCACTGATGGAAAGACAAGTAGACAAGCAAAGTTGATGACAGAACTGCTAACTATAATCTTTGAAAATCCTGGAGAAATGTAAAAGTCCGAAAAGATTGGAGGAGGGCAAATACTGTTCTTATCTTCAAAAAAAGAAAGAAGAGGATCCAAGAATTTAAACTTGTCAATTTGGTGCCTCTACTGAATAGTGTTGTAAAATGATTTTTAAATAACGTATTTATGAGCACTTGGATAGGAATGTAGTGAGAGCCAGCATTTTTCACAAACAAATCATACCAGTTAAGTCTTATCTCGTATTTGACAGACTTACTAACTTAATTATCAGGGGGATAGATAAAGTAAACCAGCAAAACATTCAACTATGGTTCTCAGAAGATCTTCATTAATAAAATGGCAAAATGAAGGCTAGATGATACAGTTGCCTGAAGGATTCATAGTAGGTTGAATGACAGAATATTTATGCATGTCCCCACACCAGCTTTAAGAATATTCTCAATTGGAATACCACAAGTAATTGCTTGGATTTTGTACTGCCCTAGATTTTTATTAATGACTTCGATGAAAGTCATGATATTGCATTTACCCTATAACTTGAGGTCTTTAGACAAAAGCTGAATAGCCATCTATTCTCATACTCAAGCACATCCTGCACCACTAGAGCTGTAAAATCCAGGATTTCATTTAAAAATTATTTTTTACAGGCTTCTCTGTTAGAAAAAAATATATCTTGCACTCACCACTAGATGCCAGCAACAGTCTGCAGAAGTCACAGTTAAGCTAAATTCTGCCCTCTCCAGCTTCTGAACAGACCTTAGATCTATGTGGTTGTTCTCATAGGCAGAAGAGTGTTACCATATGGTACCATCACATTGTATCTGATGTGCAACTATATTTTAGCTCAGAGGAACTTGCAGATGACACAAAGCTAGGGAGAATTGCTAACACTTTGGAAGACAGACTCAAGATTCAGGATCTTGGCATTGGTCCCTATCAACAAGATGCCGTTTTAATGGTGAGAAAAGTAAGATCCTGTACTTAGGTAGGAAAAACCAGATGCCCAGGTACAGGATAGGAAGTACCTGGCTCAACAGTAGGCCTATGAGAGAGATCTAGGTGTCTAGGTAGACCACTGCTTAAGTATGAGTCAGCAATGTCCTTGCAGCTTCCAAAAAATGCCAATGCAATCATAAACTGCATCAACAGAGGGTTAATAACAAAATCACAGGAGATGATAGTACTGCCCTAAACCACTCTAGTGAGGCCACAGTCGGAATACGGTGTCTAGTTCTGGTCACCATGACACAAAAAAGATGCTAAGGCCTTAGAAAAAGTGCAGAGAAGAACAACAAAGGGGTCTGGAAATTAAATCGTATGATGAATGGCTAAGGGATGTATGTTTACCCAACAAAGAGAAGGCTTAGAAGAGACTGATAGCAGTCTTCCAATACGTGAAGGGAGAGGGGACTTAATTCTCCATAGCACCTGAGGGCAGAAGAAGAAGCAATTCAGTAGAAGCTTGTCAGAGGGAGATCCAACCAGAAAATAAGGAAGAATTTCCTGACAGTGAGAATGACTAATCAGTGGAATAGCTTGCCTTATGGAATTGTTGTTGTGATTCAGGGTCAGCCTGTGGGTTCGGCAGTTGGGTTGGACGACTCAGAGGAGGAGGAGGGGGGTGTTGAAGAGCTTGCTGAGGGGATTGGACAGCTTGATGAGACCCCCCAGCAAGGCCCCTCTCATCTGGTCACGATGCAGACCCAGCTGTGTGAGCCTGACAGCGTGGATGAAGATGACCCACAGCTGGCCCTGTTCAAGGACGCCCGACGCAGGAGGCAGTCAGTCAGGAGTAAACAGAGGAAGGCAATGGGGCACCTCGGAAGGAGGCACAGAGAGGCCACGCCCTGAACTGTATTTAAGGGGAATGTGTGGGAGGGCTGGTTTGCTGAAGGCAACCGCTTGGATTGTTCCTGCTTCTTAGCTCGTGTTTTATGGTTGGTGTCTTGTCTTACTCTGTTTTATGTGAATAAATTTGGCAGGTGTATTCCAGCCTCTTGCCGTTTCTAAAGGGGTTGTCCCTGCCTTTTCTGCAGGGCCGGTAGCAGGCTGGTACAGAACAATTGTGGGTACTCCACTGATGGAAGTTTTTAAGAAAAGACTGGACAACTATTTGTCCAGAATGGTGTAAGGATTCCTGGCATAGGTAGAGCGTTGTTCTAAAAGACTCCAAGGTCCCTTTCAGTCCTATGATTCTATGATCACCAGAATTACTTCAAATATGGTACTTATCACTTAGAAAGCCTCCCTAAGCACAGAAATAGGAAGGCTGTATTATATGCTAGCTTATGTGTTAACTACATGAATATTTGCTTCATTACGAGTGCATACAATTTAAAGAGTGTAGATTTATGGTCAAGTTCAGTTTCCCCAATAATGCCCATTCGCACAACAGCCATAGGTAAGAACAGCAAGAGGAATCCCTTGCAAACATTGTTCAGGCTATTTCTAAATATTTTTGTATATAATATTTAGAAGTGTATTCAGCTGCTACAACATACAGAGTTGGAAATTTTTACAAATATATTCACCTTATGAGAGTTTTTCAATTTGGGAGGAGGGCTGTCACGGAGCCGCTTCATTGCTTGGACCGGAGAATCACTGAAATAGGGAGGTTCTCCATCAATCATTTCAATTACCATGATTCCCAAAGACCAGATGTCTACCTGCCAAAACAAAAGATTGCAGGAGGTGATGTGCAAAAAGATACTGTATTTTCTTCAGAGATAAAGAGAATTTCCCAGCTGAGATACCAAAGAACCTGAAAGATTATAAATTAACCTTTTTTTCTAGCATTACATCAAGAGGGCATGTTTATCTTCCTTTCAGTGTTGTGCCATTGCTTCTGTTATTTATTTTTACATTCACAGTAACAAATTCTGCAAAAATTAATAAACGTAACATTTTTATCATAACAGTCTTACAGTGATGCCAGCTCTGCACTGATGTACAGCTGTAAGCTGCTGAATTAGATGAGAAAGCCACATCAACCAACTTCTTGCACTCTGTCTGAACATGGTTTCCAGCATACTGAATTATACGCATCAGAAATAATAATACAGAGGGCAAGAGGAGACATCGAGTCATACTTTGTCATAATCTTAAAGGGTAGGTGCTAAAAGAGAGTTGGTAAAATATTTCAAACTGCCACCCCTTTCAGGTTCTGGAGCTGTAATTACCTCAGTGGTGTATGGAGACCTCGAAATAACTTCTGGAGCCATCCAATATGGTGTTCCTACTAAGGATTTCCGTTTTGGCACATCCTTGCTGATTTGTGCACAAAAGCCAAAATCAGAGAGTTTCACCTACACAAAAGAAAGCAAGGTAACCTTAGATATCCTACACTGAAAAAGTAGGGGGAGGAAATGGGCACGTAAAGAGACTGTAGGAGAAGACAAGTCCTGCAGGGTTTACAGATTAAAGTCAGAACTACAAAATGAATCTTCTCCCAACAGTTTGATGCAAGTATTAAAGAAATATCACAGAGAAGCCCTCTGGTACTCCACAAAGGGACACTTGTCAAACTGATGTCTGCTTCCCCTGCAACATATTGGAACCATTTGCTTTGGAAGGAATGGAATTACTGTTGAATAGTGTCCTCAGCTCCTCACAAAAGAATATGTGATTGACGGGGCCCAGAAAATCAGTTTCTTCTAGGGGGTCTCTGTAACTGAAGCCCCACCACCATCTCAAAAATGTTCTCCAAAATGGAAAACTGAAGACAGGGTAATAGTGGTGTAGTATAGGTGAATTTTAAGATGGTTTCTATCCCCCATCTCCTCAAAGGGCACTGATCACCTCCTAGACCCAACCAACCATTGCCTCCATGCCCACATAGGTTCTCAAAGGAGCCTAGCAAGGTATGGCTGCAAATCCCATCTAGTTATAGGGTAAAATGTATCCCTGACAAGTGAGCAGGCCCAGCTGGAAGAAAAAAATGTAGAAGTAGGCAATGGTCTAAAGGCCCTGCCTGAGGATTCTAACTGAATTCTCTGAATTGGCTGGAGCTGGCAGCTTATTTACCTTTTAAAAGCAATTCACACAATTGCTAACTGTGTATATGGCCCCTTGTCTAATTTGCTTATTTTAAAGTGTAGATGTCAGGGACTGAACCTTGAATTTTCTACATACAAAAGCACACTTTGCTCCTGAGTTATGGCAAAGAGAAGCCAAGGTAAAAACGCAGGAAATAAAAGAGATGAAAGAAGCAAATTAAGAATTACCCTTCCATCAAGAGTCAAGAGAATGGAGTCACTCTTAATGTCTCTATGAATCACACCTTGGGAATGCAGGTAGGCGAGTGCCTGCAAGACTGACTCACATACTGTAGCAATTTGCTCTTCATTCAGTCTGAAATACAGCAGCCAAAATTGTATATGTAACTTAATTTCATACAGCAACAATTAATTAAATGTTCACTTATAGCACGCATGATATTTATGACACTTCCTGCTTCATTAAGAGTAAGAATTATGAACAGCCATTCTTAAAAAGTAGAGAAAGTAAAAAAATTCAGAATAAGTGATTTGGAATTCCAAAATCAAGTTTTACACACATACTAGATAATATTCTGGTGACAAAACAAAATTTATCATCCTCTTTCCCTGCTCTAGTGGAAAATTACTAAATTAATTTCATTATCAAATTTGAATCTGTGAAAATAGTTCTCAGGACACCCCCCCCCCCAGGAGTTAATTCTTTCTCATGACTAGGCATTATTGATATTCTTATACTCCAAGAATTAAAGCCATTCAAATTGATAGGAATCATCAGTATTCCAACAAATGTGCTATTTGGAAAAGTGCTCCCTTCCTTTTGTCTACTCTGCATCTCCTATCACAGAGTTTCCCTGGGTATCCCTCGTGATATTTAAGAGCCGGCTGAAATTACATTCTTTGGCTGTTGTATAATATGGTGCAGCAAATTGTGCAAAACAAAGCCTGGAGTTATCTGCAATTTATAAGCCACAGGTTCTCTACGCAGAATTTCAGTGACAGAAATAATTTTCTAAATAACCCACCCTAAGATAGGGGGCTTTGAATCAGAAGAGAGGGATTGATATATTCCTGGTTTTTTCCTACCTGATTTGAGAGAGAATGTCTGTAAGAGCTCCTCCTTGGAGAAATTCCATCAGCACCCAAAGCTCATCACCTACAAGATAGCTTTTATACATCTCCACAACGTTGTCGTGCTGATAGTCCCTCATTATCACGACCTGAGAAAAATGACAAAAGACAAATGACATAATTCACACTATGCTTCTTGCTGATGTGGTATATCTCCAATTAGAGGCTTTTCTTTTAGCCTTCCCAGATTGGTGACTTTCATTCTAGGGCTAAGGGTCACATCCCATAATTTCAACATGCATTTCTTCACGTCAGTATCCTTCTATATAATTCAAGCACTGACAAGACATACTACTGGAACAAAGTTATTCCACGTTGCAATCTTTTTCTTTTCCTGGAAATTCTGAACAGTTTGGACCTAAAAAAAACACTCAAGGTTGGAATAGACCAGGGGTCGGCAACCTAAAAAAGAAAAAGAGCCACTGGGAACCGGTTCCATCACAAATTAAAAAAAGAGGGAGCCGCGTGCGTGTGTCCATGCACGCGCATGCGCAAAAAGGTTTTTTGCGCATGCGCGGACGCACGCGGCTGCCATTTTTTAAAAAATGAGATGGAACCGGTTCCCGGTTGCCCGATGGCGACGGCCCGTCTGCAAAGCTGCCGCTTTCGGCAGCTTTGCAGACGGGCCGTGGCAGCTTCCTGAAAGAGCGGCGCCCCTGCCCATTCCGAGAGGTGCGCGCGCACCTCTCCGAACGACCGGAGGTGCGCGCGTACCTCCGCGCGAATGGGCAGCGGTGCCGCTCTTTCAGGAAGCCCGCCGCGGCCCGTCTGTGAAGCTGCCGAAAGCGGCAGCTTAGCAGACGGGCCGCGGCAGCTTCCGCAAAGATCGGCGCCCCTGCCCATTCCGAGAGGTGCGCGCGCACCTCTCCGAACGACCGGAGGTGCGCGCGCACCTCCCCAAACCTTTGGGGAGGTGCGCGCGTACCTCCGTGCGAAGGGGCAGCGGCGCCGCTCTTTCAGGAAGCTGCCGAAAGCGGCAGCTTCCTGAAAGAGCGGCACCGCTGCCCGTTCGCGCGGAGGTACGCGCGCACCTCCGGTCGTTCGGAGAGGTGCGCGCGCACCTCTTGGAATGGGCAGGGGCGCCGCTCTTTGCGGAAGCTGCCGCGGCCCGTCTGCTAAGCTGCCGCTTTCGGCAGCTTCACAGACGGGCCGCGGCGGGCTTCCTGAAAGAGCGGCACCGCTGCCCGTTCGCACGGAGGTACGCGCGCACCTCCCCAAAGGTTTGGGGAGGTGCGCGCGCACCTCCGGTCGTTCGGAGAGGTGCGCGCGCACCTCTCGGAATGGGCAGGGGCACCGCTCTTTGCGGAAGCTGCCGCGGCCCGTCTGCTAAGCTGCCGCTTTCGGCAGCTTCACAGACAGGCCGCGGCGGGCTTCCTGAAAGAGCGGCACCGCTGCCCGTTCGCACGGAGGTACGCGCGCACCTCCCCAAAGGTTTGGGGAGGTGCGCGCGCACCTCCGCCCATTCGGGGAGGTGCGCGTGCACCTCTCCAAACGGGCGGTGCCACTCTCCATTTGGAGAGGTGCGCGCGCACCACTGCCCGTTGGAAGAGGTGCGCGCGCACCGGGCGGCTGGGAGCCGCAAGAGACGGCTCAAAGAGCCGCATGCGGCTCCGGAGCCGCAGGTTGCCGACCTGTGGAATAGACTATTATATCCGTGACTAAATCATAATGATTTTCAGGCACCTCCCACACTACAGTAGCACTATTTTCATTCCTGAAACTCTCAGTAGATTTTTTTAATTTGTGCTTCAGCCAGTTCAAAATGCTGAGAACAGGGAATGAAAATGAAATTCACTGTTCTGGCCAGGATCCTCCAAGACTTACTAACCCCTTTTAAAATAAAACCAGAAAACAAAATCCACAATCCTTTTAGAGGAAAACTGTCAATTTCGCACTTGTTTTTACTCACTAGGTTCTGGAGGCCAGATTGCCAGCATTTTCCTGAAGCTCAGGAATTTGGAGAAAGAGGGGAGAAAGAGGTCCTTCAAATAACAAACTAGAATTACATCATTTTTAAAAAGTAAAACACTTCCCTCCAGCTTTCCAACAATTTCAGCTACATCACAGTTGACCTGGAAATAAATCAGCTTGGTGCTCCAACAGCTCTAATAGGAGGGGGAAGCAGAAGTTCAAAACTGCTTTTAAATTGGCACAGAATCCTTGATGAAAGTGCATGGGAGAGTTATTAAATGGTATGAATATATGGCACCAAAAGCAATCTCTAAAAGCCAAATGAATAATTTTCCTTCTGCGTCTTTTTAGATGCAGTACAACTACATCTCACTGACATTACTCACTATCCATCTTGTGCAAAAAAAGGTTACATTTAATATCTATTAATTTAGTCACCTCATTAAAAAGGAGTTCTCGCCGTTGCTGCTTTCGTAAATCCATCATCTTCACTGCTACCTGCCTTCCAGAATGCTTCTCACGAGCAATACAGACAATACCCGTAGATCCTTCGCCGATCTTGACGTAGCTTTCTAGCATTGTCCTAGGATCTCCTTGGTCCACCACCATCCTCAATGCAGCTTTGAACTGCTCATGAGTTACCACCGCTGGATCCTCGCTGGTTGGCTGTGCTTTAGCATCCAGGGGAAGGTGAAGGTTGCTGGAGCTGGTTTGGGTGTGTCTGTTCCGTGGGGACCCTGCTGGCGATGGCCTACCTTGAGGCAAGCCAATTCTATGTTCAATTGTTGGGGACTTGTGAGGGGTACCACCAGCTTCTGAAATCCTAGCATAATCAGGCACAGGCTGGTCAGAGGGAAGAGACTGGGATTTGGCTGCAGGACTGTGCGGTGAACTCCAGTGCTGGGGTGCCCTGAAGAAGGGGTTTGGCTTGTAAAGAATAGAAGAAAATGTATCGTTAGCAGAACTGTCAATTCAGATAAAGACATTAAATATATTTGAATCAATACATTGCTGGTGCAATCTACATACGTGGAGTTATTGAAACAATTGTTTTGAATGGAGATTAAAGTATTCTTTGTATTTTGAAATAGCATACCTATAGATTGCAGAGGATGCCATCTTGGGAAAAAATTACCTGATACAAACACACACACATTGTAATGAGCACTTCAATATCTAAGTCCAAATTAAAGCATGCTTGATACATAATTGTCTAGTCTTCACTTGAAAACAGAGGGAAGTCACAATCTCTCAGAGTAACTGATTCCATTCTTCAACAACTATTTCTGTTAGGAAATTTCTTCTAACATTCAACAAGAATTTACCTATATTCCCTGTCCTGCACTTTCAAATAGTAGAGAGTTTCTTGAGCTCCTCCTATTCTTCTATTTGAGGAACACCCTCATATGCCACCTCAGTTTTCTTGGCTTAAGTATGTATGCATATGTATGATTGTACAATCATCACCTTGTGAAATTTCACATTTATGGATAGAGCAGGGATGAGAAACAAAATTCTCATTATTTTTAAAGACATATAAAGTGAGTTAAAGAACCTATCACATGCAGTCAACAAGCAAAGCACTTATTATCTTTAGCTGAGTTTTAAAGACTTAAGCATCTTGTGTGGCATCACAATCCCCCTCCTAACTGATTTAGTGGTACTGGAAGTTCAGTAGAGGAAAAAGTTTACACTATTGTACATTCTCTAAAAAATATGTTGCCTGTATAAGCAACTTTTTTTCTTGTTAGTACACCCTTAATACAAGACCAATAGTTCCAGAAGATTCTATTCTGAACACCCAATTATTCAGCTACTACATATATTCCATACTATTACTGCTGAAGGGACTTTCTTTCCCTGTGCCTTTATTCCCTGCTGTTCTCCAACTCTGTAAAATAGAATATAGATATTTTGGTTCCATTTATTTTTACAGAATGTATACAGATAGTCCTTGACTTATCACCACAATTGAGCCCAGCATGTCTATTGCTAAGCAACCCATTTCTTAAATTATGCCTCATTTTACAACCGCTTTTGCAACAGTTGTTAAGCAAATCACTGCAGCTGTGACCAGAATCATGTGGCCATTCAGTGAATCTGGCTTTCCCCCCTGACTTTGCTGGGAAGGTTACAAATGGTGATCACATGACCCCGGGACAGTGGAAGTTGCCAAGCTCCCAAATTTTGAACACGTGACCACGGGGATGCTGCAATAGTCGTAAGTGTGAAAAATGGTTATAAGTCACTTTTTTCAGTGCTGTTGTAATGGTCACTAAATGAAAGGTTGTAAATCAAGGACTACCAGTACAATTACCTCTCTGAATCAAAAAGTAATAAAATAATATCAGAGCAAAGCCAACCCCCACTAAAACAATACTGAACTGAACCGTACATGTCAGACTTAGCTAACAACCTGTCCTAACCCTTGAGGATAAAGGCAGCTGTTCAGGACTCTCTGGAAGGTTAGGAGAGTTGGGGCTGCTCAAATCTCAGGGAAGATCTCTTCCGTAGGGTAGGTGCCATGACATAGTAGACATATTTCCTGGGTCCCACTTGGCGCTGTTTCAAAGAAGGACTCGGACCCCAACAAATCTTATGGGATGAGCAAATACATAATTGGGAATTAGTGGTCCTGAAAAGAACTTGGCCCTATCCTATATAGAGCTTTATAGCTGACCATTACCATCTTAAATTGCACTCAGAAACCTATTGGGAGCCAATGTCAATGTCTTACATGGGCCTACCACTGCATTTTGAACTAACTGCAGCTTCCCAATACTCTTCAAGGACAGCCAGATGTAAAGCACTTTGAAGTAACTTAGGTGTGAGTGACTGAAAGCTAATCCTTGGAGATTTATTTATTGAGATTTATCATTAGCCACTGGTAATCATTGCTAAATTACTATGCAAATCCCTATCTAGTTTTATTCCTCAAAGAATAAGTGGGAATGCAATAAGTGGGAATTACTTGATTTTATCATTACAATAAGTCAGGTTTAATAAACAAGGTATTTGAAGATCTAGTTGAAGATCACCCTATTAATTTAATGGCTATGCTGAGTGGAGAAAGGATTCAGCTGCTATAGTAGTGGATTCTTATATTGTCAGAGAAATGGACTAAATGATCTTCAAGAAGTAAAGTAGAAGAGTATAGAACAAGGGTAGGCAACCTCGGCTCTTTTAGGACTCATGGACTTCAACTCCCAGAATTCCTGAGTCAGCAGATGACTCATAAAAGAGCTGAGGTTGCCTACCCCTGGTATAGAAGACAACTTTGAAGAAAATAGGCAAGAACTGTTACCTAGGCAAAGCAGCTGACACATTTTTTAAAAAAAAATCCAGAAGAAAATGACATTTGGAAACAGTTCAGATAGATGCCTCTCTAATTCACTGAACTATGAGAAGGTGAAGAAGGTACAGCATAATCAGACTTGCAAGAATTTGATATTATAGCCAGCATCCGGAAAAGCAGTTTTAGCTTCCCTGTTGAGTTGATTTCCTGGTTTTGTCTAATAAGATTATTATCAATCTTAATGTTTTATGATTTCTCCAGGCTAAGTTAAAAGTTCTTATCATAATACAATACTAATTTTTCGGGAATATTTAGCCTTACCTATGGCATAGCCATCTACTACTGACAATAATTCATCTTAGGTTATCAATGATGGAACCAGTAGATGCTGGATTAAAGGAGGCCAGGCCATTAATACAATTCTGTATTAATGAGGTGAAAAACAATTATATGTATTTAAGCAAGTATATAGGGTGATAGAAGAGATTATCCTTATTTTGGACTAGTAATATTTACGCTGCAAGCAAATATAGTTAATTATCTTGCATATGCATTTTTTTGTTTTGACTCCTGTGGGTATACATACTGGTAAATGAAAGTATATATTGCAATTATTGTACATTTTGAGTGAGTGCAGAGAGAGAGAACTGTCAGCATGCACAATTACCACTACTTGCCTGATGAAATGTACTTCGCTCATTTCTGTCTACAATATCTTTTCCGTCCAGCTGAGACATGTCCCTGATAGCAAGGAGCGTTCAAATCACCAGCTTTGTTTTATGTATTCTAGGGCACCCGAAAAGGTTCCACAGGTAGTTAAGCTTGGGGTCCCTTTTATAACTAATTTACATTATAAATTCAGCGCATTATGTGCCAATTTTTTTAAAAAAAAAATTAGCACCAGAAACATGCCCATATTTCCATTTATTTCTAATCATTTAATCTAAACTATTATCCCCTTCCCAAGACTACATCCAGACAGTCTCCACTGCTACCATCAAAATTATTGGCTATGCTACCATTTCATCTCAAATGTCTTTATAGTACAACACGAGATTGCAATGATACGAAATCATGGGAAAATAGATCTAGCTTACAAATGAAAGATGACTCTACCAAAATGACAGATGCAAAATGAACTGTCAGCAGAGACCAGATTAAAAACACACACACACACACACTGGTAGGCGTTTGAGGTTCAGTGGGTGATCTGTGGCCTCCCTTGCTCACAGTTCTATAATTTTGCTGTTACTGGGCTCTCCTACCATCATTCTTTTATTTATGAATATGTTCTGAGTCAGCAGGCCTCTCTGTACATATTCTCTTCAGTTTCCTTCTTGTAGTTGGTCCAAGCCAAATTAGGTTAGTCATTAGCAGCTACTAACTGACACTAGAGAACAGCTTTATGATCTCTTCCAAAAAAATTCTGAGATCCTCACTGCAATAATCATTTTTTGAAAAGCAAAATCCAGAACATATCCAAATGGATACGGAAGTGTAAGAAGGCTGGTTGAAATTGAAAAACGTTAGAAATTTTGGAATCATATAAACATATTTATATCCTACCACTACTTAAAAGAGACTAGGACAGTACAGACAGAGATTATCTTGTTTATTTATTTTTGCTGTTACTCTTAAACATCAGCTTGGGCTGAAAAAGAATGGCTAGGCTTCGTGGCAGGACGGTAAGTTGACTTCACATCTTTCTGTTCTAGTCCAATACTCCATCCAGTTTAGCAAGGTTTTCAGACCATAATGCTGTTTACATTTTCATTTGATTCTGAAACATTATTCCATGCTCAGTACTTATTTGAGAAGGCTTTTATCATCGCCAAATGCCACTATAGACAAAACCTTCATTTGATTCAAAGAATATAGTGGCTATGTTAAACTGGAACAGACAACTTCTTTGAGATACAATTGCATTACAGGTAATCCTTGACTTACAACCAGTTGCTTAGTGACTATTTGAAGTTCTGACAGATTTACCTGGGTAAATCTATGGCACCTATGACTCAGATCTGAAGTTCCCATGGTTGGATCCCCCTGCACTTTGACCGCTTGGCAACTGGTCTGCCTTTACAGCCATTTGCAGTGTCCTGTGTTCACATAGCTGCATTTTATGACAGTTTTATGGAAATTGGTTTGCTTAACTTCTGCAGATTCACTTAATGCCCATGGTGATTTATTTAATGACCACCACAAAAAAGATTGTAAAATTGGGTTGCTCGTGTGACTGACCCATTTTACAGCCATCACGAGTTATGGCTGTGAGAGACAGGCTCCATTATGATTGTAACTCAAGAACTACCTGTGCCATGAAGAATCAGATACAACATTTGGAGAATTCCTGAACCCAGTACTACCTATGGGAGGGGGAGGTGCTCAATACGTAGACATGCCTTTTTCTTCAAACTTTCTACACAAATACACCGGTTGCTCCAAGACTCAACTGCTGTAATACTCTCTATATGAGACTCATGCATTACAGAAAGCTCAACTCCAATTCATGCACATAATGTACAGTCAACATTTAGGATATCTACTCAGAGAAAGCCTACATGTATACAAGTCTGTAAATACAGACTTTCCTTTTGTACACATCCATGCTAAATAGGAGCAAATGTTATCTAGAGCACTCACATACAGAGAGCTCCACACAACTTTGTATCTGTATAGGGCTCCTCAGAGAAAAGCATTTGAGTGGCATGTTCTTATGAGAGTTATGCCAGCTACTTGCTTGCCACTGTATGCAGCTCTATGGAACTCACCCTGATTTCACAACCTTACTCTATGTGTTCCACTTAACACAGCACCTCAGGTAATAGGGACTTAAGAGTAGGGACAGAGCTTATAGATTGCAGTAGAAGCAGCAAGGCTCAATTATTTCTGGGCTTCATAGAGAACCTAGAAGCTGAAGAAAGGTCTTTGTATATGTGTATATGTGTATGTGTGTATGTGTATATGTATATATGATTGGTAAATATAACAACCGAGGATATGAAAAGACACAACCAAAAATATAACAGTGGTAATAAAATCAGGAAAAAATATATATAGAACAATGAATAAACGAGCAACATTTGTACAAACTAAAAATAAAATAAATTGTTAATATCAAACTAACTCAATCCTTTTAACATTATTAAATCTAGCTCTGTAGGGCATTTATTATTCCATTTTCTCAGTTTGGGTGCAGTATGTTATTTTGCTACCTCTCTTATTCTGGTATATCGGAGAGGAAAAAAAATTGTGCAAGCATTTCTCCTTCTCCATGTCTGACAGAAAAAAAAGTGTAGCTAGAAGTTAAAACATTTAACAATTGCTAACCTTGAATGACATCCAAAATTTTCTATCTGCCAAATAGTAGACCTGGTCCTGCCAGATTCAGCGCTATTTTCTGAAAATGTGCCACTTTCAAGGCAAAAGAAATCATTCAAGTCTGACGAGCACCAAAGGGAGTTTCCTCATGATGCAAATAGTAATGCCAGACCACATTTTCATTTGGAACTTAGCACTGGTAAAAAGACTTAATCTTTCCCTTTTTGCTCTGTAGTACTAGTCTCAACACGCTTCCATTGTTGGTTATTTCTGCTTCAAAACAGATCAGACACACTAAATGCACAACTCAACAGATTGGATAGTTTGGCCCTGGACACTATAATTTTGCAATCAATATAGTTACTAAATTGCCACCTCACGAATAAGCAAAATTATTCTGGAATCAATAATGTCAATAAAAGTAGTTATTGAAATATTTTGTAAAACAAATGGTCTTAAGCTGTTTTAATCAAGACAAGAAACAAAATTATTACTAGAGAACTTAATTCTTTTGAAAGCAATTTGGTAATAATAAAAATGCATAGCAGAGAAGTTGGAAGCAATGAAAAAAAAATCCAAGAAACAGTATAGGTGCAAAACCCACAGTAATTTATATTTTTCCAGCCAGAATCATTTTCAGAGGGCTATGAGTTTGCATGAAGGAATAAAATGGCTGGTGTGGAAATTGCATTATTTTTAATTTCTTTCTGATCATTTCTCTGCCCCAGCTAACGCCTCTCCCCAACTTTCTAGAGCAATGTTTTTTCCATTTAGCTTATGTTTTATGTAATTCTTATATAAAGGTAAGAAATGTATGTTCAAATAAACAATGACATTGACAGACAGAAATGGATAGTTGGTAAGTGAAAGACATGCATATACATATACTGTGCATGTGATAATATGTGTTGAAACTTTAACATCAACATATGTTTAAGGCTATCTTCACGATATAAATATAACCTCCTGAAATGATTTGCAAGTTGTAAGAAGAGGAGTTGTAAGAAGATTCTCAGAGCGATATTTGCTTTGAGAACTGGAACTTGGAAGCTCTCAGGCTAGAAAGGTACTAATATAATACCTTCTAGGGAACCAAGCACACGTACCTTTATCTGTGGGTTGTTTCCAATCTTATTTGAAGGGTTGGATGACGGGAACACAGTTCGCAACAGCCTCCGCTTCAAACTGTTTTCCCTTGATTTAGAGCCAGGACTACCTTCTCCAGGTGGCCTCAAATTAGCTTGGCTCCCATGGCAGGGCTGATGAGCGTAGCTCTCTTCGGAGTTTCTTCTTGCTACAGCATCTTCTCTGCTTACTTCAGGAACAGGGACGTATTGCTGGTGCTGAAAACCTGATGAGAGTGGGGCAAAGTGGCTATTTGCCCCTTGGAACTCTGAAGGGTCAAGAGACTGAGCTTTCATGACTAGGCTGTTGGAATGAGCCTGCCCGTCCAACATGGGCTTGTAATCAGGCCATAAGGTCTGCCTTCTAGACGATTTACTTCCACCGTTGCAGTTGAGGTAGTTTCCATATTTGTCCGCCCAGTCTGGTTCAGCGCAGTGTAGGTATATGTCAGTTGGTTCATCTTCTCCTAGAAGTCCTAGCGACTGGGCTCTTCTCCTGCTAGTAGGGCTCTTACCCCTCAGGGTGTTAGAACTGATGAGGGAGAGCTTCTGGATGTCATTGAGTATTCCAGAGATATATCCTTCCACTTCAAATGTGCTGGCTCGCACAACCGTCTACCACAAAACAATTAATTAATTGATTAATTGAGGAAAGTCAATGTCATCTGCTCATTCATTAAGAAAGGGGATATCTAAATCTGGGACAAATTTACACATATTTCTACAGACTGTATGTAATTAGTGAACTATTCCTAGTTCACTCTGAAAATATAGATCCAGGGAGAAAACCACATTTTTATTTACCGCATAGTGCTCAACAACTAAAAAAGTGTTTGGTGCTACTAACAAATCAGGTGTTACAGAGGCTATCCAAAAGTGAGGCTAAACTTCAAAAGAGAGCAGATCTACAATACATTGATTTGTGTTGCCTACCACTGTTTTTAATTCCTAGTTTGAAGCAATTACTAAGGTCCAGTTCACACAAACACATGCAAAAGAAAAAGAAAAAAACATGTAGCTTACAAGTTGTCAAAGCAAACATGCACACTATGAACCAATTATCTTTGATACACAATCTATTTTTACTGCCTGCTGCTGCTTTACTGGATAATATGTTGAAAGGTGAAATGCAAGTAAATGTTCTTTTTTTTACATCTGTTATAATGATATCTCAAATTCTAACATCATAATCCATCAGATTTATTGGTGTGAATAAACACAAAGACGAGATATGCACATTCAATAATAAATAAAAATAAAAGGAATTCCTTTTCACAGGAAATTAGTTATAAGCCAAATAATTTCAACTATGCAAAGATATTGACTTGCAACACAATAGCTGTGTTTTCCTGCCCAGACACCTACCTCTACATTACCTGTCTTACAACTCAGCCAACTGATTTACATAGGAAATCAGAAGCTTAAGAAGCTATTAATATTATTTATTTCTCCAAAAGGAGATTCAATATAACAATGCCAACCACTACATCATTTCAAAACAGCAAAAATGTTACAAACTGCGGACAAGTGATTGTGAGATGCTGCAACAGTTGTAAATGCAAGCTAGTTACCAAGTGCCTGAAATGCAGTCATATGTCGGGGTGGGAGTGGGGGTTGGGGTGCAGCACATTTCACAAGAGCTAGAAGTGCTTTACAGGCCATAAAATAACTTCTCCAAGGCTGTTGTAACTTTGAATGGTGGTAAGTGACTGCTTGTTAAGCGAGGACTATCTGTATGCTTTTATTGTACACTATTAGCCATATACAGTAGAATCTTGTGATAGGGTGATCCACCAACCTTTGCAAGGAGTCTAAAAAGCACGGTCCATTTTAGAAGACAGTATTTGACATAGCTTAAATAGAGCAAATACTTGCATTTTCTAACAAGTGTTCCGTCCTCATTTTCATCTCCAGAACACTTACCATGCATTATTGAATTTATGGATAGGTTGTATTTTAGGTGCTGGATTCATTTAGGAACTGTATCCATACACAGATAATTAGAAATGCAAATAGTCATTTAGCGACAATTGGAACCAGCAACTCAATCATTAAGCAAAGCAGTCACTAAATAAAACTGTGACTATGCTTATAATCTTACTGCAGCTTTCCTTTGCTTTACAGAACTGTGAAAGTCGAAAATGTGAGGATTGGTGTAAAGTTACTTTTCATCATGGTCATAATTATAAAAAAATTGCTAAATTGCTAATTGCTAAATTATAAAATTGCTAAATGAGGACTAGCTGTAAGGGATAATTTTTGTTTAATTTTTAAAATGGTTTTGGTAATTTATTTCCCAAAAATCAAAATAACTTTGAATTAGAACCTTGAAGGTGACTAGATAGACCTTTGTTTATTCAGATCTGTCTCATCTATGTGTTGCTTGCTTTTTAGTGGTTAATTATATAGTTCAGTATTTTTTCTGTCTACACTAGACTTCACTAGTTACTTAAGAATGTCTTCCAGTTTATTCTCTCACAAGAAATATAGAGACATGGGCTCTAGTATTTCCGTGGAATGAAACCTGGCTGGGTGACTCTGGACCAATCATTCTTTCTCAGCCCAACCGACCTCACAGTAATTGTGGGGAAAACAGGAGATGTGAGCATTATATATACCACCTGGAGTTATCCAAAAAATATGTATACTATTATTTATAATCATAGGTAAAAATGGGGTATAAATCAAATTAATAAATAAATAAGGTCTTTCAACAAAGCTCTCAATGGCTGGGTTTACATATCACACCAATTTGAACACACAATTTGTTCAGAGTAAAATTAATCCAACTCAAAATAGCTGAAGTCACATATTATACTAAAGCAAACAAAACAAACCACCTTATGACTTAACACAGCTTAGAAAGATGGCCTGATGATTGAAAGCATCTTAACACGATGTCTGATATGTGATAGCACATTCACACATTTTCTTAAAGCTAGTTAACTCACCCAATATCAGAACTGTGTCATGTATAACTCATCTACATTTTTACAATTCACCAGCAAAACCTCCAGAATACCCTGATCTATATTACCAGTAAACTATGGCATCCTAGCAAAACCTGATCTATATTGTTTGCCTGGGTTAAAAACAAAAGCAAACAAAAACAACCACCCAATTTTCAAGAATGATAGAAATGGTCTAAATTCAACCTAAAAAATCTTTCAATTAGGTGCTTTCATGGGGAATTATCAGCTCTCCGTGCTCAATATATGTAGAAAATGAAAACCTAACCACTGTCAAATTCACTTTTGTATATATAAAAAGTGATTCATGTATTCTCCATAGAACGGGATCTCTGGAAATCTGTGGTTATTAAAATCCATAATGGAAGAGATTTACTCCCACAGACAGATTAGCTTATTACAGTCCTTTCCTGAAATGCAAGAAAGAAAGAACTGTCATTAAACAATCTTCAAACCTGATCAACTGTGACTTAGTCAATGAAGTATGATTAAAAGCAATGTATAAACCAGATCAATACCTAAATAGTCAAGATGTAATAGACTGCATTAGAATGGAAACCATTCTGAAAAAAACTTACAAACTGAGAAAATAAAGTTCTCCAAAACTTTTGGGAATGCAACTAAAGGGCATTTTTAGATGGCTTAAGCTTAAGATGGCAGGGACTTTCCAATGTCAATATCCTGGTCATGAAATTCCCTTCAAAAGAAGGAAAGAGCTGCCCTATACAATCGTCTTATATAAATCCTGCCTGCCTGTTTACTTTCCTTCTCAAATATGTCTTGCTGTCCTAATCATAAACTCTAAATGGTTTACAATCAAGGAAAAACACCATAAAATCATAGAAATTTATAAATTTATAAAATTGGTCTACAACATAATTCAAAATTACACAAGCTGGATAAAAGATAGCAACCATGGCAAGATACAATGGAAAAGAATAATCTCAAGTATTTCAGCAAAAAAATAGAGTGACGCCATCAATATTTCTCTCTCTCACACACATAGAATCATAGGGCTGGAAAGGACATTGGAGGTTTTCTAGTCCAAATTTCTGACCAAGACAGGAATCCTTATACCATCCCAGACAAATGAATGTCCAATCTTTTCTTGAAAACCTCCAATGATGGAGGCAGGCTGTTTCGATTAATCATTCTCACTTAGTTTCTCTTTAGTTCCAGGTGGGATTGCTCTTTAACAAGCTTCCACTTTTGGACAATAAGTCAACCCCCTCATCTCTGTGATTGCCCTCAAGTACTGGAAGACATTTATAGCAATTAGCACTTAAACTTATATACCGCTTCACTGTGCTTTACAGCTCTCTCTAAGCAGTTTACAGAGTCAGCATATTGCCCCCAACAATTTGGGTCCTCATTTTACCGACCTCGGAAGGATGGAAGGCTGAGTCAACCTTGAGCAGGTGAGAATTGAACTGCTGAACTGCAGGAAGCCAGCAGCCAGCAGTCAGCAGAAGTAGCCTGCAGTACTGCATTCTAACCACTGCGCCACAATGGCTCATGTCACTCCTAATTCTTCTCTTCTTTAGACTAGACCAGGGGTAGGCAACCTCGGCTCTTTTATGACTCGTAGACTTCAACTCCCAGAATCCCTGAGCCAGCTTGGCTGGCTGAGGAATTCTGGGAGTCGAAGTCCACGAGTCATAAAAGAGCCGAGGTTGCCTACCCCTGGACTAGACGAACCTAGTTCCCTTAATTGTTCATTGTATGATTAAGTATGCAGACCTCTTATCATCATTCTTGCTCTTCTCTGCACTCTTTCTAGGGTCTAAAGCATGTTTTTTGTATCATGGAGACCAAACCTGGATGTTGTATTCCAAGTATGGCTTCATTAATGCAGTATAGAGTAATACTACCACTTTTCTTGATCTTGATGCTATTCCTCTATTGATGCAACCTAGGACTGCGCTGGCTTTTTTGGCAGCTGCAGTACATTGCTCTCTCATACTTAAGCAATGGTCGACTAGGATACCTAGATCCCTCTCACATTGACTATTGTTGAGCCAGGTACTGCCTGTTCTATATCTGTACATTTGATTTTTCCTGCCTAAGTGCAGGACCTTAGGTTTTGCAGCACGGAACTGCATTTTATTGGATAGGTCTATTTCTCTAGTCTGTCAAGATTCTTCTGAATCTTGAGTCTAAAATATTAGCAATTCTCCCAGCTTGGTGTCTGCCAATTTGATAAGCTCTCCTTCTATCCCCTCATGTAGATCATTTATGAAGATGTTCAAGAACACTGAGACAGAATCTTGAGGAACCACACAGCATGTTTCTCTCAATGTAGATGTAGCTTTGTTGAGGGCTACATGCGGAGTGCGGTTTGTCAGTCAATTGTAAATTCATCTGGTGGTTTTACCGTCTATACCACATTGTTCTATTCTACCAAGAAGTAGGCTATGGTCTACTGTGACAAATGCCTTACTGAAGTCCACGTACACTATATCCACAGCATTGGATGCTTGATTTATCATATTCTTGAACTACTAATTTAGTCATTTTATCAAAAAAAAGACAATAAGGTTTATTTAGCACAATCTGTTTCTAACAAACCTGTACTGGCTTCTATTAATTGCCTTGTTTGTTTCTAAGGTAAAAAGGTAAAGGTTCCCCCGCACATGCGTGCTAGTCGTTTCCGACTCTAGGGGCCAGTGCTCATCTCTGTTTCAAAGCCGAAGAGCCAGCGCTTGTCCGAGGACGTCTCCGTGGTCATGTGGCCGGCATGACTAGATGCCAAAGGCGCACGGAACGCTGTTACCTTCCCACCGTAGTGGTCCCTATTTTTCTACTTGCATTTTTACGTGCTTTCGAACTGCTAGGTTGGCAGAAGCTGGGACGAGTAACAGGCGCTCACTCTGTTACGCAGCACTCGGGATTCGACCCGCCAAACTGCCGACCTTCTGATCGACAAGCTCAGCGTCCTAACCCACTGAGCCACCACGTCCCTGTTTGTTTCTAGGTGCTTACAAATCTGCTGCTTGCTTATCTTTTCTAGGATTTTCGCAGGTATTGGTGTCAATCTGATTGTTCTGTAGTTTCCTGGTTCCACTTTATTTCTTTTTTTGAAAATTTGGAATCATATCAGCTCTTTTGCATTCCGCTGGCACTTCCCCCATCCTCCAGGAGTTCTGAAAGACTTTTTTTCAGTGGTTCCAAGATCACATCTGCCAGCTCCTTCAGAATCCTGGGATGTAAATCATCTGGTCATGGCAATTTGAACTCATCAAGTGAAAAAGGTGTTTTCTTACTAATTTTTTGCTTATTGTGACCTGTTTTCCTGATCTGACTCCCACAGTGGTGTTTTTGATAGGATGGATTATTTTTTTCCTTTTTATGCAGACACAAAGAAGAAATTAGGCAGTTCTGCCTTTTCCCTGCTGCCTGTCACAATCTTGCCATCTTCTCCTATCACAGGACCTATCATTTCCTTGACTTTCTTCTTGTTCCTTACATATCAAAAGAAACCTTTTTTGTTATTTTTGCATTTGTTACAAGTCTTATTTCATTCTGATCCTTAGATTTCCTTAAATCCTTGCAGATTAGGGCTATTTTCTGATACTATGCTCTAGTTATGAACCCCTCTTTCCATTTTTTACATTTATACTTTTTGTCCTTCAGTTTGTCAGAGATCTCTTTATGCAACAATGCTGGTTTCATCTGGGACCTCTTTTTTCCCTTTCTCTTTGGTATTGTGTTTGATTGGGCTTTAATAATCTTATTTTTCAGTTTCCAAAATATCTTGGGTTATTTTTCCTTTTAGGATTTCTGTCCATGGAATCTTTCCTTTCTTAATTTGTTGGAATCAGCTCTCTTAAAATCTAAAGCACTAGTCCGACTTTGTTCAGTTATCTGTATCTTTGTTATGATCAAATCTAGTATGATATGTTCACTCTCCCTGAAAGTTCCTACAACTTCCATCCCTTCTATCATTTCATCCCCGTTAGTAAGGATTAAGTCTAGTGCAGCTGAGTCTCTGGCTCCTTTCTCTATCCTTTGGGTAACAAAGTTGTCAGGTAGGCATGCCAGCAACCTGTTTGATCTCCCAATTGCTTCAGAGTTTGTCTCCCAGTTTATGTCAGAGTAGTTACAGTGGTGTGTTTCCTGCATTCCTGTATTTTACTGAATACCAAAATGTTTATCTTTTTCCTCTGCCTGGTTGGGTGGCCTATGGTATACACCCCTTTCCCAATATCCCAAGAGGAGAAAATTAGAAGAAGCATATCCACCCAGACTGAATGCACAGAATGGGTAGATTTTACTGTTCTTTCTACACAGCAAAGAAAATGAGTTGAGTCTTTTTAAATATGTCCAGTAAAAGCATAAGATAGATAAATGCACACTAAAAGTAAACTGCTCCTTTGACATGAGATGAAGTGAATTCTAGTCAATGCCATAATTCAGCCTCCTGATGTACTGAAACTAGAGTTCTCAAGATTCCCACTATTTAGCCAAGAGTACCAATTCTGAGGAGCTGTAGCCCCAACATACCCAAAAGACGTCACATGGGAAAAACTAATATAATCAGGGCTTTTTTTCTCATAGAACGCTCAGAACGGAGTTCCGGCACCTTTTTTGGATGGAACCTTGTAGGGTAGGCAAGGCAGGTTGTATGACATGTGTGAGTTCCGGCACCTTTTTCTTTTACAAAAAAAGCACTGAATATAATCAATGTATTAGCTTTCAGGCAATACACAGCTCTTTCCAGATTTACTGTAAAATACTAATGCAGAGATCTACCACTGGAAAATATTTGCCAGAAACCTTCCCAAACAATATACTTAATGAATAATATTGAAGTTTGATGAAGTTCTGATCTGCCTCTCCAGCAATTTTTCCCCCAACTCTTCAACTCTTATTCATGTCTGCACTTTTTTACTATGAATACTAACATATTAGTATACTAATATACTAACAAACCCTGCACTGGAAACTCAGATGCCTGGTCAATGACTCAACCCACTCAATAAATTCCCCAGAACAATTTCTCCAATGCATCAAAAAAAACCAAGATCAACAAGGAAGAAATTATGGTCTCCTTCATCATCACTGCTCTCTTCACCTTGATTGACATCGACTTGGCTAAACAAAGCATACACCACCTACTCACTAAACACCATATCCACAAGGATGATGCCATTACAGAACATTCCATGTCCACAGAAACCATCATGAGACTTCTGGATCTATGCCTCAACACATACTTCAGGTTGAATGGGAAAATCAACAAGCAAGTACAAGGTACCCCAATGGCATCACCCATATCAGGCCTAATAGCAGAAGCAGTCATGCAAAAACTCAAATCCATAGCTTTACCCACTATCCAACCAAAATTCTGGACATGCTACGTCGATGACACTTCATTATCATCAAGCGCTCTCAAACTGAAGAAACACACCACCTATTCAATAACATATTACCTGGGATCAAATTCACACGCAAAGAGAAAACAGACAACACACTCCCATTCCTTGACATTGACATAAGGAGACAATAGAAAACTGGAAACCTGCATCTACCACAAACCCACACACAAGGATCAGATCCTCAACTTCACCAGCAATCACCCCACCACACAAAAAAGGTGTGTCCAGACCCTGTTCAGAAGGGCAAGGACACACTACAGCACCACAACAATAAGAAAAGCAGAAGAGAAATGGCTGCTTGATGTCTTTCTCCAACACAGCTATCCAAAAAACTTTGTATTCCGAAACACAGCACCCAAACCACAGCACACCACCCAGCCAACTACCACGTAAAAACTAACCCTACCATACACAAAAGGGGTGTCAGAAATGACAGTCAGAATTCTCCAACCCCTAGGAATAGCAATAGCTCACAAACCCACAGCCACACTCTGCCAGGAATTATCCAGAACCAAAGACAAGATACAGAAGGATGAAAGAAACAATGCCATCTACAAAATCGACTGCAACCATTGCAACCAATTCTATATGGGACAAACTTCATGTCAATTAAAAACCAGGCTCCACGAACACCGGTTGGCACTCAAATATCATGATTCCAAATCCTTAATCTCTACACACACCGATACCAAACAGCACCAGTTCGTTTGGAGCACACAAAAATCATCGACCACACTACTACCCACCACGCTTGTGAGTTCATCGAAGGCTGGCACTCCACAAGCAATTCTATCAACAGACACACTGACCTACAACCAGCCAAGGATCCCCTCAGAATCCAAATCAACCGCACAGCCAACCAGAGACAGCACCAAACCTCAACCAACCCACGTAAGCGCCCCCCCACCAGCAGTTTACTACCGAATGACCCTGACCTGATATAATCTCCCTATCACAAAACTCACTGATGACTCACACCTGACCCATCACAAGACCCTCACTCAACAGGCCCACTCCTGAGATCCTTATAAACAGAAGAACACAGACACTGACATCCCCTAAACTCCGCTGCAGATGTTACCTAGCCTGGTAACAAAACGTTCAGAAACCAACCCACAAGCTCAGAGAATGAACCTTCACCCTCAACTAATGTATTAAGCTGCATGGAATACCTTGATGGGGGCAAGGGAAGATTCATACATACATATGTGAACTAGATGATTAGAAAGTGTTCTGGAGTGTGCTAATATTTTCTTCTTACCTTCATAGGCTGAAGCTGCACCCGGGTAATCCTTGAAGGGTCTACAACAGGTTTGGGGCGTTTCAGAGTGTCCAAAATATTTTGCCATTGAGGTGGCAAGCCAATAAACTTCCCTTCCTTTGGATCAAAGGATGTGTGTACACGATGTTCAAAATTCTGAGGAGCAGAGATCTCAGGTCGCTTCTTTTTCTTCTTGCGAAACATTGTGCCTAAATGAGAAAGAACAAATGCACTGGAGTGTTTATCCAGCATCAGTTGCAAGCAGTTTACACCATGTGGCACTTACTAAACCCCATCTGAGAACCACATCTCTAGTTCCATTAAAAGTTGACCATCTAGTTCAGCAGAAAGCAAAACAGCACCCCAGATGCCACCCTGCATCCACGGTTCCTCCTTCCCAACATAGGCAGAAAGCTTTTAATTTGGTGATTTTAATGGCTGCGAATATGACAAGATTTAACTGAGACTAATACACCTGCTTTCCAGATGACTTTCTCTTTCTATGTAATTTGGATTCCTTTTGCCTATTTTTTCTAAGCAAAGTTTATTCTAATTAAAATAACAGGCATAAAGAACTCTGTTCTTCGTTCCTCAGTCTTTCCTGGAACAGTGAGCAATTGGAAACCCAAGCAAAAAAACCCCAGCCCTATGAAGGTCCTCTAAAGAACTGCACAGTAGGAGGAATAAATGTAGCTTAAAAGAATAAAAAAGTCTGAAAAATTATTTTTTTCTGGGGGGAAAACAAGAAAAAAACCAATGTTTAAGAAGTCTACATCAGCTATAATAATTATTAAGCTTATTTGGGCTCAGAATCAGAGAATGAAGATGACTCAAGAAAATGTCCATGTAATAAAATATTTTCTTATTTGGACTACTGATATTACATTTTGATCCCTTAAAATTTCTGATCTTGCAGAAAATGAATCACAATAATAATCTCACTATGGTTGCTAGTGTAGAAAAACAGAAGTGTAAATTACTCTAAACAATCATGTTATTGAGATTTAGGTTTTCACACTCAGGATTATGAATCTTGTAAAACAGAGTAACCAGCACAATGTTCTGGTTGTTTTCTTCTACAACTTAGAATTTAACATCAGTCTTATGGATTAGTAAATGCTGTCTTTTGCTATTAGGGTGCAAATAAAGTGACTGTCTGAATAGATTACATACTCCTTTAAGTATTAAATGAGTCACTGTTTATTGCCTATCTAGAAATGCTTGGTGTTTTCCTTGAACCACACTATCTTCAAGTATTCGATGCCATGTTTACGTAAGGATTAATCCTGCTATGATTTTGGTTATTTCTATAACCAATCAAAGAAATATCTTCCCCCACCCATCCTTTATGGGGAAAATCCTTTGTTTTGTAAGTGTGAATGAATAAGGGCCTGGAGAGGAATAAATTCACTTGTTAATAATTAGTTGTTAATAATTGTTGCTATTATTATCATTAAGACTATTTATGCATGTTATAATTTAATTCCTCTTCTACCATTCTCTCAAGGTAATAAGCCAGTCCATTTTTTTTTACTCAAATACAGCTGTGGGTTGCAGAACTGAAATAATCCAGAAGCATTTTCTGATATTCTTGCATCTTTCCCTATACCACAATGCTAAGAGCTGTGCCTTACTTAGCAAAGAATGACATTTCTCTAGTAGAAATGTACTGCATTTGTATATATATTGGAAGATGACTAATTCCATTTTTGCTGCCCAATATATTATCTGAAAAGGCCCTCAAATCTAATTTTCGGTTAATAATACTTCAGTTGGAATACGAGTAAGAGACACAGTGCCTATGGTACCAATGTGCCAATAGGTGCTTGGTGCCTATAGGTCTCATCTCTACCTGAAATGTAATTATAAACTTAATAAATGTGATGCTGACTGTAGAAAAGCAAAGTGCCATCTTCCAGCAATACCCGTATAGTATATAAAAGTAGGCCTTTGGTCTACATAGGGCTCCATAGGGATTATTACAAAATAAAAATGCTTTCCACAAAACAGCGATAACATTTTAATTTCATTGCACTTTCACTGCAATTGACTGACCGTGGACATCCCCTCTTCGTATGCATGTCTTGTTCTAATGTGTTTGTGTTATTCATGCTTTGTTCTACACTAACCATCATCTCACAATTCTGGCAGTCTACAAGTATGGTAAGGTATTATAAAGGAAGAAGAGGAGGAAGAAGAGAGGCTACAGCTCTGATCTTTGTTTGAAAGAACTTGTTTCACTTGCACCGGGAAAGAGAGAAATTAGGGAGATAAAGAAATGTTCAAATTTTGAGCACAGCAGCCATTTTGTAACTAGGTAAACCTCACTATGGCAGCCATTTTTTAATCACACTTACAACATGTTTTCAAAATTCAGATGAGCTCAAAAACGCTGCCTAAATTTGGGCTTCAGTATAGAAGTCTATATACGACAAAGCCTTAGGTTAACATTGTGCTATAAAAACATTTGATGACTTATCCTCCAACCAAACCAGCGGCTTCTTGAAGAGCTTTTCCGCATTTAGCAGATTTTAGCTGCCTGCCCAGCTTTTCAACTTCACAAGAAGCTCTCTTGAGCCTGCGCACTACTATAGATATTTTTGCTCTAAATTTGGGTCAGAGGTATTGCTGAATTTAGTACGAATAATTTGTACTGCAGCACTAACAGACTTTTTTTAGCAATATTTAGCAACATCTCTCACACTTCAGTGTCATGCTTGCTAACAGAACTACATTCTATATTGTAATCAAAAGGAGTGAATACATTACTTCAAGTAAAATATTCTACACTATTTTTCTGAGGCCAGCAACATCTAAAATAACTAAATAATTACCTGCTCACAAAAGAGCACAAATGTAATAACTAGTCTATTAAAGAGACACAAACAATTTTTTAAAGGTAACATAGAATTATCCTCTTTTAAAATAAATCCTATACCTAAGGGAATCTGACAAAGAAATACACAAATGGTAGAGTTTATTGAAGGCAAACCCTAGCAGAAAGAACCACCAAATCCTGTCTAATATTCTTAAAAGGAAACTGCTGAAGTAACAAAGCAGTTGTGAGTAGTGAGGTCTTATTTGACTGGCAAAACTACAAGCTCCTCTGGATAATACTATGGTACCTCATTCGATAGCTGTTTTGCATGATCCAACATCCGCCAGATGCACAGGATTACAGTGCTAAAATTCTCAGCCAGCTAAGATTTCTAAGAATTGTAATCCAAAGTATCTGGGAGGTGTTAGTTCCCCCCATCTGCTGGGTGGTTACAGCAGGTTTTGGTCACGTCACATGACCCTGGGACACTGTGACCATCATAAATATGAATCAGTTGCCAAGCATCTGAATGTAAATCAAAAGACCCTGGAGATGCTGCAACATTCCAGCTGATCAGTGCTTCTTCTGGGCTCAGAAGCACCAGGATCAGTGTTGAGCTCCAGCTGGAGCCTGGCGCTGATCCTGGCACTTCCGCTGAGCCCTGACAGCCCTGCAGCTCCAGCTATCTCTCGCTCAGGCTTGTGTGGTGCTACCACCGGTACAGCTCATTCCCCTCTCCTGCTACCACTTTTCTAGGATGGTCGCGTACCATCTGCCAGGTGCCAATGTACCACAGGTGGTACCTGTACCACTGGTTGAAAAGCCCTGGTCTATGTGAGGTATCAACTTGTTAATGAAATACAGTCAAGGATATGAAGGCATTCTAACTTATATGAAGTACTGAGGCCATGCAGATCTTGCCTACAGCAGCTTAGTAGAAGAAATTCTGGCAACTGATTTCTTCAAATGGAAAAGACTAAAGATTACAGTATACCTTTTTTATTAGAGTTCATAAATAAAAGATGAGTTCACACTACAGTACCATGATGTAGAGAACTACTTCATCTACAGCAGCAATGGCAAACCTATGGCATGCATGTCAGAGGTGACATGCCACAAGTTTTGGGTGACAGGCCAGTGTTTGCCAAACCCCAAAACAATTATTCTTAAAATCATATCCTATTCTAGCATGATTTTTGGTGACTATGTGAGAATGAGGTATGCTCTCATGCAGCTCTGGAAAGTGTATGAAAGCAGAGAATGCTTCTGCACTATTTTTAGGTGCTGTAAAAGCCATGGAAGAGCATTCTTGGAAGCCTTGTGTGACCCAGATCTACTTCAGATAGGGCACAGGGGCCTGTCAACAGAAAGAGAACACCATCTGAAGGTAATTGGTACACAGCAGCTCCTGGGGATTACACATGATTGGGCTCTATTTTAAAAAATAAATGAATATGTGAAGAAAAGTTTCTCTTTTGTTTGATTGTGTGTGTGTGTGAGGCACACACTAGCAGAGCCAAGTCAGCCTAAATATGAACATCTATGTTTCTAGTAACTGTGTCAACACTGCTAACATCGGATGTTCTTGCTTTGACAACAGATGAAAATGCAGCCATTTTCTCTATGATTTTAGAATTAGTTGGTGCTGGGAGGGGGGATTGGGATGAGAGTTCAGTTAGTCATAATAATAATAACTCTGCCATGGGAATCCAAGGGCAAACTGGGTCCTGAGCTGATAACGTCTGGCAGGCTGGAGAGCTGGGGAGAAAGCCCGTGCTTCAAGCTAATTGGGGAATGTGCTTTATGACTGTTTATTGGGGGTGGGAATTGTACTTTGTTACTTTGTATCTAGGGAAGGGGAATTTAGTTTTTGGGTTCAACTATGTAGTGCCAATACTTTGTTTCCCAAATAAAAGATTCTTTAAGATAAACAACTCCTCGACATTCTTTTGAAGGGTTTCATCTGTCGGAAACATGACAGTAAGAACAAAATGTAGCAGTATTTTGACTTAATTTACATGACTGAATTGTTGAAGGTGACCCAGAATTCATAACAAAAGATCAGGAAATATATTCAGTATAAATGCATGCATTAATAATTTAATAGTGTCCACGTGAATAACAAAGCTCAAAATAGTGTTCTCTAATTCCACTGCAACATTTTCTCCAAATTTAGTAACTTCCACACGTGTTAAAGTTTCAATTCCCATAATTTCTGGTCCAATTTAACATATGGTGCCCCCAATCTTTTGGGCACCATGGAGAGAAGCTTTTCGGTGGACCAGAGGTGCTGTGCTTTCATGTGCTGCCTGCATCCCATAGATGGATTTCGCTTGTTTGTGCAGCCCGGCTGCTGGCATGCTGCGGACCAGTGCCAGTCCATGGACGGGGTCGGAGACCCCTCTCTTAGGGCATCTGGAAAAAGCAGGACAATTTACAAAACAGTATGCAAGCTTCCATGATAAATTGAACTGAACTGGCTAATAAAGAGAAAGATTTTTGCTGTGAAGTGGGTGGGGGAACCGGCTTCCCCAACTAAAAAATGGCCATGACACAGTAACAGCAATGACCATCAGAACAGCCAGAAAGCAAGAGAAGAATAGCAGTGAGAGACCTTCCATTTCAGGAGAGAAAGGGAACTCCCATACACTAGGAGACAGAAAGGGGTAGACAGTTCCCACCCGTAGGAAGCTACTTACCGGACAACAAATCTGTTTCCACTATGTTTTTTTAAATTACCGGTAAATCTTAGTCTGATGCAGCTTTTGTCTAAATAGAAGAATTCTTAGACCTACTGACTTTGGAGTAAGACTTTCAAAATTCAGCAGAACTTTGGTTCATCCAGAGTAATTTGTACTATTGTCAAAAAAAATCAGTTTTTTAACAGCTCACTATCATGGTTTTGAGTGTCTAAAAAAAAAATCTTTTACACGTAGTCTTCGACTTAAGACCACAACTGAGCCCAAAATTTATACTGTTAAGTGATACATTTGTTAAGTGAGTTTTGTCCCATTTTACCACCTTTCTTGCCACCATTGTTAAGTGAATCACTGAAGTTGTTAGTAGCATGGTTGTTAAGCGAATCTGTCTTCTCCATTGACTGTGCTTATCAGAAGGTCACAAAAGGTGACCACATGACCTTGGGAGACTGCAATTGTCATGAGTCAGTTGCCAAGCGGCTGAATTTTTGCCATGTGACCATGGGGATGCTTCAATGGTTGTAAGTTTGAAAAATGGGTCATAAGTCACTTTTTTCAGTGCCACTGTAACTTCAAAAGGTCATTGTAAATCGAGGACTCCATGTAGTATGTGGAAGAATTTAGGCAGGGTGATAGTTTTTTTAAAATTTTTAATTCTGTTGGACTCAAGTAGTTTATTTTGGGATCCTGGCCCATTTGTTTTATCTTGCTTTCCCTTTCACCAGCAAGAGCACTTGCTTAATTTTGGATTCTTTGAAGATAAATTAATGAAGAATTTAATGGTTATAACTAGCAGTAGTGTTTCCCTCTGACTCAAATCTAATTGGTTTATGGACTAAGGATTAGGATTTCATTTGTGGGTTACTATTAGCCAACTTTCAAGTATGCATCCAACAAAGCTTACCAAAAACAAATCACTCATTCAGTGCGTTTTCAAATAAGACCATTGCATGTGTAGATACAGCACCTACTTGATTTGGAAAGATACACACTTCAAATACATTCATAGATTTATCAGTGCCATCTTCAACAGCCATGCATTTGACCAAATATAATCAATGACAGTTGTTTTGCACCTCCCAAAACTATTTTAACAGTAGCTAATGCCATATAATTGAGCATAATTTAAAATCATAAAAGTTTTCATAAGAAATGCAGAAAATATAAATTTTAAAACCTTTCCAATTTAATAATAAGCATGGAGCTTGTATTTCAAGATCCTTGAGCAACTGCATCGAACCAGTCACTTACATCTTTTGTTTCTCATACATTAAGTACTAGGTTTCAATATTTGTAGAACATATTTGCATCTCTCCCTCTTAGAAAAAGCATGAAACAAACACTTTTAAGCAACGAATTAATACATGATGATTTTAATTCCTAGAATAGGGAATTATATGTATATGGACCTACTAAGTAAATGGAAAAATTCATACCTGAAGCTTAAGCAATCAGATAAGATCCTATTTTGTCAAAAGGCTTGCACCCCAAGATGCTGATGCTTGAAGAATCTTACTAGTCTGTAATCTTTCCAGTTCTGCATTTACATTTGCACTGAAATGCCACAAGCATAAATAATCAGTCACTGCCATGAAGTAAAAGCCGCTGGAGACTGAAATTCTCTCCATGATCAATCCCTGCTGCAAGGGAGCCACATCCTATTTTTCAACTCCAGATCTAGCCTTTTCATAGGTAATGCAATTCCAAAGGCTGTCACATCTCCCAATAAGTATGAGGGTCTCACCCACACTCCCCACACCCCCTCAAGCTGGCAGATTCAGAGCAGAGGGAGGGATTAGCTGAGAGGAGGAGCGAGACAAGAAAAAGGGTCAGGCAAAGACAAGGGGAAAAGAGACTGGTTTTTTTTTCTCATAAGGAAGAGGCGCTGCCAGGTAGGAAATTTCCATAAAGGCAAATATGGTAGGAAGAGGTAGTATGGAAACAGCAATAAAGAACTATCGTTTACTTTTGTACTTCCTTTCAAGGATTAAAAAAAATGCCTCTGCTTCTGAACTGAGAGGTTTAGAAATGTAAAGCAATCCTGATAAACAATGGTCTTTGTCAGCCAAAATAAGCAGAAACTGCATAGGGGACTCAGCATCTATGATGTCTTGACATTCATACAAGCAGCAATTCATCCGACATACATCATCCATTTTTAAATCACATATTTTTCAAGTAGATTAAGGAGGCATGGGGGGAAAAGCCTTCCAAATTAAATGCAATTCCACAAACACTTGACTGCAGGTTTGATCTAGTTACTCCATGTGATTCATTTCACTGGCCTTTTGTTTGATCCCAGGTCCTCATCTCCACTTGGAGTATAGTAAGCCCTGAAAAGTTGCAACTGCTCATACTATTTTTCTCTTTTTCTTCTTCCTTGCCTTCTATTGACATATTTGATATTGAGATTTTAATCAAGAGCTCCACAGAACAGAAGATTGCTTCTTTTTTTTCTTGTTTTATCCTAGAATCTTATACGAATTGTATGGTTCTATGGTAGTGCTAATACTATTCACCTCTTGACCATACTTGAAATGTTTAGTTTCATTTTGTGTGTGTGGCTTTTGTTGCAAAAAAAAAAATAATAACAAAAAGGCAGTTGATGTGAAAAATTAGGGTGTTATTGAGGAAAACAAAATATATTCATTTTGATTTTTTTCCAATGGTGTTCTGAATGGCACCCCTCAGTCCAGACCAGATAGCTCAAAGAGCCAGGTTTTAAGGTCACGGCGAAATGAACGAAGGTCGGGGGCAGTTGATTCCATAGGGCAGGCGCGCCCACAGAGAACGCCCTCCCCCTGGGGATTGCCCGTTGGCAATCCTTGACCGGCAGTACCCTGAGGAGGCCCTCCCTGTGGGAGCGCACAGGACGATGGGAAATTGACGCTGGCAGCAGGTGCTCCCTTAGATAATCCGGGCCCATGCCATTTAGGGCTTTATAGGTCATCACCAGCACCTTGAATCTCACCCGGAGGGCAACTGGAAGCCAATGCAGCTCGCGGAGAAGAGGTATTACATGGGAGTATCGGGAGACTCCCATCACAACTCGCGCGGCTGCATTCTGCACCAGCTGAAGCCTCCGAGTGGTCCTCAGGGGCAGCCCCATGTAGAGAGCATTGCAGTAGTCTAGCCGGGAGGTCACGAGCGCATGGGTGACTGTGCGTAGGGCATCTCGGTCCAGATAGGGCCGTAACTGGCGCACCAGGTGAACCTGGGCAAAAGCCCCCCTGGCCACATGTTTTTGCTCTGACAATATAAAAGGCAGCCTTTTCCTTTAAACTGTTTTGCTTTGAATCAATGAAGCTGGGGGGGGGGATGTTAACCCGGTTGTTTTAATTAAGATAAGGGATGGCTCGCTAGAGAAAGGAAGTGAAACTTTGCATGTTAAACTAATTGGAGAATGTGATTTATGATGTGTAATTAAGGGAGGGAATTGTGTATGATACGATGTGTTCAGGGGAGGAGAGTTCAGATTCTGGCATCCATCCGTGAGTGCCGATGCTTTGTTCTCATTATTATAGACTTTTTAGAATAAACAATGCTGGAATTTTCTTTGATCTGTCTCATTAGTCGGAACCATGACAGCTGCTATATTCACCAAATGCATACAGAATATTTCTGACAGGCAGTAGGAAGCTAACCCTAATGATTCCTACAAGGTGATCTGACATAAATAAAAAGAAGTCAAGTAAGTCAGCTTTCCCTTCCCCAATACTGTATTTGTTTTTATTTATTTATTTAATTAAATGTGTGTATCACCCAATACCCAATCACTCTGCTCTGAACAGGAAGAATCCCTGAAAGTCAAATAAAAGCTTCTACCTGATCTGGAATTGTTCCTTTTCAAGCTTCATGGTCACTGTGAAAAAATGTACAAGTAGTTCTTATCTTATAAGTGGTCACTTACTGGCCATTTGAAGTGATGATGGACCTACCTGGGGGTATGACCCAGATTCGAAGTTCTGATGATTCCCTCCCCAGAAGTTATAGCACCACAACTTGGGCACTTGGCAACCAGGTTGCATTTATGACTGTTTGCAGTGAATTGTGGTTATGTAACTGTGTTTTATGACTGTTTTGGCAAAACTGGCCCGTAGTAGACCATTGGTTCACTTAATGACAATCGCATTAGCTTAACAACTGCCACAAAAAAGATCATACAACCATCACAAGTTACGACAGTGATGGACAAGCTCAATTATGGTTGTAATTTGAGGACTATCTATATTCACATTGGCTTGAATATCAGAAGCCCGGTGCAAATTTTAAAGGATGGTGTAGCCAAACCATAGCATTTACAGGCTTGCAAAGGCTGATAGCTGAAAATCTGGGAAACTTATTAGATTTCAATTACACCACAGTTCTTTTTTACAACACTGACTAAAACACTTTGTTACAACACTGACTTATAGCTATTGTGAACTGTGGTAATCACTAGAAACCCTGTGTTTATTCTGCTTAAGTTTTAAAAACATTTTACTACACATATTCATGGCATTTTAAAAATACAAAACTTATAATTCATTTCTCAGATGAATTTAATCAACTCAACAGAATTTTGCCCAGTACAAAAATCTAGCAGAAAGAAGAGGTATTGATATTAGCCATGGTGTCTACCAAGCTGTCCACCCTTCCCCAGCTTGACATCTCCAAATGTTTTGGTACTTGCATTTCCTAACCAGAAAAGCACCTGGTTGGCAGCGTACCTTATACCAGGGCTTTTCAACCTTTTCACAGATTGTACCACTTTTAGGACATGACAATATTTGAGTACCACCAGTGCTTAGCAAGGTGTCAGAAACTTTATTAATTAAAAAAGGGGGGATTTTGGGTTTTACTGATTATATTCATTTGTTGTTATAGAAATGGCTAGTTTATATAATATTATGGAAAAGTAAAAAGTTGAGGTTCAATGTTAATGTTTCCTTCTACTGCAACAGAGGAAGTCGGAAGTCAATGCCTTTTCTTTTTCCCTTCTCCCCCTCACTTTTTTCCCATTTTACCTCCCCACTGTGTCCTACTATTTGCTTTTGTATTTTTGTATTTTATTTTATAATTTAATAAAATGTTACAAACTGTAGAAAAAAAGGAAAAAAGTACCGGTTTTAATTTCTTCATGGCAGTTCCTTTGCTGAATCACTTTCCCTTTGCACTAACAAACATATGATGAATTTATCCATATTTATTAATATGCACCACTACCAGCTAGCTGGTTGGCCATTCTTCCTCTCTTCCTCTCCTCTACTTCTACAGTGTAGTAAGAATGCACACACACACATACATTCCCTTCACTGTACCCCTAAAGATACAGAAATCAAGTGCAAAGCGAGAAAGACTCACAAAAGCCTCCCAGAATAAAGAAAAAGTGTTGTTGTTTTTCCTTTAAGCTGCCTCAGGCATGTCATAATGTTGCAACCAGAGCCTAAATTAAGCCTGTTTACCTACAAACAAAACTTGCTAAAAGCCATAGACAGACTCAAGAAAAGGGGATAAAACTAATTACATTTGTTTAAAGGGATTAAACCTACAGAAGCCAAAATTTTGGACTCATTGCTAGCCTTTGTGAAACAGATTAAAATATTCCAATAACCAAAGCACACAAACTGAGCCTCTGAATTATAAAATGCTGTAAAAACTGTATAAAAATCCTTATGGTAACCCAATCAAGCTTCTAGCTGATCCAGAACTAAATAAACCAACCTCCTTTCCAACATGCTTGTCTCCCGGCTTTTCATTTCATCAACGCTGATTGTATTCTCCTGGCTGGAGAAAATGAACCAGGGGATCTTTTCTTCATGAAATAGCTTCTTCTTCCCTCTCTCGTTTTCCTCCCTGCCTGCTGAGCTCTCCTTTCACAGCTTCTTCTCCGTCCCCTTTCCCATTAAAACCACCTCCTTTTATATACTCTCTTCCCCCCCTCCTTTTCTCTTCAGTTCACCTCCAGCTACAGAAGCGCCAATCAGCTGGAGGCAATCAGCTGGAGTCCTGTGGTACACCTGGGGCTTCTGCGGAGCCCCGACAGTCCTACAGCTCCAGCTGCCTCTCCCTCAGGCTTGTGTCACTTCAGCTCATTCCCCTCCCCCGCTACACTTGTCTAGGAGGGTCGCATACCATCTGCCACATGCCAAAGTATCACTGCTGGTACGCGTACCACTGGTTGAAAAGCCCTGCCTTATGCCATTAAAGAACTATGGCATTACAATTTTTGTTCTGCTTCCTTTCCCCAATCCTTTTCTGCAGATATTTTTATATGTCAGATTCTTCTTAATTTCTTAGAAACAAAGCCCTGCTACTTTCCTAGGACTAGCACGCTTGAATGAAGTGATACTCTAAATCCTTCTGTGAATATCAGTTTTATTCTATTAGCAACAAGTCTCAGATAGCTATGTATTATATTACTGGGTCTATCTAGGTACAAAGGAGTAATAAACTGCACGAACCCAATTATTTTATCTAAAGTTATTTCAAGGAATGTAAAAGGAAACCTAAAATGAAGCCCTCAACTTTTATTTGCTTTTTGTTTTTTTCTCATTTAAAAATAATATCTGATCCATAATAAATGCATTGGCCTTTACATCTCTGAGTACATGAATTAAAGATGCCATCAGGAAGTCAATATGGTTATAAGATTGGGTCCCTCCTTGCATGTGAATATACTGACCTGGCCCACGTAATGCCTTATGGCCTATGCAATATTGTGGCTTCTTTAACTTTGGCCTATTGAATGTGTTGCCACATTGTTTGTAAACAAAGGTTTATCTGTTGCAATTGTGTCTTTCCAATGATTAGGTAAATCAAAGCTTCAGGCAACAATGAATCAGCATACTATATTAAGATGAGTAAGTCCTCCAATTCTTATATCCTCCAGATCTATTGGGCTACAACTCCTTTCATTTCCATGTAGAATTAATGGCCATGCTGCTAGGAAATGATGGAAGTTATAGTCCAACACTTTTAGAGGGTCTGAATTAAGAAGTGAGATATATAGCAGTTCTCCATGAATATTCATAATTCAGTTACAGCAACAGCAAGTGATAACTTCCATATATTAAAAAGTTCTGAATGATGAAACAGTAAACCAACCTTCTCTATGATATATGGAGACTCCTATTTCCAGTGTTTTCAGGCATCATGGGAGGTTGGTTGGAATTCTAGGAAATGAAGCCCTAATCTACCTGCAGGGCACAAGGTTGGGGAAAGTTGCACTATAGCAAAAAGTATCCATGTCACTTTCAATCTGATAAAGTACATTCTGTTTTGCTTAATTTATCTTGTGAAGCCAACATTCCAACTATATTTATTCTGGGTGAAATGTGAGTTTTAGATATTTAACACTGAATAAAATCATGGGAAAGAGTTCATGTGATTACCACACACAAGGTAGGACCACACACAGGCTCCCAATATATATTCAACTCAACGTAGCAGCATATTTTAACATTCTGGACAGCGATTGATTTAGATTTGGTGAGGCCCTAAGCCACAGGTCTGCAACCCGCGGCTCCGGAGCCACATGCGGCTCTTTCAGACGTCTCCTGTGGCTCCCAGTTCTCTGCCATGTGCAATCCAAAAAAAAAAGTGGGACTAAAAAAGTTCAACCAATCAATTCAAATATGCAGGGTAGGTGCATATCTTGCCTTGGCTCCACTCTTCAGTCAAACCCTTTCCTGCGCATGCGTGCATGTACGCACATGCACACACATTTTTTGCGGCTCCCAGTTTTTCCTTTTGTGAGGGAACCGGTTCCGAGTGGCTCTTTCACTGTTTTAGGTTGCTGGCCCCTGCCCTAAGCTATATAAAACTTTGTCACCTCCTGTTAAAAGTTACACCAGAAAGTTTCACAAAGGTATGTACCAAAAGAGGACTTTAGATCACCACACAAAAAAATGAAAACATATATTTATATGCCTTGTAATTTATATAGAAAGCCATTTTAAAATCATGCCTAAATGTTTGCTGCACAAGTTTAAAAACTACAACACACATTAACACCACAACAATTCTAAAACCAAAAATATCTGAATTTTTGTTAGGCCCTACAGATTGTGAGACCCTAAGCTGTAGCTTGTTTATCTCACCCTTAAATATGGCTCTGATTTTGACTTGTAGCTTCCGTGAAGCTATATATTAAAGCCAATTCATACGCTGATTCCTTCAGAATGCTCCAGCTAGAGGAACTCTCTGTTATGGAATATTAGTGTATAAACTGAACTGATGGTTCATCTTATCAAAAATATACCAAAATGCTTCTAAATATAACTTGTTGACGGCAGAAACCCACTGTGATTGAGCCATTACAGGATCTCTTTGGCATACCACCAAATAGCCAGTCTTATTAACTCTTAAATAGTCTTATCTGTACTAGACAAAAAAGTTTCCTTTACTATAAGAAAAAAAAATAAATTAACATTTTGATTTCAGTCCTATACTGTAACCTCTTCCAATTTACACTTTCAAGGTATTTTGGGAATTCTGGCAACTATACACACTTACTAACGGGGTGTGATGGCTCAGCGGTTAAAAACACTGAGCTTGTCAGCTGAAAAGCTGACAGCCAGGCTTCGAGATCTGAGCACAACATGATGGGGTGAGCTCGCATTACTTGCCCCAGCTCCTGCCCACCTGTAAATGAGAATAGGTACCACTTCAGTGGGAAGCTAATAGTGTTCTAGGTACCTCGGTGTACAGTCATGCTGGCCATATGACTATGGAAATGTCTTCGGACAACACTGGCTCCCTCGGCTAAGAAATGGAGATGAGCACCACTCCCTAGAGTCGGACATTAGTGGATAGGGAAAGCTTTATCTTTACCTATACACATTTACAGTATCTGGAATTTGGTGCTATTAGATACAATGGAACTTGTTTCAGAATAGACAAAGGAGTAGGCTACCAGTGCCATAAACATTGCTCAAATTCAAGCAACTCTTCAAATTGAAAGTGATGAGCAATGAGTACACTGCAGAAAAACCACGTAATCCTTGCATATGGTTATAGACCATGTTTTCCCCCCATAAAATCTGAAAAATCTAAAAGGTTCAATAGATGAACAGATGCTTAACAATTATTTTAAATGCAATGGGAATTCATCAGTAATTTTGTACCCAGTTTTTGTCACAAGTGTTAGTTCATTACAAATTTCATTAGATATATTATTAATAATTTGTGTTAACACAGGGAGTGTTATATTTTTGTGGATTAGTGCTTAGAATATTAACTTCCTTTCTGGGCAGTTCCACAAACACTGATTCATTATATTGTTAAAGGAAATAACCTTCCAGCCTTAATGAACCTTAACGAATATGAGGTATGTGATTACGTCTAAGGATATCTTTATTTATTACACCTGTAGGCCACCCAACTCCACTCTAGCTCTGGATGGCATACAACATGAAACAGTGGGCAAGGGCATATGATATAAGGTAAAATGGGGCTACAATTACACCAGCAACCTTGCAAAAATATACACACAAACACACATAGTGGAAACATCTTCAGATTTAGCACAACTTTCCAAAAGGTATTTCTATGAATACTAAGACTCACAAAAACCTGATAGGAAAGAGAAGACAATCTTTACCAAGACAGATTTGTGCAATTTGACATCTTTTTTAGCAAAATCAAGGGGGATTTTAAGACACACTTTCTACCTGTAAATCACAGAAATTGAACCATAGACTAATAACTGCAATCACACACATATGCTTTGAACTCATTCCCAAATTCTGAAGCATTCAGCAACAACAAAGGGGGGTGACTATAGTTATGGTAGTATTAGCCTACTCTAAAGTGGGCTACAGATCGTCTCTGCAGTGTTTAGTGGCTGCCCTTTCTATCATACATATTAAATAATACCTGTTGCACCATATTCATAATCTGTTTAAAAAGAATTGGAAAAAGGCTTGGGTGGTCATCTAGGCCAATTCTCCACTAACATAAGAATCTAGCTGACAGATGGCCATCCAGCCTCTGCTAAATACATAAAACAAAACAACTCCAAAGAATTCATGCTGCAATCCGTCCTGCTGTAAAGTAGCTATAAACCTTTAAAAATGTACTCTAAAGTCCACCCCAAATCTTCTCCTTGCCATTTGTACCTGATAAGATCTAGCCTTGTCCCTCTGAGCAATAAACAACAAATCTGCAGACAGAGAAATGTACATCACCCTTTATTAACATTTCCCCCTTTTTCTCAACCTGCCTATCACTTTTTCTCAACTTGCCTGCCACTTTGCATCAAACATTACATGTATTTAATATTACATTTTTCCAACGCACAATTAGCATCTTGTAGATCAAGTAGATACACAAATGGTTTTGCATTACACTTATTAAATAGCTGGGAATTTAATTACAGGTTGAGGACCATACACATGGTCACGAATACACTCATCTTCCCCATTTCCAGGTCCATCCAGAGACCTGTTCAGGAGCACTGCTTCCTCGCTGTGGCAAGCAGCAGCCAACCAACCAGTGGAGCACAAGGAAAATAAGAAGGCTGCCTGGAGAGGCATCCAAAAAAGCTTTCCTTCCCTCTAACCCAGACATGTCAAACTCGTGAGGTGCCAGCAATGGGGTGGGCACAGTTTCCTTGTGACGCATCCAGCCCGCGGGCCGGCAGTTTGACATCCCTGCTCTAACCAATGAGCCTGCTTAAGATTGCAATTTCTTGCTGCTATTAGGTAACTAGGAGAGGTGACAGGCATCACCCCCTTTCCATCTTGGTGAGACCCACCTGAGAGCAGCTGATTTTCAAATACCATTAGCAGTAATCTGTCACTTAACACCTAATCAATGGTCGGTCAGTTAGATGTCAAAGGAAAACAGGCAGAGCTTCCAGAAGCTCCAGCCCCAGGGCCTGGAGGAACAGTAGGACCACCTGTGGATCTGCAGGTTGCCAACCTCTCTTGCTTCTCTTCAATGCTCACAGTACATTTTGAAGTTCTCACCAGTTTTTAGCCTGCTGCTGTCTCTTCACTGTTCAGTCCCAGAGCACACTACTGTAGATCCTTAATAGCCTGGCAAACAAGAATACACAGCAGTCAACAAACATTAGTTAAGCATTCCCACAGAGGACAAGGAACTAAACACACCCACACCCACAATTACCTTTCGGAGTAGAGGAAATAAGTTTGCTTTTCCATTATAGCACTAGACAACATTTGCAACTGCTTGCTAATTGAAACATAAAACTGGGTCCCTCCCCCCAAGACCCCCACCAATCTAATCATATTGGTAATGATTTATTAATACTGTAAATCTGAAATAGGTGTGGTCAGGGATTTCTCCAAAGATTCAAAGGTCCTGGCTAGGCAAATGGTAATAATACCTTGCACATATCCAGAAGACATGTTGCCTACATGCAGCCTGCTTTCTGAAGCATCAGTTGGGCCATCTTTTAACTCCTTCCAGTCTGCGGTGACAGTTCCAGCTGTCCCTTTTTTTCATTCAACACACTGCACAATTTGACAGTATTCAGAGAGAGCCACTCCCTCAAAGAGATGCCTCCTCCCAGGTCTGTGTTTTTTTTTCTCCCCCCCCCCCAGGTCCTCTGCCGCCTCCTACAAGAGTTGAAGCTGGCAAGGCTTTGAGAGGAGATCCAGAAACGAAGATGCTAGGGAGGGCAGTTCCAGGGGAAAAGGGAAGAAAAGACTGCGTGCAAATTGCACTCCTGCCATTGAACAAAGCTGATTGGAGGACGGGTTGTTGCTGGGTTACAAGAATGAAGATGGAACGAAGGCCTTCCCCAAGGAAAGACAATCTTTCTCTTCCCCTTCCCACCCACCCACCCCCAACCCCCAAAACAAGCCCTTAAGGGAGAGGGGGAAGAAAAGCTGGGTACCCTGGCAAGTAGCTCCCTTCTCCCTGCGAGCCCATTCAATGCCCGGCTTTAGCCATCCATCCAGAGTGCCAGGAGGTGGTTTATTGTCTGGGCGGGTGGGCTTCCAGCGCAGCTCCGCAGCAAAAAAAAAAAAGAGTTAAATCAATCCTCGGGAGCGGAGAACGGCGAAAGACGGCCTCCTCATGAATAAACCGACCAGACGGCCCGAGGCTGAGGCTCCAGCTTTCCGGCGTCCTAGGGCAGCAGACCCCCTTTTTTCCCCTTCTTCTTCTTTTTGGGGGAAGGGAGCGGGAGTCAAGCGCGTGCCGAGCCGCCGGCGCTCGGCGAGCACGAAGAGCTCAAGGGAGCGCGGGAAGCCAGGCGGAGGCCGACCTGACATGTTCGCGCAGAGCTTGAGCTTCACCTGACCCTGGGAGTTTGACTTCAGGGCGTGGTGCCGTGGCCAGACCTACACAGCAACACCCGCCCCGGGAAGCTGCAGCTCGGGAATTGCGACAGGCAGACCGCAGCGGAAAGCTGGCGCTGGGGCTTCTCAGCAACCCGGGGTCGCCCCTCCGCCCCGAAGTAGAAGGCGGCCTTGGGGAGTGGGGTGTGTGTGTGTGTGTGTGTGAATCTCAAACTTGCGGCGCAGGGCTGAGCCCGTTTCTTTCACCCACCCACCCGCCCTGTTCATTAACTAACCTACGGAAAGAACCGCCGCCTTTCAGACCTGGTGCCTTCCCGAAGTGTTGGGCCACAATGCTCGTCGCTCCTGGCCGAAACAGCCAGCGCGTGTGGCTGAAGTAGAAGGGGGCGCCAAGGCGAGAGGAGACGAGGATTAGGCGAGGCAGAGCAAAGCTGATCTCAAAGCCGAAAGCTCTTGAATAAACCTTCACCTAATTGAGAAGCGGCCCTGACTTCCTAGTTATGTCTGGCAGAAGCAGTTTGTTCACTTTGTCTAGACAGGCACAATCATACCAAAGAGAATGCCTGTGGAGATTCTCAGTCATGCAGGTCAGGATTGTGTGTTTTTTTTCCAAAAGGCAACTGAACTTTCTTGGTGGGGTTTCCCCCCCCCCCTGTGCAAACGTTTTTGCTTCTCATCCAAGAAGCTTCTTAGTTCAACTAAAGAAGTTTTCTTGGGTGAGAAGTGAAAACATTTTCAAAGGAAAAAACAAACCAAGAAAGGCCAGTTGCCTTTTGGAAAAAGCACCTACTGTATTCCTACATTGCCCCATAGCTACAAGTGTACTGTAGGAAGAAAAGTCTCCATCATGGTTCCTCCAAGCGGGGAATAAACATGGCAACTGCTTTGGGAAGAAGGTTGTAGTTTATTGCAGAGGAAAGGCAGACAGAAAGATGGATCCAACAGGAAAAGAAGGGCTGAGCACACGTGGGTAGTGGGGTTTTTATACCCCTTGGACTCTATTGTCGAGTTATTTCCTGTTTCAAGCTTTGGATTTCCTTTGTCATGTATTCTGTCCTGAGCCTAGGTCAGGGGTAACCTCGGCTCTTTTGTGACTCATGGACTTCAACTCCCAGAATTCCTGAGTCAGCTATGCTGACTCAGGAATTCTGGGAGTTGAAGTCCATGAGTCATAAAAGAGCCGAGGTTGCCTACCCCTGGCCTAGGTGTACCACTCTATGATTCTTGCTGGTTGTCTGTCCAAGCCCACCTCCCTGGGGCAGGGGTATGTGAATTTCAGGTCTTCTTAGCTTCAACCTTCCTGAATGGTTTACATCTGCATTTCTATAGAGTTGGTTTCTGCTTGGGGGAGGGAGACTTGGGGCTATTAAGAAAACCTGGGAAATGTATTTTCCTGCCCTTTTAATATTTTCTTCTCTGGGGAGATGACTTCCCACAATCCCCCCTTTGTGCCCTAAGTGTGTGAATGACACACTTACTGGCACAAGATTAAAATTGGTCTGATCAGGGATACTGGGTAAACAAGCTTTTAAACTGTTAATGCAAAAGGAAAAACACTAATGGAGGCAGCAGAAAAGGATTCCTGCCCATAAAGTTCTAAAAAGCCAGGGCGAAAATTAGGTGGAAAAGAAATGTATAGTTACCAATATTCTGTGCCAATTATTTTCAAATGTTAGATGTCACCTTTAGCTTCCAGTCAGGTTTGCACATTGCTCCCAAAAATCTTCACAGCCATGGTTTGTACCTAACCACTGGCTGCCCATTTTCAAGAGTTGTTTCCTGCCTTAGCTCTTAATTCAGTGCATCCAGGTTTGTAATTTGTAATGTCCAATTAATGTTAGCCAATATCCAAGTAAGGCTACTCCATCCTTTAAATTGCACATAGTGAGCCCAATCTGAGTCCACCAGAGCAAGATATTCAGGGCTTAGATCTCTTTCCTGATACCTCCTCATGTCATATGAATTGCAAATCACCTGAGGGGTACTGGTTCCCTCCCCCTTGGAATTTTACTGGAGGTTGGAGCTTTACTGAAGGTAAGTAGAAGGGAGACTCTAAATGGTGTGTGTGTGTGTTTGTAGCTACTAATACAAACAGGCAATACAAACATTCTGGATAAATTTTTCCTCCCACCATACAAGTCCCAAGGTGTTCAGGACTTGCTGTGCCAACTATTCCCAAATGCCATCTCTCCATAAATACATTTAACTGAAGCAAGCAAGAAAACTACAATGAGTTTCCACCCTCCCCCCATAGTCCAATTTTTCTTCTAAGGCTTCATGTGGGGTCCCATGGCACCTTCCTTCAGCTTTTGACAGGTATCTGGGGGACTGGTAGAACTTGGGACTTCCTCAGGTTGTATGGTGGCTTTTTTGTAGATGGCTGGATTCAAAACTCAATTCCATGACTCCATGGTATCTGTGTCAGTGTGTGCTCTTCTTCGAAAGGTTTGGGGGGGGGGTGTCATCTGTGCAGAGCTGAAAGACATGAGAACAAGTACTCCTCCCCCCTTTCTGGGTGGACTCTCCCAAGAGAGGCAGACAAAGGCATGGGAAACAAAAGGATAAGAATTGGGAGGGGGGTAATTTGCAGGCAGAGTTTTGAAAAGGCATTAATACTGCAGTTGTTAAAGATTCTGGTAAGAGAACATAAAAGAAGGACATCCCCTCCTCATCCCATAGAAAAAATATCTTGGCAAATACAAGAACCCAATGACTAGTCTGACTCAGTGGCATCCTGAGGCTAAATAAACACTTAACACACACACTTGCTACAAGGAATGTAGAACTGGCTAACAGCAATTAGAACTGATAGAATTAGAATAGGAACAACAAAAGGTACACAACAATAAAATAATTAACACTGGATCCCTCCTGGAGCAAATGTTAACACCTTTTAGACAGATTTGAGATAGAAATTAACCCAAACCCAACAATAGACACTGACCAACAAATCTGAAAAGACAAATTTAAACTCACCAAAAGAAATGACAATTTTGGAAACCATGAAAAGGTATAAGAATTCATGCTTAGGACCATTCTGTCTCGCTAGCCGGGGTTTTATGCTGAACTGTCACTCAACTTTAATCTCTGTGATCAGACCTATTTTTCCAGTACCTGGCTTCACATTCTATTTGTTCCCCTCTATGCTGCTTGTGAGAATCCCAGCTGGAAGAGTCTGAACGGGAGAATTCCTCCCAACAGTCTCATTTCTGAACTGAACATTTTTAACGTGTTAGGACTTTGGTTATATTAGTCACGTCTGTAACTGGTCCAATGAAACAACAATAACACAGTTTGCATCCATCAAATCTGCAATAAACTTACAGATTTTCTGGAGGAATATTTAAACTAAACAATGGGGACATTGAGTTAATTGATACAGAACATCCCTGTCCCTATCAATCAAAAACTACAGGGTTAGCAGTGAATGTAAGAAAGATGTATGTGTGGACAAGAATGTCAACCTTGCTATCAAGCAAAATCAAAGTTTTAATAGTAAGTGCAAAAACAGGTGATAAGAAAATAAGGGGAACTCAGGCACCACACACAGGTTATGTAGAAAGTAAACACAGGGTCAGTTATAAAGGACTCAAATGTCTGTACACCAATGCACAGAGTATGAACAGTAAACAGGGTGAACCAGAAGTTCAGGTAAATGAGGGCAGATATGATAATGTTGCCATTATGGAAGCCTGGTGGGATGAAACCCACAAATGGAACCATTTAAAGGAAACAGACCAAATAAAAGAGGTGGACTTTCTCTATATAAGAAATGACTACATCTCCACAGAAATAGAGCACAACAATGATGAAGAATCTTGAATGCATTTGGGTCAATAAAAAGGAAAGAATGACATTGCCATAGGTGTATACTACAGGCCACCCATCCAAACAGAGGAAATAGATGAACCTTTTGCTAGTCAGCTAACTAAGGTATGTAGGAAGCATAAGCAATAGAACATAGTCAAACTAGTCTTGGACTTTAAGAGCTAATTTCAATAAACTTAGAGAGGGCTTGGGAGGGATTCCATGGATGAGAATCCTCAAGGGGAAAAACAATTTAAAAAGCTTGGGAAATTTTGTAAAAAAAAGTTTAGCACAATACCAACAAAGGAAAAGAATAACAGCTCTCAAAAGATATTAGCATGGCTGCATAAAGAATTTTCTGATAAATTGAAAGATAAAGACAAGCATAAAAAGTGGAAAGGGGCACATAACTAAAGCAGAATATCAGCAAATAGGCCAAGCCTGCAAACATGAAGTGAGGAAAGCTAAGACTCAAAATGAACTAAGGCTTGTGACCAAAGTCAAAAATAACAAAAAAAAACTTCTTTCAACAAGAAAGAAAAAAATTAAAGAAATGATTATGGCAAGAAGGTGACAAGCAACAGGGAGAAAGCAGAACATTTAACTCTTTTGCGTTTGGCTTTACACAAAAGAAAAAGTTATCAAAAACAATACATAAAAATAGATTAGAAACACAAACTAAGATAGGCAAGCAAATGGCAAGTGAGCACCTTTCCAAATTTACCAGGACCAGATGGATTACACCCAAAGGTTCTCAAGGAACTGGCAGATATGATCCCAGAACCACTGAACTATATTTTTCAAGGATCCTGGAGCACTAGGGAACTACCAGAGGCCTGGAAAAGAGCTAATGTAGTTCCTTTTTTTTAAGAAAGGAAAGAAAAAATAGATCCAGGAAACTACAGACTTATCAGCCTGACCTCACCTGGGCAGATTCTGGAAAAGATAATCAGACAACAAATCAACGGAATACCTAGAGGCAAACAAAGTCATTACTAAAAGCCAACATGGGTTTGTCAAAAACAGATCATGCTAAACAAATCTTATTGCATTCTTTGATCAAGTGACAAAATTAGTGGCCCAGAGGAATGCTGTTGATACAATTTACTTGGGCTTCAGTAAGGCATTTGATAAAGTTGGCATAGAGTTTCCTGCCCGAGCAGAGGGTTGGACTAGATGACCTCCAAGGTCCCTTCCAACTTTATCATTCTTATTAAATGCAAGAGTGAAACTTTTCCAGCAGATGAACTTAAAAACATCCCCTCCTGCTACAGTAACTTTGGGCTATTCTTAAGAGTAGAGAGAAAAAGAGAAGAAAAACAAACAAACACATTTTTCTTCACTGTTTGTTGGCCCGACAGACGAGAGTGAGGGTATTTTCTTTTTGGTAGCTTATTTTAAGCAGAATTTCGAGCAGAATTTCAAAATTCTTTTCTCTTTGGATTAGACAGTTAACAGTCACATTTACCTCACACACAAAGATTTTGACACACATATACACACAAAGACAGGAGAACAGAAAAGGAAACAGAAGTCTTAATTTTACACATTCTAGTCATTCCCACCATAAATCTCAGTTAAATTAGGGAAGGCACATATTTTAAACATAACACGTGGTTGCATAGAGAGAAAGAGAGAGAATCACTATTTCTTATTTTCCCTTTTGAGTACCTTTATTTAGCCAATTGGTTTCCCAGCAAAGCGCTAGCACAGTCCATTTTCTTTATATATATTTTCTCTACCTATCTCTTTTTCATACCTGCCTGAACGGGTAGCTGATTCCCGTCCCAGGCCTCAAGCAAGCTTTTCTGGGGAGCCTATCTGGGCCCTTTAACTAGAACCCCCCTTGGTTCTATCGGGCTTGGCGCACTGAAGCCTCCTTGTGAGACTTCCGCCTACCTCCACAGTTTTTTCTTGGGTCAAAAAGGGACCCAAGGAGCACTCTGGATCCCTCACAGAGTACTTGCATGCTCCTTTAGGGATCTACCACCACGGTTTCAGACCAAAAAGGGTCTGTTGAGGACCTTCTGCTCCCCTGCAGAAGGTACAGGATGCTCTTACCGGCTTTACCTTCACTTTTCACCACCGCTGTTTGCAGACTTCAAATGTCTGGGAGGACCTCTGCTTGCTTTCCAGAGGGTAAGGGACGCTCCTTGCCCGGGGCTTAATTTCCTAACTTTGCTTTGCTTACAGGGCTTAACCAGCTAGTTGCCTAAATCCAATTTTCTCATTCCACAGTTTTTCACACAGTCTCTCCCTTTTCCTTAACAAAAGGTCCTGCGCTCAGGCCAAACCCCCATACTTTCCAGGGTCTGCAACTTGAACAGATCCTTTCTGCGGCTAGGAAAGGCCAGAGGGAGCAAAATCCAACTGTTGATTGGGGAAAAAGGTCTTCTCACTCACACACACAGAAACATACACACATTTCTTTTACCCTCCCCCCCTGGGCTTTAAAGTTAAAATTTAGAGGTACTCACCTTCACCTTCTTTCTAAAGCAGCCCTTGAGCTCAAACCCAAAACTCCCTTTACTACCCTGACTCCACATGGGCAGGGCCTGGAAAATCCATCCACAGACACAAAGGGGTCTGCTGCCGGCAGGATGGGCTTACCAGTCTCAGTCCATTGGAGAGGTTAGCTTGGAGTCCCATCCTGGGGTGCCAAATTGTAGGAAGAAAAGTCTCCATCATGGTTCCTCCAAGCGGGGGAATAAACATGGCAACTGCTTTGGGAAGAAGGTTGTAGTTTATTGCAGAGGAAAGGCAGACAGAAAGATGGATCTAACAGGAAAAGAAGGGCTGAGCACATGTGGGTAGTGGGTTTTTATACCCCTTGGACTCTATTGTCTGGAGTTATTTCCTGTTTCAAGCTTTGTATTTCCTTTGTCATGCATTCTGTCCTAAGCCTAGGTGTACCACTCTAGGATTCTTGCTGGTTGTCTGTCCAAGCCCACCTTCCTGGGGCAGGGGTATGTAGATTTTAGAAGTCTTCTTAGCTTCAACCTTCCTGAATGGTTTACATCTGCATTTCTATAGAGTTGGTTTCTGCTTGGGGGAGGGAGACTTGGGGCTATTAAGAAAACCTGGGCATGCTTTTCTGCCTTTTAACTTCTTTTTAGGAAATGTATTTTCCTGCCCTTTTAATATTTTCTTCTCTGGGGAGATGACTTCCCACAGTACTAAAGCTCACAACACACTAGAAATGCATCTTTTTGGTATGTCAGTCAACTGGAAAGAGCTGGACATATCTAGAAGATTCTGCTACTGAGGACATTTATAAAATAAAAATAAGGTCACAGTTTAATGGCTTGCTAAGCTGTGCACAAATCAAAATAGGCTGGGTTTATTTAGAAAGATCAGGAGCAAACAATGAATGTTAAACATCAAGACTCTGTATATCCAAACAGCTAAGATAAAAGTGTCATTGTCTCTTTTTGCCTAAGATGCTGAGAATCAAAACATTTTAGTTAAATCAGTCTTTCCCTAGCTTGGCATTCTCCAGATGTGTGAAAATTAAAATTCCCAGCCAGAACAATTTTGAGCATTGTTAACTCTAAGGCACCTGAGGAGCGCCACGTAGGGAAAACTAAATTAAGTCCTCTATTTAAAAAACAGCAACCACAAAAAACAAAATCTCACTTTTTATCCTTTTTGTTTAAAAATCCAACTTATTTCTCCCCAAGCATTGTTCTTTGTCAAATTATCTTGTGAATGCCACCAGAGTCCACCACTATATATACAAGCCACCCAGGACAGAAGGACCAAGAGATTATGAAGAATTTAAAAAATGGAAAATTCCAAAGATCAAAATAAATTTAAAAAGGCTTTGTATTTCAAATATCTCCCACCACCTATACAAGGTTACTAGGAAAACTCATTTTGTTATAGTATGATTTGCTAAAGTGTTTTTGGTCAACAAGGTAGTGCTAACAGCTCTAGGTATTATATCTTTAATAGTTACTGGAATATGAATATAGATTCTCATTCTTTTTAATTTGTTTAGAGAAAAGGAAATAATGAGATGTACTGCGGTGTGGTAGATGCTAGATTATTCATTCTAATATTTTCCTTGGTGGAGAAATCCTTTTAATCCTTTTAATTGGAATATGTATTATAGGAACACCTTGCTCCCCCCAAAGTTGAAATCTGTTCCTTCCAAGAAGTACAAAAGAGGGAAGCTATTTACATTAAAGAATTATATGCTAATTTATAAGTACAGATGCCCATTTAAATATTGCTAATTATTAAATGTCAACAAGTCACCTCTGATTTCAGATGATGAATGGACTGATGCTTAACAATCTGACTGGTTTCCAGTAATCTCCTTGATCCTGTCTAGGCACTTTATTCATTATCATTCCTTTCGATTTCCCTTAACCTTGCCAAGCACAGCTTTTTTTTTCTAATCCCTCAGCTGCTTAATCACATGATCAATGCATGTGAGCTATTGCTTACTGAGTATTTCTTTGAACACTTAATCTATTTTTGGGCCTGGATTGATTGGTTCTTGCACTCCATGGTATTTTTAGGAATCATCTCCAGATCCATTATTTAAAGGGGTCTATTGTCTTGTTCTTAGGGTCCAACTTCATTGGCTGTATTTGTCTTGGAAATATCCATATGCCCCACAATCTTTTTTAAGTTGTCATTGCTTTCTTCCTTAGGATTTATTTTTATTTTATTTTAATCCCATTTATATCCCACCCTTCTCCGAAGACTCAGGGCGGCTTACAATCTAAGCACAAATCAATGTGCTTAGCAATTCTAATAATTTCTAATTTTCATTCTGGTTCTCATCTCTTCCAATTCTGCTATTCTTATAATTTATTTGTTATAACAGTCAAATAAATATAGAGACCACTTGCAGAAAGTTTCAGAAATAGGCACATTCTCTTGTGTTGTCTTCAGTATAGATATATTATTCAATATTTTCCAGTCTCTAGGGCACAGTCTTGTTCCTCATTTGTTAACACAAAGCTGTTATACTTTAACTGCTGTTTCTCCTTCATCTTGAAACAGTTCAATAGGTCATTTGTGCTTTCCTAATTGCCAGCTAGTCATTCCTGAATATATTTGATGTCTTCTTCTAAAAAGAGTTCTATAATTCTGTTTACAAAGGGTTTTCACTATAAGCTTTCTAACTTCCTTTAACCACATTTTCCTCTGTTCTGCTGTATACTGTATTACCTTTGAATAATATTCTTATTTCCTCCTGTGATTTCTCTATTCTTCCTAAAACCATTTATTTTTCTTTTTTCTTTCTTTCCCTCTTTTTGCTGACATTCTTCTTTGAGATCCCTTGTTTTTATTTCTTTGTTTTGCTTGATATTGAAACTAGTAATTAGTCAATTCCAAGGCTTTCCTTCATTTTCTGTGTATCATGATAGCTTCTTCTGAAAGCTGCTTGGATTTCTTCCTCTTTCAAATTTTGGAAATACACTGTATTGTCTTCTGCTGCAATTTTTACAATGTCTACTATCTCTTCCTATAGCACCTCAGGATAAATATATGAAATCTGTTCTTTCAATGAACCTATATTCTTACTGTATGTCCTCTTGGTTAAATCCTGCTGGTATAACATGTTGCAATCCTTGTCACTGTCTCCTTAAATTTGTATTTTTCCAGAGCCCAATACTGTGTGTTTAGGAAAAAGGGCAATTCCTTTAAGAGCAGTTAATAGGTCTAGATCAGGGGTAGACAACCTTGGCTATTTTATAACACGTGCACTTCAACTCCCATGCTGGCTCAGGAATTCTGGGAGTTGAAGTCCACAAGTCATAAAAGAGCCAAGGTTGCCTACCCCATGTCTAGATACACCAATGTATCTAGAGCCTTGGTGGAGCAGTGGGCTAATGCCTCCTTAAGTAACACCAGCTGCCTGCAATTAGTGCAGGTTCGAGTCCCACCAGGCTCAAGGTTGACTCAGCCTTCCATCCTTCTGAAGTAGGTAAAATGAGGACCCAGATTGTTGGGAGCAATAAGCTGACTTAAAAATGTAAAAATGCCGCTTGGGGCCCCCCGAAAGCCCTAATAAGCAGGCATATACATAGAATGAAGGCTATTGCTAAGCACATTGATTTATGCTTCTTAGATTGTAAGCCACCCTGAGTCTTCGGAGAAGGGTGGGATATAAATGGGATTTTTTTAAAAAAAAAGTCATATGAAGCATCCTTGCCTCCTTCAAATCCAAATGCTATCTATCTCAACTATTAATGCCTCTTGCATTATTTCATTTCCCAAGTCTTCTTGTAATTCTATATTCCTTCATGTTATCAGTGTCTGCATTCCAATTGCCCATTAGTAGCATTGCATTCTTCCCTGACAAATCTAAAGTAGGTAGATATTCTTGTATAACTCTGATGTTCAATGGATATCCATTCTAAGAATATGTTCATATAGGTTTATTGGCTATAGCCAATGGCAAACTTGGCTATAGACAAAATGTCCTTCTTGATAATCCTTGCTACTTTATTCCCTTGTATAGAACTATATTTTGAGATAGACAGAAATCTATCCATTTATCTCATTCATCCTGAATATTCATCATGTCAAGGTAGCTTTTATCTTTATCTCACAATAATAACCCCATATAGTAGGTTGGACTGAGAGTGAATGAGTGACTGACCAAAAGTTAATCAGCACATTTTCCCAGCCCTAGTTCATTTTATTAACCACTATATCACACTAACCTGAATTAAAATGACCATTTCATCCACTTTTTTTCTTCCTAATGTTTCTTTTTGTGAGTGCAAGTTCCGCTTTTTTTAATCAACTAAGGGTTGATCCATTGGTTGTGACAGTTTGTTACCCAACCAGTTTGTTATCCAAGCATGTCATGAGCTGAGAGTGAGTGGCCAGGCTTTCATGCCTAAGGTGGAAACTGAAATTCACAGGCTTCTAAGCTGGTGCCATAACCACAAGCCCAGGGGTGTCAAACTCGCAACATCACGTGATTTTAATTTTAATTTTAACTTCTGTATTTATTGTATGTTATTGTTGTTAGCCGCCCTGAGTCCTTCGGGAGATAGAGCGGCATATAAGTCCCAATAATAAATAAATAAATATGTCGCGACGTATCACAACTTTTTTTTGCCATTGGCGGCAATGGGTTGGGTGCAGTTTCGCTATGATGCATCTGGTCCGCGGGCCGGCAGTTTGACACCCCTGCACTAGACCAAACTAATTCTCAAACCCAAGTGGCTCTTTCATCCACTGACATTTGCTTATTCCTAAAACATTCAATATAGTAACTTTTATTTCCTCTTCAATATTTCAACTTTTCCTTGTTTCATGCTTCTCATGTTTTCTGCTCCATTTTCTTTTTGGATTCTATTTACCTTCTGCCTTGCCTGTCAAATAACTACTGTACAAACATTGTACTGATCCTCACAGCAACACACGGTAAGGTGGGCGCAGTGATTTCTAGTGCAGATAGAAACCACAGATTCTCAAAATGCGTTGCACAGCAGACATAGCTTAGAAACAATTAAATAATTATTCTGAATGATGAGTGGGCAGTAGGTTGGGTCTTAACTCATAAGCAATGCCGTGCTGATTGACCATTCAGAGCATCTGCTATTCTCCCTCCTTGTGGTAGAGTTTTCTTGTTTGTTTCATAGAAACATTACATTGTAAATCTTCAGCGACTTCCTTCTACAGAAATGGGCTCTGGAGAAAAATGTCAAAGCTTGTAAGTGAGGTGTAAGAACAGAACACCCTTTCAGAAAAAAATGTTGAAAAAAGTTGTTAGAGTAGCTTGCAAAAAAATGCCATATTTTTTTTTCTGCGCCCTAATTTAAGTGAAGCAGAGGAGGGGCAGAAAACAATCCCAAGGCTTACAGTCAAAGCTATCCAAGTATTTGGCAATGTTTTCTGTTACTAATATTGTCCCATCTTG